>NC_142873.1:63862500-64487500 GCF_051225735.1 Oryctolagus cuniculus | reverse complement strand
GACTAGTTCTTCACAGAGCCACTACTGACCCTTATGGTTCTATGTGAATGTAAAACGCATCACCAGGAAATGGAGGATGGATGATGGTTTCAGGGGTACTTAGAACCACATGGCTGCAAGGAGCATAGAACTTGCCCAGGGCATACTTTATATAAGTTAAGCTTTAAATCACATTTTATAAATTTTTAAATTACTTATTTTAGACACAAACAGAGAGAAAAAAGAGTCACGCACAGAGAGATTTTGTTAGCTGATTCAGTTCCCAGATGCCTGCACTGACTGAGTCTGGGCTAGGCAGAAGCCAGCAGCTGGGAACTCAGTTCAGGTCTCCTATAGGGGTGGCGGGAACCTGCCTACCTGAGTCACCACTGTTGCCTCCAGGAGTCTGCATCTGTAGGAAGCTGGAGCTGAAATCAAGACCCTCAGGTGGGACATGGGGACCCAACCCAGCATCTTAACCACTAGGCCAAACACATGCCCCTAACAAATCTTTTTATCAGGAAAGAAAAATGTTCTTTTTATTTAGAAAAGATAAATAAATACAAGCACAGCTCCTTATGAATGATTTTACAAAATCCAAAATTAAGATAGTATTTAATCGGATTTTAATCTACATAATAAATATTCTTATTAACTTACTGACTTTTCCTATTTTGTCTAATTTAGACTACATAATTGATCACCTATATTATTTTCTACAATACTCTCAATTCTGTTCTTATGCTAGAACTGCCCTTCAATTCTCTAGGCCTTGATCAATTTTCAAATTTCTCTCATCCAATCCTACACTCAGCATACTGAGTGCCTATGGAGAATATCATACAACTTGTGGGTGATTTCCAAACTCAGAAGGTTTCAGGCTAAAGCACATTAAAATCTATTTACTGCCCTTGTTCATGCCTGTGTCAGACTGATTTCATTAAAAAAAAAAAAAAAAAAAAAAAACTTTTGTCACCCTCTGCAAACACTACCTAAATTTAAATCTTCTTTTTTTTTTAACTTTTATTTAATGAATATAAATTTCCAAAGTACAGCTTATGGATTACAATGGCTTCCCCCCCATAATGTCCCTCCATCCCGCAACCCTCCCCTTTCCCACTCCCTCTCCCCTTCCATTCACATTAAGATTCATTTTCCATTCTCTTTATATACAGAAGATCAGTTTAGCATACATTGAGTAAAGATTTCAACAGTTTGCTCCCACACAGAAATATAAAGTGAAAAATACTGTTTGAGTACTAGTTATAGCATTAAATCTCCATGTACAGCACACTAAGGACAAAGATCCTACATGAGGAGTAAGTGCACAGTGACTCCTGTTGTTGACTTAACAAATTGACACTCTTGTTTATGGCATCAGTAATCACCCTAGGCTCTTGTCATGAGCTGCCAAGGCTATGGAAGCCCCCTGAGTTCACCGACTCTGATCATATTTAGACAAGGCCATGGTCAAAGTGGAAGTTCTCTCCTCCCTTCAGAGAAAGGTACCTCCTTCTTTGATGACCCATTCTTTCCAGTGGGATCTCATTTGCGGAGATCTTTCATTTAGGTTTTTTTTCCCCCAGAGTGTCTTGGCTTTCCATGCCTGAAATACTCTCATGGGCATTTCAGCCGGATCCGCATGCCTTAAGGGCTGATTCTGAGGCCAGAGTGCTGTTTAGGACATCTGCCATTCTATGGGTCTGCTGTGTATCTCACTTCCTATGTTGGATCATTCTCTCCCTTTTTTATTCTATCAGCTAGTATTTGCAGACACTATTCTTGTTTCTGTGATCCCTTTGGTTCTTAGTTCTATCATTATGATCAATTGTGAACAGAAATTGATCACTGGGACTAGTGAGATGGCATTGGTACACGCCACCTTGATGGGATTGAATTGGAATCCTCTGGTATGTTTCTAACTCTACCATTTGGGGCAAGTCAGCTTGAGCATGTCCCGAATTGCACATCTCTTCCCTCTCTTATTCCCACTCTTATATTTAACAGTGATCACATCTCTTAAATCTTCTTTTTGTTTTCTTTCAGAAAACTGACTCGCCACCCTTTTAGCTTAGAAAATTAAAGGCATCAAGATGAATTATCTCAAACTACGAGCATCTATCTTTCATCTGTGTTGTGTGTTTTGAGGTCAGTTTCCCTTTACGGTCTCAATCACATTCTCCTTTTCTTCCTTTGATATTGTGCTCCTTCTCCCCTGTATCCTTATGAACTTCCCATTATTTCCTCTTCAAATCTCTCTCAGCACATGATGTCACATAGATCTGAAGTTCCACCCTTGCTGATACACCATCTCTTGTTCTCAGTACAGCTTCTTAGATAAACACTATACTCACTTTTTCTTTTTTTTTCCTATTTGCTTTTCCAACCACTACATTCTACCAACAGCAGTCTTCACTTCTCTGAAACTAATGTGACCAACATCATGACAAACCAGATCATCTATTTTGCTAAATCTAATGGAAAACTGTTGCAATTCTTATCTTACTAGATCTCTGATGCTTTTGATATACTGTTGCACTTATTTCTTAAATGTTCCTTACTTCTGTGGCATCTCATAACATTTCACCTAACCTGCAATATCAGTATCATTTTTGCCTATTTTATGTGTTTCTATCTTTCAATCTTGCAGGGCATGAGGGTGTCAAAGATGGCGGTGAGAGGAAGTTAGATGGGCAGAGTCCAGGTTGTTTACAAGAAAACTTGATTGGGCACAGGCATCAGGAGAGATGACCTCAGCGCATGAACAGCACGTGAACCTTATGGAAAACGAGCGCATGATAGGGTAACCTTTAAAGTGATTGGCTGGCTTCTCTTCCCCTCCCCTATAGCTCTGCAGTTTTTTGCTTTAAAAGAGGCTTACTGCACAATAATAGATGAGTTTCTGCTTCACTTGACTCTCCGCACCGTCTGATTGTCTCCAGGATCAAGGGAGGCTGGGGAACGGGCGAGCAGCGCACTTACCTTTCCTCGGACCCCGTCCATCCTCATTTGGGTGGACTAAGACTCTGCACAATCTCTTCATTATTCTCTCCAGGTTCCTGTATTTCATTCTAATTTATCAGATTTTCTATTGAAGGAATTAGAGATTCATGCATGAGTTAAACAAAATTCCTACACTTAGTAGTTTGCCTCTTATTTAATTTCTTTGTGTGGTAAAGGAGGTCAGAGGTAGACAGTTTTAAGGTATGGAAGACAAAAACTGTAGTATATTATATGCAAAGAATAGAATTAAGCTGAATGTGATGTGAATGATAATCAGAAATTTTTTCAGCAAGAAGATGATATTCGAGTCCTAAATGATGGAAGACAGCTATGGAAAGTTGTCGGTAAGAATAAAAGTAGTTCAAGAAGAAAGAACTGCTCATCCAACTCTGTAAATGAATTTAGCATGTTTGAAGAAGACAGAGATGTCTATGGAGTAGAAAGTCTTGTGGGTAATGAAAACAGGGGTAGATGGAGAATGTGCCAGAATCAGTAGAGGCCATGATGAGAAGGATTAAATGGAAAATAAGGAAGTAATATGATAGAACTTACATCTTTGGAAGATCAGTCTTACGGAAAATATATTACAGTTTAGGAAGAATGACAATAAGAAGACAATTGACTTGGCTTTTGTACCGGACCATTTGAGATTTAACAATGGTCTCATGTACCACTGGGAGTGGGAGTAGAAGACTGCAGTAGTGGTTTGGGGCTACATTATGAATTAATGTCAAAAGTTCATAATAAATTTAAAATAAAAATTGGTGAAATGGAAAAATCATGGATAATTTGCTGACTGCTGCATGCCAAGTGACACAATACTCTAAGGTGAGAAATGCATCCACAGTGGTGATGCCAGAGACACAGGAAGCAAGAGTTGTTTGAGTAAATTTTGAGATTACAATTGAGGTATCAATCAAGAATCTGAAAAAATCAGTCTGAAATTCAAGAAAAGCACAAAGTACATGCTAGAAATGTAGAAGTTACTATCAATGACTTATATTTAAAGTCTGAGGATAAGATAAGATCTAGTATGGAGATTGTATGCTATAAAGGGAGGGGAGAATGCAGCATTGGATTCCACTAAGACTTAGGAATTAAGAGAGGCTGAGGAGTTAGCAAAGGACAAAAAGACAAGAAATGATCAGGGTAAAGCTGTATTACAGAGATCAAGAAAAGAAGAACGGAATGAATTAAGCTGTTTTTAGTCAACTATGATAAGAATGGTGCTGAAAGCATTCAGTTTGGCAACTTTAAAATCATCTGTGACCTGCACAGATAGTTTCAGGGGAATGGTGAGGGCAGGGAACCTAGTGCAGAAGATGAGAGGACAAAGTGAGAGGAGAAGGGGTCAGCAACTCTGGATGATACCTTCAAAAGGTTGTGCATGAGAGATAGGGGAGAAATGAAGTGACAACTAGGAAAAGAAGTGAGGACAAGAGAAGACTCATACCTTTGTTGGGTGTACTTGCTCAATTTAATTTTTCAGAGAGATGAAACTACATTTATTGTAGATCTCATTTTTTTAAAAGATTTATTTATTTGAAAGTCAAAGTTACAGACAAGAGGCAGAGGCAGAGAGAGGCTAGAGCTGCATTGGTCAGATTCCAAGAGCCAGGAGCTTCTTCAGGGTCTCCCACGTGGGTGCAGGGGCCCAAAGATTTGAGCCACCTTCTACTGTTTTCCCAGGCTACAGCAGAGAGCTGGCTTGGAAGTAGAGTAGCAGGGACTCAAACCTGTACCCATATGGAATGCTGGCAGTGCAGACGGTACCTTTACCCACTATGCCTGTAGGTCTGTAAAACACCACTGTCAACTCAATCCTTCAAGACTGGAGAATCGAAACTTGTCTGCATTCCCCTGTTTCCTCGTTTATATCCATAGTTATATCATTTACATATCTTATGATTATAAGCTAACAGACTTCACTGCTGTTTCTGGAATCCAGCTCTTTCTCACCATCTCTGTTAACACTGCTTTAATTCAGATACTGACCTACATCACTCTCCACTCTCCCTTTTCCCACCTTATCATGCTTTAAATCCTTTTCCTAAACTACAGAGTCAAACAGGTAAAACAATGCTATGTTAAAACCTTCAGTAAATGGATTATTTCCCATAGAATTCAGAATTAATTTAAAGCATTGTAACTTGTGGGATAAGAAAAGCAATCAACTTCTTTAACTTCTTCTTATTTCTTTCTTTAAAATTCTTTCTTTAAAACGCTGTAGAATATTAAACCACTAGACTTGGTTTTTTGCTGAATACCTACACTGCTTCAGCTTTAGTTATGTCTAAAGCTGACTTCCCCATCCCTTACTAGTTAATTTTTATTTTTTTATTTTTAGATTAATATTCCATTCTTTATCTTGAAACCTGAGATAAGATTAAGCAAGGGGTCAGCATTTAGGCACAGAGAATAAAGACACCACCTGCAATATCGACATCCCATATTGGCACTGGTTTGTGTCCCAGTTGTTTCACTTATGATCCAACTCACTAATAATGGCATGGGAAAAGCAGTGGAAGATGGGTCAAGTGTTTGACCCCTTCACCCACTGGGAGACCTGGAAGAAGCTCCTTGCTTCATCCTGGACCAGCCCTGGCCATTACATCCATCCAGGGAGTAAATCAGCATATAGAAGATTTCTCTCTCTCTCTCTCTCTCTGCAGCTCTGACTTTCAAATAAATAAATCAGTCTTTAAAAAGAATAAGCATACCATGAGCACAGCAGTTTGAATATGTGCGTATGTATGAGTGCATGATTTTTTATTAAATCTAAATTATTAGCTTAAGCACTTGTGGTTGGGTTGTTAATCTCAATGCTAGCCACAATGCAGGCCTGATACTCAGTGGTATTTATACATTACACATTTCCCAACTGAAACTTACACACTTAGAGAAATACAAATTACTATAGCAAAAAAACATAGACTTTGAACACAGTTTAAATAGCCTTAATCTTCCAGAACAGCTGTTCATTTGCTGTCCTGAAAAGTCACTCTCTAAGGCACACTGCCTCATATTAAAATGGTGATACTTATACATATTTTATACTGCTACTAATACTTAGAAATATTTTGGGAAATAAAATTCTTAAATTATATAAAACTATAAACTGATGGTAATATTCAGCAAATAATTAGTGGTCCATAAATGATCTTTTACTTCCATTATGTACATTTCAGATTTATTTACACCTTGAATATCTATTAAGCACCAATGATGATGCAATTACTATTCTAGGTATTAGAATTCAGCAATAATCAGGATAAAGATGACTCTTATTTTTACAGAATTTGTATAGTCTAAAAGAGAAGATCAAAAGTCAACAAGCAACTAAGTTTTTATTTAATTGTAAATGTGAAAAATGCAACAAAAACATTATGCTATGGAAACATCAAATTTGGCACTAGTGACTTTCTTTTTATTTCCTTTCTCATATGTTCTTTAACTAGTAATCATTTAGCCACTTGCTCAATAATGCTGTTTTTAATTTGGAGATGACCTCAGTGCTTAATTTATTACTTATTAAAGCAAAGAACTTGGATATATATCACAAGAGATGCTAGAAATCTCTTTGGTGTTAAAGAACTACATAGTAGAAACTAGTACAAAAATGAATAAATTAAAATATCAAAAATAAATACCATAGAATAATAAATACCATAACATTAAAAACTATAAGGAGAGATTCCCAGATGTGTATGATCCCATTTGAAAATGGCTTCTGAATTGAACCTTTCAGATTCAGCGGAATTTCAAAAGCAGAACTTCATTCCAACATCTAATGACTATTATTAATAAATTATGCATTTGTAGGCTAGCACTGAGGCACAGAAGATAAAGCCTCCGCCTGCAGTTCCAGCAATCCATATGTGCACGCCATTCCACTCCCGCTAGTTCCACTTCCAGTCCAGCTCCCTGCTAATGTGCCTGGGAAGGTAGCAGAGGAGGCCCAAGTCCTTGGACCCCAGTATCCCTGTGGAAGACCTAGAAGAAGCTCCTGGCTTCTGGCTTTGGATCTGCCAAGCTCTGACCATTGCAGCATTTGGGGAATGAACCAGCAGATGGAAGATCTCTCTCTGCTCTCCCTCTCTCTGTAACTCTTTCAGATAGATAAAATGAATCCTTAAAATGCATAGTTTATTTATTTTTTTAAAGTAGCCACTATTTTTTTAATTTTTATTTACTTGACAGATAGAGTTAGACAGTGAGAGAGATGGAGAGAAAGGTTTTCCTTCTGTTGGTTCACTCCCCAAATGGCCGCTACAGCCGGCGCTGCACCGATCTGAAGCCAGGAGCCAGGTGCTTCCTCCTGGTCTCCCACGCGGGTGCAGGTGCCCAGGCACTTGGGCCATCCTCCACTGCCTTTCCGGGCCACAGCAGAAAGCTGGACTGGAAGAGGAGCAGCCGGGACTAGAACCGGAGCCATATGGGATGCCAGCGCCCCAGGTGGAGGATTAGCCAAGTGAGCCACGACACCGGCCCCTGCATAGTTTATTTTTTAAAGATTTATTTATTTATTTGAAAGGCAGAGTTACAAAAAGAGACACAGAGAAAGAGAAAGAGACCCTCCATCTGCTGCTGCACCCCCAAATGGCCATAAAAGCTGGAACTGAGCTGATCTAAAGCCAAGATCCAGGAGCTTCTTCTGTATCTCCCACATGAGTGCAGGGGCCTAAGGACTTGGATCCCCCTCCTTTCTTCCAAGCACATTAGCAGAGAGCTGGTTGGGAAATAGACCAATTGGGGCTTGAACTTGTGCCCATAAAGGATGCTGGTGCTGCAGGCCGGGGCTTTAACCCGCTATGCCACAGCACTGGACCCTATATTATGCATTTTTAATCTCAGAACTTTCCCTCCTACTCAATGGCCACTATAATAAATATAGGAACTTATCATTTGTCCTCTGGATTACTGAAAAGAATTTATGTGTCTGTCTCCTCTAATCCCTTTCTTAATTTTTTTTTTAGGGTGAACTGTGAAAAAAACATAATCTGGTCCTGTCACATCCCAGCGTTCAAATTTTCATTGCCTTTTGAGTTTCAAATACAGGCCAACATTATGAGCATGGCCATTTGTGCTCTTGGATGATTCAAGTCTGCTCTTTTTTTTTTTTTTTTTTTTTTTTGACAGGCAGAGTGGACAGTGAGAGAGAGAGACAGAGAGAAAGGTCTTCCTTTGCCCTTGGTTCACCCTCCAATGGCCGCCGCGGCCAGTGCGCTGCGGCCGGCGCACCGCGCTGATCCAGTGGCAGGAGCCAGGAGCCAGGTGCTTTTCCTGGTCTCCCATGGGGTACAGGGCCCAAGCACTTGGGCCATCCTCCACTGCACTCCCGGGCCACAGCAGAGAGCTGGACTGGAAGAGGGGCAACGGGGACAGAATCCGGCGCCCCAACCAGGACTAGAACCCGGTGTGCCGGCACCGCAAGGCGGAGGATTAGCCTAGTGAGCCGCGGCGCCGGCCTCAAGTCTACTCTAATAGTGAATTCTCTGCATCCTAGAGCTACCCATAGTAAACAAGATGCAACTCCCACTGGTCTAGTCTCTCCAGATCATTCTGCTTTTCTCCATTCTCCTTTTATTTTTCTGTCTCCTACTGAGCATCTAAGTTAAAATCATATGCCGTCTTCCATCAGAGCTTTTATTGGCTCTTTTCCAGTTTTTGATAGAAGTATTCATCTGCTCACATAAAACTCTCTACCTCTACCTTAACAACTCTCACCAATACTCATTTGTCTCCTTTTCATTATTCCCCATTAGATGGTAATGCTTTGTTGGACAAGGACTTCATTTCTTGTCTTTGTTCCCCAATACCTAGAAGGCTTCCTTGCATCATAAAATGAAGCAAAACATCTTTGTATAGATAGATATATGGTTTATTGAAAGAGTGGAGATATTTTAAATTGCTGTACTAAACTGAGTAAATGATTGAAAAAGGAAGAAACTGGAGTGGCAAAAAGTAATTTAATATGGAAAGAGAAGAAACCTTCTGGAGAAGAGCTATTAAAATTTTCTGCCAATATGAAAAATTTCTGTTTTGCTGTGTGAAACATACTTACTACCAGCCCGATGGACTATCAGACATTTGAATGTGGCCAGTGTAGTGAAAAAACTAAATTTTTAATTTTAGGCCATATTAATTATTTTTAAATTTTAATAGATACCATGGGGGTCAATAGTTGATAGCACAAAAGTAACACATTGCACAAGGTCTTCAAATCAGGGTATTTATTTATTTATTAACTTATTTATTATATTTAATTTGAAAGTTAGAGACACAGAGAGATAGTCCATTCACTAGTTCAAATATTCATAACAGCTAGGGTTGGCCAGGCAAAAGCCAGGGCCCCAAAACTACATCCAGATCTCCCACATCGGTGGTACAGCACAAGAACTGGAGGTATCCTGCAGCCTCCCTGAGTGTGTATTAGCAGGAAGCGGGATCAAAAGTGGAATATCCGGGACTCAAACCAAGCACTCTAATATGCGATGCAGGCATCCCAAACTATAAATTAACTGCTGTGCCTCACATCTGCTGCCTTCATATCAAAGTTTTGAGACAATACTTTCTGGGGCCAGTGTAAAAGAAGGAGCTGAGGTTCTAAACAACAAATGAACATGATTCACAAAATGTCTTAATGAATCAATGAAAAATATTTTTAAATTTTTTTTTATTTAAGCAACAAGATTTGAAAATCAAACACTTCTATAACTGTTGTTTTGGTTTATGTCTCCTAAATTTTTGTCTTTCACTTTGTTTAATGAGATGAAGATAATTGACAATAATGTTTTTTATCTAATTTACTGATGAATAATGATAATATATTTTTGAAACATTATTAATGGCATTGGAGTAAAAATCTTGAATAACAATTATTTCCTTATTGTGTAATTAATTGGATAATAAAAACACAATTTGCAATTGTGTAATAGATAAATAATATGCTCAACTGTTTGATAATGAACCCCAAACAATTTTAAAGTAGTGTAGCTACCAAACAATGGTTGCATCATAAGATAACCATGTGTCTTATTTTCCTGGGATAGTCTGAGTTATACCTTATATAAATAAGTTGACACCTATTGATATATTTTAACCTCCTCTATATACTTCAAAGTAACTATGTATTTTTTTTTTTTTTTATTTTTTGACAGGCAGAGTGGACAGTGAGAGAGAGACAGAGAGAAAGGTCTTCCTTTGCCCTTGGTTCACCCTCCAATGGCCGCCGCAGCCGGCGCACCGCGCTGATCCGATGGCAGGAGCCAGGAGCCAGGTGCTTTTCCTGGTCTCCCATGGGGTGCAGGGCCCAAGCACCTGGGCCATCCTCCACTGCACTCCCTGGCCACAGCAGAGAGCTGGCCTGGAAGAGGGGCAACCGGGACAGAATCCGGCGCCCCAACCGGGACTAGAACCCGGTGTGCCGGCGCCGCTAGGCGGAGGATTAGCCCAGTGAGCCGCGGCGCCGGCCAAGTAACTATGTATTAATGACAAATTATATGATCATTATTTCTTCATTCATATCACAGATTATAAAATATACTTTTCTTTATGAAAAAAATTTACATTAGACTAGTTTATGGTAAAAACATGTGCACTTCTATGTTTTTCTTCTCTGCAAGCAAGTGTGAGTTTCTCAACATGACAATTATTATTTTCATATTGATTAGAAATCATGATAGATGAACTGTATTGGAAAAATATGAAGAAAAATATATGAGCAAATTACCAAAGGAAATTCAAATTTATTGTAGATTTAAGAGAATTAATGAATTTCAAGGAAGGTGCTAAATATTTAATAAATTTATCTGAAATTTAAATGTATCTTGGCAATATGTTTTTTTTAACTTTAAAATATGTGTAACAGAAGTGTATAATCCTAGGGTGGAAAGATACTTTAAACATAGCAAAGATGTTTGAATAGTCAAAGCTATAAAATAAAGATAGTTGTGTGTAAACCTTCTGGAAGAATAAACTTAATATTCACTTCTTTTCGTGAAGCAATTTGGTCATCAGCAGGAGACCAGGAGTTAAAAAGTGAAGAGACAATAGTTAGAGGGTTTGCTGTGACAATTAGGCCGCAAAAGAAAATTATAGGTTTCTGAAAAAGAGAATGCCAGAGTCTAAATGATGGTTCAGTGATCTGTTTTTCATCACTTGTATGTAGGATGATTTGCACATGGTGAGATGCTATAGGAAGGTAATAATTAAACTGAATCCAAATGAAAAAAGCTGAAGTTAGAGCACAATGGGGCGTGGGTGCAAAATTAATGATTTAGCCTTCTTATTTGTTCTTCAAATGAAAGGTGAAAGCCATTTATGTTATTTTCAGAGAATGCTAAATCGGGACATGTTAATAACTTCAATGTGGGTAGAAAAAACAATGCAATGGTTCCCATACAATAAGCACATGAACCAACATATTAATTAGATTCAGTAGGGGAATTCATCTTAAAAACATTACTTTAATTAAATAATTAAGCAAAGTAAGTGAAACAATGTGTTGACAAAACATTGTTTTTGTTTTCTCTTTGCTTTTCTGTGTCACATGAAATACAGCCAGATGATTTTTGTATTGGATCTCAATTATTTTATCTGAAAATTCAAGAATGTTTGAACTTTGGCTCATGATAGCATGTTGATGATTTCCATTAGTCTTGAAGTAAATATGCTCTACATTTTACTCAACACAGTGTCCAATAATCCAAGCTTATCGACACAGGATCAACAGAACAGCACTTGGGAGAAAATGTTGCTCGTGCTTTTGTGAAGAACCAGAAGATTAGGAGAGTGAGGCAAAGAGATGGAGTGCTGCAAAGTAGAGGAAATGGGTAGTCTTACAGGAGAGTAGAAAGAAGATGCAACTTACATAGGAGAGACTTTATTCAGAAGAAAGACTACTGCAATCAAGAGAAAACTCAAATTTCAGAACTGTGTAAGCATCTCAAAAAGGATTATTTTTAACAGTTTCTTCCCCCCATAACCAAAGGGGAAACATTACAGGGTCCCCAGTAGTGGATGCCTGAAACCATGTATGGTACCAAACCCCACATGTACTGTCTTTTCTCCTTTACACGCACATTTATGATATAGTTTAACTTATAAATTAGGCTCAATAAGAGATTATCAGACTCAATGCGATCCCAATCAAAACACCAATGACAGTCGTCTCAGATATAAAAGTAAGGATTATAAATTCATGCAGAAACAAAAGGGATACAAAATATAAGTCTGATCTGATTTCATCATCATTTAAAAAAATCATCTATTATTTTTCACTTTATGATTCTGTGTGGGAGCAAACTGTTGAAATCCTTACTTAATGTATACTAAGCTGATCTTCTGTATATTAAAATAATTGAAAATGAATCTTGATGTGAATGGAAGGGGAGAGGGAGTGGGAAAGGGGAGCGTTGTGGGTGGGAGGGACGGTATGGGGGCGAAGCCATTGTAATCCATAAGTCGTACTTTGGAAATTCATATTCATTAAATAAAAGTTAAAAAAAAACAAAAAACAAAAAAGATGGAGGCATCACAGCACCAGATTTCAAGAGATAGTACAGGACAGTTTAATCAAGAGATCCTGGTATTAGAACAAAGACAGACCAACAGAACCCAGAAATCAATTCATGCATTTATAACAACTAATCTTTGAAAAGGGAGCTAAAATCAATCCCTGGAGAAGGGGCCTTCTCTTCAACAAATGGTGCTGGGAAATTGGATGTCTGCATGCAGAAGTATTAAACAAGGCCCCTATCTTACACCTTAAACAAAATCAACTTAAAGTGGATCAAAAATCTAAATTTATGACCTGATACTATCAAATTACTATAGAACAACATTGTAGAAACTTCAAGACATTGGCAAAGGCAAAGACTTCTTGGGAAAGACCCCAGAAGCACAGGCAATAGCAGCAAAAATAGACAAATGGGATTACATCAAGCTTAAAAAGCTTCTTCACTGCAAATTTGCACTCAGAGAAGTTAAGAGACAACTGGCAGAATGGGATAAAATATTTGCAAACTATGGAACTAATAAGGGATTAATATCCAGAATCTAAAGAAAGTTCATGGAACTCAACAACAACAAAACAAACAATACTGGCAACAAATGGGCAAAGGATTTGAACAGATATTTTTCAAAAGAAGAAAATCAAATAGCCAATAGACACATAAAAAAAAGCTCTGGGTCACTAGTCATCAAGAAAATCAAAACCACAATGAGGTTTCACCTCATCTCAGTTAGAATGGCTCTCATACAGAAATCAAGAGACAATAAGTGCTGGTGATGATAGGGGGGAAAGGTACTTTAATCCACTGTTGGTGGGAATGTAAACTAGTACAACCATTATGGAAGACAAAATGGAGAATACTCAGAAATCTGAAAAAAGATCTACCATATGACCCAGCCATCCCACTCTTGAGAATTTACCCAAATTAAATCAAATTAGCATATGGAAGTGTTGCCTATACCCCCACGATTGATTGCAGCTTAATTCACAAAAGCTAAGAAGTGGAATTGGGCATGGAGAGAGAAAGGACTAGAAGGTCTTTTTAGTGAGATACTACCTTAAAACTTCCTGGGTTTGGAGAAGGATAGAGACATCCTAATACAGGAAGCTCATAGAACCCCTAGTAAACATGACCAAAAGAGATCCTCACCACGACACGTTGTAATCAAACTCACCACAATGAAACATAAAGAAAAGATTTTAAAATTCAGGAGCTTCATCCAGGTCTCCCAAGTGGGTTGCAGGGGCCCAGGCACTTGCGCCATATTCTGCTGCATTCCCCAGGCACCTTAGCAGGGGAGCTTGATTAGATATGGAGCAGCTTGGACTCAACCAGTGCCCATATGGGATATTGATATCTCAGGTGGTAGCTTCAGTCACTACTCCACAAAACCAGACCCCTTACCCTTCTTCTTAATGTGATATGATACAATGCATACATGAGGGAGATGAGATAAGGTGAATGACACATTGCAATGTTAGGCTACTATTAATCTTCTGTCAATCATACAATAAGATAATCTGCTTCAACTAATCCTAGATCATCAAGTCATAACAATATTGGACAGGCAGCCTACACAAAAAATACTTGACAAAATAATGATCTACATCTTGTGTTAGATAGAACAGAAGTGTGTCAGATTTCATCATTACCCTCAGAAGAGCATACAATTTAAAATTAATGAATTGTTTATTTCTGGGTTTTCCTTGTTATAAGTAAAATTCAAAGGGAAAACATGTTCCTGTGAAATTAATGTAGACATTAGTAACTTGATTTAGAGATATGAAAACACAGTGATGGAGAACATATATAATAAATAATTGCACCAAGGCCCAAAATCCTCTTTGATTTCTCTATTCGCAATGTGCCAGATGCGATGCACAATTAGGGAGTGCCACTCAGTGGGTGAAAGAGGAGTTAGGAATCGTAGAGGAATCTCCTTATTGTAGAAGGAGAAATAGGATGAACTTCTAGGAGAAACAAGATGAACTCCTAAGAAAATAAATAATATGTACATATTCATAACATTCCATTATCTGAAATTTATCTCATATCGTATTGGTGTAAATACTTTTATTTTTATTTAAATTTGATTTACATTTGTTTGAAAGGCAGGGAGTGTGAAAAAAAGAGACAGGGAGAGAGATCTTCTATTCACTGGTTCATTCTTCAAATGCCAAATCTGAGCCAGGCCAAAACCAAGAGCCTGGTAGTCTATCTAGGTTTCCCATGTGGGTGGCAGCAACTCAAGTGTTTGATCATTATGCTGCCTCTCAAGAGTATTCGCAGAGAATTCCAAGCACTGGCTTAACCTGCTACAACAATACCCACCACATTAAATGGTTAATAAAGAATTAGACTATTTAAAAAATAATAAAACAAAAATTTAAAAAATTGAACTAGGGTTTTGCTGAATTATTCAATGTTAGACTTTCAATCTATGTTCACCAAGATGGGTATATATTCACAATGATAATGGTGGCTGATATTTACTATATGCCAAATACTGAGCTGCTGTCTTTCACACATTATAAAGATGTATTTCTCTCAATAATGTGATAGGTAGGTAGTATGATGAAGATGACTTTCTACATAATCGTGAGCTTTACTATAACCCCATGAAGCAATTAGATGAGTTAGTAAACATTACTGCTTCTTAAAAAATTTTACTTATTTGCTTGAAAGGCAGGGTTACAGAGGGAGAGAAAGCCAACTCTACTCTCTGCTGGTTCATTCCCCCAAATGGCTGCAATATCTGGGTCTGAGCCAGGTCAAAGCCAGGGGCCTAGAACTCCATCAGGATCTCCCACATGGGTGGAGAAGCCCAAGCACTTAGGCTGTCTTCTGCTGCTTTCCAGGCAGGAAGCTGGTAAGTAGTAACTCAAACCAGCATCCATATTGGAGGCCAGCATTGCAAGCAACTAAACCTGCTGTGCCATGACATAGGCCCTTGGACACATAACTATTTTTTTTAAAGATTTATTTATTTATTTGAAAGTTACAGTTACACAGTGAGAGGAGAGAGAGAGAGAGAGAGAGGTCTTCTTCTATCTGATGGTTCACTCCCCAATTGGCTGCAACTGCCGAAGCTGCGCCAATCTGAAGCCAGGAGCCAGGAGTGGGTGCAGGGCTCAAGGACTTGGGCCATCTTCTACTGCTTTCCCAGGCCATAGTAGAGAGCTGGATTGGAAGTGGAGCGGCGAGAACTAGAACCGGCACCCATATGGAATGTCGTAGCTTCAGGCCAGAGTGTTAACCTGCTGCACCACAGCGCTGGCCCCTGGACATATAACTTCTAAGGGCAGCACAGAAATTGAATTCAGATGCTTCCAATTCTAAAGCCACCCTTTTCCTCTGTACTCTACACTGTGTGAAACAGTCGAATTCCAACAAATGGGTTTTCATTCTGTAATGTTCAGACCACTGATATTTCTTTACATACACATATATTCAGACTGGAAATGTATGTTTATTACAATACAATCACATCAGTGGCCATTGCTGTGGCATAGCTGGTAAAGCCACTGCCTGTACAGCCAGCGTCCCATGTGGGCACCAGTTCGAGCTTCAGTTGCTCCACTTCTGATCCAGCTCTCGGTATGGCCTGGGAAAACAGTAGACAATGGCCCAAGTCCTTGGGCCCCTGCACGCACATGAGAGACCCAGAAGAAGCTCCTGGGTCCTGGCTTCATATTGTCACAGTTCTGGCCACTGCTGCCATCTGGGGAGTGAACCAGCGGATGGAAAGCCTCTCTTTCTCTCTGCCTCTGCCTCTCTGTAACTCTGCCTTTCAAATAAATAAATAAATAAATAAATATTTTTAAGAAAAAAATTATAATCACATCAACAACATCATTGGAGTCTGTGGAAGCCTACCATTATTTTCTTTCTTTATTATTTTTTTGTAAGTCACCCTACTTCATAATCTCTTGGGTCTAAGAGAACATGTACACTATGTATACTATACTTTTTTTGAATTCTTAAGGTTTCCAATGTGTGAGTCTTGTTTAACTTGTTATCCAGAACCTTGAGTCCAGGGCTGACATTTGGACAGTGGTTAAGACATTGCTTGGGATGTCCACATCCCATATTTAAGTGCTTTGTTCTAGTACTACTTCTGCTTCTTATCCAGCTTCGGCTAATGTGCACTCTGTAGGAAGAAGGTGATAGCTCAAGTACTTTTTTTAAAAATTTTTTTCTATTAGCTATCATATCATCAAGTTTTTTTTATTTAGTAAATATAAATTTCCAAAGTACAGTTTATGGATTACAATGCCTTTCCTCCCCCATAATTTCCCTCCCACTTTTTCCCTCTCCCATCTCCCGCTCCCTCTCCCATTCCATTCACATCAAGATTCATTTTCAATTATCTATATATACAGAAGATTGATTTAGGATATATTAAGTAAAGATTTCATCAGTTTGCACCCACACAGAAACACAAAGTGTAAAATACTGTTTCAGTACTATAGCATTACTTCACATTGGACAACACATTAAGGACAGAAATCCTACATGAGAAGTAAGTACACAATGACTCCTGTTGTTGACTTAACAATTTGACACTCTTGTTTATGGCATCACTAATATCCCTAGGCTCTAGTCATGAGTTGCCAAGGCTATGGAAGCCTTTTGAGTTCACTGACTTCGATCTTATTCTGACAGGGTCATAGTCAAAGTGGAAGTTCTCTCCTCCCTTCAGAGAAAGGTACCTCCTTATTTGCTGGCCCTGTTCTTTCCACTGGGATCTCACTCGCAGAGTTTTTTTTTTTTTTTTTTTTTTTTTGCCAAAGCATGTCTTGACTTTCCATGCCTAAAATACTCTCATGGGCATTTCAGCCAGATCTGCATGCCTTAAGGGCTGATTCTGAGGCCAGAGTGCTATTTAGGACATCTGCCATTCTATGAGTCTACTGTGTATCCCACTTCCCATGATGGATCATTCTCTCCCTTTTTGATTCTATCTGTTAGTATTAGCAGACACTAGTCTTGTTTGTGTGATCCCTTTGACTCTTAGTCCTATCATTATGATCAATTGTGAACAGAAATTGATCACTTGGACTAGTGAGATGGCATTGGTACATGCCACCTTGATGGGATTGTATTGGAATCCCCTGGCACATTTCTAACTCCACCATTTGGGGCAAGTCCGATTGAGCATGTCCCAAATTGCACATCTCTTCCCTCTCTTATTCCCACACTTATATTTAACAGGGGTCACTTTTCAGTCAAAATTTAAACACCTAAGAATAATTGTGTGTTAATTACAGAGTTCAACCAATAGTACTAGAACAAAACGAAGAAAAAATATTAAAATGGATAAATTACATTGTACATCAACAGTCAGGACAAGAGCTGATCAAGTCTCTGTTTCTCATATTGTCAATTTCACTTCAACAGATTTCCCCTTTGGTGCTCAGTTAGTTGTTGCTGATCAGGGAGAACATATGATATTTGTCCCTTTGGGACTGGCTTATTTCACTCAGCATAATGTTTTCCAGATTCCTCCATCTTGTTGCAAATGACCAGATTTCATTGTTTTTGAACTATACCGCTCAAGTACTTCGGTTTCTGTCACCTAGGTGAGAAGCCAGAATGGAGTTCTGGGATTCTGGCTTTAGCCTGGCCAATGCTGGTTGTTGTGGGCATTAATTTAAGAAATTAATACAAGAGTAATTTAAGAAAATAAAAATCTTAAATATATACAAAATTGACTGAAAACTGCTGTCTAGAAATACCTAATATTGCATTCATTTAAATTTCATTTCTCAAACTGAAATGCAGGAAAACATACTATGCCAGCAGAGGAATATGTAGAATGGTCTATTTTTACCTATTTCTATTTCTAGCTCTTAAGAGTGAAATCAATGTGAAATAAGTATAGATAGAAATATCAGGTGGGTGAAAGATATCATAGCTGTTTCTAGAAACAAACAACTTGAAGAATCAATCTGTTATTTATAAATGAAATATTCTTTTCCAGTTGATCAAATTTTAAACTTCTAAGCAAAATATTGTATTTCCCTGAATTAAACCAAGTAAATGAAACAAAAAAAAAAAAGAAAGAAAGTCGTAATTCTCAAAAGAACTATGTCATCTATGTTGGGAAAATAATATCCTTGATTTTATGTGGTTTTACTGTACTCTTACCAATAGTTTCATCTGAAATAGTTAACAGTTTCTAATTAAAGATAGACTGTCACATATTTGGTATCATAATCCCACTGAAAAATAGCAGAAATGGATTATTATTTTTTAAAAGTGAAGAAACAGTTTACCAAATAAATAATATGATTTTCTATTAAAAAGTGGTTGAGAGCAAAATGTAGGTATGGACCACATATCATTTATGTGTTCATATATAAAACATGTATTCACTGAGTATACATGTATATAAAATACATATGATACTTAGATATAGACAGATGTGGACATAGATGATTACATGTTTATAATAAATAAACTAGTAAGTATGGTAATGCCAGGTAGAAACAATACTTTATATTCTGTAATTTTTCAACAAGAGCATTGGCATTTAAAATTTAAATCCAAATCTTTGATAGTAACGTATTGTTAAGGACACTACATGATGCCATTGGTTAAAAATGGTGAGAAGCACCAAGCTGGTATTTGTGCTGCTTATTTTTTGACCAACTGATCCTGTAACTGGGTGGTGGGGGGAGTCTAGTGAAGGGGGTCATAGGACCTCAGTGGTTGTTCAATCCAGAGGAAACAGATTAGCTAAAACATGAAATCCATAGGCCAGGGGGGAAGTTTGCCATGGACCTGACTTCTTCCTGGGTGTGGGGAGCAACCCGGACTAGACTAAGTTACTGGAATTAAGACTTATTCTATGCATCTGCTCTTCCACAATATGGCGCTGAGAAGGGAGAAGCAGCTTCTACACAGCTGCCTCCAGTTCAACCAATAAACTGTGGGACCTGCTCCTGATTGGAGGAGAGCAGCGTACTCGGCGTGTGGGTAGCAGAGTTGGGATTGGTGGAAGAGGACTATAAAGGAGGAGAGAGACAACATGCACCAGGAACATCTAAGGGAAACATCTATCTGAAGGAACACCTGTGCAGCCCCCGAGAGAGCCGGCCGGCGGTGTGCTGCTCCCCCGCGGAAGTGGGGAAAGTGGCTAGGGGGAACCGCCCTTCCACGGAGGTGGAAGGGTCGGTAGCCAACCCGGAAAGAACCAGCAGCAAACCCGGGGAGGGCTGAGCAGACAAAAGAACAACGCAGGGTCCTGTGTCAGTTCCTCCACGAAGACGGGGAGCGACACTGGGTACTCTGCCTGAATCAGTGTATCATAGCAAACTCCTGCCTGGAGTAAAATCTCATGTCCAGGTTGGTCATAATGTCAAAATATTCTGTTAAATAGGAGGAATAAATTTCAATGTTCTGCCACACAATAGGGTCACTTTAGTTCACAAGTAAGTATACATTTTGTAAACAACTATGAGTTTGAAGCTTCTCAAGACAAAGAAATGATAAGTATTTAAGGAAGCGAACTATTATCTTGGTTATATCAGTACACATTGTACAAATTTATTGAATTATTACATTATGTCTCATAAACATGTAACATTGTTATTCATCAATTAAAGGAGACATATAAGTATGAAGCCTTTTATGAAATAATTTTTTAAAAATAGTTAACTAAAATGATCAAAAAAGTAAGTTAATACAGTAAGATGCTACTTTAACATATCAAGTTGACTTTTTGGCCTTAATATTAGTGTCCAGTTTTGGTCGGTCCAGGAAAATGAAGCCTCTGAAAATTTCATTGCTGGTAGAAATGAAACAGATGCAATCTTCCCATGAGCAATTAGCAATGAGTATAAAATTTCCATGTAAGTCTATATCTAATAATTTAGCAAAGCAAGTAATGACAGATATGTTCAAAGATTTATCTACAAGATGTTCTTCCAGATTTTATAATAACAAAAATTTTGAAAAATTTAAGTATATAATATTAGAGGAGTAGATGAAATAAATTATGATAAGGCCATATGACTTTCAGTAGGACACTTAATAAAATGAACAACTGTTTGGAAGATTAAGGGGAAAAAGTTATAAAACAGTATTGCAACAGGATTTCAGTTTTAGTTGGAATATATATAAACAATGATAGTTGCATGTATGACTAAAATATACACACAATATCAACAGTATGATAGTTTACAGTTGGTTATGTTCATGTATTTTAATATGTGATCAAATAAAACTAATAAATGCTAACTTAAAAAATCTCTTGGAATGATGACACTGGTAATTTTGGGTTTTGGAATGGTCTATTTCTACAGACAACTAGAGGAAAAGGGGCCAGGTTTAATAATTTAAAATAGGGGCCAGCATTGTGGTGTAGCAGGTAATATCACTGCCTGCAATGCCTATGGACATATGGGTACTTATAGGCACAGGTTCCTGTCCCAGCTGCTCTACTTCCAATCCAGCTCCCTGCTAATGGCCTGGGAAAAGTAGCAGAAGATGGCCCAAGTGTTTGGGTCCTTCCAGCCATGTGGGAGACCAGCATGGAGTTCCAGGCTCCTGACTTCAACCTGGCCTAGCCCCAGCTGTTGCAGCCATCTGTGGAGTGAACTAGCATATGGAAGAGTCCTTCTCTCTCTCTCTCTCTCTCTCTCCACACACACACCTCTGTAACTCTGAGTTTCAAAATAAATTTTAAAAGTGTTTAAAAACATTAATTTGTTAAAGAGATATTCCAAATGTCATTGAAGCATTATAGACAGTGGCCAAGATATAGAATGAAAGTGTCCATCAACAGATGAATGGATAAAGAAAATGTGATACAGATGTGGGTAATTCAAAAAGTTCATCAAAAAAGTATATATGAAAAAGCGATGCATGGATTTTAAAAACTTTGCACCTAATTAAATTTATCTTTTAATTCCATTTTCCACAAAACAATAATCATGTTTATATAACAAAATACAATTCAGCCTTTAAGAATAAGGAAATTTTGCTATTTGCAGCCTATCGTTAAACCTGATGGTTATGATACGTGAAATAAGTCAGGTACAGAAAAAATAATGAAGAAATAATAAAAGGGAAAAATTAATTTAAAATAGAAAATCCAGGAAAACAGCTGCTTATCCAACAGGTTGGAATTCTGATACCAAGATCTAGTACAGAGGATAAACGTGTGCATACTCTGGAAACCAAAACCAAATCCTCTCATAAAGGATGAGAAGCTGCTATGGATGTTCATGGTGAAAGTTGTGACTTGATAGGCAATGGGACATAGTTTTTATTCCCAAGACACCAGAGATGAGGCTATATCATAGCACACTGAATCAAAGATCTCACTTAGTATTACGTTTGGAATGCCTAAAAAAATATCAAATATGTAAGGCATGATATACAGTAAGTCTACAGAAAGAAACAGGGAGAACAAGAGGGTAAGGAAGAAAGAGGTAGAATGAAAGAGCATTCCAATCACCCTAGGTTGATAATTCTTAACCGATGTCCCATGAGACAAAGAATTAATGATCTGAATAAAATACCCCTTGCAATGGATTTCATATATATAGTTTTTTGCTTGCTGAATACAGAGACTGACATATTTATCTATTAAATCTACTTATAGCAGTAAGTACATTATCAAATGGACACACTAATCATAAGCAATAACAGCAGGCTGAGGGTAATGTCCAAAATACCTACTTGTTTACATGTTATCAGTAATTGATCATTAAAATGGTACCTAAAACTCGGGTTATTTAGGGGTTTTTCTTGTGTCACTGGTACTCCAAGCTATAGTACTTTTTTCTGAAATATTTATTTGTGTGTGTATGCCTAAGAGAGAGAAAGAGAAAGAGAGGAATTTATAAAAGTATTGCTTTGTTAAAATATGTTTACATGGGTTTTGAAACATAAGACCTCAAAGAAACTTATGCTTAATCACACAATACTCAACAGATCTACCATCTTGTGTATTTTAGAAGAAAAGATGGGTCTGCTTATGGACTGCAAAATGGGATCCACAGAAATCAAGGAATTGTATAAGGTAATTATATCTCTTTAATTTTTATTTTTATTATGTGGATAGATAATGGATAATTAAAATCTGAAGTTAATACTAAAATTCAATTCTAGCCATGTTTATATTTGTTCTTATCAAGCCAGTAAGCGGTACTGGTAGCAAAATGGACTGAGTTAGCTCCAAAGATTCAAAAGAAAGCCAAGAATGGAGTGACTACTCTTGAAAAATACAGTAACAAATAAACAAAAAAAACAATCTGAAGAGGGGTTGGTGAGGATCTTCTTTGGTGATTGTTATTTTTTATGATGTGTGCAGCACAGAACATATGGCTCAAACATTTCTTATTGTTTTCCAGGTTCCTCCAGTCTAAATTAGAAAGAAACCTTATTGTGAACACAAGTTCACTTTTCTAACTCTAATGGCTTTTGAGATTCTAATTGGATTAGGATATAAATAGTTTGTGAAGTTTGGTGGATTTACCAGCAATAATACTTAGGAAACAAATTAAAAGTATAAATTGTTACCTAAAAATAACAGCTTCATAGGAACCTAATCCCATGATGAGTGGGAATGAGTAAAGCATGATTCCTCCTGGGAATCAAGAAGTTTCTGAGATGAATCACAAGTAATAAAAAGAGAAAGTCACATACTAAACTGATGAATGGATGTCCCTGAGGAGACAAGTGCCCCTTTGTACTTCCCTCCTTTTGTGCGAGGCTGATCTCTAAGATGTTGATCATATTGCGTGAGTTGCTTGCTTCGTTCCTGCTCAGACTTGTCTAGATGGAGAAGACTGACATATAATTGTTACAATTCTTTTATCTCAGTTTTACTAGCTATCCCAGTATATAATGAGTTGTTTATGTCCTTTAACTGACACATCATTTATGTTAGAAGTTAAGAAAAGTCATAAAATATAGATTAACAAAAGCAAGAAAGAACTTTTCTTTCTCTGCATACTTTCACTCACGAATAACTGTTGCCCCATCACCTTAACAGATCTTGCCTCTGTCCCCTTCTTTACTTCTTTACTTCACTTCATATGACTTATAACCACTTTATATAACATGTGTGGGGTAAGCATAATTTTAAGATACTCATAATTCTAAGATGACCGCAATGAATCATAGTCATGTGTAAATACCCACTCTTCAGTCCAAGCAGAATCTTTGAATTCTAGACAGTAGAAAATGGCAAAAGTGTTGGGATAGTCAGTGCTTGACTGGGTCATGTTTATGAGAGTCATTTTTGTATACCAGCACAAGTACTTCCTCATGGGCTTGAAGAAGGAAGGTTGTGAAAGGTTGTGGCCACATGGCAAGCCCCTAGGAAACTGATAGCCAGCAAGAAAACAAAAGCCCCATTGCTGAAAATAGAGGTGGGGAACCTTTTTTATGGTCCATTTGGATATTTATTTATAATATTATTCTCAGGCCATACAAAATTATCCACTTAAAAATTAGCCTGCTAAATTTGGTCAACTATTTCATGCATTCTCAGGTAATGTGATGGCTGGAATTGTTTCTCTTTGGTGAGGAGTGTGATATTAGCTGGTATTGATGATGTTGCTATTCACAATTGCATTTTCAGGTCTGTGTCAGTCAGTCTGGCATGTAGTCAGTTCTACAAGGATAAGTTTTCAAAAGAACTGCTCAAAGCAGTTCTGAACACAGCTGCATATTTCAATGCATGTCTTCTCAAAGTGGGAAATTCATCGTTGTTTATGCAATGTTTATAGAACTCAAGCAGTGGGAGGTTGTTGCACCTAGTTTTCAGCTCATCATTACTATGCAATTGAGTTATTTTGTACTGTAGGTTATCAGGCACATCAGCTAGTTCCATATTGAATGGTGTGGCAAAGATGTTCAATTCCATTTATTTACTTCTCACATCCTTGAATCTTTCATTAAGTGTCTCAATTAGTTTCCTACATTCACCAGAATATTCAAGAGTCATAAAAGGCTTTTGTTTTTCCAGAGTGGGGAAATGAATTTCCTTTCAAATTGTACCTGCCATGATCTTTTTTTTTTTTTTTTTTGGCTGCCATGATCTTAATTTAGCTTCAAATGATTTCCTATTTGAAAACAAGAGCTGAGAAGCTGATTGGGGCCCTACAGCCTCAACATTCAACCAAGGGGTATGTGGTAATGTCCACCATGAATGCCAGATCACACAGCCACTTGCTATCATTGAGTTTCCTGACAGATTTTCCCTTTATCTCCATGAACTGCTATAATTCATCTTGCAGCTCTTAAAAGCTCATGAAGATGCCACCATACCTCACAATGATGTAAAAAAGATTACCATCCCCAGAGTCAACTATTCAGTAACTCCTTAAACTGGCAGCTGCTAAAACCTCTGCTTTTGGCAAGTTTTGCATGACACTACTGTTGGCTTCACACTGTTGAGATGCAACAACTGTGCACAAAGACTTTCTTGGTATGTGATGTGGTGGCACACAACTAAATCACTAGGATCAAGACAGACAATTCAGTTCCTTCTTGTCAAGTGCAATTAACTCCATTTTGCAGGCAAATCATGTCTGGAGCGTGATCTGTAGTAAGGTCACATAACTTTTCAAATGTTATCTCAAGTTTTTTGTTAGTAAAACAAGTCTCTCAAAACAAATCCTCATCTCTTGTAGTGCTGTGCATAGCTTCCAGTGATAACAGTTCCTCTCCTGTATCTGCAATTATCCCATGAACAAAAACAGCCAGCTCTGACTGCTAATGGACAACTTAATACATTATCCCTCATAGTATTTTTTTTGTCTGTTCTACTTAATATGACTGGTTTAATTCTGTAATTATCACACAGTTATTCTTAAGTGTTGAAAATTAACTGAAATGTGATCCCTGTTAAACATAAGAGTGGGAATAAGAGAGGGAAGAGATGTATAATTTGGGACATGCTCAAGCTGACTTGCCCCAATTGGTAGAGTTGGAAACATACCAGGGGATTCCAATTCAATCCCATCAAGGTGGCATGTGCCAATGCCATCTCACTATTCCAAGTGATCAATTTCAGTTCACAATTGATCATAATGAAAGGACTAAGAGTCAAAGGGAGCACATAAACAAGTCTAGTATCTGCTAACACCAACCGATAGAATAAATAAAGGGGAGAGTGATCCAACATGGGAAGTGAGATACTCAGCAGACTCATAGAATGGCGGATGTCCTAAATAGCACTCTGGCCTCAGAATCAGCCCTAAAGGCACTCGGATCTGGCTGAAAAGCCCATGAGAGTATTTCAGGCATGGAAAGCCAAGACACTCTGGCAAAAAGATCTCTGTGAGTGAGATCCCAGTGGAAAGAACAGGTCTTCAAAGAGGGAGGTGCCTTTCTCTGAAGGGAGGAGAGAACCTCCACTTTGACTATGACCTTGTCTAAACAAGATAAGAGTCGGAGAACTCAAGGGGCTTCCATAGCCTTGGAAACTCATAACTGGTGCATAGGGAGATTACTGATGCCATAAACAGGAGTGTCAATTGGTAAAGTCAACAACAGGAGTCACTGTGCACTTACTCCTCATGTAGGATCTCGGTCCTTAACGTGCTGTACACTGAGGCTTAATGCTATAACGAGTACTCAAACAGTATATTTCACTTTGTGTTTCTATGGGGGTGCAAACGACTGAAATCTTTACTTAATGTACACTAAACTGATCTTCTGTAAAAAAAAAAAAAAAAAAAAAAAAAAAGAAAGAAATTTTCAATTCCCAACTTGACTCTCACTGGGATTAAACATGACAATAGGTCTGATCTGATTTCATCATCATTTAAAAAAATCATCTATTATTTTTCACTTTATGTTTCTGTGTGGGAGCAAACTGTTGAAATACTTACTTAAGGTATACTAAGCTGATCTTCTGCATATTAAGATAATCGAAAATGAATCTTGATGTGAATGGAAGGGGAGAGGGAGTGGGAAAGGGGAGGGTTGTTGGTGGGAGGGACGGTATGGGGGGGGAAGCCATTGTAACCCATGAGTCGTACTTTGGAAATTTATATTCATTAAATAAAAGATAAAAAAAAAAAAAACAGCCAATTGGGCAGCATTTGATTTGACCATTGTCTCATCACAAGCCAGAGAGAAAAACTGTAAATCTCCTGAAGAATTGTTGAGTTTTGTATTCAGTACTTTGTGCTGTCAGTAATCCTATCTGAGACAGTGTCAAGGCAAACTAGCACTCAAACAGTTTTATCTTTTGTGGTGCTAACAACTCCACTGCAGTCACCATGCACTCTTTCACAAATTCTCCACTGAGGCAGAGGCCTCAGCTTCTTTGTGATTCTCTTACCCATTACATAACCTGGCTGACTGATATCTCTCAGGATGCCCAGTGAAAGTGTCACTTTGTGATTCCAAATGCCATTGAAGAACACTGATTTTTATCCAGATGTATTTGGCCTCCCAATTCATTGAGCATAGCATGTTCTGGGCTTTAATGATGTTCCAGACTGGCTTTTTTCATTACTGCTAAAGTATCACCACAAACTAGGCAAATTGGTTTGCCTTTGACTTCAACAAACAATCATTATTTGCAAATAACATTTATAGGATGTCACATCACTTAAGTTTTTGTAACTATACAATGTGCACATCACCAAGAATGTGATCATTTTGCTTTGATTGCTGTTTGAATCCTGCAATCTTGGATTTGGAGTATATCCAATGTTTGTGTCATTGACTCTTGGGGTCTTTTCTGTGTACTTCAATTTCCTTAATCTTCATCTGACATTAGGTTTTTGTGAGGATTGTCAATTGTGGATGTGTAGACAAAAGTTGGATTGGAATTATTGTCTATGTCGACAGAAGTCAGCAACAGCGTTGTCAATCATCAGAGGCAAGGTCACTGAAGTTACAAGGAATCATCCTGTTGCATCTCGCCTCATCATTACCAGATCACTATAGTTTAACCAGTGTGTTAACCCTGGCACTGACTGTCCTCTGAATCATCACAATACAGACAGATGGGTAATAGACAGCCAACAAGAAGCATACATGTCTGTCCTGTTTATGTACTCCTAAGTGATCTGTCTATTCCTAAAGAGTGTCCCTTGCTTGTCCCTCAAAATTTATAAAATTTACATTATTATAATGATTCACGTAATATAAATTTATATTGCTATGAAAAGAGCTCCTAGACTTATTAAAATTTGAGTCTGACTTGCATTTACCTTGGCAGGGCCAGACCGAATGATTTCACAAGCCTTATGCAGCCCACAGTCCAGATGTTCAACACCCCTGGCTTAAGGTAAATTCACCCTGCCAACAATAACATAATCTTGGAAGAGAAGCCATGCTCCAGAAAGGAAGGCAGCTTGACAACACCTTGACTGCAGACTTTCAGTATACCTAGACAAGTCAAGTCTAGAGTCCTGACCATGACACTATGAATTAATAAATATATGGATGCTGTTGCAACCTGCTACCTATATCTGTGGCGATTTGTTACTCTGCAATAGAAAACTAATATATCCAGGGCAAGCATTTAGCCTAAGAGTTAAAATTCTGGCTAAGATAATTGAGTCCCATATAAGAGTGTCTACTTTTAATTTCTGGCTCTGAATCCTGACACTAGCTTCTAGCGAATGCAGATTCTGCGAGGGAGTGGTAATGGTTCAATTAATTGGGTTCCTGCTGCCCATTTTGGAGATCTAGATTTTTTCCCAACTCCTGGTTTCATCCTGGCCCAACCAAGACATTGTAGGCATTTGAGACAGGAACTAGCAGATGGAAGATCTATTTTTTTGTCTCTGAAATCCTCTTTCTCTAATATATATCTATATATTTATGTATATGCATATTTGTATGACACATATATATTTTATTCACACATATATATACATGAATATACATAGAATAAGTAAAAATAAATAGTAAGAAGGCTACTATATACCATATGATCGATCGATCTATCTATCTATCTATCTATCTTTATTTTCTTTCCCCTACCCACCCCAATACATACATCTGTTTGTAAAGCCTGGAAAAGAGTGAAGTTTTTGTTGTTCACTTGTTCTTGCTGCTGCCATTGTCGTTGTTTGGGTCAGCCTACCTTTAACATTGCTGTTTCCAGCACCTAGAAGATCAAGGCTTCCCAAAAATGCACATTAAATGAAAAATATTTGTGGAAACCTCCAAGTTTTCATTAATAAATTTATCTTACCTTAAAGATATTACAAAATAGAATTGCAGGTAATATATTTTAAATGAATGGGCCATTAATGAATAAATAATTGGGTTCCTCTTATTTCATAAACCCTGTTTTAAACTTTGATTAGAAAGGTTTTTTTTTTTTAATACAAAGTGTGAGGGGGCAGGATTGTGGTGCAGTGGGTCAAGCCAATGCTGGCATCCCACATGAGAACTGGTTCATGTTCCAGCTGTTGCATGTCCGATCTAGCTCCCTGCTCATGCACCTGGGAAAGCAGCTCAAGTACTAAGGCCTCCACCCCGATGTGGGACACCAGTATGGAGTTCCAGACTCCTAACTTCAACCTGACTAAGCCCAGGCTGTTGCAGCCATATGGGTAGTGAACGAGCAGAGGGGAGATCTCTTTCATATTTCCTGTCCCTCTCTCTCTAACTCAAATAAATAAATGTTTTAAAATAAAAAATAAAAGCAGATAATTAACCATAAATTCACCTAACATATATTAAACACTTATGGTATGTGGCTGACTTTTTGGGTATTTGGGTGTAGAGAACTTAAGGTGACTCACTTCTCTTCAATCGAATGTAGGAGATAATCAAATAACTTATTGTTAGAATTACTATTTAGTTAAAATATTATTAGACTTATTACTTAGAGAAAACAGCATACCTAAATCACCCTGTGTAGTGGCAGCACATAGCACTAAATGTTAGCCATTATGTTTATGTTGGAGTCAATATATTGTCCCTGAGTAACTCATATGCCAAATCTCTCTTAAGCTGTTTCATAATTGGATTCAATGGAAGAAAATTCTGAAAATGAAATTAGGAAATTCTTCAGTGTGTGTCAATTAAGGAAGGACAAACTGGCAGGGTCAGATATTTAAGAATAAAAGTTACAGAACATGGGAATAATTGGATGTGAGGAGTGAGGGACAATGCGGAGAATACAAGGACGATTCTCAGATTTCCGCCTTAGACAACAGGTTTCACCAGTGATTTCCCCTCACTGTGCCCTGGAGGTCTGCCTTGTTAGGTTGTGATAGCAGATGTTGGATTTCCCCCCTTTCATTACCTGACTGGCTGCGGGGGTTGGAAATTTCCTGTATGCTGAGAGCAATATCATCGCCTCATCTGCTCCAGGGATACTAATACAGCCGATTTCACAGTTTCTTCAAGCTGCCATAGCCTTGCTTCTGGCTATATCTTGATTTATATCAACATACTTAAAGCCTTGTTAATATCACCCTGCAGTAGACTGTCAACCGGAATAAGCTTTCTAGTAAGTTTGTTCCTACCTCCTCTCACTTTCAGGTTCATCAAACAAGGCACATGTTTCTGTCATTGCCCAATTAGTGACACTCACCACATCAAGTGCATTGCCATTAATTATAGGGCTGAGTCAGAAATACCTTGACATGGGAGCTGCTGAAGGTACCATTATGCATGCTCTAATGGTACACCTTGTACCTCTCCCCCAAAGCCCAGCTACAAAATGCCAAGCATTTGTCATCATGAAATGAAATCATTAGAGAATATGAGTGACTTTTGACAAGTGCCCATGCTTGAAGAACTTTTAGTGAATAGTAAATCGTGGTGGCAGATTTTTGGAGAGAATAAATCTTACAAATAAATCCCTATTTAATATGTGTATAATAAATAAAGAGAAGTCTCTGGGGACTGGTGCTGTGGAGCAGCGGGTAAAGCCTCAGCATGCAGTGTTGGCATCCCATATGGGTGCCAGTTAGAGTCTCTGCTACTCCACTTTGGATCCAGCCCTTGAGCCCCTGCACCTGTGTGGGAGACCTGGAAGAAGCTCCTGGCTCCTGGTTCCAGCTGTTACAGCTATCTGGGGAGTGAATCAGCGGATGGAAGACCTCTCTCTCTCTCTCTTTCTCACTGCATTTGCCTCAGCCTCTCTGTAATTCTGCCTTTCAAATAAATAAATAAATCTTAAAATATATATAGAGAGAGAGAAGTCTCCAACTGTAACAGGCTCTAACCCTTAGCCCATAACAGCTTTTATCAGTATATCCTATTAGTTGCCTGTGAACATTCAGAGCCAACTGGCTGCAGGTTTATTTACAAACATGAGTAATGTCATTTGGACAGAAGTCAACAACATGTGAACAAATATACATTATAGAAAATCAGTATGTGACAAGATAAAGGATGGGCTTGAGGAATAAAATAGTCCACTCAATAAATATTTCTGATCATCTCCTGTATGTCATGCCTGTGTCTCCCACATCCTTTATAATAGTAATACATCCACTCAATATGAACTGAAAATTTGAAAATCCCTTAATCATGTCATCAAATTATTTTATCCAGTGCCTAGCATGTTTCAGGCAACATCCTAAGTTCTGGGTTGTAGTATGACCACCATCATAGATTAATAGATTTGTTTATTTTTTACTTGAAAATCAGAATTACACAAAGAGAGGAGAGGCAGAGTGAGAGAGAGAGAGAGGTTTTCCATCTGATGGTTCACTCCCCAATTGGCCACAATGGCCGGAGCTGTGCCGATCCGAAGCCAGGAGTCAGGAGCTTCCTCCAGGTCTCCCACATGGATACAGGGTCCCAAGAACTTGAGCCATCTTCTACTGCTTTCCCAGGCCATACCAGAGAGCTGGATCTGAAGTCGAGCAGTTGAGTCTCGAACGGGCACCCACATGGGATGCTGGCGCTTCAGGCCAGGGTGTTAACCCGCTGCGCCACCGAGCTGGCCCCCCCCCCACCACAGATTAAAGAACCCACCCGTAGGGGGTTTCCAGTCCAGTTAGGGGATCGCAATCAATAAATAAAATATTTTCCATGCCATATGCTTCTAAGTACTGTGGAGAGCAATCAAGCAATGGGATAGGGGATCTAAGAGTGTTAGCTTGGGGAAATGAGATTTTAAAGGTAATCAGGGAAACCTAACTTCAAGGAGCAAGGTAAGCATAAAGCTCTCAAGTGGAAATATGTCTGGAGTATCCAGCAAGGAAATCCAATGTGACTGGAGTAAACATGGGGGAGAGAAGTAGAAGGTAACAGAAGAAACATAGAACAAATGGTGCACACGATTGCAGGGATTCTCTATTTTATTCAGAGTAACAATTTTGAAAGGAAGACTAATGCAATATGACCTATCATTTGAATATACAACCACAAAGCACAAAGATAGAAGCAGGCAGCCCAGAGTGAGGACAATTGAAATAATCCTGATAAGACAATATGTCGGTATACTTAGTGACAGTTTTGTGGGTGGAAAGAATATGTTGGATTCTGCATTTGTTTGGCTCACTTAGCTGGTTGGCAAATCTTAGGGTATTGGAGAAGGAAAGACCTCAAAGAGAAGTCAAAAGTCATGTTGCCATTCACTAAAATGGAGAAGGAATTAGGAAAAGTAGATTTTAAAGCAGAGAACAAAACTTGGCTTTTAAACTACTAGTTTGGAGTTTTCCATTAAAAATCTGATAATTTTGAGTAGAAATTTAGATATAGTTGTAGGAAAGACCCACGCTAGGGATATAAATTTAGGAGTTGTCATGTTTGCTGCCCAGTAGAGTACACACTAGACATGAAAGGCTATGAAATTTTAAACTAATTTTAAAATAAAATGTAAAATCCAGTGAGTCCCACTGACCATACTCATGTCCTCAGTGTCACGGGAGGCAAATGTACCTGGTGTTATCCTATTAGACTCCTCATGTAAAAAGCATTTCCATCAACTCAGAAAATTCAATTGACAGCACCAGATTTGCAGCGCTTAACGACACGGGACATGAGACTTGATGAAATCTACAAGGAGTCATTCTGTTTCTATGCTTGGTGAGAGAGAGAGATGGATGAAGGGAATATCTTTCTCTTTAAATCCTACATATAATTTGTTGTAAAAGTTTTGATTTCACTCTCAGACATGGTATCCAGTTAACCTCCCCCTTCTTCCCCCTGCCTTCATTTTGTGTTTTCGGCTTTCCTTGCCTCTTTCTTAGATGATTATGGTAGCCTCCTAAATGATATTCCCAACATAGTTCCGCATATTCATCCTCTGCACTTCTAAAATAAAAGTCTGACTATGTTTTCCCTCTAGTTTAAATGCTTCCGTAGCTTCATACCAGCCTTAAGAATAAGGTCCAAACATGGTATTATGGTATATAAGTCTGTAACTTACAGCTTCCCCTTAATTTATTCACATGTCTCACATTCTCTATGTTAAACTTTATGATCCAATGATAATGAACCTCTGGCCATCTCAATCCCTTATCATTTTATAAAGTATTTTTTGGTTCTTTCTATTCTTTCACTGGGACCAATGTTCTGCCTTTGACATGTTAACTTTTACAAGGCAGAGCGAAAGCGTTGACTCCTCTAAGTTTCAGCAAGGTGTTCCATCATTGTGCTATTATAACACACTCTACTGCTTGGTATCATAGCATTTAATACATTTGACTAGAATTGTATGCCTATACACCTCAACAGTGAGCTACAGTGATCTTAGGGGTCAGTGACAATACTTGCTACATTTTTCTACTTGCAAGACTGACTATATTACCTAGTACATAGAAGGCAAAAAAATACTTTTTCTTTGAACTGAAATAAAAGTAACAGAATAAGATTTGGGATTTTTCTTTTGAATACACATGAATTATTCTTATCTGTTCATCCTATTTCAAATAACTCTTATTCCCTGACCCATCCTATTCCTTCTCATCTTTCAGTACCCAACTTAAATATCATTTGCTCTGAAACTTAGGTACTCTTAACTGGACAATTCATCCTTCTTCAAATAGAGATGCTCAGCACTATTTATATGTCTCTAAGATTAAACTTCTCACAGTGTACAGCAATCATGTCTCTTTATTTCATCGAAATTACTTGTGCTTAGCATATGGTAAGCACTAAATAATATGCTTGTTGAGAATACAACTATTAATTACCATACAACTTTACAAAGACCTTTTGAAGTGGATACTGTTATCTAGATCACTTTAAATACACTTGTATGTAAAAAATTATTTAATTCTGGAATAAGCTTTGAAATTCTTCTAATTTTACAGCGAAGAGACTGTACAAGAGAGTTCAAATTCCTTTTGAGCCAGACAGTTGATTTCAAATATCCTGGCCATCACCTACTCTATTCCTTGGCTAGTTTCCCACTCTGTCCTCACAACAGTACAATTGTATGGACACAATACAATAGATGGAGATACAAATGCATATTTCCCCAGCAGCTGATTATAGTGGCACTTTGATTATGAGGTTAAGATTTATGCTAGAGTAGAAGCAATGCTGATACAATACTTAACTCAGAAATAATATGAATCACAAGCCAAATCCCTTTCTTCTCACAGGATTCTAAAATCATCATGTACTTATTTAATAAAAAGAAATGTAATGATCAGATTCCTTGCTGTAAATTGTGTCAGGGTTAAAACAATGCTTAGATATGAAAATGTTTCTGTCTCCTAAATGTACAGTGAGAACTGCAGCTTCCACACAGAACTGAGATTCTTACAACTCATTTTCTCATATAAATGTTAATTGCATCAGAATTGAATTTTCTAAGGAAAAAGTATATCTGTAGACACAAATAGTCCCCACTATTTAATCATATCCACAAACATATATACACATACAGTGGACAATGTGAAAAAAATTATAGTAATCTCCCCTAAGAAATTAACAGATATATGTGGCCATATCGAAAATATAAAGAGACCTAATAATGAACATCTACAGTGAAACTGAGATAATTATCACTTTCCAATTAAAAACATTTGAACAAGTGGCAAAATATTCATAAATATCATTGATCTAGAGACTTAACCTTCAAAATACACTTTTGTCCTTTTTCTGAAAGGCAGAGTTGGATAAAATAGCTTTCAAAACATTCTCTATAACCATTAGGCAAATGACACCTGGATATAGCTCTAACTTGAATTATAAAGACTATTTCTGGTTTCCAAAGAAATATAATTATATGCCTGATGAATTCTTTTTTTCTTTTGGTTTTGTAATACATTTGCTCTGAGATTTTGTTTCTCAAAAACCTGTTTTTAAACATTTTTTCTCTTATGAAGAACATTAAGGAAAACTAATTTTCTGGGACCAGCACTGTGGATCAATGAGTTAAGCTGCCAACTACAATCCCAGGAGCTCATATGGGCTCTAGTTCGAGTCATAGCTACTCCGCTTCCAATCCAGCTCCCTGTTAATGTGCCTGAGAAACCAGCAGCAGATGGCCCCTACTACCCATCTGGGAGACCCAAAGAAGGTCCTAGCTCCTAGATTTGATCTGGCCCAGCCCCAGCCATTGCAGTCATTTGTGGAGTGAACTAGCAGATGGAAGATTCTCTTTCTTTCTTTCTCTCTCTCTCTCTCCCCCTCTCTCTCTGCTTTTCAAATACATAAGTATTTAGAACAAAAATAAAAACACTAATTTTCTGTGTTTCCATATATACGATCTTACTTCCCATATATGTATAATGAGTATAGATAAGAAATTTATAGGTGAAACCTCCAGGAATTTGCAGTGTTGGGGAAATATGTCTGAAAATTATAGGTTTTATAGCTAGGATTATACATAAGTATTTAGTCTTTAAAATTAGTTCAATAAGCATTATAGATTTGGTTATCTTTGATTGACAGGTGGCAAATTCTGCCCCAATTAAAGGTTAGGTTCAGTTCAAAGTTGCATTTATTATGATTTACTGCCAGAGCAACTAATGAGTTTTACAACAAATCTAAACTAGATAAAGAAGCAGAGAGGCATACACAGCTTTCCATCACCTCTTTGCAGTCCTCTGAAACATGTCCTCCAGTTCAGAGTCCTCAGACATCTGTGTGGAGAGAGCAGTGCTCTGGGTCAAAGGATCACAGAAAGGGGCACTCTCTGAGTTCGCATAGTGAGTGCCACATACGCACATAGCAACCACTATGTAACTCAGTTAACCACATCAGATGGCCAGCTTTGCAAAATCTGCTTCTTCCAATTCTTGCCATACTGCACAGACAAAATCCACTTCTCTATCTGTGCTTGACTTGTTGATCTAACATATTCTAATAATGTCAATATAATAGTTTTAATTGTAAGATTTATTTATGTATTTGAAATGCAGAGTTACAGAAAGGCAGAGGCAGAGAGAGTAAGGTTTTCCATGTACCAGTTCACTCCCCAGAAGGCCACAATGGCCACAGTTGGACAGATCCAAAGCCAGGAACCAGGAACCTCCTCCAGGTGTCGCATGTGGTTTCAGGGGCTCAAGAACTTGGCTCATCTTCTACTGCTTTCCCAAGCCATACCAGAGAGCTGGATCGGAAGTGGAGTAGCTGGGACATGAACTGTGCCCATATGGAATGGTGAGGCTGCAGACAGGGGCTTTAACTGGCTGTGCTACAGCACCAGCCCCCATATAATATCTTTATTTATTTATTTATTTATTTATTTATTTATTTTGACAGGCAGAGTGGACAGTGAGAGAGAGAGACAGAGAGAAAGGTCTTCCTTTGCCGTTGGTTCACCCTCCAATGGCCGCCGCGGTCGGCGCACTGCAGCCGGCGCACCGCGCTGATCCGATGGCAGGAGCCAGGAGCCAGGAGCCAGGTGCTTTTCCTGGTCTCCCATGGGGTGCAGGGCCCAAGCACCTGGGCCATCCTCCACTGCACTCCCTGGCCACAGCAGAGGGCTGGCCTGGAAGAGGGGCAACCGGGACAGAATCCGGCGCCCCGACCGGGACTAGAACCCGGTGTGCCAGCGCCGCTAGGCAGAGGATTAGCCTAGTGAGCTGCGGCGCCGGCCCCCATATAATATCTTTAAGGATCAGAAAAACTATAGACAATCACACTATCCAAGGAATAAAACCCTACTTGTATCCTTACAGGAAAATGAAAAAGAGTTGTAGTGTCATCAGTGATTTAAGGCTCTTCATTATCTCTGCTCTTCAATGTTCAATAGACATTAAGTGAAAAAGGAAAGAAATCCTGTCTTCATGTCCTCATTATGAAGTATACAAAGGACTGTCAAATGAATGTCAACAATGATTTTTTTTAAATTCAAACCAGTCTTTGGAGACTGCCAAAATATACCAATTGCTATCAAATATTACAATATTTCATTCAAAGTAAATTCTATTTTACAATAAGCCAATACATGTTAAGAGCTTTATACCACCCAATTGAAAGAAAACTTCTAAATAAATGAATCAAGTTAATACTCTGGCAAGCACTATTGAAGTCTCCCAACATAAATTAAAATCTTTTAGAAACTGGGAGCAGTATTGTGGGCAGGGGGTTGAGCCACTGCTTGCAACACTGCCATCCCATACCTAAGTGCTGGTTCAAGCCCTAGTTACTCCATTTCCAATCCAGCTCTCTGCCAGTACATGTGGGAAGGCAGGAGAAGAAGAATCCCTAGTCCCCCTGTGAGAGACTGAAATGCAGTTCTAGGCTCCTGGTTTTAGCCTGGCTTAGCCTCATCCACTGCAACCACTTGAGAACTGAACCAGTACATCTCTGTCACTCTTCCTTTCAAATAAACAAATAAATCTTATAAACAAAAATAAAACTTATAGGAGGCCATCTTGTGTATCTAAGAGATATTTTAAATTAAAGAATTAAATATTTGGGGCCAGCATTGTGGAGTAATGGGTTAAGCTATTGTCTGCAACACTGGCATGGCATATGGGCATTGATTTGAGTCCCTGCTGCTCCACTTCCCATCCAGCTCCCTGCTAACCCGCAAGGGAAAGCAGCAGAAGATGGTGCAAGTGCTTGGGCCCTTGCACCCATGAGGGAAACTTAGGTGAAGTTTCTGGCTCCTTATTGTAGCCTGGCCCAGCCCTGGCCATTGCAGCCATTTGAGTAATGAACCAGAAGATGGAAGATCTCTCTATATACATATTTCTCCCTCTCTCTGTTACTATGCCTTAAAAAAAATAAAATAAATCTAAAAAAGGAAAAAACACCAGAAACTGGTTGTGTAACCTAAAGCAAATTTAAGCCTCAATACTCTGGTACAATTAGAGGTATAATTTTACAAAAATAATTAAATATTCTTGGTCCAGATGTCATAATGCAAATAATATGACTATGAGTTCAACATATTTTCCCCTTGTCAAAAGAAAAAAATAGAATTATGCATAAGTATCCTTTAGCATCCTCCTCTGATATAACAATATTCTCAGTAGCTAGGTAACCAATTCATCAGGATCAAAGTATTATCAACTCTAAAGCACTGGGATCTAGCTCAGATTTTCCCAAATTGAGACTGACCAGTCATTTAACCAAACACATACCCAGTCCCACAACTGCACGATATAGCCAGCCTTTCCCAGCTTTAGATTATTTCTGTCATTGTCTCTGAAATAGTCTTTTCCCTGGAACTTGGCATTTTTTTTCTTGTTTTTTTTTTTTTTTTCCACTAAAGTTATTCTCAAGGATGTCACAGAGTAATTAGTGTTATAATAGATGTGAAAACAGAGTGTCATGGGGACACTTAGGTGCTGTTCCCAGCTCCGTTGGTGGGCTTTTAAGAGACATTGAGATATAAAAAAGTATTTAGTCAGACAAAGAAGAGTGGACAAACATTCTAGAAAGAGTGCAAATGATACACACACAAACATACACACATAAAGAATTGATATTTGATAGGGGAGAAGGTAAGAAATGCAGGCTAGGTTAGGTCCCAGGGACTCAGGTGTTCCCAATCCTGGACACGTCCCAGAATATTATAGTGAGTCAAAGAAAGATTTAAAAAGAGAAGGAAATAAACACAGTAATATTTTAGAAAGGGAATACTATGGAAGTGATTCAGATCATAAATTTAGTCAATAAGACTAAAGAATTGTTTAGAAGTAACTAAAATGCATTCTTGGAACTGTTGATGTGGTGCAGTGGGTTAAGCCACTGTCGTAGCGCAAGCATCTCATAGGGGCACAGGTTCAAGACCTGGATGATCTACTTCTGATCCAGCTCCCTGATGAAGCATCTGGGAAAGCAGTGGAAAATGGCCCAATCCTTGGGCCACTGCACCCACGTGGGAGACCCGGCTGAAGTTCCTGGCTCCTGGCTTCAGCCTGGCTCAGCACCGGCTCTTACAGCCATCTGGGAATGAACTAACAGATAGAAGATCTCTCTCTCTCTCTCTCTCTCTTTCTCTCATGTGTGTGTCTGTCTTTCTGTCTTTCCCTCTCTGTAATTCTGACTTTCAAATGAATAACTATTTTTAAAAAATGCATTCTTCCTTTAGATAAAAATTAGAAATTATGAGAATGTGGACACAATGGATCCCAAAAAGGTTCACTAGATTGGTGATCAACAAGATGGGGGAAATAAAGAAAGGTAACTAATTCATAATAATTCTTAAGTAAAGGATTTGAAGACCTTTACATGAATGGTGTCGTTACTATGTAAACATTGAGTTAAGAAAACAGAGAATTTGGAAGAATAAATTATGAGTTTAAGTAAACTACAAGTTGTGAAATAATAATATTAATGATGTGCCATCAAAAACATACAGTAACTAATTCATAATGATTCTTAAGTAAGGGATCTGAAGACCTTTACATGTATGGTGTCATTATAATGTAAACATTGAGTTAAGAAAACAGAATTTGGAAGAACAAATTATGAGTTTAAGTAAACTACAAGTTGTGAAATAATAATATTAATGATATGACATCAAAAACATACAATGTGCTAATATCTTATTTCTTAATCTCACTTTCTCCTCACAAAAAAAATCCTCTATGAAATTATTATTTCTATTCCCTCTTTCCATAAACATGGAAATTTAAATTAATCAAGTAAGTAAGCTACTCAGGGTTATTCAGATAAATTCCATGACTAGTAGATTGTTTTATATATATTTGTGTATATAAATATGTATATGTATGTATATATATTAAAATCTCAAAAGAACACACATGTGAGCTTTTAAGCAGAGAACCTGTTATTTTATGGTTGAAGTCATGAAAATAGAGACGTTCAACTGGCTATAATATGTGAGAAGATAAAAAGCAAAACACTGTGGAAGACAAATTTTTGAGAAATAGGGAAAAGGTAAAATGTGTGGAGAAAGGGAAGAAGTCCAGGTAGAAGGATGAATAGCCTTGACAGCCCAGGACAAGAGCCTTGGGTGAATACTGATATCATAAATAAGAGTGTCAATTGTTAAATCAATAACAGGAGTCATTGTGCACTTACTTCCCATATAGAATCTCTGTCCTTAATGTGTTGAACTATGTAAATTAACAGTAAAACTAATACTCAAACAGTACTTTATATTTTGTGTATATGTGTGGGTGCAAACTGTTGAAATCTTAGTATATACTAAGTTGACCTTCTGTATATAAAGATAATTTAAAATGAATCTTGATGAAGAATGGGATGGGAGAGGGAGTGGGAGATGGGATGGTTGCGGGTGGGAGGGAGGTTATAGCGGGGGAAAGCCGCTATAGTCCAAAAGTTGTACTTTCAAAATTTATATTTATTAAATAAAGTTTTTAAAAAAGCTAAGAATCCTCTGCATATTGTTCAGACATTAGAGCATGGAGCTTGTTCTCTGGATTTAGAATCTGGTAGGTCAGGGGTAGCTTGGAGAAGAGAAACTATAGTAGATTTTTCAGAATTGACATCGGGGAACAGAGTGTGGAGGCGTGGCCAGGAAGTGACTAATTGGAGCTAGAATACTAAAAACTACTATTAAAAATAACTTTGGAGGCCAGTGCTGTGGCACAGTAGGTTAGTCCTCTGCCTGCTGCACCGGCATCCCTGAAGCACCGTATGAGTGCTGGTTCTTGTCCCAGCTGCTCCTCTTCTGATCCAGCTCTGTGCTGTGGCTCAGGAAAGCAGTAGAGGATGGACTAAGCACTTGGGTTCCCGCACCTGTGTGGGAGATTTGGAGGAAGCTCCTGGCTCTTGGCTTCAGATCGGCCCAGCGCTGGTTGTTGTGGTCATTTGGGGAGAGAAGCAGCAGATGGGAGACCTTTCCCTCTGTCTCTTCCTCTCTGTATGTAACTCTATCTCTCAAAAAAAAAAAAAATCTTAAAAAAAAAAAAAATGGCTGGCGCCACAGCTCAATAGGCTAATCCTCCGCCTGCGGCACTGGCACCCCGGGTTCTAGTCTCAGTTGGGGCACCGGATTCTGTCCTGGTTGTCCCTCTTCCAGGCCAGCTCTCTGCTATGACCAGGGAGTGCAGTGGAGGATGGCCCAAGTGCTTGGGCCCTGCACCCCATGGGAGACCAGGAGAAGCACCTGGCTCTTGGCTTCGGATCAGTGCCGTGAGCCGGCTGCAATGCACCAGCCACAGCGGCCATTGCAGGGTGAACCAACGGAAAAAGAAGTCCTTTCTCTCTGTCTCTCTCTCTCACTGTCCACTCTGCCTGTCAAAAAATAAAATAAAATAAAATAAAATAAAATAAATAAATAAATAAAGAAGTAACTGGGCTGTGAATGTAGAAGATAGAGTGGCAAGATTTGGAGAATACATTGGTTTATTGTCATTGTTTTAAGATTTTTGAAAGCTGAATACAGAGAAAAAATTACCTAGTAAGTGTAGAGACAAATTAAAGAGGATAGCTGCTTGAATCATATTTTTAGGAGACAAGATTTTGAACCAATGAACCTGATGGGCCTTATGAAGCAATAGCTCTTCATCCAGTTGTCAGGGGAATGTTCTTTTTTGTTAAGAACCCCTTTCACAATTTGAGGGCTTTTTATCCTGTTTCTGTTTATTTACTCATTCTTATTTATTTGAAAGAGTGTCACAGAGAAAGAGAGAGAGAGAGAGTGTGTGTGTGTGTGTGGGTGTGTGTGTGAGAGAGAGAGAGAGAGAGTGCTTCCATCCATTGGTTCACTCTTCAAATCTCTACAACCTCTAGGGCTATGCTAGGCCAATGCCAGGAGCCAGAAACTAAATTTCCCTCATGAGGGACAAGAACCTGAGTACTTGAGTCATCATATGCTGCCCACCCAAGTGCATGTTAGGAGGAAGTTGGATCCTAAGTTCAGGTGGAACTCCATCCCAGGCACTCTGATATGAGATGCAGTGATTCTGAGCAGAAGCATAAATAGCTGTACCACATAGACCCCAGTAGACTGTTGGGTTTGTATCGTAAAAGCTTAGAAAGAGAGAAGACATGTGAACACTTTGACATAAAATTGCTAGCTTTGCAGCTGAAGTCATGAATACACTGCTTACCTTGCTATAACATGCAGGGTGAGAAAACCAAAGGCAAAACCCTGAGGAAGACCAGCATTTTCTGAACAAGATGGGAGTGGGAGCATAGGACTAAATCTCTTATTTTTCTTTTAATACTACTGTAAATAGTTTCAATAATTTAAATCTGTGCGTTCAATAACAGTCTCCAGCTAGTGACTGAAGTTTGAAGATCAGAACCTTTCTTGTTTGTGATTTTAATCTGCATTGCTTCTACTTCATGTACAGTTGTGTAATACGTGTGTGTTAAATCCTGTATTGACTATTTTTCTACAATACAAGCAATTGTAGGTAAAGCACAAATTACCTCAGATAACCATGGCACACACATTAGAAGGTCTTGTTCCCTGCCTATGTCCTGCAGTCTTGTAATTTTTTATTACATTTTGTCCACTCCCCATCATTGTATCTCCATTGCCTCCAAATTACATTTCTAAACCTTGGTTGTCTTTGTCTGCTCAGGCTGCCACAGCAAATCATCATAGCATGGGTGACTTAAACACCAAAAAGTCACTTCTCACGATTCTGAAAGCTGCAACTCCAAGATCAGGTGTAAGCACGCTGTGGTCTGGTGAAGGCTGGCTTCTTAGCGTGCAGATGACTATCTTTGCCCTGAGCCTCACACTGGGTGAGCAGGAGGAGGGTGGGGGAGAACAGTATTTTTCTTTTCTTACAAGAACACCAGTCCTAGTGGATTAGAGCTCCATCCTTACAATCTTGTTTAATTATCTGTCTCCAAATATTGTCCTGTGGAGGACTAGGGAGTTTATCTACAAATGGTGGGGGAGGGGGTTGGGAAGGGAGTGGCACACAATTCAGTCCACAGCATTGATAGAAGAGTTAGTGTTCTTTATTAAATGACTCCAATCCACTTTTCTAGCTTCATCAACTATTTATTTTTTGAGGGAGAGTAACTGGATAGCACATTCTTCAAGCTTGGAACATAATATTATTGGGGGAAACATAACAATGAGTTCCCAGATTCCCCATTGTCTTTGGGCCTGAGCAACACAAGAGACTTTCTTGATCTGCCCTCAGGCTCTGGGATTTAATACCCTATGATAATAGGAAGCACTGGGGCCTCCTCTGGCAGGAAGCAGAGCTGATCCAAGGCTTTCCCTTAGAACAATAAGAGGTGGGTGGGGCCGGAGTTGCTCTCTGCAGGGTTAAGCTGCAGCCTGCCAGCATCCCATATGTGTTCCCACTTGAGTCCTGGCTGCTCCACTTCCATTCCAGCTCCCTGCTAATGCACCTGGGGAAGCAGCAAAAAGATAGCTCAAGTGCTTGGGCCTCTGCATCCATGTAGGAGACCTGAATGAAGCTCCTGGCTTTGACCTGGTCCAGCCCTGGCCATAGCGGCCATTTGGGGTGTGCATTAGCTGATTCAAAATCCATCCCTCTCTCCCTTTCTTTCTGTAACTCTCCTTTTAAATAAATAAAATAAATCTTTAAAAAGAGAGCAGTAAGATGTCTTGAAATCTTAACTCTTAGGCAATCTACAAGAATATTTGTTCCTCATGCTCTCTTCTATGTATTGATTTTCCTTTCCAAGTAGTCTTTCTCTGAATGAGGGGAACTTTGTCCTGGGTTGCAGCTACAGGGAGCCAATGTCCCAGCACGTTTACTGTAGTCATTTATTTTCCTACCCTTCCTACAAATCAGCCAAGGAAACTGATTAGCTTTCCAAAGTAGTTATACTCTTTCATAATTCCTAGTGTTTGACTTCTTGGTTTTTCTACCTAAGATGCTGCTTCTATTTGTGGAAAACCTTCTAGCAACCTTTTTTCATGAGACATTCTGTAACCACCACACACAGCCAAGAGCAATCTCCTCTTCCACCCTCTTACCACAGCACCTGTAGAATTACTTTATTACTTACAATATAGGAAGTATTTATTTTTAATTAAATGTGAATGTATTAAAGACAAAATCGCATTCCATGTTTCCTTATATCCCTAGGTTTTACTATCTTGTCTGGTTTATGGGAGGTGCTTGATAAATGTATGTTGAATAAATAATTAAGTGAATCTCTTCTATTCTTGGAATTCCTAAAAGGTATGTGGATCCTGTTTCTCACATTGTATAAAATCACTCATTGATTCATTTTTTTCAACAACAATAACAAAAAAATTATTTGAAATTATTTGATACTTTGTCTCCAGCATCATTCTAGTCTTCTCAGGTATAGCCACAAATAGGACAGTGGAGTCTGGTGTCAGAGGGACTGAACACATTTTTTTTTTTAAGATTTATTTATTTGTTTGAAAGTCAGAGTTACACAGAGAGAGAAGGAGAGGCAGAGAGAGAGAGAGAGAGAGAGAAAGAGGTCTTCCATCTGCTGTGAACACACTTCTGGTCTCTTCCACTTACTAGCATGGAAATTTAGCTAAGATACGTTTTGCCTATAAGCTTCAGTTTTATAATATGTAAGATGGAGAATCATCATGATTCCCTATGTCATGTGTTATGAGAACTAACTAAGACAAGCCAATTAAGTGTTTAGTATTTTTGACATAAACACTCAATAATAGATATTATTTTTCTTTTTCCTTTTATTTTTCTTGTTGCTGTTACCTGAAGCACAATCATTGATCCAACTCGGCTCATTCTTAGTAGGCATAGATAGCCCTTAGTACAGACATTACATTATTTCACATGTATACATATTACTTACATGGTTGGATTATAAATGTCTCAGAGGTACAGATTCTGTACAAACAGAAGCTGTTTGTAAAGAGGAATTTCTCCTCCATGATAATGCTATAATATTATTGCTAATGGGCCAAGATACCAGTTAGGAAAAAAAATGTAATTGATTGATATATGTACTAAATGTGAAGAATCGGTGTTGAATCTCTTTCACTGGATGAACAACAGTTAACTACAGTAATGAAAATATGCTTTGATGAAATGTTTGTTACAGATCAGGTGCAGTGTTGTCCAGGAGCTATGTTATTTTCTCTTCTCAGCAAACACTTGCTATAGATTCACTTTATCACTGTAGATATTGAGGTTTAGAAATATTAATGAAGCTATATGAAGTGACTTTCTCTTTCACCTGGGCTACTGGTTCCCATTTTTAAAGACAGCTACAACACACTGGCACTCTGTATTGTATTTTATGATGTGCTTCTGCTTCCTGATCTAGTGACTTCTTTCTTTGCATCCTAAACTAAAGAAATTTGTTACAATGCTGGGTTTTGTGGTGCAATGCATTAAGCCTTGGCTTGGGATTCCCATACTCCTTAGCAGAGTTCTGGTTCAAGTCGCAGGTGTTCCATTTCCAATCCAGCTTCCTGTGAATGCATCCTGGGGTTCAGAACATCAGGTGATGGCTTAATTGTCTTAATTGTTTGATTTCCTACCTCTAATATGGGAGACCAGGTTAGAGTTTCAAGCTCCTGGATTCAAACTGATCCAGCCCTGGCTGTCGCAGGCATTTGCAAAGTGAACCAGTGGGAGGAACATCTCTCTCTCTCTTTCTCTCTCTGCATTCCAAACTGATTTTTTTCTTTTTTAGCAAAAACCTACTGGATGATTCCTGGAACAAAAAGGACATGATTTGACTCACACATTTTTGACAACATCACTCTGACTACTGTGAAAACTGAAAAGTGGGAAGAAATCCAATGTTTAGACTGCTGTGAAAGCCCACGTGAGAAGATGGTAGTAGCTGGGGTGTCAACTCTGGAGGCCGTGGAGGATGGTAGAGTTCTAAAAGTATTTTGGAAAGAGTTGACTTAACTGTCAGACTGCCTGTCATATATGAGAAGAAGAGAACAGTCAAAAAGATAAATTGGATCTGATATGGATAGTTGTGAGCAATTCTCTGATAATTCCAAGCACAGCATTGGTCAAGAATTGTAGGTTTGGAGGCAGTTCCTGTTTCTCAATCCTGATGTGGTCTCCTTTTTTTTTTTTTTTTGCTTTCCTAATAAACTCCTGGCTCTAATAACCTATTTGTTTTAAATAAGGAAGTAGTATGATTTGAAGGTGGAAAAGTAGGTGAGGATTACCAAATACCTTAAAAGTTAGCCTTAAAAAGTTAGCAGTGAATGGCTGTTAACAGAGGAATTCCATAATTAAAGCTATGATTAAGGAAAAGTCTGCCAGGAGAAGCAGAGATTCTACTATGCATTCTATTCAATGGTTTATGTAAGAGAGTCTAAAAGCATGGATTAAGGGGCTTTTGTTGCACTGATCAATTTTGTATCTTGTTCAGGATGCTGATTATGTGGGTACACATAAATTCTGAAAATTTATGAAGCTAAACAATTACATGTGACACAGATAGCATTTCAATAAAAAGCAAAATTGAAAGAGGTTGACCAATCTCTGATATGTAAGAACATTTACTAGGCTCATAATTTAAAACTCAGACAGCCACTAGTTTAATTTATAGTGAAAAATACAATTATTACATAGGCTGAGCAATTTTCTTAATTGAATCTATAGGCAAAACTACATAAGAAGCCAAAATATAATCAGAAGAGAGTGGGGTAGAAGTGGAATCAGAACAAATAGAGTTGTTCAAATGAAGTTAATGAATGGTACCATTAAGCCCAGATACATAACTCACCCATTCTCACTTCAGAGATATAATTCCTGAATACTTAGATTTCAGACCTGTCTTTGTCATTACTGTCTTTGAAGGAGATTACTAGAAACTGTTTTGTCTCCTTGGCTTTTTTTTATCTGATAAATACTCTACCAACATTGACACAACTTTTGCTGTTTCCATGAAATGTTTTAAATATATTTGAAAGTTACACACACACAGAGAGAGAGAGAGAGAAAGAGAGAGAGAGAGAGATAAGACAGAGAGAGAGAAAATCTTCCATGCACTGGTTTGTTCTTCAAATACATACCACATAGGGCTGGATTAGGCTGAAGCCAGGAACCTGCAACTCATTCTTGTTCTGGGTCTCCCACTTGGGTGGCATGGATCCATGTACTTGAGCCATCATCTGGTCACTCACAAGGTGTGCATGAGCAAGAAACCAGATCAGAAGCAGAGTAAGGACTTAAATCCAAGGAAATTAATATGAGATACAGACATCCCAAGCACTATCTTAACTGCTGTGCCAAATGCTCACCCCTTAAATAATTTAGTATCTTCAATAAAGTCTTTGAAACAAATTTATTTTGAGGTTAACTTCTAGATCCTATTCAACAATATACAATATATATATTGTAGAATATGTGTGATAAATGTATCATAAATTAACTAAAAAAATTCCAGGATTTTTGAGGACAGACACATTGTTATTCTTGTATAAATTTCACAGTAGCTAGGTAAGATTCTGGACAGAACACTTAGTGAATGTTGAAAAGTCAAATATAGGGGCCGCGTGTGACCTAATGGGTTAAGCTTCCCCCTTGCAGTTCCTGCATCACATATGGGCTCTAGTTTGAGTCCTGACTGCTCCACTTCTGATTCAGCTCCCTGCCAGTTTGCCTGGAAAGCAGTGGAGGATGGTCTGCGGAGGATGGTCTGCATGCTTAGTCCTGAATTCATGCGAGAGATGGAGGAAGCTTCCTCCTGGTTGCGGCCATTTGGGGAGTGAACCAATGGATGGAAGATCTCTTTCTGGGAGATCTACTCAACAAATGAATAGCTCATAAAACCCTTTTCTACGACTTCCTCCACACGATGTGGACAGGGAAATTTAGAAGTTAAGAAAAAGTGATATTTTGTTCTATTGCATTGGCTTATTGAGTCATAATATATGCTTCATTCTGAACTAATATTTTAAAAAGAACACAAAGATTACAGCACAATAGATTCTCCGATGTTGAGCATAATAAAGATAATATGTATAGCGGTTTTAATAAGATCATTGAGTAGTAGTATCTATAGACATGATTTTGGTTTTTGCTCTCAATTTATAATGGGAATATAGCATGTATTTATAAATATGAAAGGAGAAAAATGTGGAATAAAGGACAAATCCAAAATGGCATAGAAAATAATCAAATCAGGTAGGTCAAGGAGGAAATGAAGAGTGGTAGACTGAGCACACAAATTGGGGAGCCCGCCAGTAGAATGCTGATACATTTTCATTCTAGACAATAACAAAAAATGAGTGAAGAAACATGAAAAGTTAGAGAAAAGAAAGTCCAGCAGTAACTTGATATGTGATGTCTATTTTTTCTGTTGTTAATGTCATCTTGACAAAGTAGCTAAGTGTCTTGAGGCAACTGGAAAAGGTTTGAAACAGCCTCAGAGGAGACTCTAGGTACTCAAAGGAATTCCTGAAGCATTTTTAAAGAGATCATATGAGATCAGAATGCATGAATGTCTACCCATGGTAGAGTTTTTTAATATGTTTAAATACTGGGTTTTTTTTCCTAGTATTACTCAACAATAATGACTAGACAATATTTTTTCTAATAAAATGAAATAAGGGTGATAGAGGGCTAGAAAGGTGGTTGATAAACTGAATTACTCAGGTAAAAAAATTCAGGGTTCAAGTCTTGGAAGTGGTGGAGTTCTGTTTTGATTTGCTTTATTTGTTGCTTGATAGTGAACTTATAGCTATCAGGGGATTACTGGCTGCAAATGTTCATTGGAGTTTAGTGGATTTAGTAACTGAGAAGACAGAACAGTACAAGTCATTGACACAGGTTTTGTAAATCATGAAAAAATAACTACATTTTGGACAGCTATGTCTGTATAGTAAGTACTTCAAGGAAATGAAAGTGTTATTCTTGGGATGGGTGTTTTAGTACAAAGAGCAGAGAGTGAAGGGAACAAAAGAAAGCAAAGCAAAACATCTTGCAGTGAGGCAAGGAGAGTGCCACCTCCCCACCCCATCCCCACCGACACTCAGGATTTGGAAGGTAGCATCTATACCTCTGTTGAAATTGTTTTTACAGAAAAATATGTCAACTGATTTCATACATTTTAATTAAGACTGTAATGGTTAAATTTGTATTTGGGTAATTTCTGCTGTAATCTCATTAGATATTTTCCTGAACTATTTATTTGTAGGTTTCAAAGGTCAGTTTTAATGAATTTTTTCATTCTGCCTTCAAATCAGAAAGGAAAGCTACATGCTGATAAACTACTGACACTCAGTCTGCTTATCATTGTTTTCTTGCAAACCCCAAATTGCATATAAACAGAAAAACTAATCAACTGAAACAGAAACTCAGTATCAATTAGTTTGCTGCCTGGGAACTGAAAAAAGAGCAAACAAAATTAATTCCAATCAGTTTGGTAGTAAAAAAAAATATGTAATAACTTGATATGACTATTCCAGAAAGTAGTTGTGACTTGGCAAGGAATTTTTATATAAATGGTTAGAATTCTTCAGAACATTATTCATATCTCTTTTTTGTTATTTTAAAATTATGCTAAGAAGATAGTTAAGACTATCTAAAACAGGAAATTGACTTTTTCATACATCTAGTTCTCTTTGTGGCTGCAAACACATATTTCAGATATTTCAAAACTTGAAAAAGTAACAGTAATACCAATAAATGTTTATTGAATATTTTTGAGCATTTACTGTGTACTTTACATACTTTGTTTAATCATTTTTGTAGCCATTCAGAGCATGATGGATTTCATTGTATTAAAGAATTTGCATCTAAGAGAATATCTGTGATAGGGTGCATTTCCTAAATTACTTTCAAGAGAGTCATATGGGAAAAGAGTAAACTTCAACATTTCAACAAGTCAAAAGAGTATCCTCCCTTGAACACCTAGATACAATCAATCATGAAAGATTCAGGAGGAGTTGATTGTTGTCAGGTGCATGGAGAGAGAGAAACAGGAGCACAGACTCTGGTCAGGAGACAATGACCAGGACCTCTTCCATCTGGGCTCAACCTCACAACAAGACCAAGCTCTAGTGTGTAAACATTTTGAATGAGTGAAGTTGCAGATTGTGATGATTTCATGGGAATGAATATATTAATTACTGAATTGATGACTGTAGCTTATTTTTTAAGAGTATTCAGAAAAAGTATTCTAATTTTTCTTAAATCACATCCAACAGATTTTGGGACATTGTTAAAATGGACTTTCAAAAGTAGTAAAAATATTGAAAATGAAGAATGAAGCAGATTTCTGGTTTTGACTTAAATATCATTTTTGTTCCATAATACTCGTACATACATTATGAATCCAGTTTACTTAATCTAGCGTTTAAGGCCCAGACAAAGTAGATTCTGTCTCCCCTATTTCATGCATTCTCAACATTAGCTTTCTCTCCTATGGTTCAGAAGTATTTACAGCTACTAAACGCCAGGCAGCCTTGTGCATCTGTTCAATGTTCTAGGTTTTTAATAGAATTAAAGTGTACATCAAATTCCTAAAATATAGTTTTTAAAAAGTTAAAACCATGATTCTTATACAAATCCATCATGGACACCTGTGAAGAGACTTCATTTTGCTTATTAATGAAGGAACCTGTAAGATGTCAAAAACATTTGGCAAGAAAATACTAAGGAGATAGATATATTTGTACAGTGGACACTGGGTGCACACACATCCATACAAATATGCAGTTAGGAAAGCTGAAAAAAGTTTGTAAATATTTCCAAGATATTTTAATACATTATATCATAATATAGTAATAAATATCAAGCTTAGGGTTATTCTTTGTAATGAATAGAAATCAATTATTTCAATAATGTCAACAAGTCAGTTTCATTTCTATGACTATCAATCATTTGTACGCTTCTCATTTTTCTGATAGCTAACTTAAACCTTTCAGAGTTGAAAGCAGCCTCATCAGAAGAAAGCTGACCAAAGGTGAACAGCCGTGACTCATTAATTCATTCAGCACTCCATTGAAAGGACAACCATCCGTCACTTTTCAGATTTCCGTGACTTTCACTATTTTTCTGAAATCATTAATTTCTTAGTAAATATTCTCTTGTCCGCAAGTCCACGCTTTGGTGGCTATCTCCACAATGAGAGTGTTTGCCTCCAGACAAACTTTAGGCCCCATCCTACCACCTGTGACTGTTCTGTTACATCACCAACGTCAGACTTCACATTTGTAGGGTAGGAATTGTGTAATGGCTCAGCCCCAATAGTGTTCCTGGCATACAGAATAATGACTACATTGCATTGTAATTAGGGATTCCTGTTTTAATACTTGGCTCTGGCATTTAGTAGCTGTGTAACCTTGGGTAAGTTATTTAACCTGTCAGAGTTTTATTGATCTCATCTTTTAACTGAGAATAACATCTAACACAAAGTTTTATTGTGAAGGGTAAATGAAGTGAAAGTCACAAAACATTTATTACAATACAGTTCCTCAATAAATAATAGCAGCAATGATAGTAAAGACATCATGAATACAAAAAAGGGTAGAAAGAAGTGAAATTTAGATGTACAAGGTTAAAATCATTAGCTCTGAGAATTTCTCAGAATGTATATTCTATGTGTGACTTGGTAAATTCCACTATGCCATGGGAAGATCCTTACATCTGAGTCAAAATGTTACCACTTCAAGTCTTACTGAGAGCAGATGCTGAAAAAGTACTAATCATTCACTTATCAAATTATGTTAATCATAATTCACAAAACAACTCCTGTTTCTTCAAAAATTTAGCCAAAAAGTATTTTCTACATATGCCTTTCCTTTTTTTTCTTAGTTTATAAACAACACAAAATAAATTTCCTACAGTTATATAATTTTCAGGCTTATCTACCCAGATTTATTCATGTTTCCAAAAGAGAAAAACTCAATATAGGAAAAAATTTTATATAGAAATGCAATAATTATCTTTAGGAAAACATGTCTTAATAATTGGGAAATTTATATTTTAATGACTGTTTGAAAACACAAATCTAGGCACAGGAAATGGCGCAGGTTATATTTCATGGTTCCCAGTAGGTTACTAACATTCATCCAAGCATCCTCCCAGAAGAAAACAGAGAGAGCATTGCCTGCTCCAGAAAACCTACTCTGTTACATTTCTTCCAAATCCTCAGCCTTTTTATTCTGGAGGGAGAAAGTAAAATTTAAGTGTGTTTAAAATAGATGGAGTGTGTCAAATTATGGCAACAAATCATTTGATTTTTCCTGGAGGTATATCATCAACCCATCAGAAAAATCACATTTAAATAAGTGGGAAAATAATATTAATCTGTTCTCCATAATCATCAAATTTCAGGAAAATTTTCTCTAAGTTGGATTTTTACAAATTGAACCAGAGATTAAAAGCTATGGAAGGACTAGTGCATCAAAGGAATCCTGAGTTCAATCTGTTTTGATGATCCAAAAATTTGATTGCTTTCTCCTTTCTCTATTTTATGAACATGTATTTTCATGTTACAAAATTAGGAAATAGCTGATTCCAGGTTTTTTTTTTTGTTCTGAATATTCTATATTTTAATACCAGATTTGGAATGCCAGCATATGACCATGAATTGTGTTATCATGAATAATAAATACATCTAACACTTGCTTGCCTTGTGCCAGATGATGTACCAACTACTTTAAATGGATTATCTCATTTGATTTTCACAATATACACTGAACTGAATATTTTAATTCTCTTTTTTTTTACAGTCATAGTAATAGAGAAAAAAAGCTTGCTCAAATTTAATTACTAAACCTGGATACAATACAGTTAATTTGATGCTATGGCCAAAGTCATGAACAGATCTACCATCCAGGTTTCCCTACCTTGAAGAACTGTAGAGTATTTCCTTTCATACATGAAAAACAGATATTTTGCTCATTAAACATGCAAAGATCCAATTTCTTATTTTCAGTGGCCTAGTATGACCCAAGCTTTAAAAAAACACTATTTCCCTTTTAAGCTTACCAGAAATTTTAAAAGCACTCTTTTGAGAATGTAGAGGAAGCAATACTTACTTCATTTTTAGTTTCTTGTGAAAGGATATAGGTTGCTCTGACTCTGGATTAGCATAAATGGAAAATGCATTTAGAATATTGTTAAATCTATTACATTCACCTGTCACTAATGGATCCAATTTTCATGGATAATGAAATATTCCAGAGAGTAAAAAATGAAATAAATGTGTGCTTTGTCAAAACAAACAAACAGAACTAGCAACACTTATAAAGGTGTCAGCTTGTAGAGTTATAAATTATCTCATCAGAATGGCCATGGTTTCTATCTCATTTATTTCTCTCTTCAGAAATACTACATGATTAAACATTATTCAAAGGAAAAAATTATAAATCCTAAGGGAACACATTTCTTTCTTTAAAAATAATGACTAATTAACATAATAATCTTCCCAGTATTTCAGTGAATAATCAAGAAATTTTGTCAAACTCCAAAGAGGTTTCAAGAAAGAGGTCAGGTGCCAAAAGACCTGTGATTGGGTAAGTAGCTCCAAATGATTGTGTTTCCCAAACCTTCCCAGCTATTTAATTTATTGCTTTTGTAGCCTTCTCCAAGCTTGAGGCATATAACTGTCAGCGTTGCTTTGACAACAGGAATATAATCCAACAGAAGACAAAATAAGAAGAAATTGTCCCATGATAGATTGCAGTTATTGGAGGGATCAATTCATGGTTTTGAAATGAAATACCAGTTTTCAGGCTTTTTCTCTGTTTTTAAGAGACTAAAAGAGAAAAGACTCACATTGAAACCCCAAGCATATAGATTATAACCTCTGACATTATTCAATTTTGCAAGAAAATAGAATAAATTAAGATTAAAAAGAAGACTCATTGATGGAAGGGGAAACTGAATAATGTAAAGACTGAAAAGCTTGCTAAAAAGCACCCAGCGATGAGCAGCGTTGGTATGTGTCTGAGTCTATCACATGTAATGATCACAGCATTTTAAGTGTTAGGAGCTTAACGTATTAAAATAAAAACTAATCTAGCAATTTTAATTGCCTTACCAATTATCCAATTATTTAAACTGGATAATTTGTAAATCAGATTTAGAACTAAACCTTCTAAACCTTTCTTTCAGAATTGAGCCATGATTTTAGATTAGTGGCATATATTAAGCAGTTCTATTTGGCTTCTCTTAGAAATGTGAAGTCTTCCATATCACAAACGGCTGTGTTGTCTAATAATTCTCTATGAAAAGGTCTGCTGCTATGTGACTTTTTGAGGAAACATCTTATTCTTCATTTTTCCAAAAGAGAGGAAAACCTAAAAAAAATAATAATAATAAAGAAAAATCCATAGCCTTTTTTGGTCATCTTAATTTACTCAATGGTGGTAAGCAAATTTTCTGTTTTCTTGCTAAATGCTATTCTCGAGCCTTAGAAACTAGCTGCTTTTTTCAAGGCACAAAAGGCCATGTCACTTAGAAACCAGTCATTAAAAGCAAAGTGGATGCTGCTCTGCTCCCACCCCTAGTCACAAGACTGATGAATCGCAGAGAAGATGGCCTCACTGTAATACATTATCTCCAATATAGTCCATAACATAACAAAAGCAAGGAGGAAAACTAATGTCCTTTTTCAGGGATAAAATATTACTAGGGGCATCATCCTTTGTTTTTTTTTTTTTTTTTTTCCTGCATTACACATTCCAAAAAGAGACTAAAATTGAAGTGATATTGTATTCCACAGTAATGCTAATGTGTCTGCAATCAAGAAGAAAAAAAAGACACAAAATTTTATTATTTTTATTATAATTACAACCAGTGAGTGTTGGGATTCTCAAATTGGAATGTGCATTGTGAAATAATAAAACGTATTTCCTTTCATCATCACCATCAAAGTATACACATCTAAGAAATTTGCCATTAGATAAAAGATTAGCAGTGACACTGATTTTCACTGTTTACATGATTAAGTGCCCTTGTGTGTGCTAATGTATGTTGGGAGATGTGTCAATTTCTGAAGGTGAGACACTGAGAATACAAAGTAACAGTGAAGAAGATAAAAGCTGCCTGTGGCAAAGCATTTCATTGCTATAGAAATATCTGGTAGTGCCTATCCAATTTCTGGGACCAGAATATTAACCTTAACACCATGTGAAAATTTATAGAAACATAATTATTAAAATAGAACATATCTTCAGATATCTTAGCAAGAAGAGATTCCCCACATGAACATGAAACAATTGCCAGTTATTTTTCACATAACTTGAAAGTTCCTTTTAATGATCAGAGACAGCAAGCAAAGTAAAACAGTATATTAGTATTCCAGTGATTCTGTAACAAACTACCACAAATTTAGCAGCATAAAGCAGTGTAAATATATTCTCTTAAAATTCTGCAGTTCAGTTGTGCTGTGTTCCTTCTGGAGTTTCTAGAAAGAACTCTGTGTCCTGCTATTTTTCAGCTTCTATCTGTTACTTGCTGCAAGGCTCCTCCCTCAAGTACCTCCAACTTTTTTCATAACTTCAGCTTCTGTGTTCTGCCCTCCAGTCTCTTATACCCTATTCATCCTCTTGTCTCCTTCTTATAAGGACAATTGTGATTATATTTAAGGTCTACCTGGATAATCCAGGATAATGCCCCCATCACAAATCCTTGATTCAGTCACAGCTCAGAATCCCTCTTGACACATAAGGTATCCACAGGTTCTGGGATTCAAATATAGTCATCTGTGCAGGTGGAGAGGATGTAGAGTGTCTAGCCTACCATGGCATGACCTCTGGTCTCTTCAGATATTCATGTCCATTCTAAAGACAAAAATACATCCACCCACCCAAAGTCCACGTAAGTCTGAAACCCTCACAACATCAGCTCAACTTCAAAATTCTGTTCAACAATCGCAAATCTCACCTATTCAAATCATCTCATATAGATATGGGTGAGATTCGAGATTTAATAATTCCTGCAACAAAATGGCCTTTTATCTGTGGGCCCAGAAAACTGGAAATCAAGTTTTCTTCTCCTAAATTCAATCGTGATAAGTATAGTTTAAGAGTTATAGATGTTGGGGCCGGTGCTCTGGCTTAGAAGGTAAAGCCACCGCCTGCAGTGCCAACATCCCATATGGGCACTGGTTCAAGTCCTGGCCGCTCCACTTCCCATCCAGCTCTCTGCTATGGTCTGGGAAAGCAGTGGAAGATGGCCCAAGTCCTTGGGCCCCTGCATCTGCATGGGTGAACCAGATGACACTCCTGGCTCCTGGCTTCAGATCGGCACAGCTCCAGCCATTGCAGCCAATTGCAGTCAATCTCTGCCTCTCATTCTCTCTCTGTGTAACGCTTTGAAATAAATAAATAATAAAAAAACTTTAAAAAAAAAGGAGTTATAGATGTAATCATTCAAAAAGGAAGGAAACAAAAGATAACAAGCAACAACAAGTTCTAAACCATTCCAACATCCAAGGGGACAAATGCTGTTGGGCTTTCAGGTTTCCTTCTCTGGCTTGAGGTCCTGCCTTCTGCAGCTGCAGCTCCCTCCGCATGATGTCCTTTTGTATGAAGAGTGGCATGTGTTTGCAACCAAGCCATTTTAATCGCTGTTTATTCCCTTAGCGTTTTGGAAGTCTGAAAGTCTCATTTCATTTCATCCTCTCTGAGTCCTTACAGTTCAAGCTGACAGTATTTCTGCTGGTTTAACATTTTCAAACACCTGTGGGTATTCTAGGTCTCAGGATTAACTCCGTGGGATATAAAGCTCCTCCACAGATCTTTTATTCTATTCTGCTGAGAAGGCTGAGAGGATCTGCGAGTCACACACATGATCTCTTCAAAGAGACCCCTGTACAGCCACATACTTTGACCTTTGGATCTGCTGGAGGCACAGGCAGGAAATTACCAAGCAAATCTTGACTCTGTCTTCAGAGCCTGCTTTCCTGATGGTGAAGTCCCTAATTTTAGCATCTTTTGAAATAAGGATAAAGCCGAGAATTCCCCAAATCCTGTCTGGTTCCTTTTTTTGCTTAACAATTACTCTCCCAAGAAGTCAAGATGCATCGTTAACATGTTGCTCTACAATCGTCTCAGCTAAATATCCAAGTTCCACAAACTTTGCTTTCTCCATAACTGTAGGACATAATTAAGTTTGCCGTCACTGTGCCATAAGGACCGCCTTTCCTCCAGTTTCCAACAAATTGATCCTTAGTTCCTTTAGAGAGGCCAAGACAAACACATTTAACACTAGTTCATCTCTATTTAGGATTACTCAGGAATTCTCTGGGAGGACACAGGTATTTTTCTGCCAGGTTCATCACATCCTTCTGAGCCCTCAGAAGCAGAAACCTTAACACTGTATTTCTACCAATAGTATGGTCTAGGCAACCTAGCTTCTTCCAATTAAGTCTCTAAACTTCTCCCAGCCTCTGTCCATTGTACAATTCTAAAACCACTTCCATGTTTTTGGTTAAAGTAGTACCACACTTCTAAGAACCAAAATAGGTAGTTATTTCCCATGATTGCTGCAACAAATGATCATAAACAGAGAGGCTTAAAACAGTGTTTGGGTCCATAGGCCGGCGCCATGGCTCACTTGGCTAATCCTCCGCCTGCAGCGCCGGCACACCGGGTTCTAGTCCCAGTTGGGGTGCCGGATTCTGTCCCAATTGCCCCTCTTCCAGGCCAGCTCTCTTCTGTGGCCTGGGAGTGCAGTGGTGGATGGCCCAAGTGCTTGGGCCCTGCACCCGCATGGGAGACCAGGAGGAAGCACCTGGCTCCTGGCTTCAGATCAGCAAAGTGCACTGGCTATAGCAGCTATTTGGGGGGTAAACCAACGGAAAAAGGAAGACCTTTCTCTCTGTCTCTCTCTCTCTCACTGTCTAACTCTGCCTAACTAACTAACTAAATAAATAAAGTGAAAAAAAAAAAAAAAAAAACAGTGTTTGGGTCCTGCCACCCATGTGAGTGACCTGGATGAAATTCCTGGCTCCTGGCCCAACACTGGCCGTTGTGGCCATCTTGAGAGTGAACCAGCAGATAAAAGGTTCTCTCTCTCTCCCTCTCTCTCTGCCTTCCCTCTCCCTGTAACTCTTTTAAAATAAATAAATTACTCTTTATAAAAATCCATACTAAGCAGTCACTACTGATAGTTCAATCAAAACTGATCAGGACTGAATAGCAGAAGCAGCAAAGGAAAAAAAAGAATCAAATAGATAAAGTTGATAGAGTCCATAAAACTCTAAAAAATAAATCATCTTTCTAAAAAACATTTTGAAACACCCACACACATCTATAGAAGAAAAAGGTTATGAAGTGAGATAATCGATCTAAATCAAGGCTCTTTCTGAAAGTTGAGTAAAACCAGGTTCACAAAAAGAAGTGAGAATGGTAAAAGTATCAGAACTAATTTCACACAAACCTTCACGATTATAAAAAAATTACAGAGAAAAATACATGTATCTACTGATTTCCTAGTAGACAGTGGATGTTAATTACTTACTGCAACTTCTGCACCCAATAATCAAAATGTTTTTTAAAGATTTACTTATTTATTTGAAAGTCAGAGTTACAGAGAGAAGGAGTGGCAAAGAGAGAGAGAGAGAGGTCTTCCATTTGCTGGTTCACTCCTCACTTGGCCACAATGGCCAGAGCTGCACCAGTCTGAAGTCAGGAGCCAGGAGTTTCATCTGAGTCTTTCCACATGGGTACAGGGGCCCAAGGACTTGGGCCTCTTCTACTGCTTTCCCAGATGGACTGAAAGTGGAGCAGTCAGGACTTGAACCAGTGCCTAAATGGGATGCCAGCACTATAGGTAGATGCTTTACCCACTACACCACAGCGCTGGCCCCCAGAATTATTTTTTTAATATTAGAATATTCAAGTATGGGGCCAGCACTGGCATAATGGCTAAGACCACTCCCTACATCACCAGCATCCATATAAGCACAGGTTCAAGTCCTGACTGCTCCACTTCTGATCCAGCTCCCTCCTAACATGCCCAAGAAAGCAGTATAAGATGCCAAAAATACTTGAGCCCCTGCTACCCACTTGGGAGACCAGGAAGAAGCACTTGGCTCCTACCTTCAATTTCCCCCAGTCCCAGATCTTGTGGCTATTGAGGAGTGAACCAGCAGGTGGAAGATCTCTTCTTCTCTATCTCCCCCTTTCTCCATATAACTTTGCCCTTCAAATAAATAAATAATCTGAAAAAAAAGAAAATATCCAATAATCCTATCTTAAATAACAGCAAGTACAAACTTCTAATCATATTGCTATATGTGTATTTACCAATTTTATTCTTAGGAGCTATTTCCTTTGCACAAATTTGTTGCATCTTACTATAATTATATGGACTATATCTTGATTTTTTTTAAAAAATATTTATTTATTTTAAAGGCAGAGTTATAGGGAGAGAGGGCGAGACATAGAGGAAGAATCTTCTATGCATTGCTTCACTCACTAAGTGGCCACAGTGGCTGGGGCTTCCTGTGGAAGCCAGGAACCTGGAAGCACATTCAAGTCTCCCTCAAAGGAGGTAGGGACCCAAGCACCTGGGCCATCTTTGACTGCTTTCCCAACTGCATTATCAGGGAATTGATCAGAAGTAGAGCAACAGAGACTCAAATTGTGCTCATATGGGATGCTGGCATCACAGGACGCAGATTAACCCATTGTGCCACTACGCCAGACCCTGAACTATATTTTTAAAAGACAATTCACTACCCCCAAATATCAGTATCTATTTTAATGGGGTCGTGTATAAACCAAATGAATCAAAGTTAAACATAATCTACAATGCTACTATACTTTGGATGTTATTTCTCTCCCAAAGGCTTGTGTTGAAAGCTTGATCAAGAATTGGATTAAGATGGCAGAGTAGGGAGGGAGCTTGCTGCTTGAGTCTAGTAGAAGATATTTTTAAAAAGTTGAAAGAGCGCAGTTTCAGGGAAGAGATAGGAAGAAAACAGCAAAGGAAACTCTACACAAATTGGAAGAACACAGTGGACATACATGGAGGGCAAATACACGCACAACTTAGGACCCCACCAGCCGAGAGCCTCCATGCCAGCATTGGAGACTGAGTTGAGATCAGACCGCAGCAGCCCAAACCATTGCAAAAAATGCTGCAGGAAGAGACTAGAGGGAATCTGGCTGGGAGACCCATGGGAGATAGTGTACCTGCTGAACTAGAGTAGATAAAATGGGGGGAGGCATGTTTTCTCTCTCCCTGATCATCCTGCAAAGGTGTCCTATAACAAGCTGACAGACAGCAGGTGCACCATTTTCGATTTATATTACAGCTGCGGCAGCTCATGCTCATGCTCATGCCCAGCAACCAGCCAACAGGAGACTCCTGAATCTGGTGGGGAGAATAAACAAGCAGTTGGGTGCTTATGACTGTGGGAGGCTTGTGTGCTGTGACTGTGAAAACCTGAGGCTTTATGGGAGGACTCAGGGTATGCCTGGGACATTGGGCAGTCACTGTGGGAGGCTTCAAACAATCAGGGCTCCTTGGTTACCTGGCAAGAGACATTGCTGGCAAAATGAGCTCGTACAGAGGACTGCACAGATCCTTTGTGTTGTGCTTGTGGCAGAGCTGATGAATAATATACTCACTGTGGCTAGCACCCAGCCACTGGTCTCAATCAAGGAGAGGAGCTCAGCTGGGTCTATGCCAACAGACAAGAAGAAACCTCCCCTCTGATTTTAAAAAAAAGGTGATTTACCACACTAAACCTAGGTGTGCCACCTCAGACACACCTGGAGCACTGAACATAGCTCCCTGGACACTCCTACCACATACCTCTAGGTATTCCATGATAGAAGACACTCCACTAATTTAGTTAGACATATTCCAAAGATAAAAGCTGCCACAGAAAAAAATCAAAGAAGCCAACGAGTATCCCCAGAAATGCTGAATAACAAATGCACCAATGCAAGAAGCAAGAACAAAGAAGACAACATGACATCCCCGAAAAACACAACACATTAAATTGTGAAGATGATGAAATTGAATAAATGCCAGAAATGGAATTCAAAAAATGGATCATATGATTACTTAGAAATAATCAGAAACAAATGCACGAACTACTGAAATCCATACATAAAATGATATCTCTTACAGAGATATCAAAATGAAACCTTGGAAATGAAGAATTCAATAGAATAAAAATACAGTGGAGAGCCTTAACAACAGAATCAGTGAAAAAAAAAAGAATATACAATTTAGAAAACAAAGCCCAGGAAATTATACAGTCAGACCAAGTACAAGAAGGAGAAATTAGAAAACTAAAAAACACTGTTGGTAATCTACAGGATACTATCAAACAACTCAACATACGGATTCTAAGAGTTCCTGAAGGTGTGGAAAGGGAGAATGGATTAGAAGGCCTTTTTAATGAAATAATAACAGAAACTTCCCCAATTTGGACAAAGAAAGGGATGTCCCAGTACAGGAAGCACATAGAAATCCTAATAGACATGACCAGAAAAGATCTTCACCATGACACATTGTAATCAAACTCTCCACAGTAAAATATGAAGAAAAGATTCTGAAATGTGCAGGAGAGAAACGCCAGATTACTTTCAGAGGATCTCCAGTTAGACTCACAGCAGACTTCTCATCAGAAACCTTACAGGCTAAGAGAAAATGGCAAGATATATCCCAAGTCTTAAAAAAAGTCAATCCAGAATACCCTGCAAAGCTCTCACTTATTAATGAAGGTGAAATAGAGAACTTCCATGACAAAACAGAAATTGAAAGAATTTTTCAACACCTGTCCAGTCCTGCAAAAGATGCTTAAGGATGTGCTGCACACAGAAACACAGAAACATGGTCATCACTAGAAAAGAAAGTAAAGGTAGGAAAGCTCCCAGTAGAAGTACAAAGGAAATCCTAAGCAAAAAATAGGAATATTTATGAAAAAATGGCAGAGCAAAGTTGTTATTTATCAATAGTCACCTTGAATGTAAATGGTCTCAACTCTCCAGTTAAAAGACACAGGCTAGCTGAATGTATTAAAAACAAAAACATCTATTTGCTGCCTACAAGAAACCCATCTCACCAACAAAGATGCACACAGACTGAAAATGAAAGGATGGAAAAAGATATTCCATGCTAACAGAAATCAAAACTGGTATAGCCATCCTAATTTCAGACAAAATAGACTTTAACACAAAAATTGTTCAAAGAGACTATACAATGATTAAGAGATCACTTCAACAGTAAGATGTGACTATTGCAAATGTATATGCACCTAATTACAGGGCACCTTGTTGATCAAAAGAAATGTTAAAAGATCTAAAGGGAGACATAGACTTAAATACAATAGTAATGGGGAATTTCAATACCCCACTTTCAGCAACAGACACATAAACAAGACAGAAAATCAGCAAGGAAACAGCAGAGTTAATCAACGATATGGACCAAAAGTTTCTAATATATATCTACAGAACTATTTATTCTACAGTTGCAGAATACACATTCTTCTTGCCTGTGCATGGAACCTTCTGTAGGAATGATCACATGCTAGGCCATAAAATAAGTTTCAGCAAATTCAAAAACATCAAAATCATACCATACAACTTCTTGGGCCACAATGCAATGAAGCTGGAAATCAGCAACTAAGAAATCTCTAGAACATATGCAAACACAAGGAGACTGAACAACATGCTCTTCAATGAACCATTCATCACAGAACAAATCAAAAATTTCTAGAAACAAATGAAGATGACAATATAACATATCAAAGCATATGGGATCCAACAAAAGCAGTGTTCAGAGGAAAGTTTATAGCAATTGGTGCCTACCTACATCAATAAATTGGAAAAGCACCAAATAAATGACCTATCAATGTATCTCAAGGATCTAGAGAAACAACAGCAAACCAAACCCAAAACTAGTAGGAGAAAAGAAATAAAATTAGAGAATAAATCAACAAAATTGAATCCAAAATACAATACCAAAATTGATACACCAGTGGCACAACTAACCAAAAAAATGGGGAGCAGGAAAAGATCCAAATCAATAAAATCATATTGAAAAAGGAAATGTAACAACAGACACCACAGATATAAAAAGAAGCATCAGAAATTACTAAAAAGAGCTGTGTGCCAACAAACTGGGAAACCTAGAAGAAATAGATTCCTGGAGACATACAATCTACCTAAATTGAGCCGTGAAGCCATAGAAAACCTAAACAGACCATGAAAGAAATTGAATCAGTAATAAAGATCCTCTCAACAAAGAAAAGCCCAAGACAACATGACTTCACTGCTGAATACTGCCAATTAGTTTAAAGAACTAACTCCACTTCTCAAGTTATTCAAAGAAATTGAAAGAAGGAAATCCTCCCAAATTCTTTCTATGAAGCCAGCATCACCTTAATACCTAAACCTAAAAAAGATAAAACAGAGAAAGAGAAATACAGACCAATTTCCCTGATGAACATAGATGCAAAATCCTCAACAAAATTCTGGCCAATCAATTCCAACAACACATCAGATAGATCATTCACCCAGACGAAGTGAGATTTATCCCTCGTATGCAAGGTTGGTTCAATATTCACAAATCAATCATTTGATACATCACATTAACAAACTGAAGAACAGAAAGCATATGATTAGATCAATAGATGCAGAGAAAGCATTCAATAAAATACAACACACTTTCATGATGAAAACTAACCAAACTGGGTATAGAAGAAACATTCCTCAACACAATCAAGGAAATTTATGACAAACACACGACCAGTGTCCTATTGAAAAGTTGGAAGCATTCCCACTCAGATCCAGAACCAGATAGGGATGCCCATTCTCACCACTGCTATTCAATATAGTCCTGGAAGTTTTAGCCAGAGCCATTAGGCAAGAAAAAGAAATCAAAGGGATTCAAATTGTGAATGAGGAAGTCAAACTATCTGTATTTGCAGATAACATGATTCTATATATAGGGGATCCAAAAGACTCCACCAAGTGACTATTGGAACTCATAGAAGAGTTTGGTAAAATAGTGGGATATAAAATCAATACACAAAAATCAATAATGCAACTGATAAAGGATTAATAATAATAAAATATAAAGAGATAAAGGAACTCCACAAAAACAAAACAAACAGCTCAGTTAAGAAATGGGACAAGGACTTAAACAGACATTCTTCAAAAGAGGAAATCCAAATGACCAACAGACACATAAAAAATGCTCAGGATCACTAGCCATCAGAGAAATGCAAATCAAAACCACAATGAGATGTTACCTCACCCTAGGTTGAATGGCTTTCATATAGAAATTAACAAATGCTGATGAGCATGTGGGGAAAAAGGTACCCTAATCCACTGTTGGTGGGAATGTAAACAGGTAGAGTCAGTATGGAAGTCAGTTTGGAGATACTGCAGAATTCTGAATACATACCTACCATATGACTGAGCCATCCCACTCCTGGAAATTTACCCAAGGCAAATGAAATCAGCAAATAAAAGAGTTATCTGCACCTCCATGTTTATTGCACTTCATTTCACAATAGCTAAGACATGGAATCAACCTAAATGCCCATTAACTAAAGACTGGATAAAGAAATTATATATACTCTATGGAATATACTCTATGGAATACTACACAGTGGTAAAATAAATGAAATCCAGCCATTTGCAACAAGGTCAATGAATCTGGAAAATATCATAGTTAGTGAAATAAGCCAGTCCCAATGGGACAAATAACATATCTTCTCCCTGATCTGTTATAACTAATAGAGTATATAAAAGGAAATCTGTAGGAGTGAAATTGACACTTTGAGAAGCAATGACTTGAACAGCTGTTTTCTTGACTGTCGAGGAACAGTTTTTTGTTTGTTTGTTTGTTTGTGTGTTTTTTTGTTGTTGTTGTTGTTGTTTTTTTTTTGATGGAGAATCAGACTGGGAATGGGAGAGGGAGGAGGAAGTAGGGTGGGAGTAGATGTAGGAGGGTGGGTATGATGGGAATCACTATATTCCTAAAGTTGTACTTATGAAATGTGTACTCATTAAATAAAAGGTTTCTTTGGGGAAAAAAGAGAAAGAAAGCTTGCTCTCCCATGTGGGGTGTTAAGTGCCTGATGTGATGCTTAAAGGGGGGACCTTAGTGAAATATCTCCAGGTTATTCATGGAGCTCTTGTGGGATGTTGGTTAGTTCTCATGAGAAGATTTTATGAAAAAGTGAGTCTGGGTCTCCCTGTATTATGGCTTCTGATCTTTCCATGTGATCTCTCCAACTCTGGCACCCACTTCCACAATGATGTGATCTGCCACAATGGAAGGCATTGGGTAGGCGGGACCTTCCAAAAGCCTTGCCATGCTATTTCCACTCTCAGTTGCTAAAACTCTGAGTTAACAAAACTTCCTTTCTTTAAAAGTTACCCAGCTTTACATATTGCATATTTAATAGAAAGTGGATTCCTACAATTACATTTATATGTACATTTAAGCACACACACACATATATACACAGAGAGAGATCATTTAAATGACATAAGAAAATGCATCAAGAAAACTACAGGGTGAAGATAATTTCAGCATGTGGTGTTTCAAAGTTCTGATGACAAATGGCCTGTCAAACTTACTTCCAAAGTGATGACTAAAAGCATATCATCACTTAAAAAAGATTTTATTAAATTCCATAGCTTATATTTTTGGACTGTAGTTCAGCATTGTTTAGATAGATTGGCATGAATTGTATATAAAGCCAATCTCAATATATTAAAGCAAAGCACTGGGGAATGTCAGGTTAATATGTAACCAAAGAAAAATTTTATCTGTGATACTGTCAAATATATTTGTTACCAGAGAAATACTCAGGGAAGATGTTAAAACCAAATGATGATATGAAATGATGCTTCCAACACTTAAATTATGCATTGAGGTTGATGTAACTGAGCATGACAAACATTCAAAAATATTCAAGAACTTGATGCATAAAATGGATTTCTTACTATTGAATTTCCTATATTACTGCATTCGTTTTCATGAAAACTCATAGAGTTTCTGAAATTGCTATAAACAAAGGAAAATGCAACCTTCACAATACTCTACCTCATGCTGGAGTTTTCTGTTTTGTTCAAAGCAAATTTACAAAATATGCTTAATTTAAAATGTATGGAATTTTGCTGGTATAAACGTAATGCAGGCAATTTTCATTCATAGCAACTGAAAAATTCATCACACTCCTGTGAAGATATTATCTACAATATTAATAAATTTAAATATATTAAGTATTATAACATAGTCAGTATTTTTTGCTCATTTCATGCATTTACCCAATTTTGCCACTAAGTCACAGAATTCACAACCCTGACATATAATCTGGAACTCTAAATAATAAGCCACTACAACATTGTCTAGTTCTATCAGATCAATGCTTTCCAAAGTGGTAAAAAGGTAATTAGCCAAACACATTGATCAATATTTACAAAAATGTCCACTTTGTCTATTATCCTAAATAAAATATTAACAATTTGATTTTATTGATTTTAATCTTTACTTGTCTACAGTTTTTAAAGGATTAATTTTTTTATTTTTTAATTCAAAAATGTAACAGTAAAATCTGAATCCTGAGCACTTTTCTAAATCTGTAGCATTGATAAAAATTTCATGTGCATATTTTTACCAATTAAAAGACACTTAACACATTTTACAGATTTAATCAATTGAATTTGAGATCCTCAATACTTTTTTTTTTTAATTTTTGACGGGCAGAGTGGATAGGGAGAGAGAGAGACAGAGAGAAAGGTCTTCCTTTGCCGTTGGTTCACCCTCCAATGGCCACCGTGGCTGGCGAAGGCAGGAGCCAGGTGCTTCTCCTGGTCTCCCATGGGGTGCAGGGCCCAAGCACTTGGGCCATCCTCCACTGCACTCCCTGGCCACAGCAGAGAGCTGGCCTGGAAGAGGGGCAACCAGGACAGAATCTGGTGTCCCGACCGGGACTAGAACCCGGTATGCTGGTGCCGCTAGGCGGAGGATTAGCCTGTTGAGCCGGGGCACCGGCCCGAGATCCTTAATATTTTTAAAGAACCACTTTATGGCTCAGTTTGCCATTTACGTATCATCTTCAATGTTCCTACTATATACTCCTATTTTACAGTTTCCTTTCCAATAGCATTATTAATCATTTAAAAATGCATTATAAATTTTTAAATACTAAACTATGTATTTTCCACATTGCCTTTGAAAAATAAAAGTTCAATGTCTTTATAGCTTCTCTCTTAACTTCTGACACCTCCTATATATCCATTTTATCTAGAAGGTACAGTTAATCAATTCTCATTCCTTTTTTTCTTTTATACCCTATTTTACATCAAGAGTTTAAAGTGTTCAGTAGTCATTGGCCTTTAACTGTAGTGTTCTTCATTTTAATCTATGTTTATTCATTTCTATATCCTGATGATGTTGTTTGAGTAAATCTAATTCTTCTTCTTAATTGGCAGCAGCCATATTAAGTGGGTATTACATTATTGGCATGAAATTGTACTTACACAGTGGGATATCAGCGTTATTTAACTTTGGAATCCTTAGCTTTACTCTTGAGGATTTGAAATGTGTTGGGCATATGAAGATATAGCTTCCATAATATATGTGTCAACAAGACTAGTGGAATGATCAATTTGGATAAAATAGAAAAATATATGAAGTGAACTACAAGCTAGGCAATGCAAAGAAGAAAAACGTCATTGTCACTGATCTCAAAATGTGGACTATTACTTTCCATGATGCTGAATTACATCTGCCAATGGTTTACTTAGGAAAATGTTTGGGGAAATTAAATAGTAGTTGGTTCATATGTTATTTATTTCAATATTGGTATTGAAAACTATTGTCAAATAATTAATAACTTTTAATAGTGGCATAATTACATTATACATTTTACTTAGAAAATGTTTACACAAAAGAGAAAGAGATCTACTTACTGATATGAGAAATAAAAGAGTTGATAGTCCTACCAATCCATTGGACATTATAATAACAGCAATGGACTACTATGAACAACTCTATGATCACATATTTGATAAACTAGATAAAATGAACTAATTCCTTATAAAATCTTTTTATAAAAATAAATAAACAGTATATAAGAAAAAATAAATGACCAGAACAGGTTTATATCTATTAAAGAAATTAAGTAAATAATTGATAACTTTTTAAAACAGAAAGAACTAAGTCCATATGCCATCACTTGCGAATGCCACCAACCTTGAAGGAAGAAGTAACTAATGAATTATCTGTATTCTCTTCATAATCTAGAAGTAGAGAGAAAACTTCTAAGTTTCTCTGTAATGCTTGCATTGCCCTTACATAAAAATCAGAAAAATATATTACAAGAAAAGAAAACAAAGCACCAATACATCTTGTGAACATAGTTGCAAAAAATGGTTTTAATAAAATAAAACCTTGCCAAATTGAATCTAATAAAGTATATATATATGTATACACAAAAATGTATATAATAATTATATACATACACACACAATGATAAAAAGTTATGTGTATACATCACAAAGAAGTGGGATTTAGCCTGGATATGATATGCAAGGCTAGTTTGATATTCAAAAGCAAATTAATGTGACAGGCATCTGGCGCAGCAATTATTCCACAAACCTGGGACATTCACATCCCATGTCAGGCAGCCTGTATTCATGACCCAGCCCTAATCGCCATTCCAAATTCTGGTATTGCACATCTTAGGAGGCAGTGGGTGATAGCTCACCTAGTTGAGTCTCTGTGGTCCATGTGAGTTCCCAGTTCCTGGCTTTAACCTGACCCAGCTCTTTCCATTCCAGGCATTTGGTGAGTGGGTGGGTGGGTGGGGGGTGTTATTGACTAGAGAGAGTACAAACTCTCTCTCTCTATCTCTCTTTCTCTCTCCCTCACCCTCTCCCTCTCTCTCCCTGTCTCAAACTCTATTTCTGTCTCTCTGCCCTTCAAATAAATAAAATAAAAACTTAAATAAAATCATTGTAATTCATCACATAAATGGGCTAAAAAAGGAAATAATTGTATCAGTTGATACAGAAATAGCATTTAACAAAACCAAACAATATTCAAAATTAAAAAATAACTCTCAGTAAACTAGGAATAATGAAGAACTTATTATACAGCTAACATCATATCCGATTGTGATAAACTAGAAACTTTCTCACTAAGATCAGAAATAAAGCAAAGCCATCTCCTTTCACTACTACTTTTCAACATCATACCAATAGTCTCAGCCAATGCACCATACAAGAACATAAAATGATTTGGGGGTAGGGGGTAAGAAATGAAACTATTTTTTATCAAGGAAGATATAATTATCTGTGTAAAAATTACAATTATAAAAAATATTCTTAGAATTAAAAAGTTGTTATTTCAGTGTTGCCAGGTTGTAGGGCATAGGTTAGTATAAAAAGTCAATTTTGTGAAACTACCACCTCTAAATAGAATGATTCAGGTTACTGCATTGCTTTGATGCTGAATTCCTAGAATAGAACTATTGGTCTCCCTTTAAAACTGACATCTAAGGCTGACGCCTGCGGCACCAGCACCCTGGATTCTAGTCCCTGTTGGGACACTGGGTGTTAGTCCCAGTTGCTCCTCTTCCAGTACAGCTCTGCTGTGGCCCGGGAAGGCAGCGGAGGATGGCCCACGTGCCTGGGTCCCTGCACCTGCATGGGAGACCAGGAGGAAGTACCCAGCTCCTGGCTTTGAGTCGGCATAGCGCAGGCAGAAGCAGCCATTAGGGGAGTGAACCAACAGAAGGAAGACCTTTCTGTCTCTCTCTCACTGTCTATAACTCTCTCTCTGCCTCTCTCTCTCACTGTCTATCTCTGCCTGGAAAAAAAAAAAACAAAAACAAAAACAAAAAAACAAAAAACCTGACAGCTAAGGAGCTAAGGAAGCATATCTATCTATCTATCTATCTACCTATCTATCTATCTATCTATCTATCTATCTATTTTTATATATATATATATATATCAGGATATATTTTATTCATTTATTTGAAAGGCAGAGTTACAGAGAGGCAGAGGCAGAGAGAGATAGAGAAATCTTCCATCCTCTAGTTCACCCCACAGACGGCCACAACAGTCTGAGCTGCTCCAGTCTGAAGCCAGGATCCAGGAGTTTCTTCCAGGTCTCCCACAAGGGTGCAGGGGCCAAAGGACTTGGGCCATTTTCCCTTGCTTTTCCAGGCCATAGCAGGGAGCTGGATCAAAGTGGAGCAGCTGGGACTCGAAGCAGCGCCTATATGGGATGATGATACTGCAGATGGCAGCTTTACCCACTACACCACAGTTCCAGCCCCAATATATTTTAATAAATTAAAATTAAGCCATCATAAAAATGAGTGCTTTTTTAACTATGTAAGGTATTGTGCAGTAGAATAGATGGAAATAGGTCATAAATTTAAAAAAAACTAGAAAGCTCTTTAAAATGGATATTTTGAACTCATAATTGAATTTATTTCTATCATTGAACCTAAATTTGTTTTTTTGTCTTTCTGATAAGATAACCATTAAAAAAATACCAAAGGAAACAGAACCATGGCATCACATTGAAACTGTGTTTATTACTATAACTTCAAGATTGTAAATAATTTTGTAATATTCTAGCTATAATAATAACTAAGATATCCATTTTAAAAAGTCAATTTTTCCTGTATACTACCAATTTGAAATTAAAAAGCAATACTATTTATATTAGCACACATAAAAATAAAAGCTATTTATAAATCTAACAAAGCATGTACAAGATCTATGTAATGAAAACTAAAAAATGTTGATGAAAGTAATAATAAGTAGCTATATAAATGAATAGGTATTCTGTGTTCATGATTAGGAAGAGTGAATATTATCAAGATGTTAGTTTTTCCTAAATTGTCCAACAGATTCAATGAAATACCAATCAAAATCCTAGCAAATAATTTTGAATATATCAAGAAAATGTTTGAAGCTTATACAGATGCAAAAAAAAAAAAAGCCAACACAATATTTGGGAGAAACAAAGTTGGAGGACTAATATTACCTAACTTTAAGTCTTACTGTCATGGTACAATAATAAAGACAGTGAAATTCCAGCAAAGAATAGATACACACATAAACACACACACACACACACACGCAAACACGCACACACCAAAAACAGTCCCACATACATTACCCAACAAATCAAAAGCCAACATAACCAAAAGCATTACAGGAGAGCAAAAATAGTCTTTATAATGAATGGTGATGGAACAACTGGAAATCTACTTGCAAAAAGAAAAGGAAGGAAAAATATCTAGAAAACAGACTTTATTACACCCTCCATAAACTCAAAATTGTTCAGGAATGTAAAATGAAATAGACTATAGCATATACCTCACCAATGGCAAATAAGCATATGATAAAATGCAGTGCTAATTATAATAATAATGACATAACATTACATATCTATTAGAATGTGCAAAGTGTAGAACACAGACAACATTTAATTCTGGTTAGTATGTGGACCAACAGTAACTCTCTTCTTATTGTTGGTAGAGAAGTAAATAAGAGTCATTTTCTGAGTCAGTGTGCAGTTTCTTATGAAGCTAAATGCAATGTTACCATATGATCCAGCAATCACACCCTTTGATATTTACCTAAAGTAATTAAAAACATATATTCATACTAAAACCTGCCCACAGATGTTTGTAGGTTTATTCACACAACCCAAATCTTGGATGCAACCAAGCTGTCATTTGGTGTGTGAATTAGATAAGCTATTGTACATCCAGATGATGGAATAATATTCAGCACTAAGAAGAAATGGGCTATCGCATCATGAAAAGAACATGAAACTAATTTAAATGTATATTACAAGTGAAAGAAGCCAATTCGAAAAGACTGGATAACAACTGTAGGACACACTAGAAAGTGGAAAACTAATGATGGGATGTACAATTTTTAGGGAATCTCATGACAATCTGTATGGCACAATAATAGTGGTTACATGTGATTTCATAAATTTGTCTAATTTCATAGTGTATATAATACCAATAATGTAAACTATTGGTAAACCATGGTCTTTTGGTGAATATGATGTGTCAGTGGAGGTTCATCACTTGGTAATAAATGATGGTGGATACTGACAATATCAGTGTATGCATGTGTGAGACACTGAGTTTCAAAATATCTCTGTAGTTCCTTGTCAATTGTTCTAGGAGCCTAAAAACTTCCCTGAGAAACTAAACACTCTTTTAAAAAGATTTATTTTATTTCTTTGAGAGGCAGAATGACAGAGAGAGAGAGGGAGAGAGATACTTCCATCTGCTGGTTCACTCTCCAAATGGCCACAATATTCAGGGCTGTGCCAGGCTGATATCAGAAACCTGGGACTCCATCCAGATCTCTCACATGGTTGGCAGTGGCCAGGCACCTGGACCATCTTTCACTGTTTTCCCAGATGCATTATCAGGGAATTGGATGGGAAGGAGAGCAGCCATAAGTAGAACAGGTGCTCAAATGGGATGCCAGCATCACAGGCAGTAGCTTAACTAACCACATCACAATGCTGGCCGCAATAAATAGCTTAATTTAAAAATAATTGTTAACATATTTTCAAAGTTGTTTTTACATTTTATTAGAAGCCCACTGGGCCTTTTTATTTTCCCTCACTTTATTCATTTACATATATACTTCAATTATGGAATGTTTTCTTTAATTGTGTACTTTCTTACTTATCTATTCTTTGTTCTTCTCTGGGGAATCTTATTATACAATAGATTCCCATTCTTCATCCACTCTTAACATTATTTATATACACTTTTAAAATTATTCCACTATACTATTTTGTTCCTCTTATTTCTTCAAAACAATTCCATATTCTAAAATTGCTTACAATTATAATGATTTTTATATCTTAGAAAATATTTTCAGGTGATTTGGGCTCATTTTTCCAACTCAGTAAGCACTGGTATGAACTATTTTATACAAATTCTAAGAATTCATATGAAAGTTCTTTAGAATTTCATATCACCTTTCATATTTTTATTATTCCTTTGTTTTTCATGCATCTGAATTTTTAAACTGTGAACAGATTTTCTTTAATAATACCTACAAATTAGTTTGCTTACTTATGAGGAATGAGATGTGAGACAGACATAAAAGCTCTAGTGTTTGGGATTGGGAAATAGATCAACTTAAGAGGCTCTTTATACTTGCTTTCAAAACATAAGTATTTGCAGAACATATTCTAAGGTTTGAACAAGATCTGGCTCCTAAATTCATGCAGGCATTTAAAATTAAGTCATAAGTAAAGAGTACTTTCAGGATGGAAACTCAGTCCAATCATGGTATTTGGATAGTGGGCCTTCTAGAAAGTCTTTAAGTCCTTGAGGATGGGCCCTCAGAGGATTCCTGTGAGGTGGTTGGTAATAAAAGCCAGACTCTCTCTCTCTCTGCTGCCTGGATCACCAGGTGATGTTTCCTCTGTGCAGCTTCTGCCATTGTCAACCTTTGGCCTCATCGAATGGCCAAACTGACAGTGATCGCCTGATCATAGACTGTAAAACCCCAAAACTGTGAGTCAAATAAACTTCCTATATTCATAAGTAGCCTCCATCAGGAATTTTGTTAATTTACAACTAGCAGACCAATACCAAACATTCTGAATTTTTTAAAAAATTAAATCAATTATTGATCTCATATTGACAGTTCTATATTCAAAAAAGGAGATAAATTAATGCATACAAAAGCATACGCATGCTTGCCATGGATTTCTGTGACTATAAGTGTACTCTTTCTAACAGTCCTAAACTAATAAACAAAACAAATTTTCATCAATGCTAGAATGAATAAATTATAGTTTATCAATTTTAACAGGATGTTAAATAGTACTAATGAATGTACTAAATACTACACATACTCCCATACCTGCTATTGAACACAAGAATCCAACCCACAAAACTAATGGAGACAGACTAGGGTCACCTTTGCTGAAGGAAGGTGTGACTGGGAGGGAGCCTGAGGAGCACCAGTCGCAAGGTGGTAACATTTTTTTCTATATATTAGTTAAATGAGTGTGTTGAGTTTTGTAAGAAATAATTGAGAGGTATTTTTGTGATTTAGCCACTTATTACTAAGTGTTTTATACTTAAAAGTGTGCTTAAAAATCAGAGGGGGGCAAGCATTTGATTCTTTGGTTGTGGCACCAGTTAAGACTCCTGTGCCTCATATTGGAGTACCTGATTGATCCTTAGCTCAGGCTCCTGATACAAGTTTCCTGATAATGCAGATTCTGCAAAAGAATCAGCAATGACTCCTTTATTGGATTATTGCCACCCACATGTGAGACTTGGATTGAGTTCCTGACTCCTGGTGGTGAACCAGTGATTGAAAGCTCTGCTCTCTCTTTCTCCCCACTATACCTAACCATCTCTTTCTATTCCTCTGCCTCTCAAATAAAAAAAATTATTTTTAATTTTTAAAATATCAGAGGAAGACACATTATATCTATCTTTTCCACTTGTCTTTAGTTAGATGTATCTAATGTTAACATGTGTGCCACAAAAATAATAAAAATTGTTCCCTAAATGAAAAGAGATCAAAATTATTTTAATGAAAAAGTTAGTGGTTTCTAAAAAGAATTGTCATTATAAATGATTGATTGTGAAGACAAAAAGATGAAATATAAAAAAATCAGTTAAGATATCAACCACAACGTTGCAAGATCACGTCTAAGTAATGAATAGACTGATCATTGTGCCTTGGGCAGCAGTTATAATTATTTGCTGAAAGTTAACAAGTTGTAACCAATTAGGGGAAGGAAAATACAGTCTTTTCTCATCAGTTATACCAATTGACTTAGTGAGAAATTGTGGATATAAGCATGGGTTTTTGAAATTTGATCTTTAATAAATAAAAGTACACTGGGAAAAACATTTTGTTTACATACGCATTAGCATGCTGGGCATATAGAAAGTGGTAAACATGTAAAAGTGACAAACTATTTGAAAATTGTATGTTGTGAATATTTCCAATTAAATTCCATATTGATGGTAGTCACGTGCTTTTTTTAAACTTTTATTTAATAAATATAAATTTCCAAAGAACAGTTTACGATTACAATGGCTTCCCCCACATAACTTCCCTCCCACTCGCAACCCTCCCATTTCCCGCTCCCTCTCCCCTTCCATTCGCATCAAGATTCATTTTCAATTATCATTATATACAGAGAATCAATTTAGTATAAATTAAGTAAATATTTCAACAGTTTGAACCCACACAGAAACACAAAGTGTAAAATACTGTTTGAGTACTAGTTACAGTGTTAATTCACATTGTACAACACATTAAGGACAGAGATCCTACATGAGGAGTAAGTGCACAGTGACTCCTGTTGTTGACTTAGCAAATTGACACTCTTGTTAATGGTGTCAGTAATCACCCTAGGTTCTTGTCATGAGTTGCCAAGGCTATGGAAGCCTTTTGAGTTCACCGACTCTGATCTTATTTAGATAAGGTCATAGTCAAAGTGGAAGTTCTTTCCTCCCTTCAGAGAAAGGCACCTCCTTCTTTGCTGGCCCCGTTCTTTCCACTGGGATCTCACTCACAGAGATCTTTCATTTAGATTTTTTTGTCTTTTTTTTTTTCCAGAGTGTCTTGGCTTTTCATGCCTAAAATACTCTCATGGGCTCTTCAGCCAGATCCGCATGCCTTAAGGGCTGATTCTGAGGCCAGAGTGCTGTTTAAGACATCTGCCATTCTATGAGTCTGCTGTGTATCCCGCTTCCCATGTTTATTCTATCAGATAGATTAAACAGACACTAGTCTTGTTTATGTGATCCGTTTGTCTCTTAGACCTATCATTATGATCAATTATGAACTGAAATTGATCATTTGGACTAGTGAGATGGCATTGGTACATGCCACCTTGATGGGATTGAATTAGAATCCCGTGGCGGATCTCTAACTCTACTATTTGTAGCGAGTCAGATTGAGCATGTCCGAAACTGTATATCTCCTCCCTCCTTTATTCCCACTCTTATATATAACAGAGATCACTTTTCTGTTAAATGTAAACAAAAAAGAATGATTGTGTGTTAATTACAGAGTTCAACCAATAGTATTAAGTAGGACAAAAAATACTAAAAGGAATAAAGCATTAAGTTGTTCATCAACAGTCAGGAAAAAGGCTGTTCAAGTCACTGTTTCTCATAGTGTCCATTTCACTTCAATAGGTTTCCTTTTTGGTACTCAGTAAGTTGTCACCAATCAGGGAGAAGATATTATATTTGTCCCTTTGGGACTGGCTTATTTCACTCAGCATGATGTGTTCCAGATTCGTCCATTTTGAAGCAAATGACTGGATTTCATTGTTTTTGACTGCTGTATAGTATTCTATAGAGTACATGTTCCATAATGTATTTATCCAGTCCACTGTTGATGGGCATTTAGGTTTTGCCAGGTCTTAGCTATTGTGATTTAAGCAGCAATAAACATTGAGGTAAAGACCATTTTTTTGTTTGCCAATTTAATTTCATTTGGGTAAATTCCAAGGAGTGGGATGGCTGGGTTGAATGGTAGGATTATATTCAGGTTTCTGAGGAATCTCCAAACTGACTTCCATAGTGGCTTAACCAGTTTGCATTCCCACCAGCAGTAGGTTAGTGTCTCTTTTTTCCCCACATCCTGGCATCTTCTGTTTTGGTAGATTTCTGAATGTGAGACATTCTAACCAGGGTGAGGTGAAACCTCATTGTGGTTTTGATTTGCATTTCCCTGATAGCTAGAGATCCTGAATATTTTTTCATGTGCCTGTTGGCCATTTGGATTTCTTCTTTTGAAAAATGTCTAGTGAGGTCCTTGGCCCATCTCTTAAGTGGGCTGCTTGTTGTGTTGTTGTGGAGTTTCTTGATCTCTTTGTACATTCTGGATATTAACCCTTTATCTGTTGCATAGTTTGTAAATATTTTTCCTATTCTGTCGGTTGTCTCTTCACTCTCCTGACTGTTTCTTTTGCAGTACAGAAACTTCTCAATTTGATGCAATCCCAATAGTTGATTTTGGCTTTGACTGCCTGTGCCTCCCGGGTCTTTTCCAGAAATTCTTTGCCTGTGCCAATATCTTGAACGGTTTCTCCAATGTTCTCTAGTAACTTGATGGTGTCAGGTCATAGATTTAGATCTTTAATCCATGTTGAATGGATTTTTGTGTAAGGTGAAAGGTAGGAGGCTTGATTTATAATATGGCATGTGGAAATCCAGTTTTCTCAGCACCATTTATTGAATAGACTGTCATTGGTCCAGGAATTGGTTTTAGATCCTTTGTCAAATAGAAGTTGGTTGTAGATGTTTGGATTGATTTCTGGGGTTCTATCCTGTTCCATTGGTCTATCCATCTGTTTCTGTACCAGTACCATACTGTTTTGATTACAATTGCTCTGTAGTATATCCTGAAATCTGGTATTATAATGCCTTCAGCTTTGTTTTTGTTGTACAAGATTGCTTTAGCTACTCGGGGTCTCCTGTGTCTCCATATGAATTTCAGCATCATTGTTTCCAGATCTGAGAAGAATTTCTTTGCAGTTTTGATTGGTATCGCACTGAATCTATAAATTGCTTTTGGGAAAATGGACATTTTGTTGATATTGATTCTTCCAATCCATGAGCATGGAAGATTTTTTCCATTTTTTGGTATCCTCTTCTATTTCTTTCTTTAAGGTTTTGTAATTTTCATCGTAGAGATCTTTGACATCCTTGGTTAAGTTTATTCCAAAGTTTTTGATAGTTTATTTGGCTACTGTGAATGGGACTGATCTTAGAAGTTCTTTCTCAGCCATTGCATTGCCTGTGTATACAAAGGCTGCTGATTTTTGTGCATTGATTTTATATCCTGTTATTTTGCCAAACTCTTCTATGAGTTCCAATAGTCTCCTAGTAGAGTTCTTTGAATCCCATAAATAAAGAATTATATTATCTGCAAGGAGGGATTGTTTGACTTCTTCCTTCCCAATTTGCATCCCTTTAATTTCTTTTTCTTGCTTAATGTCTCTGGCTAAAACTTCCAGAACTATGTTGAATAGCAGTGGTGACTGTGGGCATCCCTGTCTGGTACCAGATCTCATTGGAAATGCTTCCAATTCTTCCCCATTCAGTAGGATTTTGGCTGTGGGTTTTTCATAGATTGCTTTGATTGTATTGAGGAATGTTCCTTCTATACCCAACTTGCTTAGAGTTTTCATCAAGAAAGGGTGTTGTATTTTATTGAATGCTTTCTTTGCATCTATTGAGATAATCACATGGTTTTTCTTCCGCAGTTTGTTAATGTGGTGCATCACATTGGTGGTTTGCAAACATTGAACCATCCCTGAATGCCAGGGATAAATCCTACTTGGTCTGGGTGGATGATCTTTCTGATGGGTTGTTGCATTCTATGGCCAGAATTTTACTGAGGATATTTGCATCTATGTTCATCAGGTATATTGGTCTGTAATTCTCTTTCTCTGCTGCATCTTTTCCCAGCTTTGGATTAAGAAGATGCTGGCCTCATAAAATGAATTTGGGAGGGTTCCCTCTCTTTTCATTGTTCTGAATAGTTTGAGAAGAATCAGAGTTAGTTCTTTAAATATCTGCTAGAATTCAGCAGTGAATCCATCTGTCTTGGGCTTTACTTTGTTGGGAGGGTCTTTTGCTGTATCAATTTCTGTCTCAGTTATGGGTCTTTTAGGTTTTATATGTCTTCCTGGTTCAATTTAGGTAGGTTGCATGTGTCCAGGAATCTATCCATTTCTGATAGATTTCCCTGTTTGCTGGCATACAAGTCCTTGTAGTAATTTCTGATGACTCTTTTTTATTTCTGTGGTGTCTGTTGTTACGTTTCCTTTTTCATCTCTGATTTTATTGATTTGGGTCTTTTCTTTTTTTAGTTAATTGGGCCAATAGGGTGTCAATTTTTTCTATTTTTTTTTAAAAACCAGCTCTTCGCTTGGCTGATCCTTTGTAATATTTTTTGGACTCAATTCTGTTTATTTCTTCTCTAATTTTAATTATTTCTCTTCTCTTACTAGTTTTGGATCTGGTTTTCTGCAGTTTTTCTAGATCCTTGAGATGCATTGAAAGCTCATTTATTTGTTGCCTTTCCAATTTCTTGATGTAGGCACCTATTGTTATCAACATTCCTCTTAACACTGCTTTTGCCTTATCGCATAAGTTTTGATATGTTCAAGAAAGTTTGTGAGTTTTCTTTTGATTTCTTCTATTACCCAGTGTTCATTCAGGAAAATATTGTTCAGTCTCCATGTGTTTGCATATGCTCTAGGGATTCCTGAGTTGCTAGTTTCCAGCTTCATTCAACTGTGGTCTGAGAAGATGCATAGTATGATTTCAATTCTTTTGAATTTGCTGAGACTTGCTTTATGGCCTAATATGTGTTCAATCCTAGAGTAGGTTCCATGCATTGCTGAGAAGATTGTAAATTCTTCAGATGTACAATTGAAAGTTCTGTAGATATCTGTTAGATCCATTTGGGCTATATTGTTGATTAAATCTGCTGTTTCCTTGTTGATCTTCTGTCCAGATGATCTGTCTATTTCGGAGAATGGAGTATTAAAGTCCCCCAGTACTATTGTATTGGAGTCTAAGTCTCCCTTTAAGTCCCTTAACAAATCTTTTAAATAAACCGGTGCCCTGTAATTAGGTGCATATACATTTATAATAGTTACATCTTCCTATTGAGTTCATCCCTTAATCATTATATAGTGCCTCTCTTTGTCTCTCTTAACAGTTTTTGTGTTAACATTTATTTTGTCTGATATTAAGATGGCTATGACAACTTTTTTTGGTTTCTGTTGGCATGGTCTATCTTTTCCCAACCTGTCATATTCAGTCTGAATGCTTCTTTGTTGGAAAGATGTGTTTCCTGTAACTAGCAAATAGATGGGTTTTGTTCCTTAATCCATTCAACCAGTCTGTGTCTTTTAACTGGAGAATTGAGGCCATTAACATTCAATGTGACTATTGATCAGTATTAATTTTGCCCTACCATTTCCCCCAAGATATTTTATAATATATTCTTTGAGCTTCCTGTGATCTATTACTGTGAGGTTTTCTTCCTTTACCTTCTTTCATATTGATGGCCGTGTTTCTTTGTGTAACACATCTTTAAGCAACTTGTGCAGGGCTGGATGAGTGGCGACAAATTCTTTCAATTTCTGTTTGCTATGAAAGGTCTTTATTTCACCTTCATTCACAAATGAGAGCTTTGCAGGATATAATATTCTGGGCTGGCAGTTCTTCTCTCTTAGTACTTGGGCTATATCTCACTATTCCCTCCTAGCCTGTAGGGTTTCTGAAGAGAAGTCTGTTATGAGTTTCATTGGAGATCCTCTGAGAGTAATCTGACATTTCTCTCTTGCACATTTTAGAATCTTTTCTTTATGTTTCACTGTGGTGAGTTTGATCACAACGTGTCGTGGTGAGAATCTCTTGTGGTCATATTTATTAGGGGTTCTTTGAGCTTTCTGTACTAGCATTTCTCTTTCCTTCTCCAAACCCAGCAAGTTTTCTGCGAGTATCTCACTAAAAAGACCTTCTAATCCTTTCTCTCTCCATGCCTTTAGGAACTCCTAGAACCCAAATGTTATTTTTTATAGTATCCTGTAGATTTCTAACAATATATTTTAGATTCCTAATTTCCTCTTCTTTTCTTTGGTTTGACTGTATACTTCCCTGTGTTCTATCTTCTAAGTCCAATATTCTCCCTTGTGCTTCCTTCATTCTTTTTTTAAGGCTCTCTAATGTGTTTGTCATTTGATCCATTGAATTATTTAATTCATTATTATTTCTCTTTACTATCACAATTTCATAATTCATTATTATTTCTCTTTACTATCACAATTTCATGTTCTACTAGTTTCTGTATTTCATTTTGATTCCTCCTTAAGATTTCATTTTCACGAGAAAGAATTTCTATCCTGTCCAGTAAAGATTTCTGTAGTTCAAGAATTTGTTTAGATGTTCTTAACATAAATTTTTTTAAATCTGTATCATCTTCATAATCTTGAATTGGGCTGTGTAGTTCATTTGGAAGCATCATAATGTCTTCCTTGTTCTTGTATCCTCGGTTTCCGCATTTGTTGCTTGGCTTTATGGAGATATTCTTTGGTTTCTTCTTCTTTTTTTCCCCTCACTGTGGTGGGTTTTCTCAGTATAATATGTTCCTAGACTAAGTGGACTGTCTGCTTTTGATGGATCCATAGAGGCTTGTGATGGGTGTGGCCAGCAAGCTCTGTTGGGTTCTTCAGAGTTAAGGGTGTGCTAAAGGTGGCACACCCAGGATAGGTGTGGTAAATCTCTCTCTTTCTCTCCCTCTTTCTCTCTCTCTCTCTCTTTATTCAGAAGGGAAGTAAATCACAGCTTAGCAGAGTTGAAGGCAGTACTGAGCTCTGAGCTCTGGCCCCTCCCTTTCCAGCACTGGTGCATAGACTCAGAGGCTGGGGTCCCAAGCTGTAGGCACCCATGTCCTCCACATATATCCACTTTGTCCCACTAGTTCCAGTAGAGTTTCATTTGCAGATTTTTCCCTAGCTTTTCCCTGAAACTACAATATCTCCACTTTTAGTAAACTGTCTTTTCCCGGACTATCAGTGTGCTCCCTCCCTATTCCGCCATATTGGAGGACTACAGTCATATGTTTTTATAGGGATTATAACAAGACTTTAGGAATGCAGATTTAAGAAAAAATGGAGAATAAGGGAAAATGCTGTGTACCTTTCCAAGGCAACCTCATCACCATGATTAAATCTATCTAGTCACCACTAAAACAGCAAATGAGAGTTCTTGGCTTTTAGTGGCTTTACTCTAAAAACAAGCAGAAATTCTGGCCTCAGAATCAGCCCTTAAGGCATTCGGATATGGCTGAAGAGCCCATGAGAGTATTTTAGGCATGGAAAGCCAAGATATCCTGGGGGAAAAAAAAAAGACCTAAATGGAAGGTCTCTGCGAGTGAGATCCCAGTGGAAAGAATGGGGCCATCAAAGAAGGAGGTACCTTTCTCTGAAGGGAGGAGAGAACTCCCACTTTGACTATGACCCTGTCAGAAAAAGATCGAAGTCGGCAAACTCAAAAGGCTTCCATAGCCTTGACAACTCATGACTAAAGCCTAAGGAGATTACTGACGCCATAAACAAGAGTGTCAAATTGTTAAGTCAACAACAGGAGTCACTGTGTACTTACTTCTCATGTGGGATCTGTCCTTAGTGTGTTGTCCAATGTGAAGTAATGCTATAACTAGTACTGAAACAGTATTTTACACTTTGTGTTTCTGTGTGGGTTCAAACTGATGAAATCTTTACTTAATATATACTAAACTGATCTTCTGTATATAAAGATAATTGAAAATGAATCTTGATGTGAATGGAATGGGAGAGGGAGCGGGAGATGGGCGGGGTGTGGGTGGGAGGGAAATTATGGGGGGGGAGAAGCCATTGTAATCCATTAACTGTACTTTGAAAATTTATATTTACTAAATAAAAAATTAAAAAAAAAAGATCTGAAGAAGCTTCAGCATAAAATAAAATGATGGCACATGTAGAATCTTATGATTTAATCCTTTATTAAATATGTAATTAAATTGTTATATTTAAAAAAAAAAAAAAAAAAAAAAAAAAAAAAAAATAAAAAAAATAAAAAAAATAAAAACAAGCAGAAAAACCTAGCAAGTCCACTTCATGTGGTCTTCATCAGTCAGCTAGCAAGCTCAACTAAGCCAATATTTACTTCTACTGGGTTAGAAGGCAGAAAATCAAATATAAAGCAAATCCTTTCTTTAAGGCTAGCAAGTCATCTGAGACCAATATAACTTTCCATAATGTTTTCTTCCTCTGCAGAAAGATATCATCAGTATCACAATTGTATACAACTCTTCTACTTTTGAAAGAATCTGGAAAATGATGTCACTTACAACAGATAAACTGTGAAATATAAATGAGTGAAGGAGCAGTTGTAGAATCAAAAGAAGAAGAAAAAAAACCTTCAGAATTAATTCTCATACAATGCAGCTGTGATAAATGAGAAACCATAGAAAAGGGATACAGAATGAGTCCAGTGGGGTGAGACTGCATACAAGGAGACACTTACATCATCAGAAAGCCAGACCTCCTGTGCCACTCTCACCCCCTCCTCACACTTCCCAGCATTGTCACTTTATGCAAATATGCACCTGCCTTGCACAATCTACAGATTGCCACCACTCCAAAGAAGGTTGGGAAACTCTGCAAGGAGAGATGGTAGGTGGAATCCTCTGTTCACCAGCCCAAAGTAACAATCAGGTTAAATAAACTTGTTTTACTATGATCTCCATTTGCAAGTAAACAAAATCAAATTAGGCATTTAAGGGAGAATAGCATGGATAGATGTGAGGAGGAAAGATCACTACATACATATTTAGTGAAATATTTCTAAAATATTACATTTGTATAGTGAAACAGGTTTAATATCTAGATTTTCAAGTCAAAACTCTCAGGGATACACCAGCATTTCATAAACCAGAATAAAACTTTGACTTAGTAGAATAAATCACTCATCACTCATCTAGGTCATGCAGAGCAACTTGAAGACTACTGAGTTTCACTTTGCAGCTCACAGTGTAATTCTCACTGCAGCATTCCAACCCACACCAAAAGAATGTAGGGCAGAAAGCCTCCAAAGCAATAGGGTAATGTCATTTTAAGACTGGCTTATTCCAAGACTCCCATATATTCAGCTGGATTTAAGAAAAAGAAAGAGGAGGAGGAAGAGGAGGATGAGAAGCAGGAGCAGAAGGAAAATGAGAAGGGGAAGGAAGAGAAGAGAAAAGAAAACAAAAGAAAGGAGAATAGTGGAAAAGAGAAGAGAGGAGAGGAGAGGAGAAGAGAGGGAAGGGGAGGGGAGGGGAGGGGAAGGGAGAGGAGGCGAAAAGACACATGATCAGAAGAGAGAAGGTGAGAAACACTTGAGTTTTCTTTTTAATTTGAGGTGGGAAGATGTGTCTTATAACTATCCCCAGGACCTAGGACAGTGCCAAGAAAGCAGGCACTCAGTATCTTTGGTATGAAGCTCAATGCACCCAGACTTGTTCATCAGACTCTTGACATGTGACCTTAGGCAAGTCATTTTTCCTCTCCAACTTTAACGTCCCTTTATAAAGTGTGCTTGGTAATGATACCAGTTCCTGGGATTGCTTCAAGAATGTAATTAGATAATGCCTGCAAAGGCACTTTGTGAGCCCTAAAGTACTCTACAAATATGAGGGATAAAAGATTGGAAAGTTGCCTCTGGGTGTCTCTTTCTCAAATATACCCAGATATTAACATTTTAGTGGTAAAAGTGGAGTGCTAATATTTCTCATTGGCACTTTGCTACTAAGAAAGTAATCTAAGTAGAAAGAATATGTTTCCTTGGCCTCAATACAATTAGTTTCATTTTAATTGGAAAAATTGTGGCACAGCAACAATTGTATTTTCCCTGAATTGGCCCTTTTGGGGGAAAAATGCTGCTCACTACTTTTCTAATGGAAAATTCTGAAAGTCACAGAATCCCTGTGCTGGTTTTGATGCTTCCTCCTGGTGTGACCTTGGGCAAGTTTCTGCTCTTCCCATCAATACAGTAAATATGTATATAGCCCCTAATGTTTGCCAATTTTTGTTAGACTCAACCAGAGCAACAAAGAAGTAAAAGGTGTAATTCTCTATGGCTAAGAGGTTTACAATGTTTTTTAATCTTCTATACAGAAATGATTATCATTGTGCCAATCACATCTTAGATTTGTTATGAGAGTGAAAAGATAGTACAGGAACGTGCTTGGCCAAATTGAAAAGTGGTTCATAAATGCAAAGTGGAATTACTACCAAACATAACATGATCAGTAGCATATAGATAGTAAGAGACCACTTAACAGAGAGAAGTAAAGAAGGGATTAATATTTACACAGCCCTAGCCTTATATATGTATATATATATATATATATATGTGTGTGTGTGTGTGTGTGTATATGTGTGTGTGTGTGTGTGTATATATATATATATATATATATATATGTTTCACACAACACACTGGTTAGGTGAAATTTAGTAACCTCTTGTGACTAATGGGAAAACTGATACTCATATAATCACTCAAAGTGACTTACTTAACATCAGAGTCAGTATTCAAGCCAAAGTCCATCTGACTGCAAAAACTCTACAGAAACAGTGGATGAATATATTTGCCCATGAACAAAGTAGAAAATGACCAGGATATTTTAAAAAATATATTTATTAATTTTATTTATTTGAAAGAGAGAGAGGGGAATGCGGTGGAATGAGAAGGCCATGCCAAGATGGCCACTGGCAAGGGAGCATCAGTTATTCAGGAATGGCTTCAGAAACCACATGGCAGCAGAGCCTGCCTGGCAACAGGCTGTGATTGGTTAGGGCATAAACTGTCCCTTGACCAGACTGGCTGCCTTGGCTATTTAAGCTGCTGTACCAACTGAAATAAACAAGTCTGCAGGCTGCTGGTTTCTGGCCGGCTTTCACCTGACTCCTGGTGTCTGTGTGCTGACTCCGTGCCTCTTGCCCCCACAGTGTTTCTCCTCTCAGAACAAATCTACCTCAACAGGGGGAGACAGATAGAGTGAGAACGAGAGCAAGAAAGAGAGATCTCCTATTTACTGGTTCACTTCACAAATGCCTGCTAAGCTGACCCATGACAAAGCCAGGGACCTAGAACTCCATCTGAGCCTCCTATGCTGGTGGTATGAAACAAAGGAAAGAAACAATTGATGTAGATAATGCATAGATCCTGAAATTCACAATTATTTTTTCCATGGAAAGGGGTTTTCAAAACTTAACAAATAATTATTTCAGTTGTAGAAATATCCCAGAATATATTTTTCATTTTTTTTTCCAAGAAAGCAGTCTGAACCAAATTAACATAGGAACACAAAAAATCCAAAGCATCCTTATCTTTTCTTCACTCCCTAAACACTACTTACGCCTAAAATAATTTTTGTTGTAAAGTAAAACTAATGTTGCTTTCTGAATACTTAAGTAATTAGAATGGACACAGAGACTGCACATTGCAGCATTCATTTGGTTAAAAGAATAATTTAGAAAGGGCTTCATGAAATCAAAATTTCTGTGGTGCTTCTTGTGTGGATTAGCATACCAAGCAAAATACAAAAGGTAGCTTAATGTCCAGATATATTAAAATCAAGAGCTTAACTCCTAATATCCTCTCTCCAATCAGGTATGGATTTACAAAACACTTTGCTGTTGTTATTTTTTCCCAGCTAAAACTCTCCACTAAATCCACCAGCCTAAAAGATTGTTGAGTTACATTGGTATGATTTTCAAAATTTATTTTTAACCTATATAGCACAATGAAATAAACTCCAGGGGTATGCAAAAGCTAGAAACTGCTTAAATGCAGCTAACAGGGCACAAATAAATCAAGCAGCCTGAAACTATAAATATGTAATAACTATTTACAAAAAAAAATGATTGAATCTCTTGCTGACCTAAATGGATATGAATTAACACTTCTCACCCACAGCAGAAAGAAAACTACTAATATTTATCTAGCATTTACTAAATGATAGATCTGTATAAATGTTTTTATATATTAACTCTTTACTTTTTACAAAAAAACCCTTGTAAAGCAAGTAATATTGTCTTTACATTCTAGACAGATGATGGAACTTCCAGAAGACAGGATTGAGATTTAGAATTTAAATAAAGGTCCATTAGCCCAAGACTCATTAAGTAACAGAGCCAGAACTCAAGTCCATGTCTGTCTCTTCTGTGTTTCCGGTTCCATGTCATATCTTAGAGGATCACGTGTTTTCTCGGGGTGCCACTCTCAGGTATGAGAGTCTTGAAAGGCAGTGGTGGGAATTTTAAGTATAGGTCTACTCATTCATTTAAAAAAAAATAGTCACTAAGTACCTCCTCTCAACCAACCCCAGTGGTGGAAAACACAATAGTGAAGGAAATAGATACAGGCCTTTCTTTTAAGGACTTTATTTCAGTTTATATTCAGAAGCCTAAACGTTCCCCAAGTACTCCAAAATTGAGAAGAAGCACCACACAATTTGAGACGCTACAAAGTGAGTCAGATATGACAACACTTGTTATTGATACATGGGCTTAACCCTAAATACACTGAACTCAGGCATGTCATCTATGAAAAAGAGGTAAAAATTGCACTATTCACCTCACAGTGATATTATAAGGAATCAGTAACCTTGCATGTGAGGTTATCACATCAAAAGACAGATATATACATGTACACATATATTGAAAAGGATCACCATTCCAGTTGTTATGGTGAAGACATTATATTTTTAACTTATGACATGACAGCAACAGTTTCTACAAGAACAGAAGGCTTTGAGGTTCTTTCTCCTGACACACAAATAATAAATCAGAAAAATATAAATCATCCATGACTTCAATTATTTGATATTAGATTCATAGTATGGAGGCAATGTCGAGTCTTGCAAAGTATAATTTTGCGTAATTTATCGCGTAGACTTACCTTTGGTCAATTAATTCAAATTCTGTCTCCACGTACTGGGCAATAAGAATGTACCAAATTAATAGATTTAACAAGAAGAGGTGGTCCTTATGCAATGTACTAGGCACAGTGCTGGGCTATGAAGACAGAATGGTGCCCAAAGGAGGAGCCAAATTCTATGGGAACTGGTAGTCTCTTAGGAGATACGGAAGACAGATTTATGCTACTCAGTGTGAGTAAAGATTAAAATGGGGAGATGCAGGGCATAAATAGAAACACAGGCTCGGGGCCCCTGAATCGCCCCTACCTACTGTTTAAGACACCTCTAAACTGAAGACTGAGGGAAGATGAGGCAACTGCCAGGTAAAGGTGAGTACTTGGTGCTGCAGTTCTCCAGTGGAGAGAGGCCCAGGCACAGAAACACCGGGAAGCAAATGCAAACAAGAAATACTGGATACTAGAAGCTTATTCACTGCAGCTGGCATATAGCATGCAGAGCAGTAAGAGGAGAAAGCAGTTTGCAGTGAAAATAGGACTGGAGACATGAATGAAGGAGAGGTGCTCTAGACAACAAGACCCTTGAGGATGTAGTAAAATGACCTAAAGAGGCTTTGATTTCAATTTTGATGTTGGCTTGGGGTCAGGCAAAGAAGGTCACAAAGAAACCTGACCCTAGGAATCATCGCTGTGGTTGTGGGCAGACAAGGAGACTGATGAGAATGATGTTGAAACCTCTAAACTGGAGATATTGCTGAATTCCCAGGACTGAAAATAAATATCACCAGCGCATAGTATGAACTGAACAAATGGTATACTAAGGAATTTCAGCACTAACCAAAGAGCTGGAAGTGTTCAGAGCATGCCGAGGAGGGGCAGAGTGAGGAGCAAAGTTGTCCCCTTTGGCCCAGGCTTGTCAGATTTGCAGATTTCACTGGAATATTTTCCACTGCCCCAACCCTGGCCTCGCAGGCTCGTGCACAATCCCCACAGGTTCTCAATTATTCTGCTTGTTCAGAATGAGGGGAAAAGTGTGACTGCTGCCCTGTCAGGAAGTGAAATGCAGGAGCTGTCTGAGGGCGGCAGAAGGCCACCCAGGGCAGCGTTTACTTAGTGGGGGGCAGGAGTCTTATCTGAGGGAGAATTCATTTGTGGCTTTCAGCCCTGTGCTTGGCATTGCATCTTGAGCACTCTGTGTATCTCTTCTCCACACACATTGCTGCTTTAGAGCAAGGCACTTTTTGTCTCCCACAGGAAGATAGATTTATTCATTTCAGTGGTGTCATGATATTGAACAGCTGGTCCCTGCTTCTCACTGTCTCACTTCTCACTCACTTCAGCTTTATCAGCCACAAGTCCCAGGGCTGAATACTGTGAAAACCAAAAGAAATGTGTTATAAAAGCAACTATGCTGATGAACTAAGCTTACAGACCCTCTGGATATAAGTGAAAAATCCAACAATTCATTTTTCTGTCCATATTCAAAATAAAAGCCAAGAAAAAAAGAAATTTGTGTTAATAAAAAGCTTTCAGTTCGAATGATCCATCTCATATTTTCGTGGTTTTGACAGCTATTCATCTGTTTTAACTCATGACCAAGAAAAAAAATGCATATTATTAAGGAAAGCAGTTGTGTAACCTGAAACTGACATAAACTCTTCAAATTCCCAAAACAATTCAGTAGTTGCTCATAAGTAAAGGTAAGTTTATTCATTCCAGATAAACTGTCAACTAGACCAGGTAGGAAGGCTACGTTTTACTGAACTGGTAACTTCACCAAGTCCTAGAATAGAATCCTGGGTGCTCTGATTAAAGTCAAAATTCCATATTTAAACCTTCCCAGCACTACATTTCTGTTATCTGTGGATGCAGCAGTAACAGCAAAAACAATTTTTAATCAAGTAGCTGCAGCGTGCTGGTTAATATCAAAACGTTATCAGTAATAACAAAGCAACTGTCATTAAACAAGCAGTGGGCATTTTGGAACAGGTTCAGCCACTACTTGGGAAGCTGGCGTCCCACACTGGACTGCCTTGGATCAAGTCCTGCCTCTGCTCCTGATCCAACTTCTTGCTAATGTGCCTGGGAGGTAGCATATGATCGCCCAAATACCTGGGTTCCTGACAGCCGCGTGGAAGACCTGGGTGGAATTCCTGGTTTCCGACTTCAGCCTGGCCCATCTCAGGCTGCTGTAGGCATGTGGGAAGTGAAACAGCAGATTGAAAATCTGTCTCTCTCAACCTCTCTCTTTCTCTTTCTCTCTCACACACACATGAGTGGTCTCTATCACTCTGCCTCTCACACAAATAAACTAACAACTATATATATATATATATATATATAAGCTAAAAAAAAATGCAGATTCCAGATCCACACTGCCTAGATAGGATGTACCACTTCCAACACTGTTTGAGTATATGAGCTTAGGAAAGTTATTTCCCCTCTACATGCCTCTATCTCTTTCCTTAATTTTTGTCCTGTGTATAAAAAAGGTGATGGTGATGGTCATAATCATATATTCTAACAGGTATTCATTGTAAGGATTAAAAGGGATGATACATATTGACTGCTTAGAAAAAAATCATCCAGCTTAAAGCAAACAGTGAGGAAATAATGCTTATCATTATTTTTTAAAATATGCATATGTATGTCTATTATCACATTGTTAAAATATTACTACTAACTTTATTATAACTAATTTTGGTGATGAATAAACTTCTATAGTTACTCAGCTGTTAAGTTACTCAGCCAAAATTTAAACCAAGTAAATCCAGTATCAAAGTCTATGTGGCTTTCTTGATTACTTTCCTGTTGCTATTGTAATACATTATCCCATATGTAGCAAGTGAAACAACACAAACCTGTCACTTTCCAGTGTTGTGAGAAAGAATCCAGCCCAGGACTCACCTGGCTGAAACCAGTGTTGGGCAGAGCTCCATTCCTTCCCTTTGTCCATTCACACGCTTGATAGAACTCAGTCCCCAGTGGTAGTCAAACTGAGGTTCCCTTTCCTTGATGGCTCTCAGTCGAGGATTGGGCTCAGCTTCTGAGGCCAGCTACATTTTTTTGCCCATGGCTTCCTTCTTTAATCACCACAATGAGCAGTAAAGGGCAAGTGTTTCTCAAGCCTTCAGTGTCTCCTACCTCACTGTCCCATCTCTTTGACTCTCACCTGACTTCCTGTTCCACGTTTAAGCACCCATGGACGACATTGGGCACACCTAAATAATCCTAGTTAATCTCCTTATTTAAAGGTCTGTGACCTTACTTTCATCTTTCAAGTTCCTTTGGCCACACATTGTAACCTATTCACAAGGTCCAGAAATGAGAGCACAGTCTCCTTTACGGGCTGTAATTCTGCCTGTCAAGCTGTGGCACCTCTGATTTGTGCTGGGCACCCACTGGAGTCAGAATACTAAGGCCACTAGTGACAGAAATGGGGGAGAATGCGTATGTTAACTAAAATAATGAAATCAACCAAGCTTTCCAAAAGGCGAATCTATTTGCATGGTGAACAATAAAACTGATGGTGAAAAAGAGAGTAGAGATATAATAGCTCAAATTGTTTAAGATTCAATTATTTACTTGAAAGGCAGAGTGGCACAGAGGGAGAAACAGAAAGAGCTCAAGAGAGATCTTCCATCTGCTGACTTATTCCTCAAATATCTGCAACATTCTAGTCTGGACCAGGCCAATGCCAAGAGCCAGGAACTCCATCTTAGTCTCACAAATGGGTGTCAGGGGCCCAAGTACTTGCTTTCTTTCCAGGTGCACAGCAGGAAGTGCAGTGGAAACTGATTAGCCAGGATTTGAACCTGCATTTTGATATAGGATGCCAGCATCCCGAGTGGTAGGATAACTCAATGTGCCACAGTGCCAGTCCAAATCTGTTTCTTTTTAACAGCTTAGTATGGCACAATTGTAGGATTTTAAAAAAAGGTTATCTATTTTTTTTGTTTCTAAGTCAGTTACAGAGGGAGAGAGAAATCTTCCAACCACTGATTCACTCCCCAGATGGCTGCAACAACCAGTACTGTGCCAGGCCAAAGGCAGGAGCCAGGAGCTTCTGCTAGGTCTTCCTAGTAGGTGGCAGGGGCTCAAACACTTAGACCATCTCCCGCTACTTTACCCAGGGCATTATCAAGGAGCTGGATTGAAAGTGGAGGAGCAGGGATACAAACTGGCCCATATTGGATGCTGGCATTGAAGGCATCAGCTTTATCTGTTATGCCATAACACTGGCCCTGAGGCACATTTGTTACACAAAAAACTGTATTTAATATGTAGCATTGTATGAGTTTGGACAAAGGCAAACAAGTGTGATTCCATCACAATAATCAAGGTAATAGATATATCCAACACTTCACAGAATTTCCTCGTGTCTCTACATGCTTGTTGTTGTTGGGGGCAGTGATAGTGTATGTTTCTGGGTTTTTGATTTTTTTGTGTGGTAAGAGTACTTTACATGATGCCACAATTTGAAGGTTTGTGTAGTTTCCACAAAAAGCAGGTTGAAATTTAACACCCAATGCACTGATAATAGAGGTGTGGCCTTATTCTGTTACCAGGCTCTGTACTCATTCAGGATGGGAACTAGCTATGCATCTTTGTGTGCATTTGTTAAGCCGTGTGGCGGTGCAGCATTTGGGTCCTTTGGAAGATACAGCTGTAAAGCACCATCCTCAAAGCACAGACCAGGCCCTCTCTAGACAGAGAACTTGCCAGAGCCTTACCTTGGACTTCCCACCTTCCAAAAGTATGGGAAATAAATTCCTATTGTTTATGAATTACCAAGTCTGACTTTTTTTAGTAGTACAGACAGACTAGTAGTACAGACAGACTAAAACATGCAAGATCTATCCTCCTACCAAAATTTGAGACTATATTGTTAACTAAAAGGACCATGTAGTAAGGCAAATCTATAATAATTCAGTTTTTTGAGAAATAAAACAAATCATGTATTTCTTGGAGTGGTACGTATAATGGTAAAAATAGTTGAAAAAACTAAAAGTGTGCCTAGATAGTAATTTTATATTGTTAATTAAGTTCTTAATTTAAAAAGTAAAAGGGTTGTACAGTGGGTTAGGCTACTGGTTGGGGTACTCACATCCCATATTGGAGTGCTGGTTTGAGACCCAACTATGCTGCTTTGATACAGCTTCCTGCTAATGCATCTTTGCAGGCAGCAGATGATGGCTCAAGTATTTGTGTCACTGTTCCCAGGTTTAACAATTTATATACATTCACACACATACACACATATTCACACATATTCACCATTTTTCAAATTTAGGCATAGATAAAAATTTACCTAAATAAGAACATTTTCTTTTGGTACAACTTGTAGAGGCTATCTAAAAAATGAAGCAGAATGTGTATATAAGAGTTTAGATACAGAACACTAATATAGACATTATTTATAATAGCACAAAAAGAAAATAGCACATGTGATTAACATTATTCCCTGTGTTTAAAATGAATATCTTATGTTGTGATAAATTTTATATTTTTGCCAGGCATGTGAATATCTTTTGGTACTTCAAGTACAAACAAATGAAAAATCTATTCAAATGTGCTTTAAAGGAAACTAAAAATTAAGGTATTGAGATTTTTCTAGAAACAGAGATTTGAAAAGTCATATGAGGTAAGCAATCCACAGAGAATCCAGTAGAAAGCTGATTTTTTTTATTTGACAGGTAGAGTTATAGACAATGAGAGAGAAAGACAGAGAGAAAGGTCTTCCTTCTCTTGGTTCACTCCCTAAATGGCCGCTACGGCCAGCGCTGCGCCCATCCGAAGCCAGGAGCCAGGTGCTTCTTCCTGGTCTACCACGTGGGTGCAGGTGCCTAAACACTTGGGCCATCCTCCATTGCCCTCCCAGGCCACAGCAGAGAGCTGGACTGGAAGAGGAGCAACCGGGACCAGAACCTGGCACCCATATGGGATACCGGTGCCACAGGCAAAGGATTAATCAAGTGAGCCACGGCGCCGGCCCCGAAAGCTGATTTTTTAAAACCTTTTGGAAGAATTCAAGCTGTAAATGAAGAACTCTTGGGTAAGAATTAACTAGTACAGAGACTAAAACACAAATGTAAAGAAACCATGTAAGTAATTTGATTTCATGGAGATACATAGTATTTAGACAAATACTACCATGAATTGAGTTAGATTCAGCCTTTAATTTCTGTTTAATGAGTCAGAATTAACCATGATTTTTCATTTAATGAGGAAGATTTATAACACTACATAAGCTTGAATATATTAGTAATTAATAGAAATGGCATGGTAAAGACATATAATCACTCACTTAAAAACAATTCAATATTGGAAATGAACCATGATTACTTTACATCTGGCAGAAAGTTAGACTAAATTAATGGTAACATTCAACCTCAGGAAGAGAATGTAAATTTTACTTAAGGTACACACTATCAGTAATGAATAATCAACTATGGATAATTGCAAACAGAAAACTTCATTATTTGTACACTTTGCTTCCTGGAGAAATTTTACATGATATTAGGTATTATAATATTTGGTAAGAAATGGGGACATTGTCACTTTTCTTTTTTTTTCTGTTTATTTTTGACAGGCAGAGTGGACAGGGAGAGAGAGAGAGAGAGACAGAGAGAAAGGTCTTCCTTTGCAGTTGGTTCACTCTCCAATGGCCGCCGCTGCCGGCGCACCGCACTGATCCAAAGGCAGGAGCCAAGTGTTTCTCCTGGTCTCCCATGGGGTGCAGGGCCCAAGCACTTGGGCCATCCTCCACTGCACTCCCAGGCCACAGCAGAGAGCTGGCTTGGAAGAGGGGCAACCGGGACAGAATCGGGCGCCCCGACCGGGACTAGAACCCGGTGTGCCGGCGCCGCAAGGTGGAGGATTAGCCTGTGAGCCACGGCGCTGGCCGACATTGTCACTTTTCATCAGTATCCGAAAGTGTCCAGTAGTCACCAGCAAAGGAAAACACAAGAACATATATTTGTAATCAACAAAGTTCAAGAGATACAAAGTAAATAATTGAAGAGTATGTTTTCCTTCTTTTGTGATACCTAGAAAAAATGGGGCTCCAATTTTCATAGACTAAGCAGAAATTTTCATGGATTAGACACTTGCATATATAAAAACAAAACATTTTTTTATCTTTATCACTCTTCTCTGATAGTCATTTCATGTTATCCAGTATTCCCTTTCTAAATATTCACTCTTTAATAAAACCTTTCAATTGCATTCCAAAAAATTATTGCTAAAAATCTGCCATTTGGATATCTCTCAGATGTTACAAACTTAATGCTGTGTGTGAATTCCCTTATCTTTTGCCCAACTGATATTTTTCAAGCCTTGAAGCAAGAGGACTGCTGTGGAACAGTCCACTACTTAGAAGGAGAGTAATGGATTGAAAAACCTTTCGGGAGTTGGAGAACTTTGAATTATCTTAGTTTCCTTTCTCCCTTACAGTAGTATTCAAGAGCAATCAGGACCCCTACCTGGATTTGCCCTTAGTCTTGTAACATTTGTGGCTGCTTAGGGAAACCCAATGGACAGAAAGTATAGGTTATTGCCCAGCTCCAGGAATATGACCTTTTGATTAGTTGGGCTTTTTTGAAAAGATATAATAAGGACATTTCTTAATAACTATTTAATAATAAGCTTGAGAGTTCACATGGGTCACTCTGTGGAAAACTTTGTTAGAAGGCTCAATTAAAGTCCAACAGTAAAACTTAGCTTGGATCTAATATCATTGTAGAGCATACCAGCAAAGAAATCAAAGACTGAAATGAAGAAGTAAAATACCACAAACAGATAAAAACTCATTTTAAAACTATATTTAAGCCACAGGATGAGACAAGTTTCTATGACTAAGAATGCTAATAGATTCCAGTTCACACTTTAGTGCTACCAGTTGAACCTCAGCACTCTTTCTTGTCTGAATGCTGTCATACAGTCTTTCATATTGGGTCTACAAAGACTTCAGGGCCAAGAGATTTTTCATGGCTTGTGCTTATTCCAAAAGGTTAGATGCAGCTAGTAGACAACACCAATAAATAATGCTCTCTTGAATTCACACTAATAACCAGAAAACCAATACAAATTGCAGAATTGGAGAGATTAACGAGAATGTGGAAACATACAATAAGCAAATCAGCCCTACTTCATCAAGCAAATGTTCCTTGCTGTACAATAACAAAGATAATTGAAGACTACACTGGAAGTACGTCTGTTATAACAGTCTAATAAGTAGTTGGCTGTGATTCACTTGCCAATCAGAAGCTGAAACATGACAAGTTCTGAAGCAGATGATGCCAGATTTGAGTAGTGGCCTTACTGTTTATTGATTTCAAATTCGGCTTAGAACTTAAAAAGTGACTCTGAGGAAGGTACTAATCAACTACCATTAATTTAACTTAAGCTTCTATCATGTCTTAAATTTGCTTGGTTGGTTTATCTATAATCAAAATATTACTTTTATTTTTAAAAATAAAAAGGAATGCAAATTGAAGCGATCAAACTATTGAACTTTCTGATGAAGCGGGCTGCCAACATGTTCTAGTATGAGAATCTTCTTAATTATGTGCCCTTGAGCTCAGCTTCCTTGACACTTTAGAATATTCTGCTGTAAAATATGAATAATAAAAATGCCCACTTCACAGAATTTTTGTGAGAATTAATTAAGATGCATTGTGGGTTCATTCAATAATAAATATAGGTTGGACACATAGCACCTGTGATCTCACCAAAAATATATTTGCAAGGGTCTATAATAATGAAAAATTTCATTTTTGACTAAGGGAGGAAAGACAAAACTGTTTCATGGTTATCAGAAGCAGAAGAAATAAAGCCAAGAACAAGAAAACACTATGATGTCCATTTTCTAGTCAGCTGAAGTTCTACAATAGACTGTAAGGCACAAAAAGAGGATTATTTTGACAAGGGACAAAGATTAGCTGTGTAGTGAGCCACATTTCAGGACCCAAAGAAATACAACATTAGGAAAAACAAAGTTTTTGCCATTTCTTTGTCAAATGAAGTGGCAGCTCCCAGCCAGAGTGTATAGCAGAAAAGCATTAAGATGTAAGCTATATTGATCTGATTGGCACAAATCTTAAGACCATTGATTGCCATAATCATGGTGAGACACTTCTCTCAAAATATTTTTGAGTTATAAATGCTTAAGGGCATTAAATTGCAAGAGAATATTAGTAGGGGCTGGCGCTGTGGCCTAGTGGGTAAAGTTGCTACCTGCAGTGCCGACATCCCATATGGGCACTGCTTCTAGTCCCGGCTGCTCCACTTCCAGTCCAGCTCTCTGCCATGGCCTGGAAAAGCAGTAGAAGATGGTCCAAGTTCTTGGGCCCCTTCAACCATGTGAGAGACCTAGAAGCAGTTCTTGGCTGCTGGCTTGGGAATGGCCCATCTCTGGCTATTGTGGCCATCTGGGGGAGTGAACCAGCAGATGGAAGACTTCTCTCTCAGTCTCTCCCTCTCTCTGTCTATAACTCTGCCTTTCAAATCAATAAATCTTTAAAGAAAGAGAGATAATATTAGTAGACTTTTCTGGAACAAGTGAAAATACTAGAAATTTCAGAGAGTGATGGAAGGGATTGGTGGGCAGAGAGAGAAGGCTGCAGGAAGAAGCTGAGGAGGCAGTGAAATCTCAAGCATAATGTACTTTGTAGCAGCAGTTGACACCGTTTAGATAACATGAGTTATGGGATCCCCATAAGATTTTTTTTTACCCCATTTAAAAACAAGCTTCTAGAGAATAGATGCATAGATTCACATCTCAAATATTTTGTGTTTACAGCACTATATTGGGTACAGATTTGCTGTTAAATCACTATTGCCTTTGATAGTGCATATGTCAGAAGAATTGATCAATAAATAAATGGAGAGGATATGTTAGAACAAATTGACAAACAAGACATAAATAAATCACCAAGAACAGATGGAACCCAACCAAATGTTTTTAAAATGGTCAAAGGACACTGAAATTGCTGGATAAAATGTTAAATCTTTCATTAGAGTTGGATACTGCACCAAACCACTGGCACATTGCCATTTTGTGCTTTGAAAGGACTGCAAAGTGACCTTAGAATATTTTTGCTGCTATATACAGAGTTGAAAATTTGTAAATTATATAGTAAATATTAGTAATTAAAAAGGCAACATTATAAATGATAAAGTAGTCCAAAATGTAGAATTAAACTTGATTGATCAATATTTATTTTTTGAAGAACATAGGGCAAGAGGGAATCCAAAGGGAATAATTTATATTAACTTTAAGAAAGTTTTGGGGAAATTCCAGGCTAGCAAATTCACCCTAAGATTAAAGAAAATACTTACTCATGAACAGAAAACAGACTTCTATGAAGGAAAGCAAGATAGGACTATATTTAAATGGTGACATTGAAGAATGTGAGGAATGGTGATAAGACAGCTATATCTAATATCTTCATAATTAATTGCCAAGATGGTACAAGCAGTCTTAAATAATGATTGAAAGACAAAAAAAGGGGCATTCCAGGTAGAGAAGACAACATGGACAAAAGATGTAGACTTAATGTCTGTATCTTATCAGGGAACAGTCTTGGCTCAAAGGAGAATCAGTGGCAAGAGTGGAGTTTGGGCCAGGTCATGTAAGCCCTTAGTTAAAAGTATGACTCCATCTTTAGTCAGCAAGGAATTATACATATTGTTCAAGCACAGTGTAGAGGTGATCCCATTAAACTAGTTTAATACAATAATTTTGGAAATAGAAAATGAAGGAAAGCCAAGGGAAATAGAGAAGAAGACAGAGATTAACAACATAACTAGATGAAAATGATATGATTTTAATGAATTTTCAGGTGGCGATAAGGAAGAATCAACCATGTCTGGCTAAAGCAATGTGCCACGTACTATAATAAAATAATAATATTTTGAATGGGACCTTGAAAACATGGGCGACCACAGCAAAAGCAAATAAAAGAGGTGGTGTCAAACTTAAACAGCTTTTATAAAGCAAAGTAAACAATTAACAAAGTGAAGAGATAGCCCACCGATAGGAGAAATATTTGTAAATCACTAATCTGATAAGATGGCATTATCTAAACTATAAAAGGAACTCAAACAACTCAGTAAGAAGAAAAATAACTCAATTTAAAAATGAGCAAAGGACCCCAATAAACTATTTTCAAAAGAAGACATACAAATTTCCAGCAGATAGTGAGAAAATGTTAAAAATCACTAATCATTAGAGAACTATAAATTAAAACTACTGGGAGGTACTGCAGACTACCTATTAGAATAGTCATCTAAGCTCTCTGCTATGGCTCAGGAGGGCAGTGGAGGATGGCCTAAGTGCTTGGGCACCTGCATCTGCAAGGGAGACCAGGAAGAAGCACCTGGCTCCTGGTTTCAGATCAGCGCAGACCTGCCGTGGCAGCCATTTGGGGAGTGATCTAACGGAAGGAAAACATTTCTCTCTGTCTCTCTCTCTATCTCTCTCACTCTCTATAACAACTAACTGAGCACCAAAGGGGAAACTTGTTGAAGTGAAATGGACACTATGAGAGATAGTGACTCGATCAGCTCTTGTCCTGACGGTTGATGTACAATGTAATACTTTATCCATTTTAGTATTTTTTTTGTTCTAGTAATTTGGTTGAACTCTGTAATTAACACACAATTATTCTTAGGTGTTTAAATTTTAACTGAAAAGTGATCCCTGTTAGGAATCTGGAAAACACTATGCTGAGTGAAATAAGCCAATCCCAAAGGGACAAATGCCACTTGTTCTCCTTGATAGGTGACAACTAACTGAGCACCAAAAAGGAAACCTGTTAAAGTGAAATGAACACTATGAGAAACGGTGACTTGATCAGCCCTCACCCTGACTGTTGATGAGCAACTTAATATGTTATCCCTCTTAGTATTTTTTGTTTGTTTGTTCTACTTAATACTTTTGGTTGAATACTGTAGTCAATACACAATTCTTCTTAAGTGCTGAAACTTAACTGAAAAGTGTTTGCTGTTAAATATGAGTGGGAATAAGAGAGGGAAGAGATGTGCAATTTGGGACATGCTCAATCTGACTTACCTCAAATGGTAGAGTTAGAAACGTGCCAGGGGATTCCAACTCAATCCCATCAAGGTTGCATGTACCAATGCCATCTCACTAATCCCAGTGATCAATTTTCTGTTCACAATTGATCATAATGATAGGACTAAGAGCCAAAGGGAGCACATAAACAAGACTAGTGCCTGCAAATACTAGCTGATAGAATAAAAAAGGGAAAGAACGATCCAACATGGGAAGTGAGATACACAGCAGACCCATAGAATGGCAGATGTGCTAAACAGCACTCTGGCCTCAGAATCAGCCATTAAGGCTTGTGGATCCGGCTGAAAAGCCCATGAGAGTATTTCAGGCATGGAAAGCCAAGACATTCTGGGGGGGGGGGGGGGACCTACATGAAAGATCTCCGCGAATGAGATCCCAGTGGAAAGAATGGGCCATCAAAGATGGAGGTGCCTTTCTCTGAAGGGAGGAGAGAACTTTCACTTTGACCATGGCCTTGTCTAAATATGATCAGAGTCGGTGAACTCAGGGGGCTTCCATAGCCTTGGCAGCTCATGACAAGAGCCTAGGGTGATTACTGAGGCCATAAACAAGAGTGTCAATTTGTTAAGTCAACAACAGGAGTCACTGTGCACTTACTCCTCATGTAGGATCTCTGTCCTTAGTGTGCTCTACATTGTGATTTAATGCTATAACTAGTACTCAAACAGTATTTTTCACTTTATGTTTCTGTGTGGGAGCAAACTGTTGAAATCTTTACTTAATGTATGCTAAACTGATCTTTGTATATAAAGAGAATCGAAAATGAATCTTGATGTGAATGGAAGGGGAGAGGGAGTGGGAAAGGGGAGGGTTGCGGGTGGGAGAGACGTTATGGGGGGGAAGCCATTGTAATCCATAAGCTGTACTTTGGAAATTTACATTCATCAAATAAAAATTAAAAAAAAGAATAGTCATCTAACAAAAAGATTAAAAAGGGGCCTGCATTGTGTCACAGTGGTTTAAGCTGTCACCTGACCTGTCAGGTTCATATATAATTGTTGGTTTGAGTACTGGCTGCTCCACTTCCAATCCAGTTCCTTGCTAATGCTCTGAGAAAGCAGTGGAAAATCTCCCAAGTACTTGGGCCCCTTCCACTTACATTGGAGACCTTCATGAAACTCCTGGCTTCAGCCTGGCTCAGTCTCGGACATTGTAGCCATTTAGGGGCATAAACCAACAGATGAGAGAGGTCTCCCTTTCTCTTCTTCTTTCTTTGTAATTCTGCCTTTCTAATAAATAGATAAAAATATATAACAAAAGATGAAAGATGACAGTGTTGATGAGAAAATAAGGGGACTCTCGTACATTTTGGGTGGGAAATAAATTAGTGCTGCTATTATGGAAAATGATTAGTAGGTTCTTCAAAAAATTAAAAGTATACCTGCTATATGACCCAGTAATTCTTTTTCTGGGTATCTATCCAAAGGAATGTAAATCAATATGTCAAAGAAGTGTCTGTATTCCATGTTTATTGTAACATTGTTCATAATAGCCGACATGAAATCAATCTATTTGTCTATCCATGGATAAGTAAAGAGAACATATAATGAACAATATAATGATATTCAACCTCTAAAAAGAAGAACCTATTATTTACAACATGGATGAAAATGGAGAAAACCATGATAAGTGAAATAAGCCAGGACCAAAATGACACATACACAGAATCTCATTTGTATGTGGAAGCTAAAAAAGCCAACCTCATAGAAGTAGAGGGTAGAATGATAGCTAGCTCAGGTTGAGACTAGGGGTGCAGGATTGGGGGGTTGCTGGTGAAAGGGTACAAAATTTCTGAGACGGTGATTAAGTGTTGAACATAGCCAACAAAACGTACATTTCAAATTTTTATTTTTTTTATTTTTTAGCTTTTATTTAATAAATATAAATTTCCAAAGTAAAACTTTCCCCATCCCATTACCTCCCTCCCACCCATCTCCCATTCCCTCTCCCATCCCATTCACATCAAGATTCATTTTCAATTATCTTTATATACAGAAGATCAATTTAGTATATACTAAGTAAAGATTTCAACAGTTTGCACCCACACAGAAACACAAAGTATAAAGTACTGTTTGAGTAGTTTTACCATTAATTCACATAGTAAAACACATTAAGGACAGAGATCCTATATGTAGAGTAGGTGTACAGTGACTCCTGTTGTTGATTTAACAATTGACACTCTTATTTATGACGTCAGTAATCACCCGAGGCTCTTGTCATGAGCTGCCAAGGCTATTGAAGCCTCTGAATTCGCCAACTAGGATCTTATTTAGGCAAGGCCATAGTCAAAGTGGAAGTTCTCTCCTCCCTTCATAGAAAGGGATCTCCTTTTTGATGGCCCATTTTTTCCGCTGGGATCTCATTCACAGAGATCTTTCATTTAGGTCATTTTTTTTTTTTTTTGCCAGAGTGTCTTGGCTTTCCATGCCTATAATACTCTCATGGGCTCTTCAGCCAGATCCAAATGCCTTAAGGGCTGATTCTGAGGCCAGAGTTCTGTTCAGGCCATCTGTAATTCTATGAGTCTGCTGTGTATTCTGCTTCCCATGTTAGATTGTTCTCTCCTTTAATTCTAACAGTTAGTATTAGCAGATACTAGTCCCTTTCACACTTAATCCTATCATTATGATCAATTATGAGCTGAAACTGATCACTTTGACTAGTGAGATGGCAGTGGTAACTGCCACCTTGGTGGGATTGAATTTGAATCACCTGGCGTGTTTCTAACTCTATCATTAGGGGTAAGTCCAATTGAGCATGTACCGAACTGTACATGTCCTCCCTCTCTTATTCCCACTCTTATATTTAAAAGGGATCACTTTTGAGTTAAATTTAAATACCTAAGAATAATTGTGTGTTAATTAAAAAGTTCAACCAATGGTATTATGTAGAACAAAAAAATTCTAAAAGAAATGAAGTATTAAGTTATTCCTGGACAGTCAGGACAAGGGCTAATCAAGTCACTGTTTCCCATAGTGTCCACTTCACTTCAACAGGTTTCCTTTTAGATGTTCGGTTAGTTGTCACTGATCAGGGAGAACATATGATATTTGTCCCTCTGGAACTGGCTTATTTCATTCAGCATGATGTGTTCCAGATTCCTCCATTTTGTTCAAATGAACAGATTTCATTTTTTTTTACTGCTGTATAGTAAGCTATAGAGTACATATTCCATATTTCTTTATCCAGTCTTTTGTTGATGGGCATTTAGGTTGATTCCATGTCTTAGCTATTATGATTTGAGCAGCAATAAACATTGAGGTGCAGACAGCTCTTTTATTTGCCAAGTTAATTCCCTTTGGGTAAATTCCAAGGAGTGGGATGGCTGGGTTGCATGGTAGGGCTATATTCAGGTTTCTGAAGAATCTCCAGAATGACTTCCATAGTGGCTTTACCCAGTTTGCATTTCCACTAACAGTGGGCTAGTGTCCCTTTTTCCCCACATCCTTAACAGCATCTGTTGTTGGTAGATTTCTGTATGTAAGCCATTCTACCTGGGGTGAGGTGAAAGCTCATTGTGGTTTTGATTTGCATTTCCCTGATTGCTTGTGATACTGAATATTTTTTTCATGTGTCTGTTGGCCATTTGGATTTCCTCTTTTGAAAAATGTCTATTGAGATCCTTGGCCCACCTCTTAAGTGGGTTGTTTGTTTTGTTTTTGTGGAGTTTCTTGATCTCTTTGTAGATTCTGGTTATTAACCCTTTATCTGTTGCATAGTTTGCAAATATTTTTTCCCATTCTGTCAGTTGTCTCTTCACTTTCCTGACTATTTCTTTTGCAGTACAGAAACTTCTCAATTTGATGTAATCCCGATTGTTAATTTTGGCTTTGACTGCTTGTGCCTCCGGGGTCTTTTCCAACAACTCTTTGCCTGTGCCTGTATCTTGCAGGGTTTCTCCGATGCTCTGAAATAATTTGATGGTTTTTGGTTGTAGATTTAGATCTTTAATCCATGTTGAGTGGATTTTTGTGTAAGGTGTAAGTTAGGGGTCTTACTTCATGCTTCTGCACATAGAAATCCAGTTTTCCCAGCACCAATTTGTTGAATACACTGTCCTTGCACAGGAATTGGTTTTAGATCCTTGATCAAATATAAGTTGGCTGTAGATGTTTGAGTTGATTTCTGGTTTTTCTATTATGTTCCATTGGTCTTTCCATCTGTTTCTGTACCAGTACCATGTTTTTTGATTATTACTGCCCTGTAGTATGTCATAAAATCTGGTCTTGTAAAACCTTCAGCTTTCGTTTTGTTGTACAAGATTGCTTTAGCTATTCGAGGTCTCCTATGCCTCCATATATATTTCAGCATCATTGTTTCCAGATCTGAGAAGAATGTCTTTGGTATTTTGATTGGTATCGCATTAAATCTATAAATTGCTTTTGGAGAATGGACTTCTTGATGATATTGATTCTTCCAATCCATGAGCATGGAAGATTTTTCCATTTCTTGGTATCCTCTTCTATTTCTTTCTTTAAGATTTTCTAAATCTCATCGTAGAGATTTTTGATGTCCTTGGTTAAGTTTATTCCAAGGCTTTTGATTGTTTTTGTAGCTATTGTGAATGGGATTGATCTTAGAAGTTCCTTCTCTGCTATGGCATTGCCTGTGTATACAAAGGCTGTTGATTTTTGTGCATTGATTTTGTATTCTGCTACTTTGCCAAACTCTTCTATGAGTTCCAATACTCTCTTAGTAGAGTTCTTTGAATCCCCTAAATAAAGAATCATATCATTTGCAAGGAGGGATTGTTTGACTTCTTCCTTCCCAATTTGTATCCTTTTAATTTCTTTTTCTTGCCTAATAGCTCTGGCTAAAACTTCCAGAACTATGTTGAATAGCAGTGGTGACTGTGGGCATCCCTGTCTGGTACCAGATCTCAGTGGAAATGCTTCCAACTTTTCCCCATTCATAGGATGCTGGCCATGGGTTTTTCATAAGTTGCTTTAATTGTATTGAGGAATGTTCCTTCTATACCCAATTTGCTTAGAGTTTTCATCATGAAAGGGTTTTGTATTTTATCAAATGCTTTCTTTGCATCTACTGAGATAATCATATGTTTTTTCTTCTGCAGTTTGTTAATGTGGTGCATCACATTGATTGATTTGCAAATGTTGAACCATCCCTTCATGCCAGGGATAAATCCCACTTGGTCTGGTTGGATGATCATCTGATGTATTGTTGCATTCTATTGGCCAGAATTTTATTGAGGATTTTGCATCTATGTTCATCAGGGAAATTGGTCTGTAATTCTCTTTTTCTGCTGTATCTTTTACAGCTTTAATAATTAAGATAATGCTGGCCTCATAGAAAGAATTTGGGAGGATTCCCTATTTTTGATTGTTCTGAATAGTTTGAGAAGAATTGGAGTTAGTTCTTCTTTAAATGTCTGGTAGAATTTAGCAGTGAATCCATCCAGTCCTGGGCTTTTCTTTTTCTGGGATGGCCTTTATTCTTGATTCAATTTCTGTCTCAGTTACAGGTCTGTTAGGTTTTCTATGTCTTCACGGTTAAATTTAGGTAGGTTGTATGTGTCCAAGAATCTATCCATTTCTGATAGATTACCCTGTTTGCTGGCATACAACTCTTTGTAGTAATTTCTGATGACTCTTTTTATTTCTGTGGTATCTATTGTTACATTCCCTTTTTCATCTCTGATTTTATTGATTTTTGACTCTTCTTTTTTTATCTGGGCCAATGGTGTGTCCATTTGGTTTATTTTTTCAAAAACCACCTCCTCGTTTGGCTGATCCTTTGTAATATTTTTTGGACTCAATTCTGTTTATTTCTTCTCTAATTTTAATCATTTCTCTTCTCCTACTAGTTTTGGGTCTGGTTTTCTGCAGTTTTTCTTGATCCTGAGATGCATAGATAGCTCATTTATTTGGTGCCTTTCCAATTTCTTGATGTAGGCACCTATTGCTATAAACTTTCCTCTTAACATTGCTTTTGCCTTATCACATGATTTTTGATATGTTGTGCTGTTATCCTCATTTACTTCAAGAAAGTTTGTGAGTTTTCTTTTGATTTCTTCTATTACCCAGTGTTCATTCAGGAGCATGTTGTTCAGTCTCCATTTGTTTACATATGCTCTAGGAATTCTGAATTGCTAGTTTCCATTGAGTTGCTTCATTCCACTGTGATCTGAGAAGATGCATGGTATGATTTCAATTCTTTTGAATTTGCTGAGACTTGCTTTATGGCCTAATATGTGGTCAATCCTAGAGTAGGTTCCATGTACTACTGAGAAGAATGTGAATTCTTTAAGTGTAGGATGAAAAGTTCTATAAATACCTGTTAGATCCATTTTGGCTATGGTGTCGATTAAATCTACTATTTCCTTGTTGATCTCTGTCTGGTTGATCTGTCTATTGCTGAAAGTGGAGTATTGAATTCCCCCAATACTATTGTATTGGAGTCCAAATCTCCCTTTAATTGCCTTAACATAACTTTTAAATAGAGTGGTGCCCTGTAATTAGGTGCATATACATTTATAATAGTTACATCTTCCTGTTGAATTCATCCCTTAATCATTATATAGTGCCCCTCTTTATCCCTCTCTTAACAGTTTTTTTGTTAATGTTTATTTTGTCTGATATTAAGATGGCTATGCCAGCTTTTTTTTTTTTTTTCTGTTGGGATGGAATATCTTTTTGCAACCTTTTACTTTCAGTCTGCATGCATCTTTGTTGGAAAGATGTGTTTCTTGTAAGCAGCAAATGGATGGGTTTTGTTTTTAATCCATTCAACCAGTCTGTGTCTTTTAAATGGAGAGGTGAGGCCATTAACATTCAATGTGACTATTGATAAGTATTAATTTTGCCCTACCACTTCCCCCAAGATATTTCTAATATATGCTTTGAGCTTCCTGTGATCTTTTACTGAGAGCTTTTTTCCTTTAGCTTCTTTCATATTGATGACTGTGTTTCTGTGTTTCTGTGTGTAACACATCTTTAAGCATCTTTTGCAGGGCTGGATGAGTGGCGACAAATTCTTTCAATTTCTGTTTGCTATGAAATGTCTTTATTTCACCTTCATTCACAAATGAGAGCTTTGCAGGATATAATATTCTGGGATGGCAGTTTTCCTCTCTTAGTACTTGGGCTATATCTTACTATTCCCTCCTAGCCTATAGGGTTTCTGAAGAGAAGTCTGTTATGAGTCTCATTGGAGATCCTCTGAGAGTAATCTGACATTTCTCTCTTGCACATTTTAGAATCTTTTCTTTATGTTTCACCGTGGTGAGTTTGATTACAATGTGTTTTGGTGAACATCTCTTTTGGTAATGTTTATTGGGGGTTCTATGTGCTTCCTGTTCTTGCATATCTCTTTCCTTCTCAAAACCCAGCAAGTTTTCTGCTAGTATCTCATTAAAAAGGCCTTCTAATCTTTTCTCTCTCTCCATGCCTTCAGGAGCTCCTAGAACCCAAATGTTGTTTTTTTTTTTAATAGTATTCTGTAGATACTTTTATATAAAAAACTTTTATATAAAAACTTTTACATAAAATTATTTTTATATAAAACTTTTATATAAAAATATCCTGTAGATATTTTTAGATTTCTAATTTCATCTTCTTTTCTTTGTTTTGACTGTATACTTTCCTGTGCTCTGTCTTCTAAGTCCAATATTCTCTCTTCTGCCTCACTGATTCTGTTTTTAAGTCTCTCAACTGTGTTTTTTATCTGTTCTATTGACTTTTTCATTTCATTTTGATTTCAATATCTCAATTTCATGTTCTACTAAATTCCTCATTTCATTTTGATTCCTCCTTAAGATTTCATTTTCATGAGAGATTTTCTGTCCTGTCCAGTATGGATTTCTGTAGTTCAAGAATTTGTTTTTGAGAACTTCTAAATGTTCTTATCATAATTTTTTTGAAATCTCTATCTTGCATTTCTTCTATCTCATCATCTTCATAATCTTGTATTGGAGTGTCGTGTTTATTTGGGAGCATCATAATGTCTTCTTTGTTCTTGTTTCCTTGATTTCTGTGTTTGTTGTTTGGCATTGTGGAGATATTCTTTGGTTGTTTCTTCTTCTTCGTCTTCTTCTCCTTCTCCTTCTCCTTCTCCTTCTCCTTCTCCTTCTTCTTCTCACTGTGGTGGCCTTTCTCTTTGTGCTATCACTCTAAATTAAGTGGACTCTCTGCTTTTGGTGAATCTCTAGAGGCTTGTGGTGGGTGTTGCCAGAGAGCTCTGTTCAGTTCTTTAGGGTTAAGGGTGTACCATTGGTGACACACCCAGGTTTGGTGTCGTAAATCTCTCTCTCTCTCTCTCTCTCTCTCTCTCTCTCTCTGTTTTTTATTCAGAAGGAAAGTAATTCCACTCAGCTGAGCTCTTCTCCTCGATGGCAATCAGTGCCTGAACGCTAACCCCAGTGGTATAATATTTGTCTGCTCTGTCCCAAGGACCACACAAAGGATCTGTGCAGTACTCAGTGTAAGCTCAGATTCCCCTGCAATGTCTCTCACCGGGTAGCCAAAGCTGCCCAAATTTGTGGCATCTCCCACTGAGACTACTCATGTCTCAGCCACACCATGAGTTCTCCCACACACCCTCAGTTTTTTTTTTTTTTTTTCCCCACAGTCCTGGTTCATAAGCTCCACACATTCTGTAGGTCTTAGTCTCCTGTTATTTCTTCCCACCAGAGTCAGGTTTTCTGCTTGGTTGAGTGCGGGCACAGGCCTGAGTTGGCCCAGCTGTTACGTATGTCCAAAATGGTGCCTGCTCTATTGTCTCGCTCGCCTTTATAAGGTGAGTGGAAAGAGAGAATCGTGTCCATACCGGTCCCTTTTATTTTTTTTTTTCTCTCCTCTAATTAGGCTGGTGTACTTTCCCCCACAAGCCTCGTTCCCTCTAGGCTCTTCCTTCTGCTTTTCCGCCAGTGTCTTGGGCTACTGTGGTTTCGCCTCTCCTCCCTTTCCAGCGCTAGTGCATAGGTTCGGCAGCTGGGGTCTGGAGCCATGGGTGTCCGTGTCATCCATGTAGGTCCACTGTGTCCCTCTAATTCCAGAAGTTTCCTCTGCAGTTTTTTCCCTAACTCTTCCCTGAGAATACAGTATCTCCACTTTTATTAAAATATCTTTTCCTGGACTATCAGTGAGCTCCCTCCCTATTCCACCATCTTGGAGCTCTCTCCTCAAAATTTTTAAAAGTGATAAATTTGATGCATTTATCAACCAAGTGATTGAATTATGAAACTTTATATTGTATTGGAAGCAAAGTAGGTAGAGCAAACTATAATGAATGAACTTAGCACAAGTCATCTTTAATTAAAGAAGGAAATGTTCACTTGACAGGTAGAAATACACTTCAGTAAAGATACTAGGGTGGAGATATATAGACTGACATATGGGAAAGTTAAAATCTCAAGATGTCTAGTTTATATCCCACAAACTGAGAAGTTCTCTCTCATTCTATCACCCCTCTGCCTCTCTGGCATCTGGGTTATTTGGGTAAACCTTGAATGGTTCTTTATTTTCAGTCACTAGGGATCATTTTCATTTTGTAGTCTAGTGTGTTCTTAGGCTACAAGATCCCCCAGTTTAAGAAACTGTCTCCTATCTTCCACTATGTGACATTTATGTGTAATGTTAGCAGTCTCTGAAGGCCCTGGAAGCCTCATAGCTAGAAAATATATTTAGCTTTATTTAATTCAGAATTTCTCAAATTTGTTTGGCTGTAGGATATCTAAGAATAAATAAGAATATTTTTCCAGTTTGTTTTTTTTTAATTAATTTATTGATAGACTAATCTCAAACCCTACTCCACAGCAATAAAATGCCATTTTATTTGTATCATGCTTGGATTAACAGGAGCAGTTGCTAATTCCCTTTGTCTTAAGAAATCAAGGTCAAATGCACACATTTTAGTTCAAACCTCCAGAATCCAATACATGTAGATTTTGTCTTTTAAATCTTTTGTGGTGCACTGGATTGCCTCAACCTGTGTAAAAGTGCCTAGGTTTGAGTCCCCACTCTGCTTCCAATCAGCTTCCTGCTAACTTGCCTTGGAGGTAGTAGATGATGGCTAAGTACTTGTTTTCTGCCCTTCATATGTAAGACCTGGATGGATTTTCTGTCTCCTGGCTTCAGCCTGATCCAGCCCTAGCTGCTGATGACATCTAGGGAGTGATCCAGGAAACTGAAGATATATTCTCTCTCTCTTTTTCTCTGTCTGTTTGTCTGTCTCTCTCCCTTTCAAAATAAAAACATAAATAAATATTAAATCTAGTCTCAATCCTTTATGGACTTCACTCAGCTCCTTTCCCCGGGAGAATGGCATTTTGAGAAGCTAGTTTGATACAGCTGTTTATCAATACGAAAGCTGTTCCCACATGGCCATTATAACTTAAGTTTTCTTGCTGTGGGTTTTCTTGAAATAAGTACATAAACTTAAATTTTCAACTATTTCTAGAAAACACATATTTTACCACCTCCTTTAGCCTCACTCCACATATAAATTCCAACACTTTACAGTCAACTTTAATCCACAAGAGAATGAAATGTGAACAAGGCAGAGAGGTATGAAGAAAGAAATGAGTTGAAGAATGAAATAGCTTGTGAGCACCTTCTGCCTGACAAACCACACTCAATCAGGAGTTACATTAATCTTAAAAAGCCATTAATCAAGTAAGCTAAGTGTTTGCTTATTCTATTCATATTAAATATGTTTTATATGGTTGGTCTCAGTTTTTGATCTCTCACTTAAAAGCATCATTTGCAAATATGAAGAGAAAGATTGAATAGTCGACATAGTAACAGCACTTTCCTTACTTGTATATATACAAAACTTTTTCTTTGGTAAATTTTCTGATTTCCTCAATCCTATCTCATTGAAAATATTTGTTTTAAAAGGAAGATTTATGGAGAAATAGAGCAGCATAATTAGTTGGCACTAATTAGTTGTCACAGCAGTAAATTGCAAAAAAAAAAAAACTCAATAATATTTAAATTGTTTCCCTTAGTAGTCAATGGCATATATGCATTTTATTTTGTAGGATATTTTAAAAATAATGAAAAGTTATCAAATGTAGCCAGGGTGGATATTAAGAAGCATGGCAGGATTGGGAATACGCATCACAGCATGACTTACTAACAAAAATAAACATGTGCATGCAGTCCATATAAATCTAAGTGGTTCAACTGCTACCTTAAATTCTTACCTTGGCCTTGTCACATTGAGAAGAAACACAATTCCAATCCCAGTAGCCCTGAAAAATCACACAAATCTCCACTGGAGTACCTTGAAGAGGTGGTGAAGTAAGAGGAGCACATCAGACAAAACACTCCAAATGTCCCAATCAATCCTGTTTACCCATTTAACTCCTCAAAACCCCTCTGCAGGACAGCTGCTTCTACTTAAATCCCATCTGTCTCAGAACATCAGCCCTCTTTTCTTCTATTCCTTGCCATCTACGTAAATTGTTTTCTTCCATACCTTGCTTCATAGCTTTTCTTATGTAAATCAAACTTGTTTCCTTTCTTCCCTGTAATTGGAGATTACCTATTTAATTGTCCTATAAACTCCTTTATCTGATTAGTATAATAAAGTCCAGAAAGTGAATGCAGAAAATGTTTTCTTGCTTTGGAGGGATAAGAAATACCTATGAATACTTTACATGTGATGTCTTTGTAACTAATATATACACTTTTTCAAAACTATTTTGATGCAAATGCATTAAAAAAACTATTAGTATCAAAATAATCTCTTTTTATGTTTTTTAACATATATACAGATTTAGGAACATAGTGATACTTCAAGTTTGTGTTCACACATCCCAACATCCTTAAGAAACTTTGTGCTCTTTTTTTTTTTTTTTTTTTTTGGACAGGCAGAGTTAGAAAGTAAGAGAGAGAGACACAGAGATAGGTTTTCCTTCCATTGGTTCACCCCCCAAAATGACCACTAGGTCCAGTGCTGCGCCGATCCAAAGCCAGGAGCCAGGTGCTTCCTCCTGGTCTCCCATGCGTGTGCAGGGCTCAATGCACTTGGGCCATCCTCCACTGCCCTCCCGGGCCACAGCAGAGAACTGCACTGGAAGAGGAGCAACCAGGACAGAATGCGGCGCCCCAACCAGGACTAGAACTCAGGGTGCCGGCACCACAGGCAGAGTATTAGCCAAGTGAGCTACAGCGCTGGACACTTTGTGCACTTGCCAACTACTTATCTGAGCTTAAGTTCTCTTATTGCGAGCCTCGCAAATCCAGTGTCATCCTACACTACTAAATTCTCATTCATTCAGCAAATACTCAGAACTGGTGATTGCCAATGATCTGGTAAGGGGAGATGCAAATAAAACGACCAAAATAATCTACCTTTCAGGATATTTTTATTCTATTGAGGTGGGAAAAAATAATTAAGAGAAAAAACATTAAGTGATGTAACTTATGGCAATTATTAAGCACATTATATAGAACATAATAAGAGATTTCAAAAGATTCATTCCCTCAATCTCATCCATTTCTAACCAATTCAAAAGTTTTCTATTGATTTCCACTAGAGCAAGTTTCCATCAGGCTGGAAACTCAGAGAAGTCACAAAGAACAAATACATCTAGATCTTGCATTTGAGGAGTCTTCCATCCTTTATGGAAGAGACATGCAGGCACAGTCTGCCAATCAACAGTATAAAATGATAAATAATATAGGAGAAAAATAGAGAACTTCTGCTAAAATCCAAAAGAAGAGTATAGTTTTTTACCATTGGGGATAAAGGATGTTTGTCTATACCATTTACTTGGTATTTATTTTGCCTTTTGTTATTATACTATTCTAGATAGATAGATAGATAGATTTTTTCTTTTTTTTTTAACTTTTATTTAATGAATATAAATTTCCAAAGTACGATTTATGGATTACAATGGCTTCCCCCACATACCGTCCCTCCCACCCACTACCCTCCCCTTTCCCACTCCCTCTCCCCTTCCATTCACATCAAGATTCATTTTCGATTATCTTAATATACAGAAGATCAGTTTAGTATACATTAAGTAAGGATTTCAACAGTTTGCTCTCACACAGAAACATAAAGTGAAAAATAATAGATGATTTTTTTTAAATGATGATGAAATCAGATCAGACCTATTGTCATGTTTAATCCCAGTGAGAGTCAAGTTGGGAGTTGATAATTTCTTTTTTTTTTTTTTTTTTTTTTTTTTTTTTTACAGAGGATCAGTTTAGTATACATTAAGTAAAGATTTCAATCATTTGCACCCCCATAAAAACACAAAGTGAAATATATTGTTTGAGTACTCGTTATAGCATTAAATCTCAATACACAGCACATTAAGGACAGAGATCCTACATGAGGAGTAAGTGCACAGTGACTCCTGTTGTTGACTTTACCAATTGACACTCCTGTCTATGGCATCAGTAGTCTCCCTATGCTCCGGTCATGAGTTTCCAAGGCTATGGAAGCCCTCTGAGTTCTCCGATTCTTATCTTGTTTAGACAAGGTCATAGTCAAAGTGGAGGTTCTCTCCTCCCTTCAGAGAAAGGTACCTCCTTCTTTGAAGACCTGTTCTTTCCACTGGGATCTCACTCGCAGAGATCTTTTGCCAGAGTGTCTTGGCTTTCCATGCCTGAAATACTCTCATGGGCTTTTCAGCCAGATCCGAATGCCTTTAGGGCTGATTCTGAGGCCAGAGTGCTATTTAGGACATCAGATAGATAGATTTTACACACAATCGGTTACTAATAAGATTCTAGAACTGTGGTAGGAAATGCTCTGAGCTTGAAATTAAAATAATTTGGTCAAATATCAACCATGTCACTATCTCTTTATGTATTTATTCATTATCCTAAATTACAGCATCATAGATGTATAGATAAATATTAAATAAATAAATATCAAAAATTCCAGTGGTTTCTGAGACAAAATGGATGTTCAGTACAGGATTAAAAAGTCTTTGAAAACATATTGTTGTGTACCAACACTTAACACAATATCCAGAAATTAAGATTATCTCTTTGGAATACAACAGTTTGGGACATACATTAATATGAAAAAATTTAAAAAAAAATGATCTGGGAACATGTTATGAAAAAATGGTTTAAGATATTATGTGTGATTACTGACAACCTAAATGGGTACTAGTTTTGAGTTCTGGCTACTCTACTTCCTATCCAGCTTCCTGGTAATGTAGCTTGGAAAGCAGTGGAAGATGGCCCAAGAATTCCACCCTTATCACCCGCATAAGAGACCTGTAAGAAGTTCTTGGCTCTGGGCTTCAGTCTGGCCCAGCCCTAGCCATTGCAGACATTTGAGGAGTGAACTAGCAGATGGAAGATCTCTCTATCTCTCACTCTCTCCATAACTCTACCTTTCAAACAAATAAATTAATCTTTAAATATATATATATAATTGTGTGTTAACACACAATTATTCTTAAGTTTTTTAAAATTTAACTGAAAAGTGATCTCTGTTAAATATAAGAGTGGGAATAAGAGAGGGAGGAGATGTACAATTTGGGACATGCTCAAGCTGACTTACCTCAAACGGTAGAGTTAGAAACATACCAGGGGATTCCGATTCAATCCCATCAAGATGGCATGTACCAATGCCATCTCACTAGTCCCAGTGATCAATTTCTGTTCACAAATGATCATAATGATAGGACTAAGAGTCAAAGGGATCACACAAACAAGACTAGTGTCTGCTAATACTAACTGATAGAATTAAAAAGGGGGAGAATGATCCAACATGGGAAGTGGGATACACAGCAGACTCATATAATTGCAGATGGCCTAAACAGCACTCTGGCCTCAGAATCAGACCTTAAGGCATTCAGATCCAGCTGAAGAGCCCATGAGAGTATTTTAGGCATGGAAAGCCAAGACACCCTGGCAAAAAAAAAAAAAAAAAGAAAACAACAAAACAAAACCTAAATGAAAGATTCCTGTGAGTGAGATCCCAGTGGAAAGAACAGGCCATCAAAGAAGGAGGTACCTTTCTCTGAAGGGAAGAGAGAACTTCCACTTTGACTATGATCTTGTCTAAAAAAGATCAGAGTCAGCGAACTCAAAAGGCTTCCATAGCCTTGGCAGCTCATGACAAGAGCCTAGGGTGATTACTGACACCATAAATAAGAGTGTCAATTTGTTAAGTCAACAACGGGAGTCACTGTGCACTTACTCCCCATGTAGGATCTCTGTCCTTTATGTGTTGTTCAACGTGAATTAATGCTATAATTAGTACTCAAACAGTATTTTACACTTTGTGTTTCTGTGTGGGTGCAAACTGTTGAAATCTTTACTTAATATATACTAAATATATCTTCTGTATATAAAGATAATTGAAAATGAATCTTGATGCGAATGGAATGGGAGAGGGAGCAGGAGATGGGAGGGGTGCTGGTGGTAAGGACGTTATGGGGGGAAAAGCCATTGTATTCCATAAGCTGTACTTTGGTAATTATATTTATTAAATAAAAGTTAAATATATATATAAATTTGTAAAAGTGTGTACTATATTCTCAAATACTAGACCTTATATTCAAAAACTTGAAAGAAATTGGTTTCCTTAATTTATATAATGTGTCATAATTAATAAAATATTGCACATCAAAGTATACCCATCTGAATTTTATATGGGAAAGATTTCAAGATTGTTCAGATGAAGTTAGATATTGGACATCCTTAAAGACTTCACAGGGAAGTTAGGGAAGTCTTAGAATAGTCTGATGTGATAAATGGCTCAATGAAAAAGCCATCAAAATATTCCATTAACAGCTCTATATTTCAACTAAATATCTACAAGTCCCCTAAGCATCAGTTTCATCATTTGCACAATGGATGAATTCCTGAAATTTCTACTAATTTTATTGTGTTATGTTCATTTCAGAGTTAAAAATGCAAAGTATCATTAACAAACAATATCATAAATTCTCATTTGCTCCCACAGGTCACTGAAATAGATAGAGAGTTTATCTGGGGGCCCAAGTTGTGGTGTAGCAGGTAAATCCACTACCTGTGATACTGGCATCCATATAGGCACCAACTCAAGTCCCAGTTTTTCCACTTCTGATCCAGCTCCCTGTCATGTGCCTGAGAAGGCAGCATATACTGGCCCACGCACTTGGGACACCCAGAAGAAGTTCATGGCTCTTGGCCTCGGACCATCCCAGCTCTGGTCGTTGCAACCAGCTGGGGAATGAACTAATGGATGGAAAATCTCTCTCTCTCTCTCTCTCTCTCTCTCTCTCAATCTCTCTGTGTGTGTGTATGTGTGTCTCTCCCTGTAATTCTTCCTTTCAAATAAATAAATAATGCTTTTAAAAAAAAGAAAAAATGTTGATCTGATTTCATATTGAATTTTCAATTTTTTGACTGATTTTATATTTTAATGAACACAAAGATCACTTGAATGTGCAGCCTTTTATTTAAAACTTATACAATTTTTTGGGAAGAATTATCTTGTACTAAAGATTCCTCTCATGAGAGCTTTTCCTGAAGTTCTATATTTTGTGCAATTCTTTTGGTGGCAAGTCCTTCACATATCAGTTTAGTCAAAAATACCCACGAATTTGCCCTGACAGTCCAGCCCCTCTCTCCCATTTAACTCGCATTCCTCCCTCCCAGGTTGCCTACTGTTAACCTAAATTATGCTGCTTTTTGTTCCTTGCCCTCATTGTCTTGGAACATAAATGACATCTTCAGTTTGGATGTGGATAATGACCTCAAACAATTGCCACTTACCTGAGACATAATTTCCCAAAAAGAAAATTAAAAATAAATTTTGGAATCACTACAGCAAAAATCTCATGATTCTAGATAAACCTTGATTATTATCAAGCCAGCCTAAAACTTAACACCCAGATTGAAAAAAGTGGACTACTTTAAATAATATATGTTTAAAATATATGTCCACAAGGCTCTACAATATGTGGAATAAGACACACCTGAACCAAGTGACATTGGGTATATAATGATTGAATTGTGTCCCCTCACCAAACATAGCCACATGCAAAAGACATGTCTGAGTCTTAATCCCTGGTACCTGTGAATGAGCCTTAACTTGGAAATAAGGTATTTGTAGATGGAATGTTCATCCTGAATTTAGGATGGGTCTTAAATACAGTGAATTTTTGTTCTTATGAGAGAAAGGAGAAGGAGTCTTGAGACACAGACAGAGAAGAAGGCCAGGGAAAGACAGAGGCAAGGACTGAGTTTAGACTCCACAACCAAATCACACTGGAAGCCAACAGCAATTTTAAGAGACAAGCAAGGATTAGTCCACTAGAGCCTTGGAGGGAGTATGTGGTCTTTTTGAGAAGTTGATTTTGGATTTCCTTTCTCTAGAACTGTGGGTTACGATTGAGATTCATCCTGTTTTGGAGTATAGTCCTTCAACCCCTAGGAAACTAAGGCAGGGTGGCTCCCCTAAGAAGGAAGGCTAAGTAAAGAGCATCTGCTGCACATCCTTCTAGTCTTCTGTGTGTATCATTTTAAGACTTCCCTTGAAAAAGACAAAAATAAATCCTTAGGAAAACAAGACAATTATCTGGGATGGTCTTTATCTTTCCAATGCATTATTTTTGCTATTGGCATAGCCAAAAGAAGCTCTGGCTTCGTTCCTAGGGGGGAAAGAAGAAGAGTAACCTAGCCCCAAGTGCTGGCCCTGAGATAAAAGAATTTCCAAGCTAGAATGTAACCCTTGTTTTCAAAGCTAACATCAAAGAAATTACCGAACTTCTTTGATTTCATGTTTTAAGCACTTTTGTTCAATTTGAGGATGAATCCACTAATTGTAGCTGAGTTTCATGTCAGGGCAGTGCTATCACTTTGTAAAAGAAATAGATCATATTCCACAAGGCTTGCAGAGATAAACAGGCTTTGATATGTGAAGAGAGCTTCAATGGTGTGTACATGTCTTTGTTAACAATTCTGCACTCTGCAAAAATTAGTTTGTAATCAGGATTAACAAAACATTAGAAAATAAGAATAAGCTTAATGAAAAATGGATGTAGAATGTCTTTGGACATTCAGAACACTGATTTAACTGAAACCAAACCAGTTCATTTGTAGTCCTGATTTAGACTTAGATTTTAGATTTTCTAAAATGGGTTCTTGTTAATCAGGAAAATATATATTGAGCACCTGCTATTTATTGCTTAAAGTTTTCAGCAATCCTATAAAGCAGTATTTTTCACAGTAATTATTTGGTTGCATGAAAAACTCTTTCAAATGAGTATAGTTAAAAAGTAGTTCCTTAGAAAGAGGGGCGGAGCCAAGATGGCGGAATAGTGAGGGCGCGCACCGATAGTCCGGGAAAATTCAGTTTAATAAAAGGGGAGTTACGGTAGCCGCAGAAAAAAGAACCAGGAAAAAATTGCACGGGAAACCCTTCTGGATGGAGCAGCCGTGAATCGGAGGACCTACTGGGAGAACAAGGTCGCCCACCGCGCGGAAGCCAAGCCGCAGGACCGAGCCGCAGAAGCCCCAGGGTCTGTGCGCCAGTGCTCCAAGGGGAGTGCATGCCACACAGACAACAGCGGGGAGACTTGGGACACTCAGGGCTCCGAGTCCACACATCAGCGCTGGAAGGGGAGGTGAGCTCAATAACCCGAGACATTGGTGGGGAAACGGGGGTCAGAATCTAGAGGGGGACCGGAAAGTGCAGCAAACTCACTACCGGAAAGAAGGGAAAAAAAAAGCTTCGGGGTTTCTCTTCCCCCTAACCTTGCAAAGGTTACAAGGCTGCAAGGCTTGAAGAATTCCCAAGAGACAAAGAGCAGGCCTCCTCTCTGGATTTACATATCAATGGGGGAGAGCTAAGGAACTGAGTCACTACAATTCAGTAGCCTAGGCAACCCAGTGGGAGTCCAGAGGAGCCAAAGACTGGAAGCTAAATACCATCAATTCTGCACAGCCCTGCCCTGCGGTGTTACTTACCCCCTGAATAAATAAAATAAATAAATAAATAAAAAGAGAGAGATTTACCACGCATAACCTGAGGGTGTCACCTTTGCACACCCTTAACCAGGAAGAACCAGGCAGAGCTCTCAGGCCGCACCCATCTCAAGCCTCCAAGGCTCCTCCAACAGCAGGCAGTCCACTTAACACCGACACAGTATAAAAAAAAAAGAAAAAAAGAAAAAAAAAAAAAAAACGCACAGTGACACAAGAAGAATTAACTATGCCGAGTAACAAACACAGAAATAGAGGGAGCAAGATCAACGATGACACTATGATGCCTCCAAATAAGCAAAACACCCCAAGCCAAGAGTATGAAGATGATGAGATAGAAGAAATGCAAGATACGGATTTCAAAAAATTTATGATAAGAACATTTAGAAGTTTTCAAAAGCAAATCCTTGAACTACAGAAATCCTTAATGGACAAGATTGAAAATCTCTCTCGTGAAAATGAAATTTTAAGGAAGAGTCAAAATGAAACTCAGAAACTAGTAGAACAGGAAAGTGTAATAGTGAAGAGAAATCAAAATGAAATGAAGAGCTCAATAGATCAAATGACAAACACATTAGAAAGCCTTAAAAACAGAATGGGTAAGCCGGCGCCGCGGCTCAATAGGCTAATCCTCCACCTTGCGGCGCCGGCACACCGGGTTCTAGTCCCGGTTGGGGCGCCGGATTCTGTCCCGGTTGCCCCTCTTCCAGGCCAGCTCTCTGCTATGGCCAGGGAGTGCAGTGGAGGATGGCCCAGGTGCTTGGGCCCTGCACCCCATGGGAGACCAGGAAAAGCACCTGGCTCCTGGCTCCTGCCAGGATCAGCGCGGTGCGCCGGCTGCAGCGGCGGCCATTGGAGGGTGAACCAACGGCAAAGGAAGACCTTTCTCTCTCTGTCTCTCTCTCTCACTGTCCACTCTGCCTGTCAAAAAAAAAAAAAAAAAAAAAAAAAAAAAAAAAAAACAGAATGGGTGAAGCAGAAGAGAGAATATCGGACTTAGAAGATAGAGCACAGGAAAACATACAGTCAAACCAAAGAAAAGAAGAGGAAATTAGAAACCTAAAAAATATTGTTGGGAATCTACAGGATACTATTAAAAAAACCAACATTCGAGTTCTAGGAGTTCCTGAAGGCATGGAGAGAGAGAAAGGATTGGAAGGCCTTTTTAGTGAGATACTAGCAGAGAACTTTCCAGGTTTGGAGAAGGACAGATATATCCTAGTACAGGAAGCTCATAGAACCCCCAATAAACATGACCAAAAGAGATCCTCACCACGACACGTGGTAATTAAACTTACCACAGTGAAACATAAAGAAAAGATCCTAAAATGTGCAAGAGAGAAATGTCAGATTACTCTCAGAGGATCTCCAATCAGACTCACAGCTGACTTCTCATCAGAAACCCTACAAGCTAGGAGGGAATGGCGAGACATAGCACAGGTGCTAAGAGAGAAAAATTGCCAGCCCAGAATATTATATCCTGCCAAGCTCTCATTTGTGAATGAAGGTGAAATAAAGACCTTTCATAGCAAACAGAAATTGAAAGACTTTGTGGCCACTCGTCCGGCCCTGCAAAAGATACTTAAAGATGTGCTACACTCAGAAACACAGAAACACGGCCATCAATATGAAAGAAGGGAAAGGAAGAACACCTACCAGTAAAAGAGCATGGGAAGCTCAAAGCATATACTAGAAAATATTTCCGGGAAAATGGCAGGGCAAAGTCACTACGTATCAATAGTCACATTGAACATTAATGGTCTGAATTCTTCAGTTAAAAGACACCGTTTGGCTGACTGGCTCACAGAACACAACCCAACTATTTGTTGCCTACAAGAAACACATCTCTCTAACAAAGAGGCATGCAGACTGAAAGTGAAAGGTTGGAAAAAGATATTCCATGCCAACAGAAACCAAAAAAAAGCAGGTGTAGCCATATTAATATCAGACAAAATAAACTTTAATACAAAAACTGTTAAGAGAGACAAAGAGGGACACTATATAATGATTAAGGGTTCAATTCAACAGGAAGATGTAACTATTATAAATGTATATGCACCTAATTACAGGGCACCGGTCTATTTTAAAGATATGTTAAGGGACTTAAAGGGAGATTTAGATTCCAACACAATAGTACTGGGGGACTTTAATACTCCACTCTCAGAAATAGACAGATCATCCGGACAGAAGATCAACAAGGAAACAGCAGATTTAATTGACACTATTGCCCAAATGGATCTAACAGATATCTACAGAACTTTCAACCCTACATCTACAGACTTCACATTCTTCTCAGCAGCACATGGAACCTTCTCTAGGATTGAACACATACTAGGCCATAAAGCAAGTCTCAGCAAATTTAAAAGAATTAGAATCATACCATGCAGCTTCTCAGACCACAGCGGGATGAAGCTGGAAATTAGCAACTCAGGAAACCCCAGAAAGTATGCAAACACATGGAGACTGAACAACATGCTCCTGAATGAACACTGGGTCATTCAAGAAATCAAAAGAGAAATCAAAAACTTTCTGGAAGTAAATGAAGACAACAACACAACATACCAAAACTTATGGGATACAGCAAAAGCAGTATTGAGAGGCAAATTTATAGCAATAGGTGCCTATACCAAGAAATTGGAAAGGTACCAAATAAATGAGCTTTCAGCGCACCTCAAGGACCTAGAAAAACTGCAGCAAACCAAACCCAAATCTAGTAGGAGAAGAGAAATAATTAAAACCAGAGAAGAAATTAACAGGATTGAATCCAAAAAAAAAAAACATTACAAAAAATCAGCCAAGCAAGAAGCTGGTTTTTTGAAAAAATAAACAAAATTGACACCCCATTGGCCCAACTAACTAAAAAAAGAAGAGAAAAGACCCAAATCAATAAAATCAGAGATGAAAAAGGAAACGTAACAACAGACACCACAGAAATAAAAAGAATCATCAGAAATTACTACAAGGACCTGTATGCCAGCAAACAGGAAAACCTATCAGAAATGGATAGATTCCTGGACACATGCAATCTACCAAAATTGAACCATGAAGACATCGAAAACCTAAATAGACCCATAACTGAAACAGAAATTGAAACAGTAATAAAGGCCCTCCCAACAAAGAAAAGCCCAGGACCAGATGGATTCACTGCTGAATTCTACCAGACATTTAAAGAAGAACTAATCCCATTTCTTCTCAAACTATTCAGAACAATCGAAAAAGAGGGAATCCTCCCAAATTCTTTCTATGAAGCCAGCATCACCTTAATCCCTAAGCCAGAGAAAGATGCAGCACTGAAAGAAAATTACAGACCAATATCCCTGATGAACATAGACGCAAAAATCCTCAATAAAATTCTGGCCAATAGAATACAACAACACATCAGGAAAATCATCCACCCAGACCAAGTGGGATTCATCCCTGGTATGCAGGGATGGTTCAACATTCGCAAATCAATCAATGTGATTCACCACATTAACAGACTGCAGAAGAAAAACCATATGATTATCTCAATTGATGCAGAGAAAGCATTTGATAAAATTCAACACCCTTTCATGATGAAAACTCTAAGCAAATTGGGTATAGAAGGAACATTCCTCAATATAATCAAAGCAATTTATAAAAAACCCACAGCCAGCATCCTATTGAATGGGGAAAAGTTGGAAGCATTTCCACTGAAATCTGGCACCAGGCAGGGATGCCCACTCTCACCACTGCTATTTAACATAGTTCTGGAAGTTTTAGCCAGAGCCATCAGACAAGAAAAAGAAATCAAAGGAATACAAATCAAGAAGGAAGAAGTCAAACTATCCCTCTTTGCAGACGATATGATTCTGTACTTAGAGGATCCAAAGAACTCTACTAAGAGACTATTGGAACTCATAGAGGAGTTTGGCAAAGTGGCAGGATATAAAATCAATGCACAAAAATCAACAGCCTTTGTATACACAAGCAATGCCATGACTGAGAAAGAACTGCTAAGATCAATCCCATTCACAATAGCTACAAAAACAATCAAATACCTTGGAATAAACTTAACCAAGGACGTTAAAGATCTCTACGATGAAAATTACAAAACCTTAAAGAAAGAAATAGAAGAGGATACCAAAAAATGGAAAAATCTTCCATGCTCATGGATTGGAAGAATCAACATCATCAAAATGTCCATTCTCCCAAAAGCAATTTATAGATTCAATGCAATCCCAATCAGGATACCAAAGACATTCTTCGCAGATCTAGAAAAAATGATGCTGAAATTCATATGGAGGCACAAGAGACCTCGAATAGCTAAAGCAATCTTGTACAACAAAAACAAAGCCGGAGGCATCACAATACCAGACTTCAGGACATACTACAGGGCAGTTGTAATCAAAACAGCATGGTACTGGTACAGAAACAGATGGATAGACCAATGGAACAGAATTGAAACACCAGAAATCAATCCAAACATCTACAGCCAACTTATATTTGATCAAGGATCTAAAACTAATTCCTGGAGCAAGGACAGTCTATTCAATAAATGGTGCTGGGAAAACTGGATTTCCACGTGCAGAAGCATGAAGCAAGACCCCTACCTTACACCATACACAAAAATCCACTCAACGTGGATTAAAGACCTAAATCTACATCCTGACACCATTAAGTTATTAGAGAACATTGGAGAAACCCTTCAAGATATTAGCACAGGCAAAGAATTTCTGGAAAAGACCCGGGAGGCACAGACAGTCAAAGCCAAAATCAACTATTGGGATTGCATCAAATTGAGAAGTTTCTGTATTGCAAAAGAAACAGTCAGGAGAGTGAAGAGACAACCGACAGAATGGGAAAAAATATTTGCAAACTATGCAACAGATAAAGGGTTAATAACCAGAATCTACAAAGAGATCAAGAAACTCCACAAAAACAAAACCAACAACCCACTTAAGAGATGGGCCAAGGACTTCAATAGACATTTTTCAAAAGAGGAAATCCAAATGGCCAACAGACACATGAAAAAATGTTCAAGGTCACTAGCAATCAGGGAAATGCAAATCAAAACCACAATGAGGTTTCACCTCACCCCGGTTAGAATGGCTCACATACAGAAATCTACCAACAACAGATGCTGGCGAGGATGTGGGCAAAAAGGGACACTAACCCACTGTTGGTGGGAATGCAAACTGGTCAAGCCACTATGGAAATCAGTCTGGAGATTCCTCAGAAACCTGAATATAACCCTACCGTTCGACCCAGCCATCCCACTCCTTGGAATTTACCCAAAGGAGTTTAAATTGACAAACAAAAAAGCGGTCTGCACCCTAATGTTTATTGCAGCACAATTCACAATAGCCAAGACCTGGAACCAACCTAAATGCCCATCAATGGTAGACTGGATAAAGAAATTATGGGATATGTATTCTTTAGAGTACTATACCGCAGTAAGAAACAACGAAATCCAGTCATTTGCAACAAAATGGAAGAATCTGGAACACATCATGCTGAGTGAAGTAAGCCAGTCCCAAAGGGACAAATACCATATGTTCTCCCTGATCGGTGACAACTGACTGAACCCCAAAAAGGAAACCTCCTGAAGTGAAATGGACACTATGAGAAATGGTGACTTGATCAGCATAGCCCTGACTGCTAATGGACAACTTAATACATTATCCCTCATAGTATTTTTTTTTGTCTGTTCTACTTAATATGACTGGTTTAATTCTGTAATTATCACACAGTTATTCTTAAGTGTTGAAAATTAACTGAAATGTGATCCCTGTTAAACATAAGAGTGGGAATAAGAGAGGGAAGAGATGTATAATTTGGGGCATGCTCGGGCTGACTTGCTCCAATTGGTAGAGTTGGAAACATACCAGGGGATTCCAATTCAATCCCATCAAGGTGGCATGTGCCAATGCTATCTCACTATTCCAAGTGATCAATTTCAGTTCACAATTGATCATAATGAAAGGACTAAGTCAAAGGGAGCACATAAACAAGTCTAGTATCTGCTAACACCAACCGATAGAATAAATAAAGGGGAGAGTGATCCAACATGGGAAGTGAGATACTCAGCAGACTCATAGAATGGCGGATGTCCTAAATAGCACTCTGGCCTCAGAATCAGCCCTAAAGGCACTCGGATCTGGCTGAAAAGCCCATGAGAGTATTTCAGGCATGGAAAGCCAAGACACTCTGGCAAAAAGATCTCTGTGAGTGAGATCCCAGTGGAAAGAACAGGTCTTCAAAGAGGGAGGTGCCTTTCTCTGAAGGGAGGAGAGAACCTCCACTTTGACTATGACCGTGTCTAAACAAGATAAGAGTCGGAGAACTCAAGGGGCTTCCATAGCCTTGGAAACTCATGACCGGAGCATAGGGAGACTACTGATGCCATAGACAGGAGTGTCAATTTGTAAAGTCAACAACAGGAGTCACTGTGCACTTACTCCTCATGTAGGATCTCTGTCCTTAACGTGCTGTACACTGAGGCTTAATGCTATAATGAGTACTCAAACAGTATATTTCACTTTGTGTTTCTATGGGGTGCAAACGATTGAAATCTTTACTTAATGTACACTAAACTGATCTTCTGTAAAAAAAAAAAAAAGAAATTATCAATTCCCAACTTGACTCTCACTGGGATTAAACATGACAATAGGTCTGATCTGATTTCATCATCATTTAAAAAAATCATCTATTATTTTTCACTTTATGTTTCTGTGTGGGAGCAAACTGTTGAAATCCTTACTTAATGTATACTAAGCTGATCTTCTGTATATTAAGATAATCGAAAATGAATCTTGATGTGAATGGAAGGGGAGAGGGAGTGGGAAAGGGGAGGGTTGTGGGTGGGAGGGACGGTATGAGGGGGGAAGCCATTGTAACACATGAGTCGTACTTTGGAAATTTATATTCATTAAATAAAAGATAAAAAAAAAGAAAGAAAGATATTATCAGTAATCTCATTGATATCCCCTTGTATATTTCTGTTAAGGGATGAATAATGTGTCCCCCAGAATTCATATAGTAAATTCCTAACCCTTGGTGCCTAAAAGTGTGATTGTATTTGGATAAAGGGTCTTTGCAGAAGGAACCAAATCAAAATGAGGTCATTAGGGTGAGACCCAACCCATCGTACCTGGTGTCCTTATAAGAAGTCTGGACCTGTGTGAAAGGAAGACGATGGGAAAGTACGAAACTCACAGGACAAAGATGGGTGAGGGCAAAGGGAGCAAGTGAAGGGGAGAGAACTGTAACATACTCTTTTTATTTATTTTAAAATTTTATTTAAGTTATACAAGTTTCATGTATTTAATATATATGCAGATTTAGGAACATAGTGACACTTCCCCCTCTACCTTCCCTCCCTCCTCTTCCCTCTCACACCTCCATTCTTAATCTTCTTCATGGCCCTCAGAATAAAACAACGTTGCCAAAATCTTGATCTGAGACTTCTAGATTGCTGACTGTGAGAAAATAGATTGCTGTTTAAGCCACCCAGTCTTTAGTACTTTGTTCTGGTAGCCCTAGCAAACAAAAAACGTATTTTATTCTTCCTGCAACTACATCCAGTAACTGTTTTACTTTTGTTGTTCTTTACAGTACAAAACATTAACCTAGGGTTTAAAGCAAATCGCATAAGGTAACATTATCATCATCCCCATTTTAGAAACAAATTTTAAGTTACTCGTACAATTAACAATTTGAGGATACCAATTTGAATTCAGGCTGCCCAAATCTAGAGCTCACATTATCAACATCTACACCCTATACTCTATCAGAAACAAAGTACAATTAGTTCAAAGTGCTTAAAATTCAAAAGTTAGACAACATCTAGTATTTTCCATGTGGTCTTCAGTCTCTTCTCTTTGTGATTGACTGTATGTCAATGATATACTCTTTTCTCTAGAATCAAGTTCCTTGGGAAGTCCCTTAGCCCAATTAACCAGCTTTCTTATTTCCTTTGGCGAGTCACAGAATATAATTCACCCCCACACCTCTGTTCAGAAAGAAGGCTTTCACTCTGCTTTCTGTGAAATAACCTGCTACAACCTGCCTGATACATGGATGTTTACTGTTCCTCCTTCCTTACTCCGCACATCATGTTAACTTCAAAGTCTGGAGGTCAATTTAAATTCTCCTTCAGCTTGAATGCTGCACCCATCCCTCACTATGCAAGTTTATTTTTCCTTTTTATTTTTATTGTTTCTAGACTGAAAATGATAACAGAGTTTACTTCAAAACGCTTATATTACTAAGCTCTGCCTTGCACTTAAAGATGCTAAGTCCTAGACTACCCGAAGGGGAGAGCAGTGCTCCCCTCAGGAACTGTAAATCTAAATGAGAATCGTGTTTGTATCCAGAATCTAAAATCTACACCTATCCAAATAAGTGCAAACAGATTCCTCTTTTCACTGAAAGGTCAAATGTGTAGTCTATCAAGCTATTGCCTTGTTAATGGGAATGACTGCTTCCCGATTTAAATGAAAGCTAGACTGTATTGACGCACAAGTTGTTTGGTAATAAGAATGTGCCCTTTCTTGTTTATTCCAGAGGTGGCATTTTTATGAGTCTGCTGTAACGCTGTATTTTTACAAGGGACAATTATGACCATAAAGGGAATTGTGTGGTAAAAGCTATGGAATCTGCCATTAGGCAAGAAGATGACCTTTTTACTCAGCTGTTTTGCCAAATTTGAGCAGGTTCTTCGCATTTGGGAGAGATTTATGACCACAAAAGGAAGCTTGACTGCCAACGTTAAGACTGCAAGTTCTTATTTCTTAAGAAAGTTCTGTATGCAAACAGTGAAAGTCTGCAATTCTTACTGGTTTAAGAGTTTAGTGAGTAGTACTGGCCAGCGCCATGGCTCACTTGGCTAATCCTCTGCCTATGGCACCGGCACCAGCACCCCGGGCTGTAGTCCTGGTTGGGGCACTGGATTCTGTCCCGGTTGCCCCTCTTCCAGTCCAGCTCTCTGCTGTGGCCCGGGAGTGCAGTGGAGGATGGCCCAAGTGCTTGGGCCCTGCACCCGCGTGGGAGACCAGGGGGAGGTACCTGGCTCCTGGCTTCAGATCTGTGCAGCGCGCTGGCTGTAGTGACCATTTGGGGGGTGAACCAACGGCAAAGGAATACCTTTCTCTCTGTCTCTCTTTGTCATTGTCTAACTCTGCTTGTCAAAAAAAAAAAAAAAAAAAAAAAGAGTTTAGTCAGTAGTACTTTCCTCCCGAGATTGGAGACTTGGAGTTTATTCTAATCTAGACCCCATGCCCTGCCTCTCCACTCAAGAGCTCTCCTGTTAATCCCTCAAGAGTAGATCCACTTAGGGATGGATTGCACAGACACTTGGGAAAGTTAGGTTAATAAAAGCAAAAAAAAAAAAAAGCCCAGATTGAATAGGTTTGTGGTATACAAATCTGCTGAGCAAGAAGCTTTTGGAGATGGATAAATAGTAAATAACTTAGCTCACCTTGATCATCAGGAAGAAACAACATTAAGGGGGCATTTGGGTGATGGAAGGGCCTGTGCTATACATTCTTCTGGCATGAATTAGGCATTAATTATGTAGACAGTAAGCAAAAGTTGATTTCTTTGTTGATAGAAAACACTAAAAGGCACAAATAAGACAACATAATTAAAATCCCAAAACAAATTTCAAGATACTAAAAAATTCATTAAATATTTTTTGAAATGATTAAAATGGAACATATAATGGTACACATAGACTGTTCTTTATATAAGAATAGCATAATGGGGGCTGGTACTGGGACAAAGCAGGTAAAGCTGCCACCTGCAGTGCCAGTATCCCATATGGACCCCGGTTGGAGTCCCAGCTGTTCCACTTCCAATCCAGCTCCCTGCTAATGGCCTGGGAAAGCAGTGGAAGATGGCCCAAGTCTTTGGGCCCCTGCACCTGCATGGGAGACACATAAAAAGCTTCTGGCTCCTGGTTCCTGGCTGTCGATCGGCACAACTCCGTCATTGCAGCCATCTAGGGAGTAAACCAGTGCATGGTAAACCTCTATCTCAGTCTCTCTATCTCAGTCTCTCTCTCTCTGCCTCTGCCTCTGCCTCTCTGTAACTCTGCCTTTCAAATGAATAAATAGTTTTTAAAAAAGAATATCATAATGATATAAATTTGAAATGACTCCTATTTATTAAAATCAGATTTTTAATTGATGCATTTCTTAAGTAAAATATAAAAGACTGACTTCTAAAATTGCTTTCCGCTGATGCACATGTATAAAGACATGACAAAAACACTGAGAAACAAAGAATCTAGAGAAAATAATAGACAAAGAATATGACCAAGTATTACGGATTAAATGAGGCCTTCATCCAGTATCTGGTGTCCTTAAAAGGCTACAGAACCTTGAACTCACAGACAAAGAGGATAGACGGCTCTGTAAAAAAGGAAGCAGAGATGAATGTTTGCTGCCCTGAGCCAAGGAATGCCTCTGGATACCAGAAGCCAGAAAAGTCAAGGAAACAACCTACCCTTGAGACTCCACCCACCTGAGAATTTTCCTGTTGTTTTAAGCCCCCTAGTCATGCATTTTGTTATGAAAGATGGCCCTAGGAAACTAATGCACCAATCAGTTGACACAAAAAGCAAATTTAATTGGTCAATGCATAAAAAATATTTAAAAATTTGAGCACAGATGTAACTTTGTCTCTGCCTTTGGCCTCATTTATTTCATTCTCCGCTGAGCCACCAGAATATTCTTTTGTAAAACTTACATCAGGTTAAATCGACTCCTGAAAAACACCAAATGTCAGCGTATCTGTTATATCAGAGTCAATTTCATTTCAAGTAATTAGAAATCCAAATACTCTGGCTGGCGCCAAGGCTCACTAGGCTAATCCTCTGCCTGCGGTGCTGGCACCCCGGGTTCTAGTCCTAGTTGGGACACTGGATTCTGTCCTGGTTGCCCCTCTTCCAGTCCAGCTCTCTGCTGTGGCCAGGGAATGCAGTGGAGGATGGCCCAAGTGCTTGGGCCCTGCACCCGCATGGGAGACCAGAAGAAGCACGTGGCTGCTGGTTTTTGATCGGTGCAGCACTCAGGCCACAGCGGCTATTGAGGAGTGAACCAACGGAAGGGAAGGGAAGGGAAGGGGAGGGGAGAGGAGGGGAGGGGAGGGGAGGGGAGGGGAGGGGAGGGGAGGGGAGGGGAGGGGAGGGGAGGGGAGGTAAAGGGAAGAAATCCAAATACTCTTATCTGGGGATTAAACAAGTGATTTCATATAACTGAGAACAGGAACACAACATTATCAGGAAGAAGACAGCAGCTTTAAGTCAGTCTACTCCTCCATTCTCAGATTATTAAGGCACTTGTATTACAATTCAGTTTTCTACAACTCATTAAACTTAAATCCCAAGGTTATTCATTATAATCACACTCATTCAATTCATGAACACTAATATCAGATGGCCTGTAGTGTTTCTTAATAATTCTTCATTACTCTGGTTTATTCCATTTCCCACATCCCTAATAATTACCTCACAATTTTTACAGTCTTCTAAAATGAGCTTGTCTTTCACTATCCCCACTCCCTTAATTTTGCTTTCTATTTTACCGTGAAAACACAAACTGTCAAAATAACACTTCTGCATGGTCACCACTATGTATTCCAAACTACTGGCACCTGTGCTTATACATCATGTTTTCACTCTGTTACAATGGATGAACTTTTTGCAGTCCTGAATAAAATCTCCTTTAAGCTACTGAAAGAGAATTTTTCCACTTCATTTTTTCAAGAGCTTTACACCAGTAAGTCTTCCCTCTCCTACTTGCATCTTTATTTTTTCTCTAAAGTGATTCATTTAACTTCATATACAAATACTGTAACATCTGTCATCGTAAACAAAGAAATAAACAACAACAATGACTACTACTATCCTGAGGCCAATATTATGGCAAAGCCAGTTAAGCTGCTGCTTGCAACATCAGTATCCCACTAGGCAATGCTGGTTCAAATTTAGGCAGCACCACTTCCAAACCAGTTTCCTGCTAATTTACCTGAGAAGGCAGTTGAATATGATCAAAGCAATTGAGACCCTGCCACCATAGTAGGAGACCAGGATGGAGTTCTGGCTCCTGGTTTCAGAACAGCCCAGACTAGGTTATTGTGGTCATTTGGGAAGTCAACCAGCAGCTAAAAGATCTCTCTCTTGCACAGAGCTATTGGTACCTTTATTTTGATGACAAACCTATACTGATACGTTATAATCACTCCTGACATGGCATATTCAGGAGCTTGGACACATGTGTAATGACTTGAATCAGCTATTATAGAACAATTCCACTGCCTTAAGATTCTCTATGCTCCTCCTGAGTATCCTTTCTCTAGCCCCAATACCTGGCAACAACTTACTTTTCAATGTCTGTGTAGATTGGTCGATTAAATCATACAGTATATGGCCTTTTTGTCTTTTTGGCTTCCTTCACTTTCTAATATGCATTTAAAGTTCTATGTTTTTCAGTGTATTCACAGTTTGTGTTTTTTAGTACTGAATAGTATTCTATTGCCTCTATGTACCATAGTTTATTTACTCATTCACCTACTGAGGCATATCTTGGTTACCTATAGGTTTGGGCAATTATAAATATAAGTTTTGTATGCAAGTTTTTGTAAAGATACAAATTTCAATTTATCTGAGTAAATATCAGAAAGCACAACTACTGGACCATATGGTAAAAGTATATTTAATTTTATAAAAAGAAATTGCCTAATTGTTTCGCAAGATAGTTTTACCATTTCGCACCCCCACTAATAATGAGTGAAAGTTCATGCTGCTATAAATCCTTGCTAGCATTTGCTGTTACCAATATTCTGCATATGGCTATTCTTACAGGTGTTTAGTAATATCTCATTCTTATACTTTTCATTTCCCTGATGATGTGTGATATTGAGCATCTTTACATATGCTTTGTTGCCACTGTGTATCTTTTATTGATGAAGATCTGTTCAGATCATTTGTTCATTTTTAACTGAATATACAGTGTTCTTATTATTGAATTTTAAGGGTTCTTAGTATACTTTATATAACAGTCCTTTGTCAGACAGGTCTTTTGCAAATATTTTCTGACAAGTCTATGGTTTGCCATCTCATTTATTTGACAATGTCTTATAAAGCAGACGTTTTAATTTTAATGAAGCCTAATTTATCATTTTATTCTTTTATGAACCATGCCATTAGCGTTATATTTTATAAGTCATTGCCATATCCAAGGTCACCTAAGTGTTCAACCATACGATCTTCTAGGAGTTTTATAGTTCTACATTTTACATTTAAGTCTATGATGTCATGAGTTAATTTTTGAGAAGGGTGTAAGATCTCAATTTACACTGATTTTTTTGCATATGAACATCCAATTGTTCCAGCATTATTGCTAAAAGGCTACCTTTTTCTTATTGCATGGCCTTTGAGACTTTGTAAAGATCATATGCGTCCTTATTTTGGAGGTCTATCTTCTGTTTCATTGATCAATTTTTATATTCTTTTTTTAAATACATTTATTTACTTTAAAGGTAGAATTACAGAGAGAAAGGAAGAGGAGGAGGCAGAAAGAGAGAGATCTTTCATCTGCTGGCTCACTCCCCAAAATGCCAGAGCTGGGCTGATCTAAAGCCAGGAGCCAGGAGTTTCATCTGGATCTCCCAATGGATACAGGGACCCAAGCGCTTGAGCAACTGTCCTCTGCTTTCCCAGGCTTATTAGCAGGGAGCTGGATCATAAGTAGAGAAGCTAGGATATGGGATGCTGGCAATGCAGGCAATGGCTTTACCCACTATGCCACAGAGCTGGCAGCTTTTCTATCCCTTTTTAAATTATTTTAATTTTTTAAAAAATGTATTTAATTTATACAAGTTTATTTAGGTATTCTATTAGTTACCCCAGATCAGGAAAAGCATATATCTGTCTCTTAGGGGCTACTTTATTTCATTAAGGATAATTGTTTCCAGTTGCATTCATTTTGTTGAAAATTACGAGATTTCTTTTTTTTTTCTTTTTTTAAAGTCGAGTAATACTCCATTGTGTATATATACCATAATTTCTTTATCCAGTCTTCAGTTGATGGATACCTGAGTTGATTCCATATCTTAGTTATTATGAATTGCGTGGCAATGAATATTTTCATATGCTGATTTCTTTTGGTTTGGGTAAATTCCCAGGAGTGGGATGACTGGATCATAAAGTAGGTCTATATTCAGATCTGAGATATCTCCACAATAGCTGGACCAGTTTACATTCCACCCAGAGTGGATTAAGGTACCTCTTTCCCCACATCCTCACCAGCATTTGTTGTTTGCAGATTTCTGTGTGAAAGCCATTTTAACTGGGGTGAGGTACACCATACTCTCTAGCTGTAGTGTTTGTTGACTACTCTGAGTCGTGTGTATCCACATAAACTTCCTGACATTGCACGTAGGAGTGTTCCACGATTCCATCCCTTGTCTTTTCATCCCTATCTATAAGAATTCATTGATAATTGCCTTCTATACTTCAAATTTCAATGCCATCAAAGTTTTAACAGCTCTAAATCTGATAACTTAGAAAAGACTTCTCTCCTGAACTCATACATTTTTATTTAATTGTTTTTTTAAGTAAAAGTAAGTATTAAGATACAATGGTTCACAGAACGAGTCACATAGAGAACCCAAATCTATGCTATAATTAAGAGACACATTCAAACAAAAGGATTTAAGAAGCCTGAAAGTTAAATATACACTAGGGAAATATAAAGAAAGTGAGGTCAGATATAGTAATGCTATAAAATGAGGAAATGAGGAGGTATATTATTATATAAAAAGTATAATTCAGTGAAGGCAATATTTATATGTCACATAATATCACATTCATATTTCACTGCAAATATGTAATTGTAAAGGTATTATATAGTTGCAAAAGAATTACTTTATAAATACAATACATTGAAACATATATAGTTTATAAGGCATTACTAAATATACATATATAGTCATAACTTTTTTACTACATATATTTTAATTTCTACATTTGAAAAAAATGTGGTAATTATATTTTGTATCTGGTTTATTTCATTTAGCATAAACTCCAATTTTATCCATTTTGTTACAAATTCCAGGATCTCATTCTTTTGTGTAACCAAATAATTTTCTTTTGTTTTTGTATATCAAATTTTCTTTATTCATTCATACATAAATTGACGTGTAGGCTGACCTCAAATCTTTGCTATTTTGCTTAGTGCTGAAATAAACATGGCATCTCTTTAATATGCTGTGTTAACTTCTTTTGAATGTATTCCCAGCAGTGGGATATCTAAATCATATGGTAGATTTAATTTCAGCTTTTTGAAGACCCTCCATACTATTTTTCATAATGACTGTAATAATTTGCATTTCCATCTCAGTGTATTAGCATTCCCTTTTCTCTGCAACCTCATGCCATTTACTATTTTTCGTCCCTTGATAATAGCCATTCCAACTGGAGTGAGTTGGCATCTCATTGTTTTTATTTGTATATCCCCGATAGCTAGCAATACTGACGATTTTTTTTTCTTTTCTTTTTTTTTTTTTTTTTTGGCCATTTGTGTTCCTCCTTTAGAAAAAATCTGTTCTGGGGCTGGCGCTGTGGCATAGTAAGTAAAGCTGCCACATGCAGTGATGGCATCCCATATAGGAGCCGATTCAAGTCCCAGCTGATCCACTTCCGATTTAGCTCTCTGCTATGGCCTGGGAAGGCAGTAGATGGCCCAAGTTCATGGGCCACTGCACCCCTGTGGGAAGGCCCAGAAGAAGCACCTGACTCCTGACTTCACATGGGCGTAATTCCAGCCACTGTTGCCATCTGGGGAGTGAACAAGTGGATGGAAAACATCTCTCTGTCTCTGTCTCTGTCTTCTGTCTCTCTCTCTCCCTCTCACTGCCTCTCTGAAACTATGCCTTTCAAACAAACAAATAAATCTTTTTTTTTTTTTTTTTGACTGGCAGAGTGGACAGTGAGAGAGAGAGAGACAGAGAGAAAGGTCTTCCTTTAGCCGTTGGTTCACCCTCCACTAGCCGCCATGGCCAGTGCGCTGCGGCCGGCGCACCACGCTGATCCGATGGCAGGAGCCAGGTATTTCTCCTGGTCTCCCATGGGGTGCAGGGCCCAAGCACTTGGGCCATCCTCCACTGCACACCCTGGCCACAGCAGAGAGCTGTCCTGGAAGAGGGGCAACTGGGACAGAATCCGGCGCCCCGACTGGGACTAGAAGCCAGTGTGCCAGCACCGCAAGGTGGAGGATTAGCCTAGTGAGCCGCGGCACCGGCCCAAACAAATAAATCTTTAAAATAAAAAATATCTGTCTGATCCTTTGCCTATTTCTTCACTGGATTGCTCATTTTGTCTAATATTACCAATTGCTTCACTGGATATCTATCTCCAGTTGACTGTTCAGTAGGTACTGTAAATTAAATATGTCTAAATCTGACCACTTTATTGACCACAGAAAACCTTAAAGGCACTTTTTATCACAGTGGGTGATAATTCCATTCCTTCTGTTTTTGAAGATCAATTGCCTAATGAATAAAAATAATAATAAATATATTTTGGCTTCCTGTATATTCATGGACTCAACTATGTTACTGTAGGATATCATTAGAGTATTTGAAAGCAGGCAAAAGAAACATTTTGTTTTAATATTTATTGCTTTGATAAGCAGAGTGACAGAAAGAGAGAGAGAGAGGAAAAGAAGCATCTTCCATTCACAGGTTTATTACCCCAAATAGCCACAAAAGTCAGATCTGGGCCAGGCTGAAGCCAGGATCCAGGAATTCCAACCAGGTCTCACATATAAGTGGCAGGGACTCAAATATTTGAGCCAACTTCCACTGCCATTCCAGGCACACTGGCAAGAAGCTGGATTGGCAACCAAGTAATGGCCTCCAATTGGCACTCTGATATAGGATGGTGGAGTCACAAACAGAGGCTTAACTCATGGTGTCACTACACTAGACCTACAATTGTGAAGAAACTTAAGGTTAGACCTTGATTTTCATCAGAGAACGTTTACTAAAGTGCCACCACCCCAGCTAACTTCCCTTTATATTGGACAGAATCATCATGCTTTGTCATCTCAACATGCGAGAAAGCCTTGGAAATAAAGATTTGAGTTTCTGTGACTTGTGATTTCTCTTTTGCTCCAAGGCAGCTCTTTTGCCATATCTTTTAATACTTACTTAGACCTTAACATACCAGCTATAAAATGTGGACTTTAATTACTTCTAGCTCATCTCATATATTTGTTTGTCATAACCACAGGTTTTTCCTCATATGTTGCTTAGAAAAAGTTCATTTCTGTGTAAGATGTTTTATATTAACTGTTCCCTCTTCCTGATAACTCTTTCTCCTTCTCTTCATGTGACTGGCTCCTTTCTGTTTCTTAAATCTCAATGTAAATATCATTTTCTAATATCAAGTTTCCCCAAATACTCAGAGAACTATTCAATGACTTTTGCATAACTGTTCTTACCACTACCTAACATATTTGCTATTTGACATTTCTAGCCCTTTCACTCTAAACTTCCCTTCCTGAAATTGGAATACTAAAAATCCCAGAGAATAATAACCTAATTGACATTCTATTCAGAGAATATAAGGAAAATGTCAACCATGTAATAGGTCCTAATTAATAATTATTAAAGAAATATTGATACAACAAAGTTCAATGTTTTGCCTAAGAGATTTACAAAAGTTATAAATATCAATATTTGGTACTAATTATCAAATATGTAAGGAAATAAGAACTGTATATTTTTGGTGGCTAGTCAAATCTATACAGTATATTTAGAGGATAACCAAAAACTACAAGTAAACCTACCCTATATATATAAATATATGAATATTTACATAAACCTTAATATATAGTATATACATAACTGTATATTAGTCTTATCTAATCTGTGTATAAGTAGTCATATATATAATATGAAATACTATACATAATCATGCATATAAGATATATTATATAGACAGAATTTCCTTTTTTATATATTAATTTTCCTAGGAATTCTTTTTTTTAACATATAACACACTTTATTTTCATTTTAGTAGTTTCCCTACTGATACACATTTTCTCTTTCAGGATCCAAATGTGTGTCTGAAATTTCATTTAATCATGTCTATTTAGTCACCTCAAGTCTATGATATTTCCTCACTATTTCCTGTTCTTTCTTGATCTTGACACTTTTGAAAGCTATAGTTTTTTTTAAAAGCATATTTATTTTATTCCCCCCAAAGAAATCTTTTATTTAAGGATTGCAAGCTTCATGCATTTCATAAGTACAACTTCAGGAATATAGTGATATTCCCACCATACTTGCCCTCCCACCTACACTCATCCATCCTCCTCCCTCTCCCATTCCCAGTCCCATTCTCAGTCCCATTCTCCACTAAGATCCATTTTCAATTAATTCTATACACAGAAGACCAACTCTATACTAAGTAAAGAGTTCAACAATTTGCAAGGAGAAAAAAAAAAACAAAACAAAACAGTGTTCCTCAACAGTGGAGACAAGAGCTGTTCAAAGTCATTATATCTTGAAGTTAATTTCATTTCATTTTTTAGAAACACTTAATTTTAAATAAGCACCCAAGAATGATACATCTTTTGGGAGCATTTAGGCATAATTATAATATAACTCTTTGAGGACAGAAGTCTTGCATGGGAAGTTAGTGCAGATGGACTCCTTTTGCTAATTCAATGATCAACACTCTTATGTATGAAGTCAGTGATAACCAGAGGTTCTCGACATGAGCTGCCTAGGTTATGGAAGCCTTTTGAATCTACAAACTCCATCACTATTTAGACAAGAGCACAGCCAAAGTGGAAATTCTCTCCTCCCTTCAGAGAAGAGTATTTCCTTCTTTGATGACTACTTCTTTCCACTGTGGTCTCACTCATCAAGGTCCTTCATATAAGACATTTTTGGCCATGGTGTCTTGGCTTTCCATGTCTGAAATGTTCTCATAGGCTTTTCAGCCGGACCAGAATGGCTTACGGGCTAATTCTTAGGTTGGAGTGCTACTTAAAGCAAATGTCATTCTTTTTTTTGGAATGGCTAAATTTTATTGTTTCCCCAAAGAAACCTTTTATTTAGTGAGTACAAATTTCATAAGAATAACTTTACTGGCCGGCGCCGCGGCTCACTAGGCTAATCCTCCACCTAGCGGCGCCAGCACACTGGGTTCTAGTCCCAGTTGGGGCGCCAGATTCTGTCCCGGTTGCCCCTCTTCCAGGCCAGCTCTCTGCTGTGGCCCAGGAGTGCAGTGGAGGATGGCCCAAGTGCTTGGGCCCTGCACCCCATGGGAGACCAGGAGAAGCACCTGGCTCCTGCCTTCGCCAGCTACGGTGGCCATTGGAGGGTGAACCAACGGCAAAGGAAGACCTTTCTCTCTGTCTCTCTCTCTCACTGTCCACTCTGCCTGTCAAAAAAAAAAAAAAAAAAAAGAATAACTTTAGTGATTTTTTACACCATGCCTGCCTTCCCACCCCCACATCCACTCCACCTCCTCCTCCCTCTTTCATTTCCAGTCCCATTCTCCATTAAGAAAAAAAAAAAAAAAAAACTGTTCCTCAACAGTCAAGAATAGGGATGTTCAAGTCATTGCTTCTCAAAATGTCAATTTCACTTCTACAGATTTCCTTTTAAGTGCTCTATTAGTTATTAAAAATCAGGGAGAAATATGGTGTTTGTCTCTTTGAGACTGGCTTATTTCACTAAGTATGATATTTTCCAGATTCATTCATTTTGTTGCAAATGACTGGTTTCATCTTTTTTTTTTACTGCTGTGTAGTATTCCATAGAGTACATATGCCATAATTTCTTTATCCAGTCTTCCATTAATGGGCATTTAGATTTAGGTTTAGCTATTGTGGATTGAGCTGCAATAAATATGGAAGTGCAGATAACGCTTTTAATTGCTGATTTCATTTCCCCTAGTTAAATTCCCAGAAGTGGGATAACTGGGTCATATAGTAGGCCTATATTCAGATTTCTGAGGTATTTCCAAACAGATTTCCATAGTGATTTTACCAGGTTCCATTCCCACCAAGAGTGGATTAGGTCTATATTCAGACACATGAAAAAAAGTCCAGGATCACTAGCCATCAGGGAAATGCAAATCAAAACCACAATGAGGTTTTATCTCACTCCAGTTAGAATGGCTTTCAAATAGAAATCAAAAAACAACAAATGCTGGTGAGGATGTGGGGGAAAAGCTACCCTAATCCACTGTTGGTGGGAATGTAAACTGCTAAAACCACTGTGTAAGTCAATTTGGAGAAGAATTCTCACAATTCTAAGAGTGTCCTTGGTATTTTGGTTGGTATCACATTGAATCCGTAATTTCTTTCAGAAGTATGGACATTTTGATGATATTGATTCTTACAATCCATAAACATAGACATTTTTCCATTTTTTGTATCTTACTCTATTTCTTCCTTTAATGTTTTGTGCTTCTCATCATAGAGATCTTTGACATCTTTGGTTAAAGTTATTCCACAGTATTTGATTTTTCGTTTCTAGCTATTGTGAATAGGATCAATCTTAGAAGTTCTTTTTCAGCCATGACATTGTCTGTGTAAACAAAGGCTGTTTATTTTTGTGCACTGATTTTATATCCTGTTACTTTAACAAACTTTTCTTTGAGTTCCAATAGCATCTTAGTGAAGTCTTTTGGATCACCCATATACAGAATAGGGATATTCGGCAAATAAGGATAGTTTGACTCCCTCCTTTCAAATTTGTATCCTTTTGATTTCTTTTTCTTGCCTAATGGCTCTGGCTAAACTTCCAGGACTATATTAATTAGCAGTGGTGATAGTGGGCATCCTTGTCTGGTTCTGGCTCTTGGAATGAATCCAGCTTTTTTCTCCATTCTGGCCATGGGTTTGTCATAAATTTCCTTGATTGTCTTGAGGAAGTTTCCGTCTATACACAATGTGCTTAAGGCTTTCATCATGAAAGAGTGTTGTATTTTATTAAATTCTTTCTCTGCATCAATTGAGATAATCATACAGGTTTTGTTTTTCAGTCGGTTAATGTGATGGATCACATTGATTGATTTGTGAGTGTTGAACCATCCCTGCAAACCAAGTCTACATCCCATTTGGTCTGGGTGAATGACCTTTCTAATATGTTGTTGGATTAAAATAGCTAATATTTTGCTGAGGATTTTTGAGTCTATTTTCATCAGGGATATTGGTCTTTAGTTCACTTTTTCTGATGTATCTTTTTCTGGTTTAGGAATCAAGGTGAGACTGGATTCATAGAGAGTATTTGGGAGGTTTCCCTCCTTTTCAATTGTTTTGAATAGTTTATGAAGAGTTGGAGTTAGTTCTTCTTTAAATGCCTGGTAGAATTTAGCAGTAAAACCGTCAAGCCCTGGGCTTTTCTATGTTGGGATGGAGGAATTCTTTTCCTGAATGGTTTTGAAAAGAGTCATCTTAGCTCCCTAGTTTCTACCATATGTTTTAAATTATGTGCATTACCTTTATAATAAAAACCACTAAATATAAAAACACACTTTTTTTATTTGACAGGTAGAGTTATAGACAGTGAGAGAGAGAGACAGAGAGAAAGGTCTTCCTTCCGTTGGTTCACCCCCCCTAAATGGCCACTAAGACTGGCGCTGCACCGATCCGAAGCAAGGAGCCAGGTGCTTCTTCCTGGACTCCCATGCAGGTGCAGGGCCTGAGCGCTTGGGCCATCCTCCACTGCCTTCCTGGGCCACAGCAGAGAGCTGGACTGGAAGAGGAGCAACCGGGACTAGAACCCGGAGCTCACAGGGGACGCCGGCGCCTCAGGTGGAGGATTAACCAAGTGCACCACAGCACCGGCCCCAAAAACACACTTTCAATGAATAAATAAAACTAATTTTTGTTATAAATATACAAAAAAATTCTACATCATTTCAATTAAGACAGGTACCAGGAAATAATGTTAATGAAAGAAGAATTCAGATTTTCTAATTTTGAAAATACAACTTCTGCCAATATATGGAAGGAAAATACTGAATGATTGAAATCATCTACTGAGAGATAAATAAAATGCCACCAATTATAACAGATCTAGTAAATAAAATGAATGCAATATTCCTGAAATATAGGTTTGAAATATAAACTGAAGCATTAGAAAGATTCAGCAACAGAGTTGGATATGGATTTGCTCTTATTCCATATCTGCCAATAATAATATACTTTGTCCTACACTAGATAAGGTATATTTTATGGGTTTTTCATAACCATTCAAAACAATTTTAATTGAAATTTGAAGGGAAGGAAGAGAACCATCCTTTTTGACTTGTGAGCAAAGTAAATACTAAAGAACTAATGAGACAGAAAAGCTTTTTAGGGTTCTTAGGACAGAAAAGAATGGGTCTAAAACAAAAATAGAATGACTTCACTTATTACAAATATTTTCCCAATTTGCCTGTAGTTTCACAAGAGAATGTAACAAATCTGTCTTTGTTGTCCCATCCTCATTGTCCAGCACTAAACCTGACATACCATGAAAATAAAATTGTCAATCAACAAATTAACTCCAGTCATTGCCTAAACAGCATGCGTGTCATTACACAAAGAATGCATAAAATATTTTTGGGGCTTATAATTTTAACACACATAGGGAAACATAGTTTTATATGAGAATATAATAACATAGATTGGTGTTACAGAACCAATAAATTGAGATATCTCAAATAAATAACTCTTACAGAAATGGAAATGGTATATACAGTGAGAAGTGTCTGTGTTTGTCAAAAACTAGGACTATAAAACAGATAAGGAGAATGTGGTTGGAAAAGGGTGTTAGGATAGCCCACTGATGACTCCTCAGAGACAAATATGAGAGAACTCTAATATACCAATCCATACTACAAAAGGAACAGAGAGGAAAGAAATGAACAGTTGTGAAAAACAAATATCAAAGACATTTAAGAGAAAGCAGAATACTAGAGGAAGTCTGATGTATCTCTGACAACATATAGACCCATAAGAAAAAAGTATTATTCATGCCATACAAATTCATCCAGAAATTAAAAGAAGAATAAACATGTCCTATCATTTTGTGAACTCCCAACTCATCAGTTTACACTAATGCAAAAACTGGACAAAGGTTTCATAAGAAGAAAACTATGGATCAATATCCTTCATAAACATAGATGCAAAATTCCTCAATAAGTTATTATCAAATTGAATTCATCAAGTCCACCATAACCAAGTAGTTTAATCCCAAGAATGTAAGTTTGATTTACCATTTGCAAATCAACTTAACCTGTTCATAAAGAAGAAAAATTATAGATAATCTCATTAGATACAGACACTTCATGAAACTCAGCAATCACTGATGATAACAGATATTAGTAATATAAGAATTAAAGAAGACTCAATTAACCTCTTTAATGGTATCAACGAAAAGATAAAACAAGCAAAGACCCCTACAGGTAATATATTTAACAGTGAAATGAAGAATGTTTGTCCTTAAAACCAGGAATTCACTTCTAACCTCTCCTGTTCCACGTTTAAAATTTTAGTAAAAGGTATGTACAAATACTTCAGCAAAAAGGATAAAAATTCCAAGTGAAAAGAAGCTTCTCATAAGCCATTAAGAGAACGTTGATTAAACTCACAATGAAATACTACTACACACGTGCTTAAATGGTTAAAATTAAAAATATAGCTGATAATACCAAGTGATGGTGAGGATTCAGAGCAGCTGTAGCTGTCACTTATGCTGGTGGAATACAAATTTTATTCACTTTCAAAACACTTTGGAAGTTCCTTCCAGAGTTAAATGTAAACATTTGCAAATGTTTATAAGAGCTTTCTTATAATCAATTGAAACTGGAAATAGCCTAAATTAAGAAATGTTAAATCATCAAATCCTATCTATAGGATTTTTGAGTTTATTGTGGTGTCTCAGTTCCATCAGGGTTGGCATACAATGGGGACAGGAGCCAGGCAGATCATTACAGAGACCTTATTTGACAGCGATTCATATGATGAAACCCTTAAAGGGTTTAGCTGACCACAAGTTCAAAATGTTCCAAAGGTGAAATTAATTTGCTTGAAAAAACAGTTCAATATTAGACTCTGTCCAAAAATGATGTCCAATCATAGAATATTTCTGTGCAACTTTATGTTTTAAATTATACCAAAATTAAACTAATTGTTATACATCTTCTCTGACAGTGAAATTGATCATTACTATTTAAATGGCATTATAAAATTATTAATATATAACTGACACTAAAAATGTCAGATGGGTAAAGAGATTTTTAAAGGAATCTGCAACATGCACACACATTAAAATATATATAAATTTGTCTTACGTTAATTTAATAAGTCAGATTTGTTGTACTTAATACTTGTACATAAGAAGAAAAACTTAAGATATTTTACCTCATCATCAAATAAATCATAGATTTTATTTCTTAAGCAATGTATAGTCATCAGGCAAAAGCAAGACTCTAGCTCACTTCATTTTGCAGAATGGAAAAGGGCAAAGACCTCCATAGGAAGCCATCAAACTGGCAGTTATTCTGCCAAACCTCCTCCTTTGAAAGCTGGAATGTATGCTTGCAGTTGAGAAGGATGTTCAGGATTGTTTCTTTTAGGAGGGGTCTTCAAGAAAGTTTCTAGAAAATGTGCATTATCTTCTAATTCCTTTTTTCCAGGAGCTGTTTAAAGTCTCTTCATGTATTTCTAGATAATGCATGAAAATTCTGATTGACTTTCAGGTTTCCCTTTGGGCATATTTGTTTTAACATGCCATTAATTGGGGCTGGTACTGTGGTGCAGAGGATTAAAGCCCCGGCTGGCAGTCAGACATCCCTTATGGGCACTAGTTTGAGCCCTGGTTGCTTCACTTCTGATCCAGCTCTCTGTTATGGCCTGGGAAAGCAGTGGAAGATGGCCCAAGTCCTTGGGCTCCTGCAGCCACATGGGAAACTTGGAAGAAGCTCCTGGCTCCTGGCTTCAGATCAGCTCAGCTCTGGCGGTGTGGTTATTTGGAGAGTGAGTCAGCGGATGGAAGACCCTCCCCAACCCCGGCTCTACCTCTCTCTCTAACTTTGTCTTTCAAATAAGTAAAATAAATCTTAAAAAAATATGCTATTAATTTGTCAACTCCTAATTGTTTATTCTTTTAGAAAAATTTAATTTTCATGCATGATTTTCATAAGAAACCAAGCCAATTGGTTCTAGAAACTTTTTATATAACTCTAGTTACCCATATTTTACAATAAGATTTAGGGGGCCAGTGCTATCGCATAATAGGCTAAACTTCTGCCTATGGCACAGGCATCCCATATGGGCACTGGTTCATGTCACAGCTGCTCCTCTTCTCACCAGTTCTCTACTATGGCCTGGGAAAACAGCAAAAGATGGCCCCAGTGCTTGGGCCCTTGGAAGAAAGCCTGCTACACGGCAGGAATTCAATATTTATGCAGAATTGGATGATAGCATACATAGTTTGTAATTCTCACAATATGCATTCTTGTTGATATGATTGTATATTAAGTGTTAACATATTAGGTGTTTGAATATATAAAATATGAAATCAAGCAAACACTGTATTCTGAAATATAAAAATGCATAATTATTTATAAACCCTGCCTTCTCAATATGGAAAATGTGGATGAATGGGGTAAATAAAATTATTTTTCTGAAGACACAAAGCTGAGCAAATGTGCATTAAGTCAGATATCACAAAGCAAAGCTTCCGATTAGAATAGCAACAAGATGAAATGTGGTCCAATTATTTTTAGACTTGATCTCTTACAAATTAGAACTACATGAAAACACAGTTTTAAAAATAAAGGTATACAAATGTGGTTGAGAAAATACAACTGGAGAAGGTGGATATCATCTATGAGGAAGGAGGAAGTAAGTCAGTAGACTGCCATGGAGGAAGATGGGGAACCAAGCCCTTTCCTCATTTTGAACTGAAAAATAGCAAACTTCTGAGTCCATTGCTCTGTGTTTCTTCAACAATACAATGCATGTGAAAACAACTTGAATTGTGCAAATAGATCCATAGGTAAAAAATACTAAAGTGTGGTGTGATTAAAAGTTTTATCCAAGATACAAGTTGGCTGAATAGGGAGAAGACACACTGACTTCAACCACAGCCAAATATCAGAAAAACAGAGGAAGAACCATGTTCTTAAGGGACTGATTGAGAGAAATTTTCAGTGGAGAATGGATGGAGCAGAACAGAGATTCCATGTAGCACAAAGGAGAGAAAACAGACACATAACCACAGTCATCCCTGTGAAAGGATGACACAGAAATTTATGAAGTGTTCCATATATCTGCATGCTGCCAGAGTCACCTGCATATTCACAACCAGTACCTCTCACCCATACAAGGTGAGAGGAGGCTTCCACAGCCAACACCTCTTGGTTTAGATTGAGGGAGAACTCCATGGTACTCAGTGGCTTTCAATTCAACCTGGGAACTGGTGGGGGTGCTCAACAATTGCTTTATTCCACAAAGATAGACCACATAGGCTCTCTTTCTTCTCCCCACCAAGGCATCAGTCTCAATTTGCTGAAGTGGAGCTGCAGTCATCTGTATCCCAATTCAGGGAACAATGGGCATCTTACTCAAGGGATGCGGCAGCTCACCAGGCAGAGAGTGAACCCCTTGCACTCTGTGACTGTGAGAGTTCTGGGTACAAGTCATGGACCTGAGAGGGGTATTAGTTATGACTGGTTTCCTGTGAATGGTCTGACTTGGGGGACTCAGTTTCCTGTGTGCTGTGGACAGATCTCTCAGTGGCCTTGGAGGACACAGCATGAAGTGGGTCAGTGTTCTCTCTCATGCATTTGCCTGGCTATGTGAGATGTGCAGCACTATGCACTCACTCTAGGCCATGAATCAACTGATGCACCTTGGAACAGAGAAGAGCTTGGATGGTGAACACATTAGTCAGCAACAACACCCCCTCTCTCAACTGAATTTAAATGCTAAAACACACCCAACTTTGGTATCTCTTTAGATTTATATCCTACTCACAAACTGTGAGTAGTGCCACACAGCACATACTTCTGGAAATCCTGCACAAGTCTCAGGCACTCTAGTGATCCAGAGAGACAAAATTCCAAGATTAAGGACATAATCAAAAAAGACAAACAAACAAATAACAAACAAAAAAAACCTCAGCTCCAGAGGAAATAATAAAATTAATAACCCTGATGTGTAAAAACCAATGTAGAAACACAAGAAACATGAACAATGCAGGCAATATGACTCCCCAAAAGGAATGCAATAATACATTAATACTGGGCTGTGAAGCAGACTCATAGAATGGTAGATGTCCTAAATAGCACTCTGGCCTCAGAAACAGCCCTTAAGGCATTCGGATATGGCTGAAGAGCCCATGAGAGTATTTTAGGCATGGAAAGCCAAGACACTATGGGGAAGAAAAAAAAAAAAAAAAAAAAACTAAATGAAAGATCTTTGCGAGTGAGATCCTAATGGAAAGAACAGGCCATCAAAGAAGGAGGTACCTTTCTCTGAAGAGAGGAGAGAACTTCCACTTTGACTATGACCCTGTCTGAATAAGATCAAAGTCGGCAAACTCAAAAGGCTTCCATAGCCTTGGCAACTCATGACTAGAGCCTAGGGAGATTACTGACGCCATATACAAGAGTGTCAAATTGTTAAGTCAACAACAGGAGTCACTGTGTACTTACTTCTCATGTGGGATCTGTCCTTAGTGTGTTGTCCAATATGAAGTAATGCTATAACTAGTGCTGAAACAGTATTTTACACTTTGTGTTTCTGTGTGGGTGCAAACTGATGAAATCTTTACTTAATATATCCTAAATCGATCTTCTGTACATAAAGATAATTGAAAATGAATTTTGATGTGAATAGAATGGGAGAGGGAGTGGGAGATGGGAGGGGTGTGAGTGGGAGGGAAGTTATGGGGGAAGCCATTGTAATCCATAAACTGTACTTTGGAAATTTGTATTTATTAAATAAAAGTTAAAATAAATAAATAAATAAAAGCCCTTCCAAAAATATATTGGGCTGTGAAAAAGGGGAGATTGACAAAATGCCTTTTGTAACTGTAAAGTTACAAAAGAACAGAGAAACAATTACATAAAATAAGGAAATGCATACATGACATAGATGAGAAATTCTGAAAAAAAATAGAGTGAAGAAAAATCAGACTGCAATATTAGAAATGAAGTATTCATTATGCCAAACTTAAAATATAGCAAAAAATCTTAAAAACAAACTTGGTAAGGCAGAAGAAAGAATATCTGACCTAGAAGAAGATTCTTTTGACATATACCATAAAAAAAATTAGAAAAACTGTAAACAGTGTTCAGGATCTATGGGATATCAACAAATGACCAAATATACAAGCCTTAGGATTTCCTGATAGTATGGCGGAAAATGACTTAAAAAACTTATGAATAGAAATTATAGCAATTTGTCCAGTTTGCAGAAAGATATGGGCATTCAAATGTAGGAAACACATATACAGGCATGATCAGAAAAATATTCTCACTATAATATATTATAACTGCCAAACTTTCAAATGAAAGTGTAAAGACAATATCCTAAAATAAGTGAGAGAGACAAGCCAGATAATCTTTAAAGCATCACCAATCAGATTAACAGAAGATTTCTAAACAGTAACCGTGTATGTCAGGAGACAATGGAGAGGTGCAGTTCAACTTGTAAATGAAACAACTGCCACCCAGAATACCTTAGCCATCGAAGCTCTCATTCCCACATCAAGGTGAAATAAAGACATTCCAACAAAAGTAAAAACGGAAATATTTTGTCACCATCTGGCCAGTCTTATAAACGAAACTTAAATGATGTGCCACACTGAGAAATGGAGAAAGATACTCAGCGAAGGCAGAAAATCTAGTAATAGAACAAAATAGATTCAAAACAAACAATAAGAGTATACATGAGAAAATGGCAGGACCAAGTCATTACTTACAAATAATAACCTTGGGTGCAAACAGAACAAATTTTTAAATTAAAAAATACAGACTGGCTGAACGGAGTTAAAAAGAAAAGAGCCTCATCTATATGCTGCCTGCAAGAAACACTTGGTGCTAGTTTCAACAGCACAACCACAAAATTTGCATCAGCCCTCACCCTGACTGTTGATGAGCAACTTGATATGTTTTGTTTGTTCTACTTAATACTTTTGGTTGAATACTGTAATCAATACACAATGCTTCTTAAGTGCTGAAACTTAACTGAAAAGTGATCACTGTTAAATGTAAGAGTGGGAATAAGAGAGGGAAGAGATGTGCAATTCGGGACATGCTCAAGCTGACTTACCTCAAACGGTAGAGTTAGAAACATACCAGGGGATTCCAATTCAATCCCATCAAGGTGGCATGTACCAATGCCATCTCACTAGTCCCAGTGATCAATTTCTGTTCACAATTGATCATAATGATAGGACTAAGAACCAAAGGGATCACAGAAACAAGAATAGTGTCTGCAAATACTAGCTGATAGAATCAAAAAGGGAGAGAATGATCCAACATGGGAAGTGAGATACACAGCAGACTCATAGAATGGCAGATGGCCTAAACAGCACTCTGGCCTCAGAATCAGCCCTTAAGGCATTCGGATCTGGCTGAAAAGCCCATGAGAGTATTTCAGGCATGGAAAGCCAAGACACTCTGGGGAAAAAAAAAAAAAACACCTAAATGAAAGATCTCTGTGAGATCCCAGTGGAAAGAACAGGTCATTAAAGAAGGAGGTACCTTTCTCTGAAGGGAGGAGAGAACTTCCACTTTGACCATGGCCTTGTCTAAATATGATTAGAGTCAGTGAACTCAGGGGACTTCCATAGCCTTGGCAGCTCATGACAAGAGCCTAGGGTGATTACTGAAGCCATAAATAAGAGTGTCAATTTGTTAAGTCAACAACAGGAGTCACTATGCACTTACTCCTCATGTAGGATCTCTGTCCTTAGTGTGCTGTACATTGAGATTTAATGCTATAACTAGTACTCAAACAGTATTTTTCACTTTATGTTTCTGTGTGGGAGCAAATTGTTGAAATCTTTACTTAATGTATGCTAAACTGATCTTCTGTATATAAAGAGAATCGAAAATGAATCTTGATATGAATGGAAGGGGAGAGGGAATGGGAAAGGGGAGGGTTGCGGGTGGGAGGGACGTTATGGGGGGGAAGCTATTGTAATCCATAAGCTGTACTTTGGAAATTTATATTCATTAAATAAAAGTTAAAAAAATAAAAATTAAAAAATTAAAAAATTGCAACAATGTAAGCAAGATTATCTTGGTTCCTGGGAAAGGATGACATGCAAATATATGAAGTGTTCCATATTTTTTTGTAAAAGATAAAGATGCTAAAATGTGCACAAGAGAAATGCCAGGTTACCTTCAAATGATCTCAAATTACTCTGAGAGTTGGTATCTCTTAGATATCCCCCAGGTAAGGAAAGAACAGAGAGACAGTCCAATTTCTAAAAGAAAAAGAAAAACCTCTCAACCCAGAATTATACCCAGCAAAGATCTCATTTATAAATGAAGTTGAAATATAGACCTTCGGGGTCGGCGCAGTGGCTCACTTGGTTAATCCTCTGCCTGAGGCACCGGCATCCCATATGGGCACCAGGTTCTAGTCCTGTTTGCTCCTCTTCCAGTCCAGCTCTCTGGTGTGGCCCAGGAGGGCAGTGTAAGATGGCACAAGTGCTTAGGTCCCTGCACCTGCATGGGAGACCAGGAGGAAGCTCCTGGCTTCTGCCTTCGGATCGGCACAGTGCACCAGCCGTAGTGGCCATTTGGGGAGCAAACCAAAGGAAGGAAAACCTTTCTCTCTGTCTCTCTCTCACTATCTGCTTTTGGGTTTGATGACTCAAACCCAAAATTAGTAGGAGGAAAGAAATAATTAAAATTAGTGAAGAAAGAAAATTGAAGCCAAAAAAATGATACAAATATCAGTGAAATGAAAAGATGGTTTTTAGAAAATGTTGACACACTATTGGCCAGACTAACCAAAAGAAAAGGGGGCAACCAAGTTAATAAAATCAGAGATGAAAAAGCAGATGTTACAACGAATATCACAGAAATAAAAAGAAACATAAGAAATTACTATAAATATGCCAATATATTGGAAAATCTAGAAAAATGGATATATTTCTGGACACATGCAAATCTACCAAAATTGAGTTATGTAGAACGGAAAATCTAAATAGATCAATAATGAAGATGGAGATTGAATCAGTAATAAAGACCCTCTCAGCAATGGAAAGGCCAGGACTGGGTTGCTCCTCAGATGACTTCTACCATACATTTTAAAAATAACTCATTCCAATTCTTCTCAAACTATTCAAAACAATTAAAAGAGAAAGATTCTTCCCAAAGTCCTTCTGTGAGGCCAGTATCATCTTACTTCTAAAACCAGAAAAATATACAACAAAGAGAGCTATAGACCAATATTCCTGATGAAATTAGACACAAAAATCCTCAGTAAAATACTCCAAGTTTGCTGAGGAAACATGTACTGTTGGCCTAGTACATGATGATCCAGCTGCCCAGTGATGACAAAATATTGTCCATCAGGGCAGATCAGGGCCAACGAGCCAGGCAAAACAGTAAGTACCCTCAGGCTACACTGGGTCATAAGTAAGTACAGAATTTCTGGAAAGAAATTTGTAAAAATGAATAAAATGCTTTTCAAATGTGCCTATCCAGCAACATCATGTACAGAAATTTACTCTAAGAAAGTAACTATAGAACTACTCTAAACAGTCTTTCCTTTAACTGCAATTATGAAAACATGAATATATAAGTATTTAATAATACTTAAATATTCAACAACAATGAATAATTAAAATAATTATTATGAATAGCTATCTATAGATATATAGATAGATTACTTAGACATAAAAATTTGTTAATTTTATATATTTAAGATGTTCTCATAAAGCATATTTTATATATTTCCCTTTATAAAACAAAGCATATGCATATATAAATGTTATCTGGAAACATATTTTTAATAAATATTAATTTATACACTTGAAGTTTATAACTTGCCATTATGGACTATATGTAGGTAGTAAAATTTTTACTCAAGTGAAGAAACCAAAATGTCTTATCTCAAATAATATTTATGTGTATGTGACAAAGCAGCTAAAACCTAAATATTTAACAAAACCCCAAATAAAATATAATTCTATTAACTTTATTATCTTCATGCTGTACATCAGAGTTCTAAATGTATATATCCTATGTAGCTATAATTTTATATTTCTTGGCCTACATTTCCTCAATTCTTGTCCCTCTCTTCCATCTTTAATAATGAATTTCATGCTCTGCGTGTGTATTTGAGCAATACTATACCGCAGTAAGAAACAACGAAATCCAGTCATTTGCAACAAAATGGAGGAATCTGGAACACATCATGCTGAGTGAAATAAGCCAGTCCCAAAGGGACAAATACCATATGTTCTCCCTGATCGGTGACAACTGACTGAACACCAAAAAGGAAACCTGTTGAAGTGAAATGGACACTATGGGAAATGGTGACTTGATCAGCGTAGCCCTGACTGTTAATGAACAACTTAATACATTATCCCTCTTAGCAGTTTTTTTTTTTTTGTCTGTTCTACTTAATATGACTGGTTTAATTCTGTAATTAATACACAGTTATTCTTAAGTGTTGAAATTTAACTGAAATGTGATCCCTGTTAAACATAAGAGTGGGAATAAGAGAGGGAAGAGATGTACAATTTGGGACATGCTCAAGCTGACTTGCCCCAAATGGTAGAGTTAGAAACTTACCAGGGGACTCCAATTTAATCCCATCAAGGTGGCATATACCAATGCCATCTCACTAGTCCAAGTGATCAATTTCAGTTCACAATTGATCATAATGAAAGGACTAAGAGTCAAAGGGAGCACATAAACAAGTCTAGTACCTGCTAATACTAACTGATAGAATAAATAAAGGGGAGAGTGATCCAACATGGGAAGCGAGATACTCAGCAGACTCATAGAATGGCGGATGTCCTAAATAGCACTCTGGCCTCAGAATCAGCCCTAAAGGCATTCGGATCTGGCTGAAAAGCCCATGAGAGTATTTCAGGCATGGAAAGCCAAGACACTCTGGCAAAAAAAAAAAAAAAAAAAAAAAAAAAAAAAAACACCTAAATGAAAGATCTCTGTGAGTGAGATCCCAGTGGAAAGAACAGGTCTTCAAAGAGGGAGGTGCCTTTCTCTGAAGGGAGGAGAGAACCTCCACTTTGACTATGACCGTGTCTAAACAAGATAAGAGTCGGAGAACTCAAGGGGCTTCCATAGCCTTGGAAACTCATGACTGGTGCATAGGGAGATTACTGATGCCATAAACAGGAGTGTCAATTTGTAAAGTCAACAACAGGAGTCACTGTGCACTTACTCCTCATGTAGGATCTCTGTCCTTAGCGTGCTGTACATTGAGACTTAATGCTATAACGAGTACTCAAACAGTATATTTCACTTTGTGTTTCTATGGGGGTGCAAACTGTTGAAATCTTTACTTAATGTATACTAAACTGATCTTCTGTAAAAAAAAAAAAAAAAAAAAGAAGAAATTATCAATTCCCAACTTGACTCTCACTGGGATTAAACATTACAATAGGTCTGATCTGATTTCATCACATTTAAAAAATCATCTATTATTTTTCACTTTATGTTTCTGTGTGGGAACAAACTGTTGATATCTTACTTAATGTATGCTACACTGATCTTCTGTATATAAAGAGAATCGAAAATGAATCCTCATGTGAATGGAAGGGGAGAGGGAGTGGGAAAGGGGAGGGTAGTGGGTGGGAGGGACGTTATGGGGGGGAAGCCATTGTAATCCATAAGCCGTACTTTGGAAATTTATATTCATTAAATAAAAGTTAAAAAAAATAAAAAAATAAAAAAGATAATGCAATAATTTTCTTTCTGTAAATATATATGTATAGAGTTTACCACACAAATATTAAGTGCCTAGTACCGAACAGTAGCATAGCATAGCATAATGGCTAATGTATCAACTCTGGAGAGAGAGAGAGCCTGAGTGAATCCAGTTCTGCCACTCACTGGCTATGTAGATGGACATCTTACTTTATGCTTTTTTTCAGTGGTACAATGTTGTGAAGAAAAATGCAATAGAGTAAGGAGAATCAAGATAATGGAGTGGGGGAGGTATTTCAGAATGGTTAGAGGAGGCCTCTCTAAAGGCTAAGACAAAAATTATTGAATTCATTGTACTTACTAAAGCCAGTCCCAAAAAGACAAATATCATGTTTCCTCTGATCTGTGATATCTAACATAGTACAAATAATGCAATGCATATGAGCAAAATTGACAGGTTGAGATTTGATAATTATTTACAGCCTTGTCTCTACTGTTGAGTAACTGTTTTTTTTCTTCCTACTATTTGTTGAATTCTTTACTTAGTGAAAGTTTAAGCTTATGATTATAAAATAAACTGAAATTATGTCATTGTAAAAATTATAATTAAAATAAGAAAGGAAGGAGGAGGGATGGTGGGAGCATGGAGCAGCAGGGAGGGTAGAGTGGGAAGTATCACTATGCTCCTAAATCTGTATATATGAAATACATGAAATTTGTTCACTTTATATAAAGTTTAAAAAAATATATAAAAAAACACATTGTAGTGTAGAAGAAAAAAAGAAAAGAAGCAAGGGAATGAGCACTCCAAAAATTCAAGGACCAGAGTTCCAAGCAGAAGGAACTGCTTCTGCAGAAGCCCGAGGCTGATGAGAGCTCGGGTATTCTAGGAGGAGTCACAGGCCACAATAGCCAGGGAAGAGTGAATGCTATACTGAGTTCATAGCAGCATTCCTGGGGCCTGCCTTGTTTTTCATACATCCAACACATTCATATTGTTTGGAACTTTGCAATTCCCATGAGTAGTTTTACAAGGGAATAAGCAAAAACATTTACATTTGGGAAGGAGAAAATAATGTTACTTTCTTTAGCTATTCTTTCTCGAAATATTATATGTTCAGTTTCTTAATAAATACATGATCAATTCTACTTTCTAATCAAGTTCAAAGCCAACTGCTAATTAAGGCACTCAGGAGAGGGGCTGACAGTAAAGACAGTATTCACCTGCTTCTGCCAGAGACAGTGCTGTTTTAATACTTCGTTCTTCAACTCACCTCCACCCCCCAACAGTGTTCAATTAGGAATCATTTTTAACTTGAAATGATTTTTTTAATTGACACTTTCCTCATGTGGCAAAAACGGTGAGGATATATTTGAAAAGTGAAAAATTAATTTGATAAAATATTTTACTTGGCTAGAAATGTTTGTAGACATTCATTAACTTCAAAAAAATATACCCCACTGAACTCCAGAGATCTTGCACAAGATATTGCCTGGGGCTAAATCATATCCATTCACCTTATAATCACACTAACAGGGGGGAAATGGAATGCAAGTCCACCAACAGGCAGTCTTCATTTTAATGGAGAGGAACTGAAGCATGAATAGTACAAAGTAGCATCAAAAAGTATTTATAGTTTTGTTGTCAGTGAGGATAGCTTCATAGATATTTCTGCTAATATTAGAAGTTACTGCCATTAAAATAATGAAACCGCATTGCAAAAACCGGACGCAAATTGGCAGTCCTTCACTTTCTCTACCTGATCTTCAAGCTAGTAATTGACAGCATCTCTTCTTTTGCAGACTATGTATTTCTGATTCTCAAGAGCCATGGCTTACAAAAATGATAACTTTCTTTGACTCCATCTCTACAGCCAAGTCAGCTCATAGCATTACCAATACAAGATGGGCACTTGATGTTGTCTACCCCACTGTTTTACAGGTCTCTGATCCCACAGCTGCACTCTACACAAGTGAGGGCAACAAATAACATCGTTTAATGATTTCTTTCTCAGCAATGAGTACACAGCTTAGCTGGTAATAAATGTCTAGCATCTGCTTATTGAGATTCAGTATACTCTGAACTACAGTAACTTTATACTTCATATTGAAATAAAAATTTGCAATTTTATTTCAATAGTAATTACCTTCCATCTCTTATTTCTGATTCTCCAACAAGCCAACTAAAAGAATCCAAAATGCATCACAATTCTAGAAATGCATTTCTTTTATTATTCAGTACCATTGTGGTCTGAATTTATATTTTTGGTTTTATACCCCTATGCTAGAAACTTACTTTTTTTTTTTTTTTTTTTTTTTTTTTTTTTTTTTTTTTTTTTTTACAGGCAGAGTGGACAGTGAGAGAGAGAGACAGAGAGAAAGGTCTTCCTTTTGCCGTTGGTTCACCCTCCAATGGCCGCCGTGGCCGGCGCGCTGCGGCCGGCGCACCGCGCTGATCCGATGGCAGGATCCAGGAGTCAGGTGCTTTTCCTGGTCTCCCATGGGGTGCAGGGCCCAAGCACCTGGGCCATCCTCCACTGCACTCCCTGGCCACAGCAGAGGGCTGGCCTGGAAGAGGGGCAACCGGGACAGAATCCGGCACCCCGACCAGGACTAGAACCCGGTGTGCCGGCGCCGCTAGGTGGAGGATTAGCCTAGTGAGCCGCGGCGCCGGCCATATGCTAGAAACTTTCTAACAAAAATGTTTTTTAACAAGAGTAATTTACTGGAAAAATTATTTTGAACTAAAATTATCCTTATCCACTATTTGGCTTGGGTATTATTAAGTAAACTTGAAAAATGTGTTTTTTTCATTTTCTTAGGCAAAAATAACACAGCAGATAGCATGGGGGACTTATCAATATTAAGTAGATTACCCATTTTATATGTCCTTTCCACCCCTACTCTTACCCTAATTCTGTAGCGATGAGTAATTCTCCTGTATGAGCAATCTAAAATGAGGGGGGATACTTAAAGTAAATGATTTGCTCTGCCAATAGGAACATACCTTGTTGAGCATTGCATAGAGTGCTTTTTTCTTGCTAGCTCTGTCTTCCTTGTAATAGTCAGTCCATTCAAACAAAAAGTTTGTATGTATAGCTTTTGAGATTTTTAAGGATCAATGACTATTTTCAGAGTTATCTCTGTATTTTTCTTTTTTCTTTTTCCCCTCAAAATCCTCACCCTGTTTTTAGAAAATCACAAAGAAGTATATGAAAACAATCAATAGATGGGCCAGGCACTGTAGTGCAAATTAAACTGCTGCTTGGAGCACCTACATCTCACAATCAGAATGCGGCTCTGCTTCCACTCTAGCTTCCTCTTAATGCATACCTTGGGAGGAAGTGATGATGGCTCAAATAAGTAGCTTGCAGCCACTCATGTGACATACCTGAATTGAATTCTTGGCTCCTGGCTTTGGGCTGTATTGGCTTCAGGTGTTGCAATCACGTGGGGAGTAAAAAAGCAACCAGAACTCTCTCATTCTAGCTCTCTTTCTGTCACTCAGCCTTTCAAATAAATAAACTGCATTATTGAGGAGATTTTTCTTCTTCAAGTACCCTCAGCAGAATGCAAGAGCAACTAGCCACTAGAAGAAAATGGCTTATCTCTTTTCATGGCAGTGCTCTTTTCTTCCTTTATTTAACAAGTATTTGTTTTTCACATGTGCTAACAGGTATGTATGAGTTCTGTTACAGTATACGAAAATTTCATAGTATCTGTCCTTTTATCAAGAACTTCCATTTTATATTTGAAGCAAATAATCACTTCTGTCTACAAGGAAGCCATGAACTTCCTGACGCTGCCTGTGCAACACAGGGTCCTTCTTTGGGTACAGCTGTTCTGGACTTTATTTCTTAACCTTCTTTACCATCTCAGGTAAGCTGACCTTTGACCTTCACCAAAACAGTAATTCAGGTCTCCTCATTCATTATTTGCTAGCAACTTAAAGTTCCAAATTATTCCATATTTTATATTCTGTCTTCAGGAATGTTCTATTTATGACACATTGCTTCCACTTCAATATAGTTTTGTGGGTGGATACATCATAGTAGGAGCTGAAGCAGAAGAGAAAGTTCATTAAATAATCATTTCACACTTTATAATATATGCACCTAATAAAAGCATTGAAAAATTTAAAATATTCCAAGGAAGCTGTAATCATAGAGGCAGTTTGAAATATGACTTGAGCAATTATAAAAATATATTTATCAAATGCAGACAACTAATGCATGTATTTCAAGGGAAAATACTTTTTATAAATTTTGACTTTGCTTTTCTTTATACTTAAAATTCAAACATTTCATTATTTCTACTGCAAACTTCTCACAATTCAGTTTGCTTCTACTATATTCTGCTAAAAAAGTCAACTTTATAGCAGACGTGATAACTAGACTGAAAATTTGTGAAATAGTGAAATAATCAAATGAAGCAAGTTATTAAACTGAATTTATATGATTAATTTGATGGCTTGACATGACATTGATTAACTTACTTTTTCTTTTAGATTTGTTTATTTATTTCAAAGGCAGAGTTACAGAGATGCAGAAGTACAAGTAGAAAGAGAGGTCTTCCATCCTCTAGTTCACTCCCCAAATGCCCACAACGGCCAGAGCAGGGCCAATCCGAAGCCAGGAGCCAAGAGCTTTGTCTGGGTCTCCCACACAGGTTCAGGGGCCCAAGGACTTGGGCCATCTTACCGTGCTGTCCCAGGCCATAGCAAAGAGCTGGAAAGTAAGTGGAGCAGCTAGGACTCAAACTAGTACCCATATGGGATGCTGGCACTGCAGGTGGCAGCTTTACCCATTATGCAACTGTGCTGGTCCCTGATTTACTTACTTTCAAACACTTATCTAATTTGTTTTCCCTTTCTCATCAATAACTAAATGCATATGTTACAGAATGTCTGGTAACATGGTCAATTAAATAATTTCCTAGTGGTGCTGTGGCGTAGTGGGTAAAGCCATCGACTGAAGTGCCAGCATCCCCTATGGGCGCCAGTTTGAGGCCCGGCCACTCCACTTCTGATCCAGCTCTCTGCTGTGGCCTGGGAAGGCAGTGGAAGATGGCCCAAGTCCTTGGGCCCCTGCACCTGTGTGGGAGACCTGGATGAGGCTCCTGGCTTTTGGCTTCAGATCAGTGCAGCTTGCCATTGAGGCCACTGGGGGAGTGAACCAGTGGACGGAAGACCTCTCTCTCTCTTTCTCTCTCTCTCTCTCTTTCTCTCTGTCTCTCTGCCTTTCCTTCTCTCTCTGTGTAACTCTTTCAGAAAAATAAATAAATCTTTAAAAAAATAAAACATGTTCTTTAAACATATCTGACTCTCTAGATGTATTATTGTTCTTGCTTTGGGAGCAATCTGTCATGTGGCCTATTTTACATAATAGATATAAGACAGTTGTGTGGTTTGATTATTAGTTTGGGTGTGTCCCAAAGGTTTATGTGTGAAAGGCCTCAAGTGGTAGAACCATTAGGAGGTGGGGCCTGGTGAGACATTCTTAAGTCACTGGGGACATGCCCTCTGAAGGTAATTTTTATGTGGCCTTTAGAGCTTCCTTAAAAGTCTGAGTTTGGACCCACTCATTCTCTTAGTTTCTTGACTCACAATGTGATCCTTCCTCTGTATACACCCTGGCATCCATGGGATTCTCACCTGGACCAAAGCCTGTACTATGCCCTTTGAACTTTGAACCTTCAAAGCTATCAGCTAAGTAAAGTTTTTCTTTGTATAAGTTAGCTGCCTTGGGTATACTATTATAGTAACAGAAAAGTCAATAATATGGACACTAAGTATCCATGGCTTTGGGAAAGTTTTTAATAGATTTTATTTGCATGTTTTTTTTTTAAATCAGCTTCACCCCAAATTCCTTGGTACATGAAATTCAAATTTTCTGGGCATGATGTAAGAAAATTAGCATACTATGTGAACATCCAACTGGGAAGAAAATGATTAGGATTCCTACCTCTTCCTTTTTTGAGAGGAGCTTGGAAGAAAGATCTGGTCGAACTCCAAGCCAAGTACATAGTTGCATAAGCCAAGAGTGGGGAAATTGTCAGATGGAATGGTGTGTGTGTGCATAAGCTGTATCATGAAAATCTGGTGAAGATGTTGAGCAGCCAGCATCTGGCTGTGATTTGGTAGCCCTCCAACTTGAAGCAAATATGTCTAGGTTACTGCCATCTTGCCAGGAAAGGTCAGCCAAGGCACACAGTTCAGCATCCATGGCAGCAGCTGCAGAATTAAACAAAATCATTTCTTTGGGTTGTCTGATTTCCACTGGCAGCATCCCTGGCTTATTCACCAGAAGCAGCAGTGTGGCAGCATGTTTTTTAAGAACCAGCATTTGATTGTAATTTCAGATTTCTCAGGTTCTAATCTGATATGTCTACATTCTGGCAATAAGAATTAGATGACAGCAAATAGATCATGAGAGAATAGTTTCCTTAAGCAAAAGGCAATTCTTTGTGAAGGTTACCAGTATGATCTGCAGTGCCAGCATCATATAGGGGCACTGGTTCAAGTCCTGGCTGCTCCACTTCTGATTCAGCTCCCTGCTAATGTATGTGGGAAAGCAGCAGAAGATGGCCCAAGTCCTTGGGCCCCCTGCACCCTGCACCCATTTGATAGACCTGGAAAAATCTCCTGGCTCCTGGCTTCAAATGGGTTCAGCTCTGGCTATTGCAGCCATTTGGGGAGTGAACCAGAGGATGGAAGTCCTCTCTCTCTCTCTCTCTCTCTCTCTCTCTCTAACTCTGTCTTTCAAAGAAATAAAATAAATTGGGGCCGGCACTATGGCACAGTGGGTTAAAGCCCCAGCCTGCAGTGCCAGCATCCCATATGGATACCAGTTCTAGTCCCAGCTGCTCTTCCTTCAATCCAGCTCTCTGCTAATGGCCTGGGAAAGCAGTAGAAGATGGCCCAAGTTCTCGGGCCCCTGAACCCACGTGAGAGACCTGGAGGAAGCTCCTGGCTCCTGGTTTTGGATCAGCTCAGCTCTGCCCATTGCAGTCATTTGGGGAGTGAACCAGCAGAATGGAAGACCTCTCTCTCTCTGACTCTACCACTCTCTGTAACTCTGTCTTTCAAATAAATTAAGCAATTCTTAAAAAATAAATAAAATAAATCCTTTTTATACACAGCCTTTATTTAAAATGCTGTTATGTGGTGGGGTGGGGTGGGGGAGTGGAGAGATATTTTCCATTCACTGGTTCATTCCTCAAATGGCCAGAACTTAAACCATATTCCACTGCTTTCCTAGGGACATTTGCAGGGAGCTGGATCTTATGTGGGTAGCGGGGACTTGAACCAGTCCCATATGGGATGGCAGCATCACAATCAGTGGCTTAACCTGCTATGCCACAATTCCAGCTCTGAAAAGTATATCATTTTTTTTTTAAATCTATTTATTTATTTTGAAAGGCAGAGTGGACAGTGAGAGAGAGAGAGACAGAGAGAAAGGTCTTCCTTTTGCCGTTGGTTCACCCTCCAATGGCCGCTGCGGCCAGCATGCTGTGGCCGGCACACTGCGCTGATCCAAAGCCAGGAGCCGGGTGCTTCTCCTGGTCTCCCATGGGGTGCAGGGCCCAAGGACTTGGGCCATCCTCCACTGCATTCCCTGGCCACAGCAGAGAGCTGGCCTGGAAGAGGGGCAACCGGGACAGAATCCGGCACCCCGACCAGGACTAGAACCCGGTGTGCCGGCGCCGCAGGTGGAGGATTAGCCTATTGAGCCGTGACGCCGGCCAAAAGTATATCATTTTCAATCCATGCTCTTACACTGCTCATTCCCTTCTAATGAAATGTTTGGCCCAGTGAGGAATCCAGTTTGTCTTGGTTCTTAAGGAAATTGACAAGAAAAAAGTTAATTGAATTAACTAAAGTTTCTGCCTTGTCAATCACAAGTGACACTTACATTTCCCATCAGAGGGCTGCTTTGGAACTTGTTCTTTTTAAGATTTTATTTATTTATTTGAGAGATAGAGTTACAGACAGTGAGAGGGAGAGACAGAGAGAAAGGTCTTCCTTTCGTTGTTTACTTCCCAAGGCCGCCATGGCCGGCGCTACACCTATCCAAAGCCAGTAGCTAGGTGCTTCTTCCTGGTCTCCCACGTGGGTGCAGGGGCCCAAGAACTTGGGCCATCTTCCACTGCCTCCCCAGGCCATAGAAGAGAGCTGGATGGGAAGAAGAGCAGCCTGGACTCCAACTGGTGCGCATATGGAATGCCAGCGCCGCAGGTAGAGGATTAACCTACTGCACCATAGCACCGGCCCCTGTTTTGGCACTTTAAGACCAGTTATCAGTGTCAAGTAGGAAGACGTACCTAGTTCTCTGTATGTTCAGGCATTCCCTTTTCTCCAGTAAATGCTCACCTGAATAAACTCCTATAATCTCCTTTAGAAAAGGACTAGGAGAATCATTACCATATATATTACCATATATATTTGCTTGATATTTCAGGGTCTTTCCTCATGAGACCCCCATCCTCTCCAGTCAGTGGGTTCCAGGTCTGAGAACTAAGCAAAGAATGCAAGTTGTATTATGACTGTTGCTCACTGTCTTCTGGTTATATATTCTAATTCATTTTATTTTATAAATTAAGCAATACCCTTATTGACTGCCATCTATCTTGCCCCTATGAAAGCTGTGTGCTAACTATCTACATTACTCTGGGTGGTGAGTCCTCTGATTGACACTCTAATCTAGCCACTAGTTGCAATAGCTGTACCTTTATTGCTTTCAGCATTTGATGTGTCTTATGTAGGGATCTGGCATATTCATTTTTACTAGGGAACCTATTTCAGTTATGCCTTCTTCAAAACTTACCTATACTACATAACACAGCTATCATGTGGCTTCTCAATGATGCTGGCAAATGGTATGATGTTCAGCTTCCCCTTGGATCACAGATAGACTGTTCATCTTCTGAGCATATATGGTTATCTAGATGCCCATTTCTCTCAGCATCTTCATTCTTTCCTCTAATATTTGACATATATTTCTATACACATTAATATACTGTAAGTCATTATTTTCCTCAGCTTCCAAGAGCTCTCCTCACAGCATGATAGCGATAAAGGTCTTTATATATAGAGTTCACACTATAATCCCGGGAGACTATTTCCATAACAAACTTCATATTCTTTTCATATTTTTGAACAACTTCAAAGACCCGTTCCAAACGTGCTCTCACAGCTCCTCCCAGTACACATTGCCTGGATCCTGTAGTTCTACAAGCACAAACATCCCTTCCTCCATAAGCCACGAGCAGGCTCAGAGCAACCCTTAACGTTTTCAGCAGAAGTGTCTGCATCATCCTCCAGAGACGGGGTGTTCTACCCTTTGCCAAGAAGGAATGTTTCATTTCTGAATATCCAGGGAGATAATTCTGGGTTTCAAAGTCTTCAGTGCATGCCAGAAGATATCTTCTTCCAAGTGTAAGCATTCTAGTTCTTCCTAATCAGAGCACTAACTTTATAACAGGAAGCTACTTAAGATTAAGAATTCAGCCTCCACTGAGCTCTGCTACCCTTGTAATAAAGCCTTAGGTTTCTTCTTCAGCTTTATCTGCCTCTGGCTACAGGAGATGAGAATCTCTTTATATACTATAAAGGAAGTCCTCTAATGTTCACATATTAACTTCATTTAATTGTTAATCACTCTTAGCATGCCTTTATCCAACACATTGGCATTACCCAGAAATAACCATTTGATCTGATAGATTCTGTAATTAGTATTAATTTTCATGTATCTCTCAAGAACTTGAAATAGTGCAATCATTAATGTGTTCCTTCCTATCCAGTTCAACATTAGTAAAATTCTTGACAATTACACTACTATAGCATACCAGTAGCTGTAGTTCCTGACAATTGACCATTAACTGATGCAGTTCCAAGATCCCATTTTTGAGCTGATTTTCATGCCACTCCAGGTACTAACTCTTTTAGGGTAACTTCTCCATATGTAGAAACTGAAAAGTAGCTTCGTGTCTAGGAGATTACAGGGAAGTGCACTTGGGAATACTTAGAAGGAACTGAGAGAACTAGGTTTGGCAAACAGATAAGCTGGAATTCAGTGTGGTTAGCACAGAGGCACTGGGCTCTCGGGCAATACCATGCAGAGTTCAGTAGCTCAGATGGCACTTCAGAGTTTACCCAAACTGAGTCACAGGAGCCAGGCCTTCTCCCCACCTGTGTCAACCAGACATTGCGTAGAATACCAGCTGCTATAGAGGGAGGGATATTCGATTTAGCTGAGGACATTTGAAGAATGTAATTGTGGCGTGCCTTGCAGCCCAGGGTTGAAGAGTCTTTGCTCTAAAGGGATTATCTGAGAAATACTCCATCACTTCTGCTATGCAAGGCTGTTTCAACTATTAAAATAAAATGTAAAGATTAAAAAAAACACATGAAATTCTAAAATGAATTAAGTTGCACATGTGTCAGCTTATGTTATTTTGACTAAAATAGCTAGAGGAGCTTCTAAGGAAGGAAGACAGTCTGGTCTTATTGTTGTTGTTGTTCAGATTTTATTTATTTATTTGAAAGACAAAGTTATAGAGGCAGAAGTAGAGAGAGAGAGGGATCTTCCATCCGCTGGTTCACTCCTCATATGGTTGCAACAGCTGGAGCTGTGAGGATTCAAAAGCCTTAATGGTTCAGGCATCTGGTGAGACTAGAAGATGGTGATGGATGATTACATGATCACCCAGGAAACAGACAGGGACATGGAGGGCACACTCTTTCTCCATGTTCATGTTTCTATTTATAATGCCATTGGCCTTCAGACACCATAACTGGATCAAGTCTCTTCATTAGTCTATCAGCATTGCTCCATTAACCCATATTAGACTCTGGGGTTTAAACATCTGCATGAGTTTAGGGAGCCAAATCCTGTTCAAACTCCATAACACATATTTTCTGACCAAAGTTAGAGAGGAAAGCAAAGGTAAGACAGAAAGGGAGCAATGATATAAAATGTTGATACAGATATTCTAATGAGATATTGTGTCTCACACATAGTGTGTATTCAATAGATACATGTGAAGTGAATAAATGAGTGAAAAAAATGAGGCTACTCATTCCATTCTATAGAAATATCAGGTGTATATGTCACTTAATTCAAAACATTTTCAAGAAACTCTGCCTTATTTGTACCTTTATCACTCATGAAGATGTCATTGAAGTAAATGGTGTTATAGGAACATAATCTTTTTAAAATACTCATTTCTTCAAGTAGAAGTTTGGATTTGATTGGATTGCAACCACACCCCAAGCATTTGCTGAATACCATCTCATAGCAAAAATTAATTTGTGTAGGTATATTGCACATTTGGCAGGAAAAACACTGTCCTTAAACACTACAATGCCGACAATTGAAATTTACTTTTTTTGAATCAAAATGAATGCATACAAAAGTGAATATAAATGAAATATCGTCACTAAACTCATTATTATATAGCTTTCATTGATCTGTAACTAGTAATAGTAATTGTATCTTAAAAGAGTGATTAAAAATATGCTTTAAAATAACTTTTAGGGATGAGCATTATAACACAGGAGGTTCAACTTCTGATTGAGAAAGGTTGGCATACCATATCTGAACTCCAGTTAAGTCCCTCCTGCTCCACTTCTGATCCAGCTTGATGCTCATGTGCCTAGGAAGGCAGCAAATGATAGTCCAAGAACTTGGGCCCCTGCCACCCAGATGGAGTTCTGGGCTCTTGGTTGTAGCCAGGCCCAATCCTAATGTTTGCGACAATTTGGGGAGTGAACCAGCAAGTGAAAGATCTCTATCTCTGCTCTCCCTTCCCCTCCTCTGAACGTCTGCCTTTCAATTAAACAGATAAAGTTTTAATAACATAGTTTTTAAATATTGAATCATTACTATAATTTGTATTAATAATATCTACTAACTTCTAACTTCCAAAAGAACTTCATTTTCTTCTTAATTTTCTGGCTAATAATTTCAGATTACACTTTTGTCATTGCTGATATCTTCAGGTACATTAAAACTTTAAAGCATGATAAATGCTCACCAAGTATATTTAGATTCTATAATTATGCCATGGTCTTCTGAAGCATTTTGAATTTTAGATATTACTCTATATTTTTCTTTACAGAATTCTAGTGGTGCCACATAATAAATCTTAATCTATAATTAGAAGGAACTAAGTAACTATAAGGGTAAAATACCCAACTATGAGCTATATCAAGTAGCCTAGATATCAAAGTAAATATGAAATTTTTACAAAGTATAAAAGATTTTATATCTTTGTGATAAAGAGATTTTATATCCTTTGTAATAAAAAGTAAGAAGCGTCATTCAAAAACTCGTAAACCATTAAAGGTTTATTTTGCAAACTGTTTTGAACAGTTGGTATCTGTTCAAAGTGTTATCCTTGATCCTGTGGAAATAGAGAAATGAATAAGTATTTTATCTGTCTTCATTAATGTTATAACATATTGAATTAAAAGATTATGAAAGTAATTTATCATAATACAAAGTAAAATAAGCTGAGTACATGCAAAAATATTATCAAATTATTCCAAACATAGCAATTGGGGGGATATTACATTATATTCTAACATAATATTTATCTCAGAGTAGTGTAACAATGTGTTTCCTTCCACTTTCTCATTAAGCTGTGTACTTATGAGTGAGACTGAGTCTCCATCTCAGTATTTCCTGTGCCTGCCACAAAGTTCTGAACTAATAGATGATCTTCCGCTTAACTGGTGAATTAATATGTAAATTACCTACACCACAACAGAAGAATATCAACTTTAAGGAATTTTCTAAGATCAGAAGAAGGCGTTCATTTCTTCACATACGTAATTGTTCTATGTTTAATGCTCAACTTGAGAAATACAGAGAAATGTTTCTGAAGCAACAGGTTAAGGATATAGTGTAATATGCTTAAAATACCATACAACAGAATTATATATATATATTCCTTTGTACCAAAAATGTTGTGAATTGTCTTTATAATAACACAAGATTATCTGAGAGTTCATTAGCCAATTGGATTACTTTAGTCACATCAAAGTAATGGACACCCATTACCAATCTTATTAGCTTAATCTTAAAAGAGAAAAATAAATCAACCATAGAAAATAAAAAAAATGGACTAATTTTACCTACAATTTAGATAAGCCAGTTCCAGAAACAAGGAATTGAGGCCATTGGACTATATATTTAAACTATAACTTTAATAGTTACCTATACATTTTAGGTAAAATCTTATATTCTTTGAATATACTTTCTAAATTAAAAAAATAGTTGTATATTTTTTCATTGAACAATTCCTTGGAAATATTACTTATTTGGTTAATGGCATTTCATAAATCTACTCTTATTTGTAAATCATTGAATTAGTTAATGTGAATTCAAATCTCTTTAGTAATATTTAATAAATATCTAATTCTGAATTCAAAATTGGAAAACAGAACAGTTGAAGGGCAGATTTCAGCGCAGAAGGTAACCACTGGGCTTGAACTTTCTCTGTTCAACTTGAAAGAATTAAAAGTTCCAAGACTTGTCCAAAGTATAAGTTATTACGAATTAGAAACTGGATGGGTTCAGCAGGCCATATTTCAACATATGAGTACTCTGTAAAAAAATAACAAAACCTCTGATGATTTTCTGAAATGAGTTTGCTTTAAAAAAGAGAGAGAGACAAGATTTTAGCTTTAATTGTCAAAAAATGCAAAAATTAATTTTAAAAAAACCTGGCAGACTGATAAATGGGATTTTTTTTGGATTCATAATTGCAGAGGAAACAGCCAAATGCAAAGCTGCAGAGACAGGTAGCTTCTGTCACAACTGAGATCCACTCACTTGGAGCAGACCCATTCTAGCCATAAACTGGTATGAATGCTGTAATTCATTTCTATGAATTGCTGGAGGCTTAGTATGAACTGAGTGAAAATCTGAGAAAAATCCCCTTCCGGCTGCAGCACGGAGAAGATGAGAAAAACCTGCCTGGAGTCTTCTCTGTAGTAAAGCCTCCTTCCCAGAGGCACAGACTTTCCAGATTCGCCTAAGAGCTTTAAAGAGAAAGGCATTTCTTTCCCTCCAGCCTCTTCCAGACTTTCTATCTCAACTGGTAAAGGTTAGAGGGATGAGATGTTATTAAGAAGAAACATATGTAAAGGTCACAGTAAGAAAAATTGATATTTAATTAGATTATAGAATGTTCTACCTCCCACCTTACCAAAAGAGCTATGAACCCCAGACTTTGAGAACTTATTGTGACCTGGAGTCAAGAGAGAAGATACAAATAAAATACCCTAGATATTCTGAAGTTTCTAGCACTTATACTTGTAAAAAACAAAGCCAAATTCATAGATATATCAACTTATATCTTCACACCTATAAACTCACAGAAAATAGCAAGAAAAAAAAGGAAAGTGACAAAGGACAAAGGGAATTAGAACAAGTAGTCATGCAACCCATATCAGAGTTTCAGCCAACAATGGACCACCTATACAGCAGTGGTCCAATAAGATTAAAATGGAGCAGAAACAATACCATTGTCTAGTGACACATAGCCATTGTAACATCATGTTATAACACTTTACCAGCATATTTATGATGATGCTGCTGTAAACAAATCCACTTTACATGAGTCCTATGAAAGAATACACATAAAATATATATGTTTGATAAAGGTAAAATGTCTATGCTACTGCTTTACATAGTTACCACACTATAAAAGGTTTACAATAATATACAGCACACTGTGTTATAATAGCAATAGCCTCATACTTCTCATGTTCACTGTGTCTCTTGCTCTCTTGATCGTTGAAGAGGCTATTTTAAGTAATTGACCTATACTATCAAGGCTTGTGTAGCTACACTCAAAGATTTTGACAAAATGGTGAGATCACTGAATGGTACACTCTTTCAAAAGCAGGTTAAGTCGGTAGAGTTAGAAACATACCAGGGGATTCCAATTCAATCCCATCAAGGTGGCATGTACCAATGCCATCTCACTAGTCCCAGTGATCAATTTCTGTTCACAATTGATCATAATGATAGAACTAAGAACCAAAGGGATCACAGAAACAAGAATAGTGTCTGCAAATACTAGCTGATAGAATCAAAAAGGGAGAGAACGATCCAACATGGGAAGTGAGATACAGAGCAGACCCATAGAATGGAAGATTTCCTAAACAGCACTCTGGCCTCAGAATCAGCCCTTAAGGCATGCGGATCCGGCTGAAAAGCCCATGAGAGTATTTCAGGCATGGAAAGCCAAGACACTCTGGGAAAAAAAAAAAAAAAACACCTAAATGAAAGATATCCACGAGTGAGATCCCAGTGGAAAGAACGGGTCATCAAAGAAGGAGGTACCTTTCTCTGAAGGGAAGAGAGAACTTCCACTTTGACCATGGCCTTGTCTAAATATGGTCAGAGTTGGTGAACTCAGGGGACTTCCATAGCCTTGGCAGCTCATGACAAGAGCCTAGGGTGATTACTGAGACCATAAACAAGAGTGTCAATTTGTTAAGTCAACAACAGGAGTCACTGTGCACTTACTCCTCATGTAGGATCTCTGTCCTTAGTGTGCTGTACATTGTAATTTAATGCTATAACTAGTACTCAAACAGTATTTTTCACTTTATGTTTCTGTGTGGGAGCAAACTGTTGAAATCTTTACTTAATGTATGCTAAACTGATCTTTGTATATAAAGAGAATTGAAAATGAATCTTGATGTGAATGGAAGGGGAGAGGGAGTGGGAAAGGGGAGGGTTGCGGGTGGGAGGGACGTTATGGGGGGGAAGCCATTGTAATCCATAAGCTGTACTTCGGAAATTTATATTCATTAAATAAAAGTTAAGAAAAAAAATCAGGTTAAGTGATCTATCACTATGCAGCAAACATTAAAGGCAGCCCAACTCCTATCCATATTAACATAAAATTTTACCTCAGAGCTTGTTGTCCTCTCCCTCTATAACCTGTTATATTTTATCACAATGTAAACTCAAAAATAATAGACATGCTAAAAGAAAAAACACAATTTGAGTAGACAAAAAAGGATAAAATCCAAAAAGAGATATGGCACAGGTTGGAATTACATGACAAAATTCTTTAAGTAACTATAGGTTAAATCATATGCCAAGAATCAGTAATTAACTATATGCTTAGCATGCTAAGGTATCTAACAGAAAAGTAGACAACTTGCAAGAACAAACAGGTAATAAAAACAGAGAAATGAAACTCTAAGAATCAAAAGGAAATTTTAAAAAAGTCTAGAAAAGAATGAAGGATGCTATTGCTCAGCTCATCAGTAGACAACACGATCAAGGAAAGAAGGAGCTTGAAGATAGGTCAATAAATAGCAACATTCCAACCTTCAATATAAAGGGGAAAAAGACAAAATTAATGGAATGGATTATATCAATAGATGCAGAAAGAGCATTTTATAAAATACAACATCATTCAGGATAACAGCTTTTTAAAAAATTGGGTATAGAAGCAACATAACCCAGCACAATTAACAATATATAATAAACCAATGACCAGCATCATATTAAATGGGGAAAAGGTGGACGCATTGCCCCTAAGTTTTGGAAACAGAAAAGAATTCCCACTGTCATTATTACTATTCAATGTAGTTTTGGAAATTTTATCCAGTGCCATTAAGCAGAAAAATTAAAAAATCAAAGGGATACAAATGGGAAAACTGAAAGTCAAATTTTCTCTAGTTACAGATGACACAGTACTATGTATAGTGGAACCAAGAGACTCCACCAAGAGATTATTGGAACTCATAAGAGAGTTTGGCAAAACTGTAGGATAAAAAAGTCAACACGGAAAAATTAGTAGCATTTGTATACACTAACAATGCTAAAGCTGAGAAAGAAATTTAAGATCAGTCCCATGCACAATAGCTACAAAAAATTTAAACATTTTTGGATAACTTTAACCACAGATGTGATAATGTATATTTTACATCTTATAGCAACCAATGAAAAAACCTCCATAAGGAAAAAATTTGATAAACTGTACATAAAATAAAATCTCTAGAAGCTCAATGTTTTCAAAGAAGGTAGAAATAGGAGAAAAAAAAAACAAAAAGTAAATACAATGGACAGAAGACATCTATAAGCAAGAAGATATTAATCCAAATATGTCAATTGTCACTTTAAATGTTAATGGACTGAATAATTCATCAATTCAAAAAGAGACATTTTAATATCAAACTATAAATTATCTTAATAAAACCCACTTTAAATGTAAACTGTCAAATAGGCTAAAAGAAAAAAAAAGAGGAAATTATATCGTATTAATACTACTTAGAAGAAAGTTCAATATATTAATTTCTGACAATGAATACCTGAGAATAAAGAAAATCAATAGGAAAAATGAGTGTTACTACATAATGATAAAAAGAACATTTCTCTAAGATGACATAGCCATAGCCATCTTAAACATGTTTGCATCTTGCAATAGAATAGCAAAATATCCAAGGCAAAAACTGATAGAGTTAAAAAGAGAAATTACAGTTGGAAACTTTAGCATCTCTATCATTAACTGAGAGATCAAGCAGATAGAAAATAATGAGGACAATAGTTGATCTGAACAAAATTATCAATCAAATTGTCTGATATTCATTTTTTTGATTAATATTCACAACAGTAGATCATACATTCCTCTCTAGCTTATAGGAAACATTCACCAATATAAACCACATATGGGGTCATAAAATACAGCAAAGTTGAAACAGTATATCTAAGTAACATGTAGATCAAAGAATTCTTGGGAGCAATTAAAGATATTTTGAACAAACAATGACAATATAACACATTGAACTTTGGAGATCCAGTGAAGCAGGGCTTAGAGGTAAATTTATAACACAAATTACATAGAATAGAGAAGGAGAAAGTTCTAAAATCAATAGCCTGAGCTATTGATCCAAGGAAACCAGTGAAAGAACAAGTTTAGCCACATGCAAATAAAAGAAAATAAATAAAATTTAAAGCAGAATTTCATAAAAATAGAAAGTTGATAGGGAAAATCAGCAAAACCAAGATTTGTTCTTTGAAAAATCAGTAAAATCAACCTATAGCCAAAATAATTAATAAAAAATAGAACACACAAACTGTCTATATAAAAATTAAGGAGTGTCCATTGCTACTTATTCTATGATATTAAAACAATAATGAAAATAATTGACCTATTGAAAAATCTCAATTGCAGGCCTGGTGCTGTGGTGTAGCAGGTTAAACTGCTGCCTGTAGTGCCAGCATCCCATATGGATGCCTGTTCAAGCCCTGGCTGCTCAACTTCCAATCCAGCTCTCTGCTATGGCCTGGGAAAGCAGTAGAAGATGGCCCAAGTCCTTGGTCCCCTGCACCCACCTGGGAGACCCAGAAGAAGCTCCTAGCTCCTGGCTCCTGGCTCCTAGCTTCAGATCGGCACAGCTCCAGCCACTGTAGCCAATTGCGGGGTGAACCAACAGATCGAAGACCTCTCTCTCTCCTTCTGCCTCTCCTTCTCTCTCTATGTAACTCTGAATTTCAAATAAATAAATAAATCTTTAAAAAAGACCTTTCAATTGCAAAAAATTACACAAGAAGAAAGATATTACATAAATTACCATATGGCATTTAAAGAAATTGAAAACAATATTTTCCCCACAAAAAAAAAAAAAAAAAACTAGGTCCAGAGGGTTTTATATTAAACTCTACCAAATTCTAAGGGTGAAATAATGCTAACACAATCTCTATGAAGTTAGTGAAAGATATTAAAGAAGGGAAAACTACCAATGATTTAGCAAACAAATTAAAAACAGAGAAATGTTCCAGGTGTGCAAATGTCAACATACAAATATCAAAAAATATGAATCAGGGCCGGCACTGTGGCTCACTTGGTTAATCCTCCGCCTGCAGCGCCAGCATTTTATATGGGCACCGGGTTCTAGTCCTGGTTGCTCCTCTTCCAGTACAGCTCTCTGCTGTGGCCCAGGAGGGCAGTGGAGGATGGCCCAAGTGCTTGGGCCCCTGCACCCACAGGGGAGACCAGGAAGAAGCATCTGGCTCCTGGCTTAGAATCGGCGCAGTGCTGGCTATAGAGGCCATTTGGGGAGCAAACCAACGGAAGGAAAACCTTTCTCTCTGTCTCTCTTTCTCACTGTATATAACTCTACCTTTAAAATAAAAAAAAAATATGAATTTGTGAGGTCTGGCACCATTTATATACACAGGCAGGTATCACCTTCTCCAGCTCACGTACACGTACCCAGCAACTACTGGAGTTACCCTCCACTCAGCAGTGGACATCCGCAGTTCAAAAACAACCAATGGAGAAGGTCTCCACCACATCAGCTGTACCCACCTGGCAATGGGAGGGGAGGGGGAAACATCCGTATGGAAGGGAATTGCCACCTGGGGGGACTTTCTACATGCCCAGAACAATTATAAAGCGAGTAGGACTACGACTGGCAGGTGTTTCATGTGCCTGTGATGCAGAGACTTTACCAGAGAGAAAAACCCACACTTCCCACTGACATCAAATCTGGCTGGAAGGAACAGATTTGATCCAACAGGTTGGAACACACACACAGTGGCTCTAGGAACACCTCAGTCTCTTTGCGGACAGGATGGGTTAGTGGGACAGAGTGGCCCCACTGGCACTCCTTGACCCTGAGAATCCTGGGAGCTGAGATTGAGAAAACAATGTGACTGTGTGAGGGGAGGCAGGGAGTAGCTGGGTTCATGGCAACCACACAGTGCTATGGCACACCCTCAGAGTTCTTTGGTTGCCTAGAGGAGCTCACAGCAGAGGGAACAGTGCTAACAGGAAAGACTGTGCGGATCACATGTGTGGTTCATATAGTGGTGCAGATGAGTTTTATTTTAATAGAAAGTTGTTATTTAAAAAATACAACTTTCATAAGTACAACTTTTGGATAATAGTGGCTCTTCCCCCCATACCTGCCCTCCTCCCCTAAACCATCCCATCTCCTACTCCCTGAAGATGAGTGTTGATCACACTGGCTAACACATGAGCATTTCTCAGCTTGGAAGAGAAGGGGTGGTCACACCAACAGAGGTGACCAATCCTCTCCATCCAGTTAACCAGAAGAGAGCTACCACTTGGGTTTTTACCCTTGATACTCACCCCATTCTGGAGCACTGACAAGCACTCCCTGGCTACACCTACCACACACCTCTTAGTATTTACAGAAAGTGTAGATATTCCACTAAGCCATAGAGGCATAGCTCAAAGATAAAAGTCATCATAAATAAAAACATTCTACAAATGCCTAAAAATAAATGCAAAAATTCAAGAAACAAGAATAAGGAAGACACTATGACCCCCCCAAAGGAAGACACTATGACCCCCTCAAAAAGGAACACAACATTTCAATATTAGAATGTGAAAATGAAGAGATTGTGGAGATACCAGGAATGGAATTTAAAAAATTGGTCATAGGATTACTCAAAAAATCAGAATCAACTCCGTGAACTAAAGAAAATATTATATGATATGAATGAAAAATTTTCCCATGAAATTAAGATTTTAAAGAGAAATCAAAATGAACTATTAGAAATGAAGAATTCAATATATCAAATATCAAATGCAGTGGAAAGCCTTAACAACAGAGTTGGTAAGGAAGAACAAAGAATATCTGAGCTAGAAGACAAATCTCTATAATTTTTACAGTTAGACCAAAAACAAAAAAAAAATTGAAAACTTAAAAGAGTGTTGGATATATATGGGATAATATCAAATGACTCAACATACATGTCTTAGGAGTACCTAAAGGTTTGGAAAGAGAAAAAGAGAAAAGACTAGAAGGACTATTAAAACAAGAAGAAGAGATTAGAAAATCGAAAGCAGTTTTGGAAATATATGGGATACTATCAAATGACCCAACATACAGGTCTTAGGAGTGTCTGAAGGGGTGGAAGGAGAGGAGGAACTAGAAGGCCTGCTTAGTGAAATAATTACAGAAAACTACCCTAATTTGGAGAAAGAAAGAAATGTCAAAAAACAACAAATAGAAATAGAAATCCTAACAGATATGACCAGAAAAGATCTTCACAAAACATTTTAATCGATGTTCCACAGTAAAGCATAAAGAAAAGATTCTAAAATGTGCAAGAGAGAAATGTCAGATTACTTTCAGAGGATCTCCTATTAGACTATAGGTGACTTCTTATCAGAAACCCTACAGGCTAGAAGACCATGGCAAGATATAGTCCAAATGTTAAGAGAAAAAAACTGTTAACCCAGAATACTGTACCCTTCAAAGCTTTCATTTATGAACGAAGGTGAAATAAACACCTTCCATAACAAATAGAAATGGAAAGAATTTGTCACCATGCATCCTGCCTTACAAAAGATGCTAAAAGATTTGCTACACATAGATACACAGAAAGAAAGCAATCATCATGAAAGAATACAAAAAGAGAAAATCCCTCAGTAAAAGAAATCCAAAGTAACCAATAGGAATATTCATAGAAAAATGGCAAGACCAAGTAGGTACTTATTAATTGTTACCTTGAATGTAAATGGCCTCAACTCTCCAGTTAAATGATGCAGACTGGCCAAATGGATTATAAAGCAAGACTCATCCATTTTCCATCTATAAGAAACACACCTCACCAACAAAGATATACATAGACTGAAAGTAAAAGGATGGAAAAAGATATTCTATGCTAATGGAAAATAAAGAGGGGGCAGGTGTAGCCATCCTAATGTCAGACAAAAAAAGAGTTTAACACAAAAACATTTAAAAGAAACTAAGAAGGACACTATGGAATGATTAAGGGATCAATACAACAGGAAGACATGACTATAATAAATATATATGCACCCAATTACAGGGCACCTATTTAAAAGAACAGTATACTCCAATAGAATAATAATGAGGGACTTCAACACCCCACTTTCATCAATGGATAGATTAACTAGACAGAAAATCAACAAAGAAACAATACAGTTAATCGACACTATAAACCAAATGGACAAAACTAGTATTACGGAACTTTTCACCCAACAGTCACAGAACACACATTCTTCTCAGCAGTGCATGGAACATTCTGTAGAATGGACAGAATATTAGGCCTTAAAGCAAGTCTGAATAAATTAAAAAAAACTGATAATCATACCATGAACATTCTCTGATCACAATGGATTTAATTTTGAAACCAACAGCTCAAGAATCTCAAGAACATATGCAAACACATGGAGACAGAATAACATGCTCCTAAATGAATGTTAGGTCATAAAAGGAATCAAAAGAGAAATAAAAAAAAATCTGGAAATGAATGAGGATGACAATAAATTATATCAATTGGATTAAGGGATACAACAAAGGCAAAAATATGGACATTATGGGATACAGAAAAAGCAGAGTTAAGACGGATGTTTACAGCAATTAGTGCTTACTTCAAGAAACTGGAAAGTAACCAAATAAGTGAGCTGTCAAAACAGCAGCTAACCAAATCCCAAACTAGTCAAAGGCAAGAAATAATTAGAATTAAGGAAGAAATAAACAAAAACTGAAACAAAAATATGAAAGGTCAATGAAATGTAGAGCTGTTTTTCTGAAAAAATGAACAAAATTGACACACCTTTGGTCCAACTAACAAAAAAAAAAAAAAGGGAGAAGACACAAAAGGAATTGTACCAACAGATACCACTTAAATTGGGTCACGAAGACAGAACACTTAAAAAGAACAATAACCAACATAGAGATTGAATGAGTAATAAATACCCTTCCAACAAAGAAAAGCCCAGGTCCCGACAGCTGTGAGTTCTCAACTCACAGAATGCAGATGGATGTGCGAACTACCATGTTCTGAACATTGTATGCTGCACACATACATTGAAATATCATTGCATCCTATAAATATGTTGAATTGTTGTCAATTAAAAATGTTAAATATATGTTTAAAATACTTCATACAAGGCTAAAATCATCAATATACCATGATATTTTGGAGGGAAAAAGATATATAAATCAATAGAACAGAATACAGAGCCTAAAATCAATCCCAGACAAATTTAGTCAACTGGGTTTAGACAAAGGCAAAAAATAATTCAAGGAATAAAGTAAATGATGTTTCAACAATTGGATCTTTGCTATGGTTTGAGTAGGATTTGCCTCCCCAAACTCATGCAGATGTTTAAACTCCAGTCTGACATTATTTTTTAACTATTTATTTACATATTTATTTATTTGAAAGTCAGAGTTACAAAGAGGAAGAGACAGAGATAGAAAGACCTTCCACCCCCTGGTTGATTCTCCAAATGGCCTCAACTGCAGGGTTGGGCCAGGCTGAAGCTAGGAGCCAGAAGCTTCAGGGTGCAGGGACCTAATCACTTGGGTTGTCTACCACTGCTTTCCCAGGCACGTTAGCAGGAAGCTGGATAGGAAGTGGAGCAGCCAGGAATCAAACCTGTGCCCATATGTGATGCCGGCTCTACAGGTTGTGGCTTAACCTGTTGGCCATAGTGCAGGCCCCTGAGTCTTACCACTATGCTAATGTTTTATAGATTAGGGTAGAAACTTGATCCCATTAAGTGTCTGAAAATCTGGCCTTTGGGAAGTGATTGGATTTGATTAGGTTACTAAGGTGGAGCTCCATTATCAAATCATGATGATTTTAAAAAGAGGAACCACAAAGATGGTAGAGAAAGAGAGCGCTACCTGTGTTTCTCAACTCCCTGGCTCAACATGTGATAATTACAGACAAATGTGAATACCTGATCTTGAAATTTGAATATCCAAAGTGCAATCCAAAATAAATATTTTTCTTTCCAAGGAGTTCTTTCAGATATTTTAGTAAAAGTAATGAAAAACTAACTAATACAATGTTCATATGCAAAAAAAATGAGCATAGACAAAATTTGATGACTTACACAAAATTGATTCAAAAATGTATCTAGATCTTAAAACCTTCTAGAAACAATATAGGAAAAATGTGAATGACCATTAATTTAGTGGCTTGTCTTTAGATAATACCCCGAAAGTGGGATCCATGAAAAAAGTAAGTTGAGAAGTTGAGTTTTATCAGAAACTTTTGCTTTGTGAATGAAACATTGAGAAATATTCACAATCACATATATAATAAAAGATTATATCTGGAAATATAAAAATCTTTTGAACATTTAGAACCAAAATACCGAACACAAAAATGAGCAAGTTATCTCAACAGATAGCACATCGAAGAATATATACAGATGACGAATAAGAATATGGAAAGTTGTTCATTATCATTTGCCATAAGGAAATTCAAATTAAATTAACAATAAGGTTTCAATACACACCTGTGGGACAGCTAAAATTCAAGAACTTGAAGTATCAATTACTAGTAAAAAAATATAGAGCAAGACAAAATCTGATTCATAGCTGGTGGTAATGCAAAATGGTACAGTCAATTTGAAAGACAGATACTTTTTTATAAGGGTAACCACAGTATCACTATAAAAATTAAGTAATTCAGCTCCTCGTTGTTCATCCATGTAGTCTGACCTAAAAAAAAAAAAAAAACTAGAACAATGTGCACACACATATTTATGGTAGCTTTATCCATAATCATGAAAAACTGGAAAGAAGTACAATGTCCCTCAATAGCTGAATAGTTAATCAAACTATGGTACATCTGTATAATGGAAAGCTAGTTGATTAGAACAAATGAATAATCAATCCATGAAAAAACATGGATAAATCTGAAATGCATGTAGCTAAGTGGAAGAAGGTAGTCAAAAAGCTACATACTGTATGATTCCAATCATATAACATTTTGAAAAAAAAAAACACAACAGAGATAGGAAAATGATCTGTAGTTCAAAGGAGTTGCAGGTAGGACAGAATTGAGTAGGTAAAGCACAGGACATTTTTTGTGCAGTGAAAGCATTCAGAAATGTATCATACTGTTGTAGTGAATATATAACATTTTGATTTATTAAAAACCAAGTAATTTCACATTACAGTGATGAAAATTAATGTACACAAATTTCAAAAATATATTTAGAAAGATAGCAAATCCTAAAGTGCAATGCAGAAGGTGATAAAAGAATCTGAGTGTATTTTAAATGGATGAAAAAGCTTAACAGGTTTGCAGACCAAAACTCTAACCTAATAACTTCTGAAATGGGTGGAATCTATAAGACTAAAAGCAAAAATAACTATACAGAGCACTCTTCTCTATTTAGTAAAGCTGTTTCCCACTGATATATGGATTAGCAATTCTGAAAGCCCTGCATATGGATACTAGAATCGAACAATTAAGTAAGTGGACAGAAAATAGTGAGAGTCAAGTTTCTCACTGTTGGAGCCAAAGTAGAGCAAGGGAATGAGGTTAGAATAGTCCATGTGGTAATGGATTAGAGTTAGACACTCTTGAGAACTCATGTTTTGTTTAACATTGATATAGGTGGATATATATAGGGAAATATTTGAAAATGTGACTATATACATGGGTTAGTACCTATCCATTATTTACTTGTTCTGTCAGATTACAGGGCAACAAGAACCCAACACTACTGAGCAAACCTAGCGTACAGAACTTGATTTTCAATACTCTTCTCCAATATGAAGAACTAGTGTTCCTGGGGAAAAGGGTTAATTTTAGGACTGGAGCAGAAAAGGTACAAGCTGACACCTTTATCACCCAAGCCTACCTCCATCTTTACAAGATGAGTTTTAGGTATCTTGAGGGGCCAGAAAACAGAGCAGTGCTCAAAATTAATATTGGATTATATTCCAAAATATAAATGAAATATCTGTTAGTGCATACCATTATAAAAATGTTTGAATAAATGAAGAAGAATAGACAAATACTGGAACAAAAGAAGTTTACATAGGCCAGAGCCGGTTACTAAGCTAATTCTCCGCCTATGGCGCCGGCACCCGGCACTCTAGGTTCTAGTCCTGGTTGGGGGGCCAGTTCTGTCCCCGTTGCTCCTCTTCCAGTCCAGCTCTCTGCTGTGGCCCAGGAAGGCAATGGAGGATGGTGCAGGTGCTTGGACCCTGCATCCACATCGGAGACCAGGAGGAAGCACCTGGCTCCTGGCTTCGGATCAGCGCAGCACGCCGGCTGTAGAGGCCATTTGGGGGTTGAACCAATGGAAGGAAGACCTTTCTCTGTCTGTCTCTCTCTCTCACTGTCTACCTCTGCCTGTCAAAAAAAAAAAAAAAGTTCACATAATCGAGTCACTACACCTTTATGTAGCTAAAGCATCACTCCCTGTTTTTTTTAAGTATAGGCTGTACAAAATAACTCCCTTCCAAAAGAATACAGTTTGGAAAAGGAGAAGAGAAGAAAAAAACTTTACAGAGGAGAAAGCTTTTGAATACTACTCATGCCGTGTAATCAAGATTAACGTCAACAGTGACATCAAATAAGTACTCTTGATTTGACGGGACATGATGAGAATGGGACTCCACCTCTGTGGTCTTCCTCCCTTAAATCCATCACCACATACCATTCATGAGAAAACTACTGCAAAATTCCCATCTGAGTCCTCCTGCACAAAAACGCGTGAACATGAAACTTGAAAACTCAAGGATCATTAAAGCAATGAAAATCTGAAAATTTGTCAGAACAGGGGTTGAAGATGGTATGGTGATTAAATGTAATATGGTAATTACTAAATGTAATTTTGGGTCAGAAAAAGGATTTTGTGGGAAACTGAGAAAATCTGAATAAAATATTGACAATAACAAAATGCAACAGTATAAATTCATTTATCATGGCAGATGTATACACTAATTCGAATTATTAATAATAAGGGAAACCACATGTGGGAAATACAGGAACCCTCTTTACCCATTTTGAAGTCTTTCTGTAAATCAAAACTGTTATAAAATGAAACAATTTTCATTTTTAAAATACCACACACATTTCAGAACTAAGTACATGTTTATGATCTAAAATAATCCATGAATAGATAACATCACATCCCAAAGGCCATTGAAAGGTCTTACCCAACATGTTTCAAGTCCATTAAACTTGAACGATGTTCAAAGTATACAGTCCGTTTCAATTTTCTGCCAGAAGAAAAAACCCACAATCTTTGCAGAACAAATTTTGAAACATATTTCTATTCGTGAAAATAAAACTAATGTTTGGCATTTTCTGTCAGATTAAATTTTACATTGCTTTTAATCTTTGTTTCTTGTATATGAAATACACTGCAGCTTTCAGAATAAAATTCAGTTAGACAAGAAAATGACTTTCGTACTGTATATTTCCACACATTAATAACATCATTTGCATGCTAAAGAAATGAAATTTTTATTCTGCTGTGGCCACCAAGGATTAATTTAATGAGTTGAATAGAATTCAGATTGCCTTCTGAGAGAGAGAAGGTTAAAAGGTACATTTTGCTAAATATTTAAAATCTTTAACCTTTGTGGTATGGATCTCTATGCTTAAAAAAAAAAAGTAAAACCTTCGAGCATACTTGTATCTTGCTTGAAATTTTTTCCTTTTTTAAATTCAAAGGCAAATTGCATGATTCTTTGAATTAATGTGCAATATTTCATAGTAATACTATAATTCTATTTTGGATGAATTTATAAGCATTCTTATCACATTTCCAAATATATATTTTATCAAACCTGGGTGCATAAGGAGGAAGTTGTACATGTGTATAGGTAGCGTTAATAGTCTGTTTTATGCCTTTCTTCTGCAGTACCATATGGGACCATAGAATTCATAGTTTTCATAACTAAATGAACAGCTTTCATATTTCCATTTAATTATTAATGTGGTCACTTGTGGGAAGATTAATAATTATCTTTCAGTTGTGTTTTTGGCACTTCTGAATCCATTTATTAGCTGGCATCTTGTATTTTCTTCACAAACTGTCACACAGAGGAAACCCTTGTATTTGAGGCTTTTGGAGGTAATGGTCACTATACATAGCATCAAAATTTCTTTTACTAGGTACATCATACCACAATAAATATATTTTTAAAAACTGCCAAATACGCAAGATTTGTGCATCTCTAAATATCTAAGGAATTAGTCTAAAAATTATTTTTAAAATGTCTTGATAAGAAAGAAGAAAAATCAGTGTAAAAGGGAAGTTACCTCATCAAATATGTTTATATTCTTGATAGAAGCACAGATGAGCATCTGAAATTCAACATGTAGTAATAAAAGAATAGAAATCAAAATAACATTTTTCTTGAATCATTAAAGTTACCCAACCCCTAATATTTCTATTTAGCAATCCAATTGGCTTTCAAAAAATCATTTTTGATATTTAGGTTTAAATTAATGTTTAATATAAAACGTTTTTATTTTGTTTTCATACATTTATATTACAAATATATATTTCTCAACACATCTATAAGGCAAAGCACTAAAAATTATTTTTTAGGAAATTAACTGACTGCAGAACATACTGTAGAGCTGTACCCACAACTTCATATCTTTCCATTGCAGTGACTCTGGTCCCTCTCCAGAAGCCTTTGGTCATGAAATCAAACCCCTGAAAATCAGACCCCTGGAAAGCCCTTCCATTCCAGCCAGGCTGGAATTGATTCCTCCCAGGGGGATTGCTGTTTGTCTGATTTTGACACCTGGCCCTTTCAATAGCAATTCTCTTCTGTCTGCTTTTTCTCACTATTTATGAGTCACACTTTTTCTGTTCCTTGTATGTTTCAAAATTTTTTGTTGAAAAGGTGACATTTTAGACAATGCATTGCCATGAAATGATTTCCACCTCTTTCTCTCCAGAGTGTGTTTTATTGCTGTTTTCCTACTTATTTATTTAGTGACTTGGCTGGAAAATTTAGTGATGCCTACTGTCCCTGTTGTATGAAGCCTTTGATTTCACTCCTCTTAGGATGTAGCTTTGAGAATATACAAATTTATCATGAGACGGTAATCGTTTTAGCTAGACCCTCTTCGTCTCTTTCCCTGATCTCTCTGTTAAGCTGTCTGAACGTATTAAGTCCAGCTGATAGACTCCATTAATTATGAGCTGATTGCTTTATTGTTTTTCGTAATATCCTTGGACATCAATTATACCGCAGACCAATTCAATGAAATTTGGGCAGGGATAGGTTTTGAGTCCAGTCTCAGAGGTTGCTATTGATTCCAGTAGGACTTTTCTTAGCTACTTCCTTGGACTCATTGGCCTGTAGTTTCCCTGTGACTTTGATAGAACTTACAGATTCTTTTCAGGTGTTTTTTTTTTAAGATTTATTTATTTATTTATTTGGAAGCAGAGTTACAGAGCAGCAGAGGCAGAGAAAGAAAGGTCTTCCGTCTGCTGGTTCACTCCCAAGATGGCCTCAATGGCCGGAGCTGGGATGATCTGAAGCCAGGAGCCAGAAGCTCCTTCTGGGTCTCCCATGCAGGCCACTTCTACTGCTTTCCCAGGCCATAGCTGAGAGCTGGATTGGAAGTGGAGCAGCAGGGACTTGAACCAGCACCCATATGGGATGACAACCCTGCAGATGAGGGCTTGAACCTATTGAGCCACAGCACCGGCCCCTTCAATTGTTTATCACCTAAATTCTCATTGTTCTTGAGTATCATTAGCTTTGAAATAACTCACACTTCTGTGAAAGCTTTGCAGTTCTGTTTTTATGGACTATCTCTTCTTCCAAGCATTATCTTCCACTACTCTGTGCTCTGGGTGGGGGCAGCCTCTATTCTAATCAGCTTCCATTCTTGGCATTGAAATTTTGTACTAATGAGCTTAAAGGGATTAGAAGGCTTGTCTTGACATGCTCAGTAGAGACTCCTCCCTAAGAGCAGACCCTGGGAAAGCAGACCCTGACAACTCATCAAACAATTTGACATCTACAATCAAAGTTGAAGGGATGAGAAAAACTGATGCCCTGTCCTCTGATGAGATGCCATGCCCTGTGATTAAAAGCTAATGGAAGAGGGAATTCCTTTGACCATATCTTCCCAGAGTGATGGAGCTGCTGCCAAGTTGAGTTGCTATGGTGGGAGCATGAAGGGTCTGGGGGTGAGGTATAGGAATGTGATTGAGGGCAGATTAAACTTATGTTTTCATTCATTTTATGTATATATTTAGCACAACTTATAGAATTTTAAATACTGTGTGTATACATACATACATATGTATACAATTATATGGACATGCCTACACGTTATTATCATCCATTTTTGAACAAACTTACTAAGGTATAATTAGCAATATCTGGATCCTCTAATCAAATGTGCCCTTTCATCCAATTCAAGTTTAGATTCAATGGTTGTGTCTGTAAATTTGGGTCTTTATTTTCCCTGAAAAGTTCACAAGCCATGAGTCTTAACCTCTCTAAAGCCTGATATAAACAGTAAAAATGACTTTCAACAAGTTTCTAATCTCATAAATCATGAGAAAATATGCAATAAATTCCTGCTATTGACCACAGATTAACATTTCTGCCCAATTTTTAATTACAAACTATGGTTGATAATGAGCAAAATGTGATGTATCTATGTGATATACTATGTTCAATAATGTTGATTAGAAGAAAGAATTAGAAAATTAAAGGAAGGGAGTGAACCAGCGGATGGAAGGATGGAAGACCTCTCTCTGTCTCTGTCTCTGTCTCTCTCTCTCTCTCTGCCTCTCCTTTTCTCTGGAAATCTGACTTTCAAATAAAATAAATAAATCTTTAAAAGAAAAAAAAAAGAAAATTAAGGGAAAAGGATGGAAAGCTAGAAAGAAATGACTTTAGGACCTCACCCATGCTTCAGTCAAAAGTGATCATTAATATTTGAAAGCTAAGATATCCAAGTTTTCAGCTGGATAAACTTCCTGTGGCAACAAATGAGCAATGTTTAAACAATTTTGCATAAGCATATTGATTAGGCCAATCAATTTTAAACACATTATTTTCTAATTGACCTCATAAATCATCTCCTCAGGAATCCACTGACCTCTAACCTTAGCGAATCCTGTTTATCTATATCACAAGGCTGATTGCATGTCAGGCGAGGAAGGGTCAGGCAAGGATTGTCTCAGCATTATTTTATTAGTAGGTTTATGTTAAGTGTTTAACAAGTACTTCTTGTATTATTTTATGAAGTATTAGAGTTATAAAAATGAAATATCAAACTCAGTGTTGTAAATATACATTGCAACTGATTTAAAAACATTTTTTCAATTTATTCAAAAGGCACAGACTGAAAGACAGAATGTCTTTCAAAAATAAATTACTTAAATAAAGCATAACGTCCTTTTGTCAATTTACTTTAAACTTCATTACCCTATTCTACTCATATTAAGATATGAATGGTAGGAAATTTACTGTATAATAAATGATAGGTTATGTACCTGCTACTCTGTTCACAATACCTTATTGCCTAATAAAATCAACAAACGGCCATTATGAAAACTATTTGTTCCAGTTCAAAGCATTATAAAGCTAAGACTCAAACTGATAATATAAAACCAGTTAGGAGTATTCTCTTATTCATAAAGTGTTCAAAATTCCCTCCATAGCTGTATTGTAAAACTTTTGGTTTTATTGTTTTGCATATTACAAATGCTCAGCCATCCATATTCTGACCTGCCAGGAGCCAGGTAACTTTGACCTTCTGATCTTTATTAATTTAAGCATTTCCCTTCCTATTAAGCAAAAAGAAAAGGGAAAGAGACTGCAATTTAAATGAGAAGGATTTGTTACCTGATTTTAATGCCAATAAAAAATTTGGTATGGGTTGAGGTTAAGAAATATAGCTAAATGCAGTTTTTCAATTATCTGTGGATTTCAATTATCCTGGGATTCCTCTCTTTTATTAGAATAAATAACATGTTAATGTAACTTTTTGTATAGAATTTAAATCTCACCACGCTCAACTTCATTATCTGGAACTGGACTTTCATTATCAGAGACTGAAGGGAATTTAGGAAATTACATTATTGTTATTTTTTCATTTCTTTGAAAAAGCTGACACAAAGTATTTCACGCATCAAGAAACAATAAACCAGAAAGTCTGTCAGGTAGCTTCTTTTTTGTACTGTATTGATTATAAGATTTACATTTTATCCCCTCCCTGAAACTCAGCAGCCATAAAACCTGGAAAACATTTTAAATGTACTGATATGCACTGACACACAATTTCATGCATACATATTACATGCCTACACATTTGCAAGCTCTAATAACCATGTCTTGAGAGACATTTCTAAACTTAAATTATTAAATATGAAAATATTCCACTAAACTTTACAGGCTTTCAGAATAAATGCTCAGTGCTAACACATGATATCATAGGGTCTTCACTGAATTGCTACAATGGAGGATATGTGCCAAGGGTTTTGATCATGACCTTCAGCAATTTACCTTTTTGAGCTTCAATTTCCTTCATAATTTTAGGGTAACATATTATGCTGTTGTGAGGAACTAACAGGAGTCACTGTGCACTTAGTACCCATGTAGGATCTCTGTCCTTAATGTGTTGTACTATGAGAATTAATGGCAAGATAAGTCTTCAAACAGTTCTTTATATTTTGTGTGTCTGAGTGGGTGCAAATTATTGAAATATTTACATTATAGTGCTGACTTGCATTCTGGCTGTACTATTTCCAATCTGGCTCCCTACCATTGTGCCTGGGAAAGCAGACAAGGATGGTTGAAATGCCTGGGCCCCTGCCTCCCATGTGGGAGAGTTGCATGGAGTTCCTGGTTCCTGGCTCCTGACTTTGTCCTGTCCTGACCTCAGTTCTTGCAGCTGTTTTGGGAGTTAAGCTTCAGATGCAAGATTCTCTCTCCCTCTCTCTTTCTCTCTCTCTCTGTATCCTTCTCTGCCCCCTCCATCACTCTGCCTTTCAAATAAATCTTTGAAAAATAAAGTTTATAGAAAATACAACTAGATGAGTTTATTTTCATGCAAAAATTAAATTGTATGTATAATTTTATCATAATATACATTTCCATGAACTTTTTGAACTACCTTCATATTTATTTGGAAGTAAAAATGCACAAGTATGGGTATACATGTGCTACATGTGTGCTTATATGCATATATATTAGCACAGTGCCTTGTACACCACTAAATAATATGTAACTGCTACCATATGATTGATATTATCATCTCTGATTCCTTACTTTCCCCTTTTCCCATATCACAAAATGATCTCAGAAGTCAATTTCTGTAATGCATTTCAAATTTGTCCAGTCTTCTTTTTCCATTCCACTTTTCTCTGAAGACCACAACACAACTTCCTTGTCTATTCTAACAGTTGCATCGTAACTGTCCTCACTGCCTCCAATATTAGATTCTTTAATCTTCCTACAGACCTTCAAGAGATTTCTTTTAAGGAGAAAGTTGATTATGTGTCACTCTATGAAAGAAAATCTTTAATACCTTACCATACCTTGGCACTCAAATATCACTATGTGCATTAATTCACATTTATAGCAGCCTCACATTCTGTACCTCCATTTCTCTTCCTTCTCCCATCCTTCACCCAAAAACACATCCTAAATCACACTGTTAACAAAAAGCTTTGAATTTCCTCAGTCTGCAAACTTGGTTGGTACTATCCTCATTGCCCTTGACATTCCTCCTTCTCTATGCAATCTGAACACCCCTATAAAGAGATACTTAATTCTAAGTTTGAGTACCTTATGGGGTTTTCCCAGACACTGACTTAATTGCATCTCCCAGAAGTCCTGCTGTGCATCTGGGTATCTCTCATTTGCTGGAGCACTATATCAGTGCGGCTAAGGGTGATCTGAGTAGTACTTGAATTGACACAGTATTTTGAGTGCCATGGTTAATTTTCCAATACAATTATGACATGAAACATGGGCTTTTTGATTTCTTAGCAATGTTCCAAAAAGATTATCACATTACCAAACCAGAGTGAGTTCACCTTCCAGCACAAATCACGAAACAGATATATAAGTCACAGGTTTTGTGGGGAGGAAGTTATTACAAGACATCCAGATAAGGACATTGAGGAGATAGGAGTAATGTTAAAGTATGACTCCCTGAACACCTTTTGCAAGAGATATTAAGAAGGAAAAGTTGGTAACCATATATGGGAATTAGTTGGGCCTCAAAAAGGGGAGTTCTTGTTCTTTCTGCATAGGCATAGATCTTATATTGTATGTTTAAAATATGGCAGTCTCAGCATTTTTGGGTGGTGATGATATTGGCACAAAACCCTGGTAAGTTCACCTAGCAATCAGTAGCACATGTCACATACCATGTTACAGTTCTGACAGATTTTAGCTAGGTTGGGAAGTTTCAAGCTAGTTGGGTAGTTCTGGAAGGTAAGCTCCAAACGTTTCCATGAGACCTTTATTTCTTAATCCTATAGTGTACCATTTCATTCATGAAAGACTTGCCACCTCTAGATTGCCATTTAGAACAAAGCATCAAAATCTCACTTATATGAGAGAATTGGAACAATCATCTCCTTTCTTCTCCCTACATTCTAACTAATGTTGTCTCTCAAGAGTTCATCCCTTAAGAAGGGTTTCACAGCACATTTAGTTAGTCACCCCTCTCCTATAATCCAGTTGAACTTTGCATATTTCCTAAAACAAATCACACCCTCATTTTTCAGAATGTTTATATTGTGTCCCTTTATTCTCTATATATCACTTTAATATCACATATAATATTTATTTTACCTTCCATGATACTTACATCAGAAAATTGCTCATAGAAAATATTTAATAAATACATGATGAATTGAATTGATGATGATAATGTCACCTAATATTTATAAAAATGGCAAAGACTTTTGAAAACAAAACTAAAACTGAACCCTTATAATATAAAAATAAGGCCCAGCCTCTCATCTGTCTCCCTTAGTTCAAGATGCCCTTGCCTGTCCTTTATCAAAACAAATTCACTGACTTTAGGAGTGATACAACTGGTCTGACAAGGCTGTAATCACCACACTCAAGGAGTAGTTTGCTTCTCCCATATACAAGAATTCTGTTGGCCAGTATTGTCCTGGGGTGATTTGTGTAAGGGAATTCCAGGTTCAGGAAGAATGTAACTGCCACCTTCATATAATCCCCAGACTAAACCCTGGCCATCATAAATTCCCTAAAGAGTACAGCATCCCTGACCAACCAAAGGAAGGTTATTAGCACCACTGATCAACCAGGAACTTGGACAAGAGCTGATCCCACACCTCTAGGCCCCAGTGTCAATTTATAAGAAACTTCACCTGAATCCCTTGGGAGCCTGGGGATTAAGGATAGCATCCTGACTCCTTGCTCTGTGCTTTTCAATAAATACCTACTTTCTTCCACCATCCTGTTGTCAGATACTTATTTTTCTGTACATAGAATGAGTCAGCCTCGTTTGGGGATTCTATAACATCACTTTCAATGAGCTTGGGGTGCTGCGTGGCAATAAAGCTATAGGTACAGACATAAAGATGCATGGTAGAGCAGGAAGCCATATCAATGTAAAGCTAAGAAACAAATATAGAGAGATCAAATCATTTCCTAACATACACATGTTTCTTCCTCCAGAGTGAATTAATCTTGCTATCAATAAGAAAGAACTGGTTGAAATAAAGAAAATGTGAACATAATGTCAAACACTACAGACATATTAGAAGGAAGAAGTGGAACTAAATAAATTAATTTGGAAATGTCTCTAAGAATGCATAATGAAGTTAAAAAAATGTTTCTAAATAACAAAAGCATCCCACTTCCAGGTATCTATGCAAAAGATAGGACCATGTTGTATCAAAGATATGCCTGCACCACCATGTTTACCATTGCTGTTCACAATAGCCAAAATATAGAATCACCAAGGTGGCCATCATCAGATGAACAAATAAAGTGGCATATCTGCAATGAAATACTATTCAAATATTAAAAAGAATGAAACTTCATCATTTGCAGCAAAATGTGTGTAACTGGAAGACATCACATTGAATGAAATAAGCCAGACACAGAGAGACAAATATTGTATGTTCTCCTTTTATGTAGGAACTTAAATTTAAAAAAAGAAAAAGAAAGGAAAAAATTAAAAGAAAAAAGAAATGCTTCTGTGTATAAATATTGCTGCACATATGGTTTGGTCAAACTTTATTTTATACCTTTGTCACATAATGTCTAAGAATGTTATACTAGGCCGGTGTCACGGCTCACTAGGCTAATCCTCTGCCTTGCGGCGCCAGCACACCAGGTACTAGTCCCGGTCGGGGTGCCGGATTCTGTCCCGGTTGCCCCTCTTCCAGGCCAGCTTTCTGCTGTGGCCAGGGAGTGCAGTGGAGGATGGCCCAAGTACTTGGGCCCTGCACCCCATGGGAGACCAGGAGAAGCACCTGGCTCCTGGCTTCGGATCAGCGCGGTACGCCAGCCGCAGCGCGCCGGCCGTGGCAGCCATTGGAGGGTGAACCAACGGCAAAAGAAGACCTTTCTCTCTGTCTCTCTTTCTCACTGTCCACTCTGCCTGTCAAAAAAAAAAAGAATGTTATACTATTATAGGTTTAATGATCTGTAATTACTTTGAAATTACTGTATATGGGTGAAATGGTCATTTTTCCATTTGATTATTGTTTATATCCCTTGCTTATATTTCCACTAAATTAAGACCTTTTTGCATTTTACTTGTTGAACTCTTTTGTTACTGGAGCATTAAGCCCTTGAATGCAATGTAAATTAAAGATATGTTACCTCAAAAGAGAAGGAGAAGAGGGAAGAAAGGAAAGGAAGGAAGGGAAGGAGAGAAGGTAAGAGAGTAAGGAAGAAAGGGAATATCATTATCTTCTCAGAAATGTATGAATCTGTTAAAAACTTTAAAAAACTAAAAATTAAAAAATTGGCAAAAGTTTACATATTAAAATTGTGAAATACATGATACTTTGTATTTTCTAGGAGTATATGCACAGTGAAAGGTGTGAAGGAATATATACCAGAGAAGCCATTAATTGTATTTGAGGAGAAGCAAGGAAAGATACACAAGGGCTGAAAATGGTGTCATTAGGCTGAAATTTCATGGTTTCCTTTCATTATAAATAATGTTTTAACTACTTATTAATATGACAGAATGCATTCTCATTCAAAGTCAGATGCCAGAATTCAGATCATGTCTGCCAGTTACTGCTTAAGCAAATTTGGACAATATAGTCTCTTTACCTCTCTCTTTTCATCTACAAAATGTTTATACAACTATTTAGTAAACAAGTTTGGCTTCATGGGCAAGAAATTATTTGTAAAAATGCAAAACTTTTGGTAAAAATCAGAACCTACACTATGGAATATCACTGTCATAAAAAGAAGGAAATCCTGTCTTTTGCAATAAAATTGATGTAAATGGAAACCATTATACTTAGTGAAATAAGCAAGTCTGTAAAAGAAAAATGCTATATGTTTTCCCTGATCTGTGGTAATGAATAGAGTACAAAAAAGGTAATGTATCTTTAGTGGAATTGACATTTTGAAAATTGATTATTAGTTGTAGCCCTTGTCTCTACTGTTGTGGAACAGTATTTTGTTTTGTTTTTTTTCTTACTTTTTGTTGAGTTCTTTACTTAGTGGAGGGCTATCCTATGAGTATAAAGTAAACTGAAAGTAGATCATTGTAAAAATTAAGAGAGGGAATAGGAAAGGAAGGAGAAGGATGGGTAGAAGGGTGGGCAGTAGCAAGGGTAGGGTGGGAAGTATCACTATGTTCTGAAATCTATCTATCTATATATATGAAATACACAAAATTTATTCACCTTATGTACATAAAAATTATATATATATATATATATATTCACTCCCCAAAACATGTGCTCTACCACTTAGATGTTCCATATTACATTTGGGAAGTTTATATGATGATATGTCAAAAAGTTGATTGAAAAAATGGAGTCAAGGCCGGCACCGCGGCTCACTAGGCTAATCCTCCGCCTAGCGGCGCCAGCACACCGGGTTCTAGTCCCGGTCGGGGTGCCGGATTCTGTCCCGGTTGCCGCTCTTCCAGGCCAGCTCTCTGCTGTGGCCAGGGAGTGCAGTGGAGGATGGCCCAAGTACTTGGGCCCTGCACCCCATGGGAGACCAGGAAAAGCACCTGGCTCCTGGCTCCTGCCATCGGATCAGCGCAGTGCACCGGCCGCAGCGCGCCGGCCGCGGCGGCCATGGGAGGGTGAACCAACGGCAAAGGAAGACCTTTCTCTCTGTCTCTCTCTCTCACTGTCCACTCTGCCTATCAAAAAAAAAAAAAAAAAATGGAGTCAAAAATAAGTTTAAGGGGAAGTTCAGCACTGTGTCACAGCAGGTTAAGCCTCTGCCGACAACACTGGCATCCCATATGAGTACAAGTTTGAGTCCTGGTTGAAAAGTTCTTATCCCCTTCTCATGCTGCCTGGGAAAGCAGCAGAAGCTGGGCCAAGCGCTTGGGTCCCTGTGATACCTGTGGGAGACCAAAATGGAGCTCCACGCTCCTGGCATCAGCCTGGGCAAGCCCTGGCCATTGTGGACATTTGAACCATGAACCAAGAGATTGAAGATCTCTTTCTCTGTGTGTGTGTCATCCTCTCTGTGTAATTATTTCTTTCAAATAAATAAAACAAATCTTTAAAAAAAAGAGAGATAAGTTTATTTTGGTGCAAAAATTTTAGAAATCCAATCTTAATTTTTCTTATTAAAAAAACTAATTAATTAATAATATGCAGTTTCAATGAGGTTGTTGAAGATCCTCCATATATACTGTGTGCTGGGATCTTAAAATGAAAACTATTGTACCAATTTGGAGGTACAAACTGTCAGTGAAATTGATTAGGTCTGATACATTAGAATGTCTTCCAGACAAAAGAAAATATCTCTGAGATCTTCAAATGGAAAGTTTAACAAAAATTCAATAAACTTTTTCTCTATGTATTTGATTAATTGCATTCATTCTCATGTATGTTTACATCAACTGCCTACTCTTACCACCTGATTTGACCCCCAGGAACTTTTTCTATGCAGGAGGAAGAATGTGGCCAATGAACAAGCAGATGAGAAGGTGATTTTAACATAGTTTATTGTAAAAAGTGAAGAGACAGAAATTCCTACACCTGATAGACCAAATGGGCATCTCAGTAATGGACTGAGAGCCCAGTGTGCATGCAGACTGAGGTTTCTATGGACATGAGTATGGATTCCCCCATTTCTTCTCCCATCCTCCTTGTACTGGGAAAGCCTGGGTGGAGTATTTTGGGATGTGGAATTTGCCTAACCAAACCCCTCTGGACAAAACTGGTTATCAGGGTTCTTACCTGTTGCAGAAGCAAAAGATTCCTGTAGTCCAGTAAGGACAGCTGTATAGCTCCCTCAATTCAGTGAATTCCTTTTGATATAGGACAGACAAGGAAACCTTGGGCTAGGGGAGACAGACAAAAAAAAAAAAAGCAGGGTCCTATATTCGGGACTTATATACATAGGCTAAAAATATCCATCTAGCTGTGTTAACATTGCTTTGGCTACCCTTTTTTTTTAATGGAAGTGAACTCAGTGTTGCAATTTTATTTTCATTTTTATTGATCTTTCATGTGTACAAAATTCTGATCACATGGAAGATGATTTCCTAGAGTCTAAATGTATATGTCAAGGTAGTAGATGTTGCTCAAATGAAAAATGCAAAGCAAATCCATGATCATACTTGAATGAGTCTTGAAAACCTGCTTTCCACTATGTAAAAAATAGAATTTCTGCATTTACCCTAAGACATTGCTATATGTACTTTATTTTCCTTGTCTAGTTTAATTAAAAAATGAATTGAGGCCAACATGAAATACCAAGCTTTATTTAGTTCAGACAACTAAATAAGAAATGTCTAGTCTGCACCCATTTTTGTTGTTTATCTAAATGCTCTTGTTGTAGTGCAAGCCATAATTAAAAATACTTTTGTTCAACATTGTCACCCCGCATTTCCCAAGTATATACTTTGGACCTAGAATTGTTCTAGGTTCTGGTAATGTAACATTTCTTATCTTTGTAAAACTCACAATCTAGGAAGAAAAACAAATTAACAAAGGATTTTTTTCATAGAATTTATCTGCAACAATAAAGGCTGATATATTATAACTGCACATACAAAGCCATCCTTTAAAAACATTACTTTGTTACTTAAACATGTTATTTTTAGAAAAAAGAAAAATTTAATCTAAACAATGCTAATGATCATATATACTAATTATTTGTTATCAATTAATTTATTGTCAATATCTGTTTTCTGGTTAACAATACTATTTTTAAATTTTGTGGCTAACTTGATCTGATTTTGGAACCTAAAACTTCCTTCAAAATTTATGGGTAATGTAGTGCAATGAAGGAATCCATTCAGGATAAGACTTCCTTTTAGGCTCTGACTTTTCTTAGCTCAGAAGATTTAGATAGATCTTAATTAACATACACTTTTGTCAAGGAGCCAAGGGAAGTCTGTAGCTCAAAATCTGAGCATCAAGGAAGTAGTTGAGGATGTGTGAGGATTACTGTCCTGTGGCCACCTGCTGTGAATCCCAGAAAGCCATATCTGGCAACATCAGTTTCCAAGTGTTTCTATTTGATAGAATCGAACCTGACCGCCAGCTTCTGTTTCTGCCAAGTCTATTATGTATAATTTTTAGTTGGTGTAATTCTCTTAAACCCAAATCGGAGTGTCGTGCAGTAAATGACGCTCAGTCTTCTTCACAGCAAGGGGGTCTGAAATTTCTCCTACTAACTTGATTTCTATACCTCTGCCAAGGCATGCATATTGCAAGGAGGAAAAGAGTAGCACATTCCTGAACTCTAATGATGTGTATTTCATCAGCCATTGACTTTCAGGAAGAAAGATGTCTGATGTGTCAAGTGACCTTTGGGCTTTACATCTACAAGAATTCAGAGGGGATAATACATAACAAGTAAAAGTGACATTTTTAATATCACAGCTGGATCAGAGCAACCTACTATTAATCCATGATTTCCAAACGAATGCTGGGTACTTGTGTCAGCTTTCTCTTTTTGTCACAAAATAGCTGCATTATTTGGGCTTTTCAATAGTTGTAAATAAGCACTGTGGTTACCTATTTCAAGTAAATGATTCTGATGTTGGTTATTTTCAGTCTTTCCCTTCTTTAAGCCTCCACAGTGTCTACACTCTGACTCATTCGACCCAGTACTTAATTAAACATAAGCCTTTAACTGCATTCCTATAGATAAAAGGCAATCTTCCATTTTTGTTGCAGTACTGACTCACCTAGAAAGTAGTATCATATAGTAAGTACATTGTTGATGAATACCTTTGGATTGGTTCAGTCTCTGAGTGGCTGACTGTTAAATTCACTGATGAGCTGGTTATATAATATGACAGTAGGAAGGTACTTTAACCCACATTACTGAGGCCAACCAATTGACTTTCAAAGGAACAGTAGGATCTTGGCAGAAGAAACAAAATCACAATCCTAAAATAATTTCTTTTCAGCTATCGAGGGGACACTATAAATTTTGGTGCAAGATTCAGAGATGCTTTCAGGTCTCTAAATATTTAGCAAGAGGGGGAAAAAAAAGTGCTTTCTAACCTCAGGAGATCAAGTACTCAAGACTATATTGGAAAAATCTGCTTCCAAATTAGAGAATAACAGTGGCCCATTACTCTCAAACAGCATAAAAAAATCCAAGAAAGTTTAAAAGATTCTAAAATTAAGGAAATTGTATGATGCATTATCAAATATAATGTAAAAATAATCCTCCAATACTATGTTTTGAATGCTTGTACACTCAAAATTGTTTCACAGCTAATCAGGCTTCAGATATTGAATTTATTTTTTGAAATATTCTAGGGGCCAGCACTGAGGCATAGAGGTTAAAGATACCACCTGCAGTGCTCCTGCCCTTGTAGCCATCTGGGGAGTAAGCCAGCTGATGGAAGACTTTCTCTCTCTCTCTCTCTCTCTCTCTCTCTCTCTCTCTCTCTCCCCCTCCCCCCATAACTCTGCCTTCAAATAAATCAATCAATCTTAAAAAAAGAAATATTCTATCCTACCTAAACATGTGTTAAAAGCAATATATAATCTCTATTCTCATTTAAAAGGAATTAATTAATGCAAAAGAGAACAGTCCTTGTGCATAATATGAACTGAGATATTAATTAAAGCCATGCTATTCTGAGGTCTGGGACAAAAGTCCTATTTAAAGTAGGAATTAGCTGTGCAAAATTAAAGTAAAACAAAAGTTCTTGTGAGTTTAAATAATTTCACCCAATCCATAAATTTTCACCTTAGATTACCCCTGAAGAAAAATCAAACTGTTCTGCTTCGTGCCCACTGTGATTGCCAGATGATTTATAGGAATGTTTTATAGCACTTTAAGTCCTCGACAAAGGATCAACATGAATCCTTCTGTCCTCTCCGTACTTTGTTGGCAAATATCTTTTACCACTTAAACCAATGTGGTTTCCACTCAATCCTTCACGCTACCGACTCCTACCCTTTGAAAGGTAACTCCAGAAGTCATTAGACCATTTTGACAAGGGATAATAATTCACCTCAATATACCCTTCAAATCTGTTAAATAAATGAGAGTAGGATGGTCGTTCCTTTTGTGCTGTAATTCAACTCCTAACTCAAACAATTGTGAAAAGCTAAAGTGGAGATACAGCAACTGCATGCCACCTGCTGTTCTTTGTGACAGCTGCCACTGCCCCTTGACACTGAAGAGCATGGCACTGTCACCCAGTAACCAGGCAATCTAGAGAGTTCGGGGTATATTAATGAGTGCACTGCAGTGTACATTGGTCTGAGGATTTATGCTGTTATTCTGATACCAAGAGTAAAAGCTAATAACCTCTGCTTCCAAATGCATGTTTGCAAAACTGACAAGCCACAGTGAATTTTCAGCCTTATTGAGAGTAACTGCCTTTTCCAACATCAGATATGGTTTGGTTTTGTGATTTTAGTTCTAAATTAAAGCAAACTATGGTTCTTAGGATTACATGTACGCAACAACAATGCTCTGGTGTTTAACTTATAGGGAAATTATGTATCATAAACATATATTTAGGAGTCCTCCACAACTCCATCATCAAGAACCTCTCTTTTGTAAGTACCTAATGATCTATTATTCAAGCCAAAATGTTGCAGGCTTTATGGTTTTCACTTATTATTCAGACCAACTGTCTCATGACTGTGTAACAACTCATATCCCACACAGTAATTCCAGCCTGAGAAATGCTGCATGTGTTTTTCTCTACCATTTCAATTGTGAAATTCAAATGCATTTGAATAAAAAGAATACTTAACCATTTTAGAAAATTAGTTATCATGGCCTGCTGACTAGGTGATTAAAAACAGAAACTATTTAATGAAGAATTATGTTTTAGATTAAAAGCAAAGTCACACACAGCCTCCCCATCAGGAATAAATACAGGTTTGTGGGTACAAACACAGGACATTATATGGTCTGATCTCATGGGGTGCTCCTTTGACAGGCAGAGCCACCAAAAAAAAAAAAAAAAGTAAAACTAATTATCAGTCCAAGGACACAATATGACAACTAAATCGAGGAGGAGAAAATAATTGGGTTGCAGTTTACTTTTATAATATGGGAATGGAGCTTTTTCTATTTTTAGTTTAAAAGGAAACATGATCCCAGTCTAATGCTGCTGTTCATTTGGCCTATGTGTTTTTTTTTTTTTTTTATGGAAAACTTACAATGAATGAGTCAAAGGGAAACATGTAGGATTCATAAATACACTAACATGACTAAACTTGTATTTTATACCATTAGAGGCCAGAATTTACAGAGATACCCAGGGATCTTGTGATGATGCATTGGATTAATTCACTAGCCTCTAACTTCTGTTTCTGAGAGACCAAATCTCTAAAACTGACATATGGGAAAGTAGTGATATATTGGATTAATTCTGTATCCCCTCACTTTCATTTTAGGTCCCATGTGCTTCAGTGGACATTTGTCTCCATCACAGCCGAATCACACCAAACATTTGCTTTGTCAGTTCATTTGCTCAAATACCACTCAAAATAAGAAATGCTTAGGGAGTAGAGTGCAGCACAAGATCTGCACTCCTTTCTGAAGAGGGCCCAAAGGGCGTTTTTCTCCCAGTGTTCAGAATCCTACTTGTGTAGTTCCCCTCCTCCCCTGCCCAACCAGGGCCTTAATTTGAGGTGTCCTCTTTCCTTTTTCCTCCACTAATGAATCTATGAAATTATAACATCTCCATATTGTTCAAGTCCAGGTTCAGATCAAGCTCCCTGCTAATGTGCCTGGGAAAGCAGCAGAAGGTGGGCCTCTGCCACCCAACCGGGAGATCCAGATGCAGCATTTTGAGGAGTGAACCAACAGATGAAAGATTCTCTCTCTCTCTATCTCTCTCTCCCTTTCTAACTCTTCCTCTCAAATAAATAAAATTAATCTTTAAAAAAAAAAAAAAAAAAAAAAAAACAGTTTCCCGGGGGCCAGTGCTGTGGCATAGTAAGATAAACTACCGGCTGTGTTGCCAGCATCCCATATAGGTACCAGCCTGTGTTCCAGCTGCTCCTTCTCTGATCCAGCTCTCTGCTTATGGCATGGGAATGCAGAGGAAGATGGTCCAAGTGCTTGGGCCCCTGCACCCCCATGAGAGGCCTAGAAGTAGCCCCTGGCTCCTGGCTTTGGATCAGCTCAACTCAAGCCATTCCTGCCATCTGGGGAGTGATCCAGTGGATGGAAGACCTTTCACTGTCTCTCCCTGTCTGTCTGTAAATTTATCTCTCAAATAAGTAAATAAAATCTTCTTAACAAAATAAAATAAAATAAAAATTAAAAGAAGTTTCCCAAATTCTTTGTGCTATGACAAGCTGAACATAAGTTTACTATGGACAATGAATAAAGAGAGATTGCAGCAAAAAAACAAATTCTAAAAAGATTTATCACCCTTTCTTGAGATATTGTGAAACTAGCTATAAAGTAATTGGTATTTCTAGTCTGTTTACAAAAGTATTTGCATATATGATATTTTATATAATCTTCATATCAAAATGAAGTGAAGCAATTATTAATTTCCACCTCGATTTATATGTAAAGAGACTGAGTTTTAACAGATTAAGTAACTCACTCAAAGTCACATAGCTAGTAAATGACAAAGTTGGGATTTTAACCAGGTTTAGTAAACATATGTTAGTCCCCAAATCATCTTTTTCTCCAGTGAAAGAAAAATTGTGGCTTGAAAGCAATGACACAGATTAGTATCAGTGAGAATAAACAGCACATTTAGTACCTGTGATCCATCAGTCCTTTCCAGCACAATAAAATAAGCAGTGAGTATCTGCATGAAATATGCATATCATCACATTAGGAAGAAAAAATATCAGGTGGGTGTTTGTGCTAACGGTTGAAACACTAATTTAAAACTGACATTCAAGGCCAGTGTTATGATGCATCCAGTTAAAATGATGCCTGCAACACCAGCATCGTATGTGAGAGCTGTTTCCAGTCTCAGCTGCTCCAATTCTGAACCTGCTACCCACATGGGAGATCTGGATGAGCTCCAGGTTACTGGCTTCGGCCTGACTTAGTTCTAGCTGTTGCAGCCTTTTGAGGACCGAACCAGTGGATAGAAGATCTCTTTCTCTTTCTTTCCTTCTGTCTCTCTAACTCTGCCTTTAAAATTCTAACCTTAATAAAAAGATAAAGAAGAAAAAAAAGAAAGAAAAGAGAGAGAGAAAGAGAGAGAGAAAGAGAGAAAGAGAGAAAGAGAGAGAGAGAGAGAGAGAGAGAGAGAGAGAGAAAGAAAGAAAGAAAGAAAGAAAGAAAGAAAGAGAAAGAAAGAAGAAAGAAAGAAGAAAGAAAAAAGGAGGGAGGGAGGGATTGTGGGAGGAGCGAGGAAGGAAGGAAGGAAGGAAGAAAGGAAGGAAGGTAGGAAGGAAGGAAGGAAGGTAGGAAGGAAGGAAAGAAAGAAGGAAGGAAGGAAAAAAAAGAGGGAGAAACTAACTCACATCACATATCAAAACACTTGGGTTCTACTTTTGACTCTATTCTCAAGTCCAGCTTCCTACCAGTATAAATCCTGGTAGGCTTTAGGAAATGGCTCAAGATATTGGGTTGCTGCCATCTAATGTGGCACCTGGGTTGAATTCTTGGTTCCCAGTTCTATTTAGCCCAGCTTCAGCCACTGTAGGCATTTTAGGAGTCAACCAGCAGATGGCAGCCCAGTGGCTAGCTGGCTCTCTGTCTCTGTCTTGACCGAGAAAAAGAGAGAGAAGGAAGAGAGAATGAAGGCAGGAAGGAAATAAAGATGAAATATGAACCCTTTTAGAATGTGTGGACCAATCAATGCAAACTCCCTACAATTACTCTTTTGTCAAACCCACATTTTCAATATCTGTTAATGTATAGCCACATTTTCAATATCTTTCTGGAGAATATAATATCAACAAAAAGAAACCAACATTAATTGTCTTCAACATAGACACCAAGAAGGAAAATAGAGTTAATCTTTTCATTCTAGATTCTGGCCAATGTCAGTCTAGTTTCTAGGTTGCTAAAGACTGTACCAGAAGTCTCTATTTTATCCAGTGCACAATATTAAGGAAAAAGTTTAAACTTTGATTCTCTGAAGTGTGTTTGAATCCAGGTTGGAAGTACCCTGCACAAACCAACATATGTATTACTTTTATAATGAGCACTCTGGAAGAAATTCTTTAAAAAATGACAATTTAGAAAATGTGAAATGATAAAGTATATAGATATATGATCACTGTGAAAGATGACTTGGCCAGTAGAATACAATAAGGAAATTAAACCAAGAGTTATGTAAAATTATATGGAAGAGACAACACTGTTTGGTAAGAAAAAAGAAAAAAACAGAGTTGTCCAGGAAAAGCTCTGGCAGAATCAATGTGATATGTTGGAAATAGTTCTTGAGCTAGAGGTTCTGATTTCCCTATACCCTGGCCACACTGCTTTACACAGTCCTTAAGTATCCCTCTAATGTTGGAATCCATTTAACATATCTATGTGTGTGTTGGTGTAATTAGTGGCAGGCATAGGGAAAGAGTTTAGAGTGTGCTGTGAAATGCTCTGCAAGTATAATTTCATGAAACCTGACTACATGCAATTTAAAATTAACTTTAAAGCATTAGTGACAAAAAGAAATGGCCAATATTCTTTATAACAGATAACATGGTTTCAACTTTTCAACTTCAAATTTAAGTTTCAACAAACTGTTATTTCCTCAAATTGATAATATGATTAGTTGCTAATTTTACATCCTCATTCTTAGCTGAAACCTCTGTAAATGATTTTGTGGGCCTTCTACATAAAAACATGCAGAGAGCCATTTGGCTATTGTCATAATACTATATCAAGCTTTGTCTGTTTTGCTTTGTTTTGTATAGCTATGTAGGTCTACTGGCCACTACTGCAATGTTTAAATTAGGTCCATGCTTCCCTCTGTTAACAAAGATTAAGGATGACTCATTCCCTGATTGCCTCCAGGAAATGTTGGGTAAAAAGAAAATAAGGACTTTGGCAGCAAAGTGATCCATCCACTCAGAATAACTGGCCCAGATAAATGGGCTCTGAAATGGAGAGTGATAAGCTTTCTGTTCATTAGGTAAGCCTACAGGAGACCTTACCTTCAGTCTCTGTGTTTAATGTAATAGTTTTCTTAAGAGTTTGTTAGGGAACATAATGGTGGATGGAGGACAGCTCCAACTGTGTCCAAAGCAAGCAGAGTGAAACCTGGGGTCATCCAATATGCTGAGAAGCGGGTAAGGTAACTGCCATCTTCTGTCAAGTTTATCTCGACAAAATATGCGTGAGGCTAATGAGAATTAGAGAGATTTTTTACATGCTGTTTTTGTAAGGAATTCAAATCAGAGGGAAGAAAGATTAAAGCCAACATGATCTCCATTTATTTTTCACTGTAGCACAGTTGAGTATGAGTAGTGAGAATGGGGGATATTTAATTTAGCTTCAGGAAGCCTGGATTACAGTCCTAACTCTTAAATTAATTTGATCTTTGGAAAGGCTGGCAAAAAATTATCTTCAAAGTATTTTCAATTATAACACTGTGTCTCTGTTCATTTATACTCTTGCTAACTAGAAGACAAACCACTATTGTTCATCTTTTGGCCCATTTCATGGCTATTTCTATTTTATATCCATCTAGAAGGTCAAATGCAAAGTCTAAATTAGGGCATCTCCCAAAGACAAACAGCATGAGGCATGTTCAATATCAGCTTATTCAGGACACACCAAAGGCATGTTCTAAAATTTATCCTATGACTAAGCCTTGAGCAAAGACTTTAAAACTGCCCTCTATTTTCAGATCTCTTTATTTAATGTTTTATGGAATCTGAAAACTGTGGAGGAGAGAGAATCACATTTTTTTTCAGTCAACATGATGCCATGACAACGAGTTGAAATATGAAATATTGTCAAATCAACAATTGTTTTGTCTACATGATGCCAAATAACAACCAGATTGATTGATTTGTTTTTAAAGTACAAATTTGTTCAGTTATTGAAGCATGTAGATACAAGATATCTTATAATCATACCTCTTATTTTCTTCACAGGATACAAACCAATTTCAAACATATCATGTCTTCTTTACTCTAATTTCCCCCAACAATCTCTGGCCCATCAGTAGAGCAACTATTATTAGATTTGTTTTAAAAATGAAGATTATAAGTGGGATTTACCTCATAAACACTTAACTATACCAATTAACTTACTCTATTTTCTCTGGCTGAAAAAGAAGAAAATACACTGGTTTACAAATCAAATTGCAATGTTTAAATTTTTCCTGACCCACATAAAGCAAATTATATTCAATATGATTTTGCTGTTTTCCATCATCAACCATACAGTTTCCCTTGCCTGCTAGATTACTGTCCTTCCTCATGCAGGCTTGTGTTGAACACCCTCATTCTCTTAAATAGCATAGGTCCTGGGAAAAGAGAACTCTTCCAGTTAGCAGCCATGTTTGCCTTCTTTACTTCAGTCAAAATAGATATTTTAATATAGCCCCATGCCAAAAGACTGAGACTGTGGAAATAGCATGACTAATGCTGCAAAAATATTGAGGCTTAAGGAAGTAATTTGGTGACATAGATCTGTATGTATAGCACTTAAATGCCTGTACTCCAAACCACTTTTTAAAGTATGTCTTCAGATTTAATGTCAAATCTTCCAATTCTTGCTAACTCAGACTTCCTCATTTGTTCTTCTCCTAGAAAAGGAGAAATAGCAAGTAGAAACATAATGGTGGATGGACCACAGTTCCAGCTGTGTCTGAAATAGACAGATTGAAATAAGAGTTCATCCTATTTGCTGAAGAAGCAAGGAAGATATGTGCCATATTCTGTCAAGTTTATCCAGACAAAATATTTTACTTAGAATCTGAACACAATGTTCTTAAAGGCTAGATATGATTGAATAACAAAATGATTTTCTTAATTTTTTGGCTACCATTAAAATAGCAAGAGCTGGCATTGGATCCTTAAGTTGTGGATGAAGAGAATCTGCCAACTGGATCAGCCTAATCTGTGATTTAGTCATTCTCACACCCAAAAGACTTCATTGAGTGTCAAATATGTGAAGAACAGGATAGATTCATGAAACTTCTTGCAACTAATAATCCAGTAGGTGGCTTAGATATTACCTAAATAGTGAGTGTGATGTGCAGAATTGCTAAGTGCTGCTGGGACTTTTAACAGGCAGTGAACTTGGTGTGGGGACTACAGCAAGATATCTTACAGAGTGAGAAGAGAGGTGTATTACAGTACACAGAATACATTATATGGAGGGTAGCAGACTCAGGTAGCTGAAAAATCATATCCAATAGTTGTGTAAGTTTTCTGTGCCAAAGTAGCTGGATTATAGAACACAGTTATTCAATTAAACACTAATCTAGATTTTGCTGGGAGGGTATTTTATAGATGAGGTTAACATCTACTGTTAAATGACCTTAAGTAAAGGAGATTTTCTGTGATAATCCGGATAGATTTTATCCAATTAGTTGAAAGACTTAAAAAAAAATCTGAAGTTTCCCTGTGAAAGAAGAAATTCCATCTGTGGACTATAGTTCAACTCTTGTCTACAAGTTCAGTCTCTTGGTCTATTCTAAATGCTTCAGCCTTGCCAGCCCCTAGAATGGTGTCAGTCAACCTCTTGAAACAAATTGTAGAAATACACACACACACACACACACACACACACACTACATCTCTCTCTCACTTTCCCACACAAACACATATAGTGGGTGAAAAGTAGAATTTGTAAGCAATTTACTCAAATATTTAGTAAAGAAGAATTCCAAGTAAAATGTGGAAGGCGTAGCTTGTTTTAACCTTGCTAATTTTAATAAAATATAAGAGGAAAGAAGTCAATTGCGGAAAAATTTATTCAGGGATAGAAATTAGTGCTTAATGATTTGGGAAGTCCTTAGCCTAGCCAGATTGCAAAGAATGTTAAAATTTAAAAAAAGTAACAATTGAGGAGCCTTGCATTGTGGCACAGCTCTGCTCCTTCTTGCAATACCAGCATCCCATTTCTAAATGTCAGTTTGAGTCTTGGCTGATCCACTGCCATCAAGATTCCTGCTAATGCACCTGGAAAAGGAGCAGATGATGTCTCAAGTATTTTGATCCCTGACATCCATATGGGAAAACCAGGATGAAGTTACTGGCTTCTGGTTTTGGCTTGGCGCAGCCCTGGATGTTGTGGGCATTTGGAGAGTCAACCAGTAGATGAAAAATATTTCTCTCTCTCTCTCTCTTTCTCTCTGTTCCTGTCATTTTGCATTTTACATATACAAAAAATAAGTAAAACTTATTTTAAAACAAAAGTCATGGGGCCAGCTCTGTGATATAGTGCGTAAAACCATCTCTTGTTGCCCATGCATCCCGTATGGGTGCAGGTTTGAGTCCTGGCTGCTCCACTTCCAATCTAGTTCCTTGCTAATTGGCTTGGGAAAGCAATGGAGGATGGCCCAAGTGCTCGGGCCCCTGCACCCACATGAGAGATCCAGAAGAAGCTTCTTGTTCCTGGTTTCAGAACTGGCCATTGCAGCTTACTGGGGAGTAAAACAGCACATGAAAGACTCTCCCTCTCTCTCTCTTTTTCTCTCTCTTCCTGTAACTCTGCCTTTCAAATAAATAAATAGATCTTTTTTTAAAGGGAAAGAAAGCGAACCACAATAGAGAAAGTGTATTTGAAGAGAAGCTCAAGTAAGCAGCTGAACAAAGCTTTGCTGAAGAAATTAGGTGCCCAATCAAAGTAGAAATAATGCCTCCAATCACTGATATGAGCAGAAGCCAGATATAGGGATAGAGCTGTACAGGAAGAACCTGTGGAGAATCCTCTTGTTGAATGGCATAGGTCACCTTGATATACAAGGGAGACCCGCAAGGTTTTTGAGAATGTTACATGAACAGAGACACTGTCAACCTGGACAGGAAAAAAAAAAAAAAAACCTGACTGAAATGAAAGACAATTATTGTAGTTACAAAATTCTTCAGGCAGGAAACAGGGAAACAAAGCAAATTGCAAAATTTAAGAAAAAAGCTGTAAACATCTGCTACCATTCAATAAAAAGCAAGAACAACTCAGAGGGTGACGGAGCTGACAGTGAGGTGGAGAGCTTGAGAAAGCTGCATTGAGCAAACAGAGGGCAGTCTTGAGCAACAGAGTAGTATTCTTAAACATAATAGAATTTGCTGTAGTGGATTTTAATCTTGTTTAGAACAAGTGACCCCTTTATCCTTCTATTTCCTGTCTTCTGGAATGTGAACATCTATTCTATGCCTATACCACCGTTATAAAAGCATTAAATAAGCAGATAACTTGCTTTCTCACTTGCCAGGCCCACAGATGGTGCAGTAAAACATATCTACAGTCTCACTCATACCTGGGTTAAGTCATTGCATTGAGATATTTGAGACTTTTTAACTGTTTTCATGAGATTTTTGGACTTAAGAGTTAATAATGAGTTATAAAGCTTTCAGATTCAGGGGGACATTGAGATAGGATGAATGTATTTTGCATGTAGAATAGAATAAATGTGAAGTTTGGGGGACTAGCAGGTTTACTATTGTAGGTTAAGCTGCAGTATTACAGATGAGATTTCCACTTGGAAGCTCAGAATGTGAACCTATTTGGAATAACTATATTTTGCACATAAACTAAGGACCATGAGATGAGGTAATCCGTAGTTAGAGTGATTCCTGAATATAATTACAATGTTCTGGTAAAATATAGAAAAGGAGAAAAATATAAAGAGACTCAGAGAAGACTAAAAGAGACACTGAAGTAATGCTTGTAAAAGTGGGTACTGTGAAGGATGGTCTGAAGCCATTAGATACTAGGAGATAAGGCATGGGTATACTGTCCCTCCGGTTCTGAGAAGGAACCAACCCTACTGACACCTTGATTTAGGAATTCTGACATTCAAAACAAGGAAAACATATGTTCCTGTTCATTTTAAGCCATAAAAGTTGTCATAACTTACAGTGGATGCTCCAGAAAACCAATAAAATTATATTGAGATATCTGAGGAATAACAGCAAAAAAAAAAAAAAAATGTGGGCATGATTGGATCACACAAGAAAAGAGAAAAGTGACTGGACATTTGGACATATCTGGTACAGAAGTAGGCAGAGGCTGGAATTCCCCATTCCCTGTAGGCTGCTGAAGAATATCCTTGGCCACTCAGAGTGATAAATTAGAGCTGCTGTAGAGAGGAAGGCAAAAAGTGTTTTGAGCAAAGCAAATTCCAAAATTTAAGAAAAAAGGAGCCAAAGCAGTAGGAATGGAAACAAATCAAGTAAGCCCAAGAGCACACAAGGGGCTCTTAGTTCAAGAAAATGCAAAAGCGCATTCAAATTGGCTTGCTTATTAAATGCTTCCAGATGACTTGAAAATGAAAGTTCTTATACTAAGATACACCTTAGTGTACATACTCCCTTGGTCAGCTTGTTTTTGACAAATTCCCTAATCTCTGTAACTCACAGTTTCTCAGATAGTAGATAGACTTTTAGAGTTGTTGAAGAGATTTTAAATTTATATTGTGATATAGATTGCTAATAGATGAAAAAGAGGACAAAGAAGGTATTTCTTGATTCTTTTTCTCCTCTTTCTCCTATCACTATTTTGAATACTTTTCTAGAAGCAAGGCCAGATTTAATCAATTTATCATTCTCTCTTCCTGTTCTCTCTCTCTCTTTCCTCTCCCTTTCTCTTTCTTCCATTTAGACACATAAGATCATTACGATAATTCCTCTATTCCTTTAAAAATCTTTTCTTAAGCCAGATAGTTTTTCCTCCTGTATATATGCATGTGAATGAGCATGTGTATCCCTCGGAAACACAACCTTGCATGCCTCTCACAGGGGATCACAAAAGCCACAATCTACTAGTGACAATATCTTCCTGTAATTTGAACAGACTTAGGTTGCTTTTACTCAGGTACCAATGCCTCTTGTTCCAACTAGTCTAGAAATACTCCATACATTTTATTATTAGGGTGGGGATTTACTACACTGACATAATCTGTGTATACTCAAGTTTTCATTTGTTTTTCAATACCAAGAGCAGGATTTCCCAATGATTATAATCTGTTCAAATTCTGAAATCTATTTATTTTTTTAAGATTATGGAGAATAATTGAAGATGATGCAATGTGTCTAAACTCCTACTCTTTTATTCCTTCACTTGAAAGATTTGAGGGCTGTTTCTCTGCTCTCAAGATATTCAATTCCAACTCTTTTCTTTTTTTTTAGCTTAATATATATATCTATTTATTTATTTGACTGAATTAGACAGAGAGAGAGAGAAGGGTTTTCCTTCCGTTGGTTCAGCCCCCAAATGGCCGCTACGGCTGGAGCTACACAGATCCGAAGCCAGAAGCCAGGTGCTTCTTCCTGGTCTCCCATGTGGGTACAGGGGCCCAAGCACTTGGGCCATCCTCCACTGCCTTCCTGGGCCACAGCAGAGAGCTGGACTGGAAGAGGGGCAGCCAGGGCTAGAACCTGGTGCCCATATGGGATGCCGGCGCCGCAGGCAGAGGATTAACCTAGTGAGCCACGGCGCCGGCCCCTAACTCTTTTCTTTTACTCACATCCATTTATCTGCTATTACTTATTATTTATTTGAAAGTCAATGTTACAGAGAGAAAGAGAGAGAGAAAGGTCTTCCATCCTCTGACTCACTCCCTTGATGGTTGCAATGACTAGGATTGAGCCAGGCCAAAGACAGGAGCTATGGGTTTTATATGGGTTTCCCATATGGGTACAAGAACCCAAACACTTGGACCAACTTCTGCTGCTTTTCCCAGGCCATTAACAGGGAGCTGGATCAGAAGTGGAGAAACCAGGACATGAACTGGTGCCACAATGCTAGTCCTTGCTCCTATTCTTAACTCCTACCTCAGTGGTTTTCCCACTGTTTCCTGCATTGTTATACCCTATTGGTTCATATCCAATCCACTCTCCAAAATCTTCACAAGTTCCTCGAAACCACCTAACCCTTCTCTTTTTCACTGTACTTAAAGTCAACACCAAAATTTAAGTTGGGAAATTTGATGCAATTTTTCGAATGCATTCAACACTCATCTCTCAACTAACTATACCCTAAACTACTTGAAGACAACGATTACATCTTTTATTTTGGCAAATATCAAAGCACAGGGAATAAAACAAGCAATGCTATATATGCTATCAATATCATGCAGGAGAGCAGTACCTGGTGGGATGAAAGGCATTTCTGAATCAGCAGGGAATCTCTCAAACATCAACTGCCCCTCCTTGCTTCTGCCAATAGGAGAAGTGAACCCAATAAGTGGTTCTCAAAATTCATGCATTAAATCATCCATAGTGATGTTAATACAGCTCTGCAGACTCTTTTTGCTTGGATTCCACACTGAAGTCTTGACATCTGCATTTCTACCAAGCCAATTGAGTGATTTAGGTTTAGAAAGCTGAAGGACAGCCCTGTAAGAAATATTGCTTGAAGGATACCTAATGAAACTTGTCTTAGAACCTAAGACTGGGCAGAAGAAAGAGAAACAGCCTATAGTCTGGCTCTCAGATAGTCCCCCAGCATTGGCGGTGTTTAAAGGAAGGTGGCCTTGAGAGCTAAGGTCATACATGAAAAATATGAGGCAAATGGAAGTCACGCACTCCAAGAACTTGAATTAGTTTACCGTCACTGTAAGAAGGGTAAAAGGTCAATGGTAACAGATGCATAAAGGAGAAAATGTTTCACAGGACCTTTTCTTGGCTCCTTTCTTTAAGCTTTCAATCTTAATGGATCCACAAAAGACTTAATGACTTTCTATGCTCAACAGTTAAGTTTAAAGTTTTTTGACCGATGAAATCAAATCCTAGTGGTTCAGCAGAGCTCACCATAGATCTTTCATTTGAAACTAAAATGTGCTGATTGCTTAATTAGCCTAAAAAGTGAATAACTTATCTCTAAGCATATCAAGGCATCCTACTGACTATAACCCTCTTCAAACAAAAATATCCAAGAGCATTTGAAAGTTTATGTGTAAATATGTCTAAGAAAAGAAAGTTTAATCTACCACTTGAAAACTTAACTCCTTTCTGTTGTTCAGACACTTTTAATTTATCATCAGGAACCTTCATTTTCAATCTTCATTAACAAGCACAGGGCAATAAAGATGGATCACTATATTAATAAAACAAAATTATTATGTGTTATTTATACAGGACAGCAATAAAATCAGACTGAGAAGATTAAGCATTCTAGCATGCTGTAATTTATGTCAAAGTAATGTCCTACCTTGAAATCAGATTCTTGCTTAAACAATGAGGTAGGGAAAATATTCAAAACAGCAAAGGGAATGAGAAAGTAAAAATCTAGCTTCATGCAACCTAGTGAAAATCTTTTAACCAACTGAGAAGAAGGGTCATCTGAGGAATGTTGCCTGAAAGAAAACAAATGATGGCCCATTCTCTCTCTCTCTGTTAATCCTTCCTATTTAGTCCACATCATTTGAAGAGCTACTTTCACAAGAGCGAGTGAGGGAGTGTTCCAAATGTCTTCTGAGCACCACCCTCTGATGCTCTAACTGATCCTAACACTCTGAGACACTAAATAAGGAAAAGACAAAGAAAACACTGAATGTACTTAGAATATCCAATTTTTATTCTAATTAGCTATTTATTTTAAAGGCAAATTGACAGAGGAGGAGAAACAGAGAGCAGTTGAGGAAATGTTTTGTCTGCTGGTTCACTCCCCAAATGCCCGCAAAAGCTATGGCTGGGCCTGGTAGGAAGCCAAAAGCCAGGAGTTAATCCAGGTATCTTATGTGGGTGGCAGGAACCATTATCTGCTATCATCTGTTGCCTTCCTAAGTGAATTAGTCAGAAGCTGGAACAGAACTTGAAAGGCCAGGACTAGAACCAGACATTCTGATATGAGATAAAAGCATTGCAAGCAATGGTTTAAGCCATGCTACTACAACACCCACCCCTAGAATATTCCATATCTCCACAATCAAAAAATACCTTAAAAAAGAAGCTAATATTGGAAGCACACTGAATCCTTATTTGTATTGCATCTGTGTTCTAAACGATAAAGTATCTCTTTGAAATAAAATTCTGAGAATAAATGAACAATGTGGCTCATTGCAGTTTTTCTGAATCTAGATCTTGAAAACTGTATTAAGGTTATGATTTTTAATCCAGGGCCCTGACAGGAAGTCCACAGCAGTGTATCAGGAGAAAAGGATAGCCAGGGTGACATGACATCATCCTGGGGCATCAATCTCTAAACAGTTTGGGGGGAAAGTTTCTATTTTTTTCCTCAAGGGCTTTATCACACCCACATGTCACCAAAAGTAGTTTTTGGGTGCAGGCCTAGAAGGTAGACATTTTTATGGGCAGTAAGTGACTATCAAATTTTGTACTTTCATGTTGTATAAAAACCCATACTATTAACATTGCAATTGAATGGAAGGAAATGAGTCCACAATGAAAAATAACATGGAATATTATATTGTCATGGTCTTTTAGGCTGATGCTTTTTGCAAAACTGAAACTTTCTTTTTTTTCTCCTCTTTTTAATTTTCTAGCACATGCAAACTCACAAGTTATTGCTCACCAAAATCATTTTATTCTAATGGCAAAACATTTTCATATTCTTGCAGAACAGCCTCCAAATTAGTTGCTATAAACCCCCTAGATCTCAGTCTACTCACTGGATGCACAGAAAGCCAATCCCAGGGGGCTGGTGCTGTGGCACAGCAGGTTAAAGCCCTGTCCTGTAGTGCCAGCATACCACATGAGCAACAGTTCAAGTCCTGCCTGCTCCACTTCCTATCCAGCACCCTGCTTGTGCACCTGGGAAAGCAGCTGATGATGCCACAAGTCCTTGGGTCCCTGCACCCACATGGGAGACGCAGAGGAAGCACCTGGCTCGAGACTTTGGATGGCTCAACTCAAGCTATTGCAATCATTTGGGAAGTGAACCAGAGGATAGAAGACCTCTCTCTCTGTTTCTACGTCTCTCTGTAAGTCTGCCTTTCAAATAAATAAAATAAATCTTTTTTTAAAGCTTTTTATTTTTATTTGACAGGCAGAGTGGACAGTGAGAGAGAGAGAGAGAGACGGAGAGAAAGGTCTTCCTTTTCCATTGGTTCACTCCCCAATGGCCGCTGCGGCTGGTGTGCTGCAGCCGGCGCACCACGCTGAACCGAAACTAGGAGCCAGGTGCTTCTCCTGGTCTCCCATGGGGTGCAGGGCCCAAGCACTTGGGCCATCCTCCACTGCTTTCCCGGGCCACAGCAGAGAGCTGGACTGGAAGAGGAGCAACCGGGACAGAATCTGGCGCCCCAACCAGGACTAGAACCTGGTGTGCCAGCACCGCAGGTGGAGGATTAGCCTATTGAGCTGCGGCGCCAGCCAAAATAAGTCTTTTTTAAAAAGCTAATCACTAATATCAGTGTGATAGAAGAAAGTAGGTATTTATTGCAAACCGCAGAGCAAGGATCTTGGCAGCTATAGCTTAATTCCCAGTCTCTCTGAGGAATCAGGGGTGAAGGTTCTTATAGATGGAAACTGGGGCTAGAAATGCACCAGGTTCTCGGTTGGTCAGTGGTACTTGTGACCTTCCTTTAATTGGCTGGTGATGCCATGCTCTTTAGGAAACTTTTGAAAAAAGATTTATTTATTTATTTGAAAGAGTTACACAGAGAGAGAAGGAAGGGTGGGGAGGAGAGAGAGAGGAAAAGAGGTCTTCCATCCAATGGTTCACTTCCCAATGGGCCGCAATAGCCAGAGCTGCACTGATCCAAAGCCAGGAGCCAGGAACTTCCTCTGGGTCTCGGGCCATTCTAAACTGCTTTCCCAGGCCACAGCAGAGAGCTGGATTGAAAGTGGAGCAGCCAGGATTCGAACTGGCACCCATATGTGATGCCAGCACAGCAGATGGCGGCTTTACCCATTATGCAACAGCGCTGGCCCCATAGGAAAGTTTTATATGACCATGTGGGCTTCAATTGGTCTGAGGAGGTTTACAAATAAGAGATAGTCACCTTCTGCCCCTGCCTGGACCTCAAATTTTATTTATTTTATCTATTGGAGAAGCTGTATCACTCTCTCAATTCCATGAATTCCTTTTGATAAAGGATAGGCCAGGACACCTTGGGCTAAGAGAGACAGATAGGAGGCTTGGAACAATCTTTACATCATGGGCTTCAGTTGAAATAGACATATTTTTCTAAAACATATGACTTCACTGGGCCTCAAAATCAGTACTCCAAAATATGACATTTTGACATCTGAGCCAGAAAAGTCTCAGAATTAAGCTGTCTGCTCCCTAAGGCCCTGTCTCTGCTTCATTTTTAGTCCTTTCTTTCCCCAAGTTCAGAATGAGGCTTTTTCTGAAGTTCTCTAACTTTTCTCCTCCAAGGAAAGGTAGTTGTCTTAAACCTCCTCTCTAGGTATCTCATCAGATAACTTAGCAAGATCAACCAAAGAGAAGAGACTATGAGAGGTCATTATGCCCAAACAGACTTTTCCTCTGTCCTTAAAAACATTCTGAAATCAACAAGGAACTTTTATCTGCCTAATAAGAAAATCTTTATTAGCAGTGAATTTCCACTTCCACCTTTCCTTAAATTGTAGCTACTTTTCTAGGCCTGAGAGCAACCTGGTCCCAGACCATTGTCTGAACTTTGGTTTCATTCATTTCTCCTAACTGCCATTGCTACCGCTCTAAAATTGCTTGCAGCACCCCTTCATTTCCCTCTGCTCTATGAAGAGGAAATTCAAGCTTCAATCATCTGATCCTTCCCCTAAATGTAATATTTTACATGGTTTCTGAGCACATGTGTGCATTAAATAAATTCATATACCTTTTCTACTATTAATCTAGCTATTCTCACTTCATTTCAGTGAACCTTCAGAGGATAAAGGGAAAAAATCTTTTTTCTCTTCAATTCTCATTGTCCCATTTTGTAGAAGAGTAAAAAATTCTGGAGTTTTGTTTTGTGATTCAATATCATAGTGATTTTGCATTTTAAATTCTTCATTGACTTAAAAATTGTGGCTTTAAAAGAAATCATTATTTAAGGTTCAATAGGAAAGTTTGAAAAAATTCTTTACAATATATTTTCTCATCTGTTATATGTGAATAATAGCTGTCTTGTACTTCCACATAGTATAATCTCTTGTACTTCCACATAGTGTAACTTCCACATAGTGTAATAGTATAAGGTATTTTTAAATCTGTAGAATACTACATGAAGGTCAAGTATTGCTATTGCCATAATGCAATCACATTCATTGCCTCATGCAACTTTTCTCAACATTCACAAAAATCCAAAACAATAGGTTTTTGAAAGCATGCTTCCAAAAACCTTAAGAGGAAGAGCTCAAGTGACTTGACTACCATTAACAGTGACTTGTCTACCATTAACAGTGACCAGCACAATGCAGACATTCAACAGAACAGATATTTTTTAAAAGGAAAATATAATGAATATTGTGTCTGTTAGGTTTTCAGGAGATAAAATCCCCATCAATTAGTTTAAGAGTCGTATTGAAGAATTGAAAGTATAAAAAGGGAACACCAAGATGTCAGAACAGTAGAAGTAAGGCATCAATGCGAAGGAACTATCGTCCAAAGGAAGTAGGTTGGGATGATGAGAACTTGGATGCTAGTGAAGAAGCAAGTGCAGCTGACACTCAGACCTCAAGTGAGGATGAGAAGCTGCTTGGCTGTGATGGGACCCCTGAGCCTAGCAGAAGGGATCGAAGGTGCTGAGTTCAGACTTCTGAGAAGGCAGAGAAATCTCTTCCTCTTTCAATTTTTCAGTTGTCCTTTCACATCGCATATGAGATTAGCCTAACCTAGAGGCAGCTTGCAGAGCAGAAATGAGTTGTCCAGAGTTCGGGTACCAGCAGAACAAAGCATAGTAGAAGGGGGTGGATTTGAAGCAGATATAGTAACTTCACAACTGCCTCACATATACAATTGTAGACTAGATAAAAGAACAAAGCTGCAAGGAAAAGAATGAAGGAATGAATCACTTGTTTAGTTGGGGGCTGCCTAGATGAGAATCAGCTCTCTGCTTTCCAGGCTCTCTATAGTGTAATGAAATTACAGAAAACTAGATATAAGCTGTTTCACATTGAAATTCACTAGCAAAGTTTGCTATTTAGAAGAACCTTATGGAAAATTGCTGTGCAAGACAAATAATCACCTACTCATTTAATTGATTCATAACAAAATTTCATACATTTAGAGTTTGCTTAAACAAATTCTATCTAAGTGAAAAATACAAAGATCACAAAATGACTATAATTATAAAACCTCTGAGACCTACTTTGATCCTGGAGGAATTTCTCAACTTATAATCACCATCTATCATCAGTTGATTCAAAAAATTATGACCCAGCCAAATACAACCAAAGACATGACACAACAGGCCCAGCTGGAAAGAAGAAAACATAATAACTAATCAATGCAAAGTAGCAAGTCCTTGAGGTTGTACTCTGCCATTCTCTTTCCCCTCCACAATAATGGCCAAATAATTTCACCCTTAGGAGAAAATTGTTGAATAACATAATTTATAGGGCCAGAGGAGTAGAACATATAAAGTGATCAAATAAAAACTCCCTTTCTTATATCAAACCTTTCTCTGATCTACTACCTTAAATTCAACAATAGATACATAAACTATGCCTTGAGTTTTAACTTTTCAACCTGATTACACATGATTAGCCATGATATTCATGTTTCTACAAAAAATAACAAAAACCCAAAATAACTTAATTTTTTAGTATTTTTTTATTTAGTAAATATAAATTTCCAAAGTACAATTTATGGATTACAATGGCTTTCCCCCACCCATAATTTTCCTCCCACTCCCACGTCTCCCATATCCCACTCCCTCTCCCATTCCATTCGCATCAAGATTCATTTTCAATTATCTTTTTTTTTTATCTTTTATTTAATGAATATAAATTTCCAAAGTACGACTCATGGGTTACAATGGCTTCCCCCCCCATACCGTCCCTCCCACCCACAACCCTCCCCTTTCCCACTCCCTCTCCCCTTCCATTCACATCAAGATTCATTTTCGATTATCTTAATATACAGAAGATCAGCTTAGTATACCTTAAGTAAGGATTTCAACAGTTTGCTCCCACACAGAAACATAAAGTGAAAAATAATAGATGATTTTTTTTAAATGATGATGAAATCAGATCAGACCTATTGTCATGTTTAATCCCAGTGAGAGTCAAGTTGGGAATTGATAATTTCTTTCTTTTTTTTTTTTTTTTTTTTTTTTTACAGAAGATCAGTTTAGTGTACATTAAGTAAAGATTTCAATCGTTTGCACCCCCATAGAAACACAAAGTGAAATATACTGTTTGAGTACTCGTTATAGCATTAAGCCTCAGTGTACAGCACATTAAGGACAGAGATCCTACATGAGGAGTAAGTACACAGTGACTCCTGTTGTTGACTTTACAAATTGACACTCCTGTTTATGGCATCAGTAATCTCCCTATGCACCAGTCTTGAGTTTCCAAGGCTATGGAAGCCCCTTGAGTTCTCCGACTCTTATCTTGTTTAGACACGGTCATAGTCAAAGTGGAGGTTCTCTCCTCCCTTCAGAGAAAGGCACCTCCCTCTTTGAAGACCTGTTCTTTCTACTGGGATCTCACTCACAGAGATCTTTTTGCCAGAGTGTCTTGGCTTTCCATGCCTGAAATACTCTCATGGGCTTTTCAGCCAGATCCGAGTGCCTTTAGGGCTGATTCTGAGGCCAGAGTGCTATTTAGGACATCCGCCATTCTATGAGTCTGCTGAGTATCTCACTTCCCATGTTGGACCACTCTCCCCTTTATTTATTCTATCGGTTAGTGTTAGCAGATACTAGACTTGTTTATGTGCTCCCTTTGACTCTTAGTCCTTTCATTATGATCAATTGTGAACTGAAATTGATCACTTGGAATAGTGAGATGGCATTGGTACATGCCACCTTGATGGGATTGAATTGGAATCCCCTGGTATGCTTCCAACTCTACCAATTGGGGCAAGTCAGCCCGAGCATGCCCCAAATTATACATCTCTTCCCTCTCTTATTCCCACTCTTATGTTTAACAGGGATCACATTTCAGTTAATTTTCAACACTTAAGAATAACTGTGTGATAATTACAGAATTAAACCAGTCATATTAAGTAGAACAGACAAAAAAAAATACTATGAGGGATAATGTATTAAGTTGTCCATTAGCAGTCAGGGCTATGCTGATCAAGTCACCATTTCTCATAGTGTCCATTTCACTTCAGGAGCTTTCCTTTTTGGTGTTCAGTTGTCACCGATCAGGGAGAACATATGGTATTTGTCCCTTTGGGACTGGCTTACTTCACTCAGCATGATGTGTTCCAGATTCCTCCATTTTGCTGCAAAAGACTGGATTTCGTTGTTTCTTACTGCGGTATAGTATTCTAAAGAGTACATATCCCATAATTTCTTTATCCAGTCTACCGTTGATGGGCATTTAGGTTGGTTCCAGGTCTTGGCTATTGTGAATTGTGCTGCAATAAACATTAGGGTGCAGACCGCTTTTTTGTTTATCAATTTAAACTCCTTTGGGTAAATTCCAAGGAGTGGGATGGCTGGGTCGAACGGTAGGGTTATCTTCAGGTTTCTGAGGAATCTCCAGACTGACTTCCATAGTGGCTTGACCAGTTTGCATTCCCACCAACAGTGGGTTAGTGTCCCTTTTTCCCCACATCCTCGCCAGCATCTGTTGTTGGTAGATTTCTGTATGTGAGCCATTCTAACCGGGGTGAGGTGAAACCTCATTGTGGTTTTGATTTGCATTTCCCTGATTGCTAGTGACCTTGAACATTTTTTCATGTACCTGTTGGCCATTTGGATTTCCTCTTTTGAAAAATGTCTATTGAGATCCTTGGCCCATCTCTTAAGTGGGTTGTTGGTTTTGTTTTTGTGGAGTTTCTTGATCTCTTTGTAGATTCTGGTTATTAACCCTTTATCTGTTGCATAGTTTGCAAATATTTTTTCCCATTCTGTCGGTTGTCTCTTCACTCTCCTGACTGTTTCTTTTGCAGTACAGAAACTTCTCAATTTGATGCAATCCCAATAGTTGATTTTGGCTTAGACTGTCTGTGCCTCCCGGGTCTTTTCCAGAAATTCTTTGCCTGTGCCAATATCTTGAAGGGTTTCTCCAATGTTCTCTAATAACTTAATGGTGTCAGGACGTAGATTTAGGTCTTTAATCCACGTTGAGTGGATTTTTGTGTAAGGTGCAAGGTAGGGGTCTTGCTTCATGCTTCTGCACGTGGAAATCCAGTTTTCCCAGCACCATTTATTGAATAGACTGTCCTTGCTCCAGGAATTAGTTTTAGATCCTTGATCAAATATAAGTTGGCTGTAGATGTTTGGATTGATTTCTGGTGTTTCAATTCTGTTCCATTGGTCTATCCATCTGTTTCTGTACCAGTACCATGCTGTTTTGATTACAACTGCCCTGTAGTATGTCCTGAAGTCTGGTATTGTGATGCCTCCGGCTTTGTTTTTGTTGTACAAGATTGCTTTAGCTATTCGAGGTCTCTTGTGCCTCCATATGAATTTCAGCATCATTTTTTCTAGATCTGCGAAGAATGTCTTTGGTATCTTGATTGGGATTGCATTGAATCTATAAATTGCTTTTGGGAGAATGGACATTTTGATGATGTTGATTCTTCCAATCCATGAGCATGGAAGTTTTTTCCATTTTTTGGTATCCTCTTCTATTTCTTTCTTTAAGGTTTTGTAATTTTCATCGTAGAGATCTTTAACGTCCTTGGTTAAGTTTATTCCAAGGTATTTGATTGTTTTTGTAGCTATTGTGAATGGGATTGATCTTAGCAGTTCTTTCTCAGTCATGGCATTGCTTGTGTATACAAAGGCTGTTGATTTTTGTGCATTGATTTTATACCCTGCCACTTTGCCAAACTCCTCTATGAGTTCCAATAGTCTCTTAGTAGAGTTCTTTGGATCCTCTAAGTACAGAATCATATCGTCTGCAAAGAGGGATAGTTTGACTTCTTCCTTCTTGATTTGTATTCCTTTGATTTCTTTTTCTTGTCTGATGGCTCTGGCTAAAACTTCCAGAACTATGTTAAATAGCAGTGGTGAGAGTGGGCATCCCTGCCTGGTGCCAGATTTCAGTGGAAATGCTTCCAACTTTTCCCCATTCAATACGATGCTGGCTGTGGGTTTTTTATAAATTGCTTTGATTATATTGAGGAATGTTCCTTCTATACCCAATTTGCTTAGAGTTTTCATCATGAAAGGGTGTTGAATTTTATCAAATGCTTTCTCTGCATCAATTGAGATAACCATATGGTTTTTCTTCTGCAGTCTGTTAATGTGGTGAATCACATTGATTGATTTGCGAATGTTGAACCATCCCTGCATACCAGGGATGAATCCCACTTGGTCTGGGTGGATGATTTTCCTGATGTGTTGTTGTATTCTACTGGCAAGAATTTTATTGAGGATTTTTGCATCTATGTTCATCAGGGATATTGGTCTGTAATTTTCTTTCAGTGCTGCATCTTTCTCTGGCTTAGGGATTAAGGTGATGCTGGCTTCATAGAAAGAATTTGGGAGGATTCCCTCTTTTTCGATTGTTCTGAATAGTTTGAGAAGAAATGGGATTAGTTCTTCTTTAAATGTCTGGTAGAATTCAGCAGTGAATCCATCTGGTCCTGGGCTTTTCTTTGTTGGGAGGGCCTTTATTACTGTTTCAATTTCTGTTTCAGTTATGGGTCTATTTAGGTTTTCGATGTCTTCATGGTTCAATTTTGGTAGATTGCATGTGTCCAGGAATCTATCCATTTCTGATAGGTTTTCCTGTTTGCTGGCATACAGGTCCTTGTAGTAATTTCTGATGATTCTTTTTATTTCTGTGGTGTCTGTTGTTACGTTTCCTTTTTCATCTCTGATTTTATTGATTTGGGTCTTTTCTCTTCTTTTTTTAGTTAGTTGGGCCAATGGGGTGTCAATTTTGTTTATTTTTTCAAAAAACCAGCTTCTCGCTTGGCTGATTTTTTGTAATGTTTTTTTGGATTCAATCCTGTTAATTTCTACTCTGGTTTTAATTATTTCTCTTCTCCTACTAGATTTGGGTTTGGTTTGCTGCAGTTTTTCTAGGTCCTTGAGGTGCGCTGAAAGCTCATTTATTTGGTACCTTTCCAATTTCTTTTTTTTTTTAAACTTTTATTTAATGAATATAAATTTCCAAAGTACGACTTATGGATTACAATGGCTTCCCCCCCATACCGTCCTTCCCACCCACAACCCTCCCCTTTCCCACTCCCTCTCCCCTTCCATTCACATCAAGATTCATTTTCGATTATCTTAATATACAGAAGATCAGCTTAGTATACATCAAGTATGGATTTCAACAGTTTGCTCCCACACAGAAACATAAAGTGAAAATAATAGATGATTTTTTTTAAATGATGATGAAATCAGATCAGGCCTATTGTCATGTTTAATCCCAGTGAGAGTCAAGTTGGGAATTGATAATTTCTTTTTTTTTTTTTTTCAGAGGATCAGTTTAGTATGCATTAAGTAAGGATTTCAACAGTTTGCACCCCCATAGAAACACAAAGTGAAATATATTGTTTGAGTATTCGTTATAGCATTAAATCTCAATGTACAGCACATTAAGGATAGAGATCCTACATGAGGAGTAAGTGCACAGTGACTCCTGTTGTTGACTTTACCAATTGACACTCCTGTCTATGGCCTCAGTAATCTCCCTATGCTCCAGTCATGAGTTTCCAAGGCTATGGAAGCCCTCTGAGTTCTCCGACTCTTATCTTGTTTAGACAAGGTCATAGTCAAAGTGGAGGTTCTCTCCTCCCTTCAGAGAAAGGTACCTCCTTCTTTGATGACCTGTTCTTTCCACTGTGATCTCACTTGCAGAGATCTTTTGCGAGAGTGTCTTGGCTTTCCATGCCTGAAATACTCTCATGAGCTTTTCAGCCAGCTCCGAATGCCTTTAGGGCTGATTCTGAGGCCAGAGTGCTATTTAGGACATCTGCCATTCTATGAGTCTGCTGAGTATCTCACTTCCCATGTTGGATCACTCTCCCCTTTATTTACTCCATCAGTTAGCGTTAGCAGGTACTAGACTTGTCTATGTGCTCCCTTTGACTCCCAGTCCCTCCACCATGACCAACTGTAAACTGAAACTGATCACCTGGAACAGTGAGATGGCATTGGTACATGCCACCTCGATGGGATTGAATTGGAATCCCCTGGTATGCTTCCAACTCCACCACTTGGGGCAAGTCAGCCTGAGCATGTCCCAAATTATACATCTCTTCCCTCTCCCATTCCCACTCCCATGTTCAACAGGGATCATATTTCAGTTAATTTTCAACACTTAAGAATAACTGTGTGATAATTACAGAATTAAACCAGTCATATTAAGTAGAACAGATAAAAAAAACTACTAAGAGGGATAATGTATTAAGTTGTTCATTAACAGTCAGGGCTATGCTGATCAAGCCACCGTTTCCCATAGTGTCCACCTCACTCCAACAGGTTTCCCTCTTGGTGTTCAGTCAGTTGTCACCGATCAGGGAGAACATATGGTATTTGTCCCTTTGGGACTGGCTTATTTCACTCAGCATGATGTGCTCCAGATTCCTCCATTTTGTTGCAAATGACTGGATTTCATTGTTTCTTACTGCGGTATAGTATTCTAAAGAGTACATATCCCATAATTTCTTTATCCAGTCTATCGTTGATGGGCATTTAGGTTGGTTCCAGGTCTTAGCTATTGTGAATTGAGCTGCAATAAACATTAGGCTGCAGACCTCTTCTTTGTTTGCCAATTTAAATTCCTTTGGGTAAATTCCAAGGAGTGGGATGGCTGGGTCGAACGGTAGGGTTATCTTCAGGTTTCTGAGGAATCTCCAGACTGACTTCCATAGTGGCTTGACCAGTTTGCATTCCCACCAACAGTGGGTTAGTGTCCCTTTTTCCCCACATCCTCGCCAGCATCTGTTGTTGGTAGATTTCTGTATGTGAGCCATTCTAACCGGGGTGAGGTGAAACCTCATTGTGGTTTTGATTTGCATTTCCCTGATTGCTAGTGACCTTGAACATTTTTTCATGTACCTGTTGGCCATTTGGATTTCCTCTTTTGAAAAATGTCTATTGAGATCCTTGGCCCATCTCTTAAGTGGGTTGTTGGTTTTGTTTTTGTGGAGTTTCTTGATCTCTTTGTAGATTCTGGTTATTAACCCTTTATCTGTTGCATAGTTTGCAAATATTTTTTCCCATTCTGTCGGTTGTCTCTTCACTCTCCTGACTGTTTCTTTTGCAGTACAGAAACTTCTCAATTTGATGCAATCCCAATAGTTGATTTTGGCTTAGACTGCCTGTGCTCCTGGGTCTTTTCCAGAAATTCTTTGCCTGTGCCAGTATCTTGAAGGGTTTCTCCAATGTTCTCTAGTACCTTGATGGTGTCAGGTCGTAGATTTAGGTCTTTAATCCATGTTGAGTGGATTTTTGTGTAAGGTGTAAGGTAGGGGTCTTGCTTCATGCTTCTGCACGTGGAGATCCAATTTTCCCAGCACCATTTATTGAATAGACTGTCCTTGCTCCAGGAATTAGTTTTAGATCCTTGATCAAATATAAGTTGGCTGTAGATGTTTGGGTTGATTTCTGGTGTTTCAATTCTGTTCCATTGGTCTATCCATCTGTTTCTGTACCAGTACCATGCTGTTTTGATTACAACTGCCCTGTAGTATGTCCTGAAATCTGGTATTGTGATGCCTCCGGCTTTGTTTTTGTTGTACAAGATTGCTTTAGCTATTCGAGGTCTCTTGTGCCTCCATATAAATTTCAGCACCATTTTTTCCAGATCTGAGAAGAAGGTCTTCGGTATCTTGATTGGTATTGCATTGAATCTGTAAATTGCTTTTGGGAGAATGGACATTTTGATGATATTGATTCTTCCAATCCATGAGCATGGAAGATTTTTCCATTTCTTGGTATCCTCTTCTATTTCTTTCTTTAAGGTTTTGTAATTTTCATCGTAGAGATCTTTAACGTCTTTGGTTAAGTTTATTCCAAGGTATTTGATTGTTTTTGTAGCTATTGTGAATGGGATTGATCTTAGCAGTTCTTCCTCAGCCATGGCATTGTCTGTGTATACAAAGGCTGTTGATTTTTGTGCATTGATTTTATACCCTGCTACTTTGCCAAACTCTTCTATGAGTTCCAATAGTCTCTTAGTAGATTCTTTGGGTCCCCTAAATAAAGAATCATGTCATCTGCAAAGAGTTCTTCCTTCCCAATTTGTATCCCTTTAATTTCTTTTTCTTGCCTAATAGCTCTGGCTAGAACCTCCAGAACTATATTGAATAGCAGTGGTGAGAGTGGGCATCCCTGTCTGGTACCAGATCTCAGTGGAAATGCTTCCAACTTTTCCCCATTCAATAGGATGCTGGCTGTGGGTTTTTCAAAGATTGCTTTGATTGTATTGAGGAATGTTCCTTCCAAACCCAGTTTGCTTAGAGTTTTCATCATGAACGGGTGTTGTATTTTATCAAATGCTTTCTCGGCATCTATTGAGATAATCATATGGTTTTTCTTCTGCAGTCTGTTAATGTGGTGTATCACATTGATAGTCTTGCGCACATTAAACCATCCCTGCATACCAGGGATAAATCCCACTTGGTCTGGGTGGATGATCTTTCTGATATGTTGTTGCATTCTATTGGCAAGAATTTTATTGAGGATTTTTGCATCTATGTTCATCAGGGATATTGGTCTGTAATTCTCTTTCAGTGCTGCATCTTTCTCTGGCTTAGGAATTAAGGTGATGCTGGCTTCATAGAAAGAATTTGGGAGGTTTCCCTCTTTTTCGATTGTTCTGAATAGTTTGAGAAGAATTGGAGTTAGTTCTTCTTTAAACGTCTGGTAGAATTCAGCAGTGAATCCATCTGGTCCTGGGCTTTTCTTTGTTGGGAGGGCCTTTATTACTGTTTCAATTTCTGTCTCAGTTATGGGTCTGTTTAGGTTTTCGATGTCTTCCTGGTTCAATTTAGGCAGGTTGCATGTGTCCAGGAATCTATCCATACCTTTCCAATTTCTTGAGATAGGCACCTATTGCTATAAATTTGCCTCTCAATACTGCTTTTGCTGTATCCCATAAGTTTTGATATGTTGTGTTGTTGTCTTCATTTACTTCCAGAAAGTTTTTGATTTCTCTTTTGATTTCTTGAATGACCCAGTGTTCATTCAGGAGCATGTTGTTCAGTCTCCATGTGTTTGCATATTTTCTGGGGTTTCCTGAGTTGCTAATTTCCAGCTTCATCCCGCTGTGGTCTGAGAAGCTGCATGGTATGATTGTAATTCTTTTAAATTTGCTGAGACTTGCTTTATGGCCTAGTATGTGATCAATCCTTGAGAAGGTTCCATGCACTGCTGAGAAGAATGTGAAGTCTGTAGATGTAGGATTGAAAGTTCTGTAGATATCTGTTAGATCCATTTGGGCAATAGTGTCAATTAAATCTGCTGTTTCCTTATTGATCTTCTGTCCAGATGATCTATCTATTTCTGAGAGTGGAGTATTGAAGTCCCCCAGTACTATTGTATTGGAATCTAAGTCTCCCTTTAAGTCCCTTAACATATCTTTTAAATAGACCGGTGCCCTGTAATTAGGTGCATATACATTTATAATAGTTACATCTTCCTGTTGAATTGAACCCTTAATCATTATATAGTGTCCCTCTTTGTCTCTCTTAACAGTTTTTGTATTAAAGTTTATTTTGTCTGATATTAATATGGCTACACCTGCTTTTTTTTGGTTTCTGTTGGCATGGAATATCTTTTTCCAACCTTTCACTTTCAGTCTGCATGTCTCTTTGTTAGAGAGATGTGTTTCTTGTAGGCAACAAGTAGTTGGGTCGTGTTCTGTGAGCCAGTCAGCCAAATGGTGTCTTTTAACTGAAGAATTCAGACCATTAATGTTCAATGTGACTATTGATACGTAGTGACTTTGCCCTGCCATTTTCCCGGAAATATTTTCTAGTATATGCTTTGAGCTTCCCATGCTCTTTTACTGGTAGGTGTTCTTCCTTTCCCTTCTTTCATATTGATGGCCGTGTTTCTGTGTTTCTGAGTGTAGCACATCTTTAAGTATCTTTTGCAGGGCCGGACGAGTGGCCACAAAGTCTTTCAATTTCTGTTTGCTATGAAAGGTCTTTATTTCACCTTCATTCACAAATGAGAGCTTGGCAGGATATAATATTCTGGGCTGGCAGTTTTTCTCTCTTAGCACCTGTGCTATGTCTCGCCATTCCCTCCTCGCTTGTAGGGTTTCTGATGAGAAGTCAGCTGTGAGTCTGATTGGAGATCCTCTGAGATTAATCTGACATTTCTCTCTTGCACATTTTAGGATCTTTTCTTTATGTTTCACTGTGGTAAGTTTAATTACCACGTGTCGTGGTGAGGATCTCTTTTGGTCATGTTTATTGGGGGTTCTATGAGCTTCCTGTACTAGGATATCTCTGTCCTTCTCCAAACCTGGAAAGTTCTCTGCTAGTATCTCACTAAAAAGGCCTTCCAATCCTTTCTCTCTCTCCATGCCTTCAGGAACTCCTAGAACTCGAATGTTGGTTTTTTTAATAGTATCCTGTAGATTCCCAACAATATTTTTTAGATTTCTAATTTCTTCTTCTTTTCTTTGGTTTGACTGTATGTTTTCCTGTGCTCTATCTTCTAAGTCTGATATTCTCTCTTCTGCTTCACCCATTCTGTTTTTAAGGCTTTCTAATGTGTTTGTCATTTGATCTATTGAGCTCTTCATTTCATTTTGATTTCTCTTCACTATAACACTTTCCTGTTCTACTAGTTTCTGAGTTTCATTTTGACTCTTCCTTAAAATTTCATTTTCACGAGAGAGATTTTCAATCTTGTCCATTAAGGATTTCTGTAGTTCAAGGATTTGCTTTTGAAAACTTCTAAGTGTTCTTATCATAAATTTTTTGAAATCCGTATCTTGCATTTCTTCTATCTCATCATCTTCATACTCTTGGCTTGGGGTGTTTTGCTTATTTGGAGGCATCATAGTGTCATCGTTGATCTTGTTCCCTCGATTTCTGTGTTTGTTACTCGGCATAGTTAACTCTTCTTGCGTCACTGTGCATTTTTTTTTCTTTTTTTTTTTTTTTATACTGTGTCGGTGTTAAGTGGACTGCCTGCTGTTGGAAGAGCCTTGGAGGCTTGAGATGGGTGCAGCCTGAGAGCTCTGCCTGGTTCTTCCTGGTTAAGGGTGTGCAAAGGTGACACCCTCAGGTTATGCGTGGTAAATCTCTCTCTTTTTATTTATTTATGTATTTTATTTATTCAGGGGGTAAGTAACACCGCAGGGCAGGGCTGTGCAGAATTGATGGTATTTAGCTTCCAGTCTTTGGCTCCTCTGGACTCCCACTGGGTTGCCTAGGCTACTGAATTGTAGTGACTCAGTTCCTTAGCTCTCCCCCATTGATATGTAAATCCAGAGAGGAGGCCTGCTCTTTGTCTCTTGGGAATTCTTCAAGCCTTGCAGCCTTGTAACCTTTGCAAGGTTAGGAGGAAGAGAAACCCCGAAGCTTTGAAGCTTTTTTTTTCCTTCTTTCCGGTAGTGAGTTTGCTGCACTTTCCGGCCCCCCTCTAGATTCTGACCCCCGTTTCCCCACCAATGTCTCGGGTTATTGAGCTCACCTCCCCTTCCAGCGCCTATGTGTGGACTCGGAGCCCTGAGTGTCCCAAGTCTCCCCGCTGTTGTCTGTGTGGCATGCACTCCCCTTGGAGCACTGGTGCACAGACCCTGGGGCTTCTGCGGCTTGGTCCCGCGACTTGGCTTCCGCGCGGTGGGCAACCTTGTTCTCCCAGTAGGTCCTTTGATTCACGGCTGCTCCATCCAGAAGGGTTTCCCCTGCAATTTTTTTTTGGTTCTTTTTTCTGCGGCTACCGTAACTCCCCTTTTATTAAACTAAATTTTCCCGGACTATCGGTGCACGCCCTCACTATTCCGCCATCTTGGCTCCGCCCCCCATTTTCAATTATCTTTATATACAGAAGATTGATTTAGTATATATTAAGTAAAGATTTCATCAGTTTACACCCACACAGAAACATACAGTGAAAAATACTGTTTGAGTACTAGTTATAGCATTGCTTTACATTGGACAACACATCAAGTACAGATCCCACATGAGAAGTAAGTACACAGTGACTACTGTTGTTGACTTAACAATTTGACACTCTTGTTTATGGTGTCAGTAATCTCCCTAGGCTCTAGTCATGAGTTGCCAAGGCTATGGAAGCCTTTTGAGTTCGCCGACTTTGATCTTATTCAGACAGGGTCATAGTCAAAGTGGAAGTTCTCTCTTCCCTTCAGAGAAAGTTACTTCCTTCTTTGCTGGCCCCGTTCTTTCCACTGGGATCTCACTCACAGAGATCTTTCATTTAGGTCTTCTTTTTTTTTTTTTTTTTTTTTTTTCCCAGAGTGTCTTGGCTTTCCATGCCTAAAATACTTTCATGGGCTCTTCAGCCATATCCAAATGCCTTAAGGGTTGATTCTGAGGCCAGAGTGCTATTTAGGACATCTGCCATTCTGTGAGTCTGCTGTGTATCTCGCTTCCCATGATGGATCATTCTCTCCCTTTTTAATTCTATCAGCTAGTATTAGCAGACACTAGACTTGTTTGTGTGATCCCTTTGATTCTTAGACCTATCAGTGTGATCAATTGTGAACTGAAATTGATCACTTGGACTAGTGAGATGGCATTAATACATGCCACCTTTATGGGATTGTATTGGGATCCCCTGGCATGATTCTAACTCCACCATTTGGGGCAAGTCCGATTGAGCATGTCCCAAATTGTACATCTCCTCCCTCTCTTATTCCCACTCTTATATTTAACAGGGATCACTTTTCAGTTAAAATTTAAACACCTAAGAATAACTGTGTGTTAATTACAGAGTTCAACCAATAGTACTAGAACAGAACAAAGAAAAAATACTAAAAGGGATAAAGTATTACACTGTACATCAACAGTCAGGACAAGAGCTGATCAAGTCATTGTTTCTCATAGCGTCCATTTCACTTCAACAGGTTTCCCCTTTGGTGCTCAGTTAGTTGTCACCGATCAGGGAGAACATATGATATTTGTCCCTTTGGGACTGGCTTAATTCACTCAGCCAAAATAACTTTAAAAGGCAAAATCTACTGCAATAAAATGAAAATTCAATAGCAAATTCTTCATGGAACCTAGATATCCTTCATCAGAATAAGAGAATGCATTAAGACAAAGATTATGCTTTAAAATTTTTTTCAAAAAGAATAAATTTCCAAAAACAAAACAACATATATTGACCATAAAGAGCCCAAGGGTAAGATTAATTGCAAAAGAGACAATGTCATAATTTTATATGTTTATAGGAAAGAAAAATTTAATTTTGAACATACCTAGCTAAATTATCATTAAATATGCCAGTATAGAGATAAATTTAGGAAAACAAAACTTAAGATTTTCTGCAGAGATCATTTCTGAAAGCACTTTCAGAAAACACAGAAACACATCCTGTATATTTTAACCGAATGTGAATAACTTAGAAATTTATATCATTATTTCATAAACAAATCTAGGATTTCATGATATTAACATGGAGGTTACAGTGGTAGATGTAATACCTTGGTGCAAAGTAGAATAAAATGAAAAAAAAAATAGTGTATGTTTCATTTGATACAGAAGTAAAAGGACTGTTAAACACAGGAAATGGAAAAATTAGCATATGTGATTTATTCTATGTAAGAACATAATTGAAATGTGCAACTTGCATAGCAGTAACATAAACAGTGGAAACTATTCAGGAAAAGAGAAAAAAGAATAAATGATATATAACATGTGAACAGAATGCAATCATAATTAAATTTAAATGTCTATGCTCATCAATTAAAGTTGTAAACTACAATTTTTAAAAGATTTTCTTTATTTATTTGAATAGCAGAGTTATAGAGAGAGAGTTATAGAGTTATAGAGAGAGAAAGAGAGAGCTCTTCCATCCACTGGTTCACTTCCAGTGGGGGCTAGGACAGTCTGAAGGCATAAGCCTGGAACTCCATATGGATCTTCATAGGGGTGGTAGGGGCCCAAGCACTTGGGCCATCTTCTGCTACACTCAGAGGTTCATCATCAGAGAGCTGGTTTGGAAGTGGATCACTAGACTTAAACCAGGGCCCTTTTGAGATGTCAGCATTGCAGGCCACAGCTTAACCTGCTATACCATAACACCAGCCTCTGTAAACTGTCATACTGAATATTTAAAAGAGTATCCTACTCTCTGAGAGTAGTTTAAAATTTGTGGAAAAAATGTAGTTAAAGATAAACTTATTTTGGTACAAAGATGTTTTAAATTAATGCATAGTTTAGTTAAGAACCAAACAAAGGTAAGGTAACCATTTGACTATCAGGAAATTAATAGAATTAAGAGGTACACACACACACTCACACACACAGATAACCAAGGGATAAAGCATTCAAGATACTGATGAAGAAAAATAGGTGAATGTAGTATAGGATTTCTACATATGTATGATCCTAACAACATAATTTTAAAAGATATCCAATAAAAAGTGACAAAAATGTAGTGAAAAATTAAAAATTGACAGTTGTTTAGATCATGTTTTCTAATCTTATAATAAGAATTTCAGAAAAATTTATCTTTGTAGTATTTATATTACATATTCTCATTCAAGACTCATCAGGAAAAAGGCGGGAGTATTTTTGGAAAATAATTTCAACTCATGGGGCCTGCACTGTGGCATAGCAGGTTAAAGTCTGGTCTGCAGTGCCAGCAAACCATATGGGTGCCAGTTTGAGTCTTGGCTGTTCCACTTCAATCCAGCTTCCTGCCAATGCCCCTGGGAAAGCAGAAAAGGATGGCTCAAGTGCTTGGGCCTCCACACACACATGGAAGACCTGAAAGAAGCTCCTGGCTCCTAGCTTCAGATAGGCCCAGCTCTGACCCTTGTGGACATTTGGGGAGTGAACCAATGGATAGAAGACCTCTCTCTCTCTCTCTCTCTACTTCTCTATAATTCTTTCAAATAAATAAAATAAACCTTTAAAAATTCATTATTCTAATTTAAATTCATGAAAGATCTTCTGAAATTGGTGACATACAAATGGCACATACAAAGCCATTTGCATAACCAAGACTTGAGCAAAACTGGCCATGGGCTCAGCAATGAAATCTGTGATATCATACCTATCCCCACCACAGGGCAGCAACAAAATAATCTGGTCCTAGCTGGAGAGCCCTGGCATCTGGGTGCAGGCAACTGCAAACGCCTGTACTCATTATAGATGTGAATGAGCCCAGATACAGAAATAAGCAATCAAACAACAACAACAACAACAAAAAGTAAATGAAAAGGGCCGGCGCTGTGGCGCAGTGGGTTAATGCCCTGGCCTGCCACTGGCATCCCATATGGACACCAGTTCGAGACCCAGCTGCTCCACTTCCTGTCCAGCTCTCTGCTATGGCCTGGGATAGCAGTAGAAGATGGTCCGTGTCCTTGGGCCCCTGCACCCATGTGAGAGACCCGGAAGAAGCTCCTGGCTCCTGGCTTTGGATCGGCACAGTTCTGGCCGTTGTGGCCATCTGCTCAGATTGTATTTGTTCCCCTTCCCTGTAGAAGTATTTCACTTCTGCACTCTGTTGAAGTCAGATGTGCCAAGGCAATTTGGTTTGCCCTTCACCCCCCGATAATAGCAATAGAAATTATAGAAATTTAAGATAAAGAAACTTACTCAAAATTGTACTCAGAAACTCAGCACAGTAATTCCTTCTACAATCATTTTGCTTGAATATTTCCTACAATGTATAAATCCATCTCTATATATCATGTCTCTATTTAAATCTGTGATGCTATTTGAGTTTAGATCCACTTTCTTATACTGCTTTTCTTTTTCAACAGTAACAAGATACAATTCTGTCTTTCATATTATAGTTCTTTGAATGTTTTAAAATAAACACTTATCTTCTTGGTCTACTGTTCTAAGAATTAATTATTGCAACCTCCTATATTTTCTTTACATTGCATAGATGTCAGCAGCTTTACTATATACTTATGTACTTTTTCTAATTATTTAGTGTGGAAGTCTTAAAGTTGATGAATCTAACTTTTTACATTGTTGGGAAAACATATAAATTGATTGTCAGTTTGGAAGCAAAACAAACCCACACTTGCTACTTGTTTTCCTTCACAATCATTTAGAAACACATAAGGAGAAATATATATATATATATTATATATATATATATATAATGCTTAGTTAGAAGTCTGGACATAAATTCTAGCTCTGCCCCACAGAGGTTTTATGATCCCATGAGCAAACTGACCTTTATCAGGCTTGTTCAGTCAGTTTTAACATGAGAATTCCAAAGTCCTACTACCATAAATATGGCATAAAGAATTATGTAAATAAACTCAAGAAATGTGGTTCAACATGTTTTGTATGTAATGGTGGAATAAACTTCATGAAAGCACTACCACACTTCGAATCATGTTTTCACAAAATAAATATTTAAGTGTAGCACTACCAAAAGTGTAATTTATATTCATACAGTTGCATAGATTATTTTTGAAAAGACATGTGTCAGTTCAGTCATCTTAATCTAGCTTATTTGGATTAACATTCAAGGGAGCCAAAAAAAAAAGAATCTTTGTTTCTGTGATATTTTTCTATAATACATTTCCCAGTTCTAATGCTCCTGCATGATATATTTAACTGAATGGGACTCAGTGATGGAGGAATGCAATATTTCCTAAATATCGTTGACAGTTTGCAATTTATTGGGAGTGTCCCTCAATAAAAGAGAAATCTGGCACTTGAAATCAATAGAATAAAAATACCAGAAGCATGAAAGCTTCACTTATATAAAAGAATAGCTGATTTTATTGGAATTGGAAGAAAAATTGTTATTCTAGAGATAAAAGTGTCATGTCATATCTTGATCCATCATGGCTACCTGAAAGTGATCTTTTATACTCTTTAAATTAGTACAGACATACACATCTTGATCTATGCAGAAATGCCATAGACAGGACCAATATAGGCCCTAGCAACCACAGAATTCTGGGAGGAAAACAGTACTATCCAAATGTTACAATCCAGAAACCATGCTTGAATGATTTAAGCAATAGTCAATGTTTTGACTTTAGAAATAGATCATCACTGGCTCTCCAAGAAAGACAAGAAGGATCCTAGTCAGGTAGGTGAAGTCCCAGTTTCATGAGAACAGAAATTGATCACTTCTTTGAGGAGACATTTGATAAAAAAGGAGAGAGAGAGAGAGAGAGAGACTTCCTCAACCTCTGGAGTTTCTCCAGAAACCAATCCCTTACTCAATCTTAGAAAAAAATAGCAGCTGCTCCCTGCCCTTTAGTTAGGAAAAATGGAGAGAGAGAGAGGGGAGGGGGGGGGAAACAGTGGTCACAGCAGCTATAATAGCTGTCACTGCCAGGGACAGGGACCTGGAGAATTCAAGACGGGATAAATAGTATTGGCACTACAATAAAGATGTAGAGAATGAATAATGCACCAGGCAACTTCCTCTAGATCTCCCTTGCCTTCCATCAAAAGCAACTGAGATTAATTAAATCAAGCCAAGTATTTCAATTGACAAATCAAAAGATAGATCTAGCTAATAATTCTTTTCTCTGTGTGGTATGATTAATGTTACATTATACTATAGAAGGTAAATGGTTAATCCACAATTCACTTGGCATTTTTGAAAGGATTTTTTTTCATTTTGCAATAATGTCTTTAAAACTTGACCAAACTATGGGGAGTTTAGCTTTCATAGTGCTCTGGTGAAGGTTTTGTAATAGAAAATAGTGGAATATTTCAATCCAACATGTAGTTAATCCTACTGTTTTCAATACTAAGGCAAGTTGTTAAAACACCTTGCTCAACTTCAGATCAAATAAGCCATCTTGATTTACACACCTACATATTTCTTTTAAAAATGAGCGGTTAGGGCCATTGTTGTGGTGTAGTGGGTGAAGCTGCCAGCTGTGATGCCGGCATCCTATATTGGGGTTTATTCGAGTCCCAGCTGCTTCATTTTCCATTGAGCTCCTGCATGGAAGGGCAGCAGAGAATGATCCAGGTCCTTGGGCCCCAGCACCCACTTGGGAGACCTGGAAGAGGCTCCTGGCTCCTGGCTTTGTACTGACCCAGCTCCAGCCTTTGCAGCCATCTGGGGAGTAAACCATCAGATGGGAAATATCTCTCTGTCTCTCCCCTCTCTCTGTAACTCTGCCTTTCAAATAAAGAAATACATATTAAAAATGCTTAATTAATTCTGTTGACATAGATGTTCATGGTAGACAATATTGTTATAATAAGTATTACTAATTACATAGTCATAATAATCCCATAACTGCTTATATTTTTCCTTTAAAAATTGTGTAATAACCCACCCCAAATTTTTTATCTCTGTAAATTCTTTAATAAAGTTTTGGTCTTTAGCACATCTGTAGTACCCATAGTGTGACAAATATTATTGGAAAAACATGGAAAAAAAACACAAAAACTGTGCAGATATATTAAGATAAACACAACTTAGGTCTCAGAATTCCAATGAAAGCATTAGAAAATGAATGTGTAATTCCTAATAAATTACCAGATAATATGGAATAATTTCTTTTAAAAATCTTACTTCATATCATGTGAAAAGCAAAGAAAGATTGTACATAGCTATTCTTATCACCAAGACAGACTCATATGAGGATGTATTTCCAAGCTATGCTTCCTTTTGAAGACATTATTTCCCTAAGAATTTTCACTTTGAATTGAACTATCTCCCAAATTATATTTGCCACTATGAACCCTCTTTTTTATACTCATTAGGAAAGCTAAGGATGGATAATTAGTCTACAGAGTGACAATTTTTCACACATAAAAATACATTCATATTTTGAGAGCCTGATGAAAATTATTTAAATGGAAAGTATATGGTATGGTAGGGAAAATAAAATCTTAGGAAAATTTTGATTAACCTAGGCTTTCATTCAAGTAATTATGAACAAACCATTATATGCCGTAGAGTGTACAAGTGAGATAAGAGCATAACATACTTAAATATGTATTTCCCATTATACCATTCATTTTTGAACAGTTGCTAAAATGGAACGCAAGTATTTTTAATAGTAGTACATATGTCTCCCAGAATATAGGAGGTGATGGTCTTTATTATAGTCTTAAAACAATAAGCAACATTAGGCATGGTATGAAAGAGGGAATTTAAAACATGTTAATGTATCATTGTGTGCAGTCGCTAATGGAGGTCAAGGCAGGTCATCGCTAAAGGAGTCACAAAATTCATCAAGAATATGTCTGCATGCCATACATCCCTAAGCTTTCTTCCAGAAAATTTATGGTTCTTGAGTACACCTTATTTTAAATTGAAATAATATATCTGACCTAGTTTAAACTACAGAACTTACATTCAACCAGGCTAACGGGTCCCTATCCCATCACCTATCGCCCTGATATGAACTGAGCAGACACTTTTCAAATTCAGCTCATTATCCTAAGAGTTCCTTCCAGCATCAGGCTAGGCAGGTAATGTGGTCATTATTTCTCAAGGATACAGGTATTTTCTAGTCATTTTTCTCAAAGCCCCATTTGATTATATGCATAGTACTCCTGGCTCTCACTCATCTCTTCCTTTGCAAAAAGCCATTGGTGGGACAGTCAGCCTAATGCTCTAGAGAAATTTTTTCTTAATAACTTTTGAGTCTGGGAAAAATTGTCAGCAAAGGTATTCTATAAAAATTGGCAAAAATAAATCTCTGCCTGATACAACTGTCTAAATAAGATTTCAAGTTCATCTACTTTGTTAGGTTCATTTATTAAAATCACATATTTGTGGACAGAATTTGTAAATCATGGCTGAAATTTCATTTAAATGTTCTTATTATGTAATATTAATCATAACAGCTCTATATGTCTATAATATAGCCATATTATGCCTATAATATAACCTAAGAATTAAAGTACATTGTTAACTTCTATGAAATGTGATATATTACAAATTATCCATTTATACCTATAAAAGTATCCAGTTCCCATTTCAAGATGAGGACAAATATCAGGTTTTCCCTGACCTGTGGTAACTAATAAAGCACCTAAAAGGTAATCTTTGGAAGTATTGACACTTTGGGATACAATGACTTTGTCTCTCCTGTTGCAGAATAGTTTTTGGTTTTTTTTTCCCCATGCTATTTGTTTGAGCTCTTTGCTTGGTATAAGTTGGTATTGTGTGTGTGGAGTTAGCTGAAAATAAACCTTTCCTCTAAAAAAAAAAGAAAGAAAGAAAAGAAAATAGATCTTAGTAGAGGATGGGAACAGGGAGTACAGGTGGGAGGGAGGAATCACCATATTCCTGGAGTTATATATACAAGGTGCATGAAGTTTGTGTGCCTTGAATAGAAGGTTTCTGGGAAAAATAATTTAAAAAAAGAAAAATATCCAACAACATAGTACTTTCTCACTTGGCAAAATTATGGGTATTAGCAGTTGAGATAAAAAAAGTTGTAAGTTGGAGGATACTTTAAAAAGTTCACGGAAAATGAAATTTGAAGATAAGTTTACTTTTAATGCAAAAATTGTTTAAATTCATAATTTCCTATAAAATGCATTTTTGTGATCTTTGTAAAGTACCTTCATTGGTTGTAAGATAATCCATTCTACCTGTGTTTGCTATGGAACTTCTTTGGAATGATGAAGAAAAGGCTCCTAAGGAGATAGATAACAGCTCAGTAATTCGTTCTGTTTTTTTTAACCTAGAAACCTTTTTTTGGAGTGCACAAATTTCATGCATTTCATGTGTACAGGTTTGGGAACATAGTGATTTTTCCCACCTATTTTTCCTCCTGTCATGTTCTCACCCTTCTTCTTCCTCCTTCTGCTACTCCATTCTTGTTTTCTACAGGGATCTGTTTTCAATTGACTTTATACACATGGGATTGATCCTGCACTGAGTGGAGAGTTCAACAAATAGTATGAAGAGAAAAAATTATGTTAACAGGCAAGGATCTTTTAGTTTACAAGAAGGAGGGATTTGTTTGTTTTCTGTTTTTTAAAACAAAAGATCCTCACAACTCATTTTCTGTTCTATAACTGGAAGTGATAAGTGCCCACCTCTACAAAAGATTGGGAAAATTTGTTGTCAGTTTACAAGAACTGGTGAATTTGAAAGTGTTGTTATGTGGAATATATGAGCATTGAACTCTACAACAATCTGGTGAGGAAGAGATTGTCTTCACTTTTTATTTATTTATTTTTATTTATTTTTATTTTTTGCCAGGCAGAGTTAAACAGTGAGAAAGAGAAACAGAGAGAGAATTATAGACAGTGAGAGAGAGACAGAGAGAAAGGTCTTCCTTCCATTGGTTCACTCCCCTAATGACCACTATGGCCGGCGCTGCACCGATCCGAAGCCAGGAGCCAGGTGCTTCCTCCTGGTCTCCCATGCAAGTGCAGGGACCCAAGCACTTGGGCCATCCTCCACTGCTCTCCCGGGCCACAGCAAAGAGCTGGACTGGAAGAGGAGCACCCAGGACTAGTACCCGATGCCCCAACTGGGACTAGAACCCGGGGTGCTGGCACCGCAGGCAGAGGATTAGCCAAGTGAGCCACGGCGCTGGCCAGTTTTCTTCATTTTTATATAAGAAAATTAAAACAAAAAATTAAAAAATAATTTGTTTTTATTTATTCAAATCATGAGCTCTGATCTCGTTTCTAAAACTCACTAAATTCAATCAATTATATCTTCTCACACATTTTTGTTGGTCATCTATATGGGACTTTTAATTACTTTTGATTATCATTAGTGAAGTTCACCTATTTATAATTCATAATTATTTCAAGAAGGAAAGAGTAAAACTACCGAGTTATTGCCAAGGGAGAAAATTTGATTACTTTCTTTTATTATTATATTATTACTATTATTGTATTAGAAAGAACATTTGAATCTTTCCTTTAGCTTTGTTTCACAGCTTTCCAGAGCAAACTGCCAAGAACCTCCCATTATCAGTCACCTTCCTAAATGATTCTATATCTTTTCTCCTGTGGACATTTCACTAGAATCCCAGAACCAACCAGATTAGTCTCTTATGCTTGTCTGTAAATTTTACTGGTGAGTTTCATTTTCAGATTATACTTATGAATGTGGATTGAGCAAATACAATATTTAAACACATAGAAAAAAAGAAAGAAGGGTAGGAAAAGGAAGGAAGAAAAAGGTGTCCTCTATGCTTGTTGTATAAAGAAAAATAGCCTGTATTTAGTAATTTGCTTGCTGACAGGATTGCGTGTGTGTGTGTGTGTGTGTGTAAGCACATTTCTGATCATGCACTTTTTTGGGGTTTATGGTTCAATAAGTAAAGCACCCTATCATTTAACTTACTCTTAAAATGTACATTACCACAATGAAAATAAGGTGGTGAGGATGTTGTTATATAGTCAATCATGATTTTTAGTGAGTGTTAAATAATAAATACTATGGTCACTATATCCTCTTCTTCTTAATGTTTTACCCTTTTTTATTTGATAAGATTTCTGGTATGCATAAGCCCTGCATATATATGGTATGAAAAACTGAATAAGTCAAAAATATTCTCTATTTTCTATAACAGCTTACCTCTTGTCTTCAATATTAAACTGAAATCTTTATTAACTTTTTAAAGATTTGTATTATGTATTTGGAAAATAAGAGTTATATATAGAGAGGGAGAGACAGAGAGAAACAGAGAAGAAGATCTTCCATCCACTGATTTGCTCCCCAGATGGTCTTAACAGCCAGCGCTGAGCCAGGCCAGTGCCAGGAGCTAGGAGCTAAATACAGCTCTTGCACCTGGGTAGCTGGGGCTGAAATGCTTGGGCCATCTTCTGCCGCTTTTCCCAGGCTGAATCCTGCTTTTCCCAGGGAGCTGAATCAGAGGTGGAGTAGCCAGGAAACAAACCGGTGCCCATATGGGATGGAGGATTCACTGGTGGTAGCTTTATTCACTTTGCCAGAATGCTGGCACCTGAAATCTTTCACTATTTACTAATTCACATAGATTTATATTCCTATTTAGACTTTTCCCTTTACGGTTAGTATAATGTTGTTTCATTTCACTTCTGTAGTCCCATAAGGTAACTTAACATGCTCTATTGTTTTGAAACTTTCATTCTCATTTCTTTTGTAGGTTTTCTCACCTAAGAAAGTTACATGTTTTGGTTTGAATGTTTAAATTAGAAGCCACCATAAACCATTCATTCATTATTACATGCATCAAACTGTTTTCAGTTATCAACCATCATTACTAGTTAAAAGCTAGGACATAGGAAGGAATGATTTTTCTTCCAGTTATAAGGTTTTGCTCTGTATTCCACTATTATTTTTTTTATTTATTTATTAGACAGAGTTACAGAGAGAAGAGAGAGGAGGGGAGAGAGGAAAGAGAAAAAGAGAGAGAGAGAGAGAGAGAGAGAATCTTCCATCTGCTGTTTCACTCCCCAGCTGGCTACAAAGGCCTGGGCTGGACCAGACCATAGCCAGGAGCCAGAAGATTCATTTGGGACTCCCTTGTGGGTGCAGGAGTTCAAGCACTTGGCCTATCTTCCACTGCTTTCTCTATACCACAGTGTCAATCCCTCCACTTCCCTCTTTTTTTTTTTTTTTTTTTTTTTTTGACAGGCAGACCGGACAGTGAGAGAGAGAGAGACAGAGAGAAAGGTCTTCCTTTTGCCGTTGGTTCACCCTCCAATGGCCGCCGCGGCCGGCGCGCTGCAGCCGGCGCACCGCGCTGATCCGATGGCAGGAGCCAGGAGTCAGGTGCTTTTCCTGGTCTCCCATGGGGTGCAGGGCCCAAGCACCTGGGCCATCTTCCACTGCACTCCCTGGCCACAGCAGAGGGCTGGCCTGGAAGAGGGGCAACCGGGACAGAATCCGGCGCCCCGACCGGGACTAGAACCCGGTGTGCCGGCGCCGCTAGGCGGAGGATTAGCCTAGTGAGCCGCGGCGCCGGCTCCACTTCCCTCTTATACACAAATCTGCTGCCCTCAAAGAGAAAGGCAGGGTTCTGCAACTTGTGAGTACTGTTTTTTCAGTTCCAATCAGGGTGTAATGCCATGCTCCCTTCCAAAGGACTTGTTGATGCAGCATGTTTTCTGTTTCTCCCTTTTTAAAATTCTTCCCTATGGGCTCATTTTCATACAATAATCACCTTTGAATTTTTCTTTTTGATTTGAAGATTCTGGTTAATGTTTCCTAGCACCATCTGATACTATTCTGTCATGGATTTCCCTGAGCCCTTACTCTGCTTATTTTCCTTCTGCTCTGAGGTCTGCCCATCAGTTGACTTTGTGGACAACCATTCCTAAAAGTTGAGATTCTCTGGGGTTCCATATAGGAAATTTTTCTCATTCCACATTCCCATTCATGTTCTCTTCCAACCTCACTGCATCTGGCCCCATCTCACTGCTGATTCGCCAGCCTAAGTCACCAGGCCCATTCTGTCCTGTACACAAGCACAGTGTGCCCAACAGTGTAAGAGACCCCATACAGTCCTTATAACTCATCAATCATGTCTCTGATATTTTCTGTTGGTGTTGTGCTAAACATAAACATGGAAACTTAAAACAACAAAAATTTATTTACAGTGGTACAATTTTAGAGCTCAGAAATCCTAGAAGCCAGGTGTCAGCACGGATGCTGTCCTTCTGGAGGCTGTAGGAGATAATGCATGTCTTTCTTTTCCAGCCTCTGTGGTTGTGCATGTCACTCCAATCTCTTGTTGTATCTTCTTCTGACTCTGACCTACCTCCCCTCCTCTTATAATTACACAGGGCCTACCTGGATTGTCCAGGATAATCTCTCTTGTCTCAAGGTTCTTAATTTAATTACATCTGCAAAATCCTTTTGGGGATCAGCACAAGGTCATCTTCACAATCCTAGTATTCTATTGACCTCAATGCACAGCACTGACCCAGTTTTTCTCCGTAAACTTTTCCCCCCAGTATTCACCCTTAATGAGTTATACTGTTCTATAATAAGTTTCTCAACCTGGTCCCAAGTTCTATTGATTCTTTATCCTAAATACTTTAAACTAATTCAGTTTATTATATGTTTATTGTTGCTTACAGAAATCAGGCCACCATCACTTCTTGGCCTCTTAACAGATCTCTTTACAAGCTGCATTTTCACTATCTGCTCTGAACATAATCCTCATTCTGTCAGTTCACTGCTTAAAAGTCCATCAATGATTCTCCATTTCTCTCAACATGAAAATCAAACTTACTTTCTTACGAGTTCATCCTGTTTTTCTCTTAAACAACATCTTGCTACCACATACCCTTTTCCTACTTCCTTACTGACCTCAATAGTTTTGTGAGTTCTTCCAGCTCCAAGTCACTCATTTTAAAAAATATTTAGCTCTTACTGGAATATTTTGTACTAATTTAACCTCATAAGGCAATTGCAGGTCTCTTATCTGCACCTCTCTCCAAGACCTATGCTTCGGAAAGACAGGATCCAAGTCTGCCAACCTCACGGTGACTGGCACAGTTTTGTAAAAGGTCTCAATATGTCTTACTGAAGAAATGGATTTGCAATAAACTGTACAGTTTCTATGAAACCCACTAGCCATGAGAAATTTAATAATATTGCTCAGTATTCTATAAATCATTTGAGATGGATCCATTCTCACAAAATATTAAAAATTTGAAATTCTTAATACATAGTCAATTCAGTTCAATTAATGTTTTTGGAAACTGTGGAAAGCACAAAACACTGTGTGAGCTACCAACAACTGTACAAATTCCCTTGATTTCCCTGAAAATGCTAATAGGAAAGATATGTATAAAAATAACAGTACAATAAATATTAAGTTTCATGCTGTGAAAAGTCTTCAAAGATCTATAACTACAGACAAGGGAAACAATTATTGGAACATGTTAATACTTTTAGCCACTTAATAGCATAGGCCAGCAGGATCATTGCCCTGTGGATGGAGTCCAGTATTGCCATCACAAGTGTAAAGGACAAAATATAGTATAAAGAAGACACACTCCCTTCCCATAATTAGTAAATTCATCTCCACAGGAAAGCAGCTGGAAATATGCCATACCCTTTCTGACTGCAACATTCAGGAAGAGTCAACACTACACCTGCTCCTGCATCTGAGGGGTCAACTGCCAGTTCTAAGGCTCGCATTTATATTGTCCAATGTAGTATTATTCTGCACTGTAGCCATTCGCCCAATCTAAGTTCAGAATTTATCCATTGCAATAATAGCTGAACTTGCTGATAAATGTAAATGAAGGTGTTATTATTTCATGGAAGGGAAAAAAGGACCTTGAGGAAGGAAATGGTCTATTATTCACATTTTTTTAAAGACAAAACATCTCACTAGAATTTGGAATAAATGTCAGTTTTAAAACATGGCTTGAGAGACCTTTACCTTTACGCCTCCTTGTAGAGAAACAGAGCCATTGTACCAATATCTTGAATCTAGACAGACTATCACCTATTTTAAAAATAGAGTACAGCAGAAGGGACACTATGTGATGGTTGAGGGTGATTAATAAAACCGTGAGCATCTTGGTGTCTCTTAGAATACTTATCTTCTACACTTTCATTCCTGGAATGTGTTCCCTCTCAGAATCCAGTTGCCATCTGTCAGAAAATGTAAACCCATGGACAGTGTCCCAGCAGAGACCTGAGTTTGAGTAAGGAAGTCTTCACAACATTTGACTCTTCCCAGATGAGGCACAGTGATTGTAGTGTCAGACAGACAAGGAATCCCTCCATGACCTATCCAGCTTCTTGACCCAAAAAATACATGAGTATAATGAATAGGCACTGATTTATACTGTAGAGTTTTGGGTGTCTTCTTATGCAGTAATAGATAACTAGAAAAAATGTAGATGCTCAGTAGATGTTTAAAGAAGTGTGGTGTGTTAGCAGATACAAGGGGTCTATTTGCTTTGGATATCACAAAATAATCAGCCTCAAAGAAGACTTGTTTGGAAGAAGGCTTTATTTATTCCTGACAAGTGAAGGAGAAAGCAGGAATGTAGAGTTTCCTGATGGAACTATCTCCACAAGAAGCAGTTTCCCAGGTCTTTTATTTTTTTAACTTTTATTTAATAAATATAAATTTCCAAAGTATTGGAATTATAGCGGCTCTTTACCCCATAACCTCCCTCCCACCTGCAACCATCCCATCTCCCACTCCCTCTTCATCAAGATTCATTTTCAAATTATCTTTATATACAGAAGATCAATTTAGTATATACTAAGTAAAGATTTCAACACTTTGCACCCACACAGAAACACAAAGTATAAAGTGCTGTTTGAGTATTAGTTATATAGTAAATTCACATAGTAAAACACATTAAGGACAGAGATCCTACATGGGGAGTAGGTGTACAGTGACTCCTGTTGTGGATTTAACAAATTGACACTCTTAGTTATGATGTCAGTAATCACCCAAGGCTCTTGTCATGAGCTGCCAAGGCTATGGAAGCCTGCTGAGTTCACAAACTCTGACCTTATTTAGGCAAGGCCATAGTCAAAGTGGAAGTTCTCTCCTCCCTTCAGAGAAAGGTACTTCCTTCTTTGACAGCCCGTTCTTTCCCCTGGGATCTCACTCACAGAGATCATTCATTTAGGTCATTTTTTTTGCCACAGTGTCTTGGCTTTCCATGCCTGAGAAACTCTCATGGGTTTTTTAGCCAGATTCGAGTGCCTTAAAGGCTGATTCTGAGGACAGAGTGCTATTTAGGACATCTGCCACTCTGAGTCTGCTGTGTATCCCGCTTCCCATGTTGGATCATTCTCTCCTTTTTAATTATATCAGTTAGTATTAGCAGACACTAATCTTGCTTATGTGATCCCTTTGACACTTAATCCTATCATTGTGATCAATGGTGAACTGAAATTGATCATTTTAACTAGTAAGATGGTTAGTACATGCCACCTGATGGGACTGAATTGGAATCCCCTGGCACGTTTCTAACGCTACTGTTAGGGGTAAGTCTGATTGAGCATGTGCCGAATTGTACATCTCCTCCCTCTCTTACTCTCACTCTTATACTTAACAGCGATCACTTTCCAGTTAAATTTAAACACCTAAGAATAATTGTGTGTTAATTAAAGAGTTCAACCAATGGTATTAAGTAGAACAAAAAAATACTAAAAGGAATAAAATAGTAAGTTGTTCCTTGACAGTCAGGATAAGGGCTGATCAAGTCACTGTTTCTCATAGTGTCCATTTCACTTCAACAGGTTTTCCTTTTAGGTGCTCAGTTGTCACTGATCAGGGAGAACATATGATATTTATCCCTTTGGGACTGGCTTATTATAGCAAAATTTATGGATCTATCCAGGATATAGAAAAGCAGGAGTGAGAGGGTCATTTCTACTTGCATTATTCATCTGAGATGTACAAAAAGGAAACTGGGAGACCCTTCTTACTCAAGAAACATTGATCTTCATACATTGTATATTTAAATCTCTGGCTTAGTGGATGGCACTGTAGGGTAGTATGTTAAGTCTCCATCTGTGGCTCCAGCATCCTATATGGTCACCGGTTCATGTCCCGAGTGCTCCTCTTCCAATCCATGTTTCTGCTTGTTTCCTGGGAAAGCAGTGGAAGATAGCCCAAGTGCTTGGACCCCTGCAACAACATGAGAGACCATGAAGAAGATCCTGGCTTCTGGCTTTGGTCCGGTCCAGCCCTGGCTGTCGCAGCCATTTGGGGAGTGAACCAATGGAACGAAGACCTTTCTATCTGTCTCTCGCTGTCCTGCCTCTTAAATAAATAAATAAAATATAAAAAAAAAAAAAACCACGGCTCAGACTGGTTCTTTGTTTATGGTAATGTAGCTCCCCCTGAATACAATGTTGCAGGACAAGATTTCCAGGAACATTCTGTGAAAAACAAATTCAAGTGAGTATATTTTTTAGGTTCTCTGCCCCTATTACTGTGCCCTTCCTTGCTTAAAACATACACTATTGTTTCCAGTTGGAAAGAATGAAAGGAATGGAGTGATAAAGGAGGAGGAAGGAAGAGAGAGCAAAAACAGGGAAGAGAAAGGGAGATTAAAGAATGACAGACCGAAAAGAGAGACAGATTGAAAGAGAGACAGCAATCCAAAAACAAGTTAAAAAAAAAAAAAAACATGAGTGAAAGAAATAAAGGGAGAAAGAGAAGTAATTTAGAACAGTGTGAAGTGAGAGAGAACAAAAGAAATCTCTATTTCAGGGAAAAGAGAATCTATTTTCTGAAAGTCAAGATTTAAGTTAGGGACTTGAATCATGAATGATCTTAGATAGAGCTGTAAGACAGAAAGCACAGCAGGTATTTCAGGTACCAGAAAAACAAAGACATTTTGTGTGAGAAAAACATCAAGGTTTAATTGTTAATTTAAAAATTACAAGCTTATGCATCCAGTTAAAAGTCTAGAATTAAAAGTCAAGGTGGCTGCCAGTCCGAGGTGGGGATAGAAAGAACTCTCATAAAGATGCCAAAAGTCACTGTGGATCTGACATCTATTCTTGTATCTGGCTGCACCTAGGCTGGTAGAAGAATGACTTTGCCTTCTCCAGAGCCTTCCAAATCTTGTATTTGTACCTCTTTGGCAAACTCTAAACTGGATCCATCCAGGGAAAAGAATTTCTGGAAAAGAATTTCCTAGCTTTACCTATGCACTGCAGAGGAAGTGATGTTGGTGATGCTGAGTTGGCAATGGGCAACCAGCACACAAGGCATGTGCTAGAAGCTATCCTGAGTTGTGGAGGGATGCTGCACATACTCAGAAAAGAGCAAATCTCTGCCTTAAACAGACTCTTTCGTGGAAGGTAAGAATTGAAAAGTAAGTTGGAGCCAGTTGTGTCCCTTCTTTGTAGAAAATGGAAAAAAAAATAAGCAGTAAAGAATAGCTTGAAGATAAGATTTGGTGATTACTCATGTTAGGCCTGGAGCAATGACTGAAAGCAAAGGATTCTGTTCTACAGAAATCATATTTTCCTTTCAAAATTTTTTAAAGATTTATTTATTTATCTGAAAGTATGAGAGAGAGAGAGAGAGAGAATCTTCCAACCATTGCTCCACTCCTCAAATGGCCACAATAGCCAGTGCTAGGAGAGACCAATGCCAGAAGTCAGGAGCTTCTTCTGAGTCTCCCATGTGGGTAGCAGAGTCTCAAACACTTGGGCCATCTTCTGCTGCTTTTCCCAGGTCATTAGCAGGGGTCTGGATCAGAAGTGGAGCAGCTTGAACACACCCATATGTCAGCATTGCAGGCAGAGGCTTTACCTGCTACACTAAAATGCCAGCCCCAATATACTTCTTGGCTTCAGATCGGCTCAGCTCTGGCTGTTGCATCCATCTGGGAATTGAACCAGTGGATGGAAGACCTTTTTCTTCGTCTTTCCCTCTTTCTGTCTATAACTCTACTTTTCAAATTAATAAGAATCTTTTTTAAAAGAGTTAAAAAATAATTATATCTTACAATAAAATTTAAATCCTTGTCAAAATTAGACAGCTTATATCACTCAATAAAATAGAACATGTCAACATAAATCATCAGTAAATGGGCTCCAAGATTTCTGAAGCTCTGTGCAAATATTGACTTTTTTCTTTTGCCAGAGGGGAAAAAAACAAACTGGAATTAACACACAGTGACTATTAAGTTACATCAAGACTATGTGACCATTCCCAAAGGACAAAAAACATAAATATTGGAAGGAAAACAGCCAGTTTTATTGTGGGAAATGTCTGTAAGAAGCTTTCCTGATCAGAAACTGTTTTCTTGTTTTTAATATTTATATTGGTAAAAAGTAACTTGTTCCCTAAGAAAAGACTAGATGGTACTGTGCTTAAAATCAAGAGAAAAAAAAATCAGACACATGAATTCTGCCTCCAGAGGGGTAATAATGGCCCCTTTTCTGCCATTGTCTTATCTTGCTCATTTAGCAAGGCCTTGGGTCAAATGCCTTCATTGGTCTTTATCTCTCCTCCTCTATACCCATCTCATTGATATTCAAAGAATAAAGCCATGACTTAGCTCAGAGAAAGCAGACAAGTCTGGTTTGGGCAAGCCATTTCTGAATTCTGACTATAATTTTAGTTGTGCAGGTTTGGGTCACTGAGATCTATTCATCTTTTCTTTACCAAAAAAAAGTGATTATCCAATGTCATAAAGGCATAAAATAATACACTCAGTAAAGATGCTGCTTTTCTTTGCTTTCATTTAAGGACTGAAGGAAAATTTGCAAAGAATTAATATTCTGGAACAATGCTACTTATTGCTGGAGAAGTAATATAATCAAGGTTGTCAATGGTGGTAGTTTTAGTGTTATTGTCTTAGAGGAGTGGTAGAGTCTGTATTGGAACACAATTTCAGAAATTCAAGGAGGAAGATGATAAGACTAACCTAAGATGCTGGTAATTGCAAAAACAGACTGGATCACCTGGAGAGGATTTTAGTGAGAATAAGCTGGACTGGAACAAAGATAAGTTTACAGAATGGCACAGAGATTTTTAAACTGTAAGGATGTTTAAATATTAATACTGTCAAGGCAAACTAAGATTATAACAAGTAGAGTAGATTTTATTTTGGACAGAAGAGGATAAGTTTCTGCTAGAGTTGAGGTGCATGTAGAACATTTTGCTGGTATATCCAGGAGGCAGTTGTTATACTGAGTTTAAATATCTGCATAAATTTGGGGATCAACATTCTATGCTACCTGAAATTGTAGAGGTCCATGAGATAACTCAAAAAAGCATATCAGAGCAAGACCACAGGGAAACCAAAGACAGACTTCTTGGTTAATCCTATATATGGGGTAGGGGTAGGAAGAATGACAAGTTGCAGGAGAGTAATGGTCACAGATGACTCCATCAAAAAGAAAATATTCAGGGGCAGGTGTTTGATGCTGCAATTAGGACACCCACATCCCATATCAATGTTCCTGGTTCAAATCCTGTTCCTCCACCTTCCTGCTAATGCACATTCTAGGGGGTAGCAAATGATGGCTCAACTTGGGTCCCTGCCATTGACAAAGAAGATTCCAGAGTGAGTTTCAGATTCTTGACTTCAACCTGGCAAAACCTTTGTTGTTGGAAGCAGCTGGGGATGAACCAGTGGATGGAATATTTCATTGTCTCTCTTTCTCTGTTTCTCATCTCTCTGTCCCTCTCTCACATTTTGCAGCCTCTTGACCAGAAATAAGAGACACTGACTGTGAGGAGACTCGTCTCAAATATATCTGATGGTAGTAAATGGAGGTGAAGGAAGACTTGGACAAATGCAATTAGGAAAAAATACAGCTTTTCAGTAAAGCACTCAGAGTGAGAGTGAACTTAAAGACAGAAAGAGAGAGAGAGAGAGTAAAAAAGACTAACTGCCAATTTTGACTTATAAGGCAGTGTTGTTTGAGCACCAGTTTCTGAAAATTTCTCATAATCAGCATATACTCCCATGCCTCTAATTTGTGTCTCCAAGTTTTCCTTGACTCTACACTCCTGGCTTGCTGCCCTAAAAATGCCCCCCTGCCTGACAGAACACTTTTCAGCCCATAAATCAGTGACACTTTGTCTCCCAGCATGAGTACTGTGAACAGCTTACTGTTTGAAGAACCTCAAAGTGAACTGGAAAGATCAATGGGACCTACTTCCAAGGAAGTGAATGATGTTTCACCTATACTAGTTTGCTGCTAGAATTCTTTTTTAAAGATAAGCAGAGAGCCTCTTGGTTTTTCTCAGTATGAATTGTATAACCACCTAGGTTAAAAATATATATATCATTTAATTCCATTTTTCTTGAAGGTGACCTACCAACACCTTTCAACAAAAATCTGGAGATGGAAAGTTCAAATCAGTTCCAATCATCTCATGAAATATTTGTTTTACTTCTATAAATGTCAGATACTATGCCAACTCCTAAAATGGCAGGCCCCTATCCTCATGTTCCTATGCTATATCAGGGAGATCAGACTAAGTTTTTATAATAAAAATATCTTAGTCTGTTCAGGATTAATAACAAAATGCTATAAACTAGGTGCCTTATAGATAACTGAAATTTATTTCTCATATTCTGAAGACTGAGAAGTCCAAGACTGAGTCCCTGTCAGACTCAGTGTCTGATGAGGACTGTCTTCTTACTGCAATCATATATAGGAGAAAAAGCAAGAGAACTCTCTGGGTTCTAATAAGGGCAATAATCCCACTCATGGGGGCACAACCCTAATGACTTAAATACCTCCCAGAAGATGCATCTCCAGAAACCACTACACTGGGGAGTAGGTCTCAACATAAAAACTTTTGAAACATAAACATTCAGGCCACAACATAGAAGAAATAAATGACAGCATAAAGGACAAAATATTTCTGACATATTCATTTAGCAACTGAATGTTCTTCCCTTTAAAAAGAAACTAAAAATATGAGTATAGCATTGTGACATAGCTGTTTCATCACAACTTGCAGTACTGGCACAACTTATCAGAGTGCCAGTTAATGTACCAGCTGCTCGGCTTCTAATCTAGCTACCTGCTTGTGTGCCAGGGAAAGCTGCAGAAGATGACCCAAGTACTTGGTCCTTGCCACCCATACAGGAGACTAAGGTGAAATTCCTGGCTCCTGGCTTTGGCCTGGCCCAATACTGTTTGTTGTGACCGTTTGGAGAATGATCTAGCAAATGGAAAATATCTCTTTCTTTATTTCTATCTCTCTTTCTGATGCTCCTCCATTAAAATAAAAAATGTATAAAGATTTTTTAAAATTACCATTCACACTTTTTCCCCCTTTGGAAAGCAATGTTCTCACCTAGCATGAACAAAGTTGAAAAGATTCTCAAACTCATCTGTCTCTTTCATCCATTTACCATCATGTTCCTAAAATGTCAACATGGTCATCCTGAAACATGATGTTTCGTGTGACTTCAAGTGCAGGCTGAAATTCTTTAAATGTTGATAATAGTTAAAGAAACCTATGGGTTCTTTGGGGAGTTTTTATTGTCGTTGTTTCACCACCCAACCACTGAACTATGGGAGTTTATCTACATGGTATTTCTATATATTTCTACCATACATTCCCCCAGTATGCACCCTGATACACACACATCAAGTACACAAACACTTCATGTATAATACAAAGAGTTCTATAGAAGTGCCATAATGGCTCACAAAGTCTGATTACACAAACTATTCCTGGTACCTAACAGCCTTTCTGTACCATTTCTATTCTCTCTCCTCCTTTCTGCATGTACTTAACTCTTCTTCTTTGAGGCTTACCTTCTTGGCTTTCACATGCTCCTGTAAGCAGTGTAGGAAAAGTCTGTACCCACTCTGAAAGCACTGTGCTCCCATGGCAGCCTTCGTATGTCCCAGCATTCACCACATCACTCATAAGAACCATAAGGTTCTTAGAAGCATATACTGACTATTTTATTATTTTGATATTTTTAGTGCACATAAAATCAACACCTCGTGCAAAGTACACAATCATCTTCCACAAACAAATTGTGCTATTAACAGTAGTGATTATTTCACATAAAGATGCTCAAAATAAAAGAATAAGTACAATCAGAATATTATTTTAAACTGATTTGATATTTCTATTTTAAAAAAAGCAACTACTGTATACCAAAAGTTAACATAGCACTCAGCAGGAACTAAAATTCAAAACAATTTTGGGAGATTATTACCAAGTATCAGTAAGTAGCAGTATATTTTATTTATTTGTTTTTCTAAATGACTATACTGACCACAAATACTCTGCCCTTATGAGACTGTACCTCATAGCACATACTAACATTTGAGTGGCCCTTTAAAATAATGTCATTTTATATGGATCCATTAGATGAGCTAGAAGGAGGCTTCCAGACTCAGGATAGCCAGGAACCATGCCCATGATCAGCAGGAAGTAGACACAGAAAATGGATCATTATCTTTCCACACCACTTTAAGATTAAGGGTCAGAAATCTCTGGGTGTGGCGGTGGGGAGAGGGAGAAATAACTAACCCAGGACCACAGGGCTGGAGTTGCTTGTGAGCCACAAGCCTCTGAGCCATGTGTAATATTACCTGCCACTTGTCAATCAGAACCTCCCCTTTCCAGTTTGTCTCTACCTGGGACCTGGGAAGGAAGGTATCATGTGAATAGCCACGCCCTTTCTGATCTCATAAAAGAGCCCAGCAACTGGGAGGGTTCTCCCTTCCTTTCTCTGCAGTGAAGGACTAGCGGAGGTGTTCAACTGTCCTCTCTCTACCTCCTCTCCCAGATCCCTTTTCTCCTTCTGGCACTCCACTCCTCACCCATGCATGCCCTCGTATGTATGTGTTCACTTTCTCACCTTTGTGCACCTTAAAAATACTAATAATAAATAAAAGAATGACATTTTATAAACACAAGCATGTACAATACTAAGTGGAAAATTGATAGATCAAGCCACATTAACAGCAAACCTAGAACCTTATAGAATGTACATGTCTTGCTCAAAAATATAGATTTCACAAACATCTTACATGTCCTCCACTCAGACTACTACCTGCAGTATAGATTTTATAGATGGTTTTGTGTTGTGTAGCCAATGCACAGTGGAGTCTTAAATGCTTACTTAATAAGGCATTTTAAATACAGATTATTTGATTCCTCTTATGCAACACTTTCTGCTTAATGCCCTTGTTCTGCAGGGAATTTCATTAGCATGTGCCCTGATCTTGTCCTCCAAGCCCTCATTGCTTCAGACAAACATGGATTTAATTGAGAGAAAACCAAGCTGTGACTATGATTCAGGTGGGAAGGCTGTTTCTCTGAACAAATTAAATCTAGTGGAATGACTGAGTGTTCTTTTCTATACCCTTCTGATAGATTTAATACTGCATATTAATTGTTGTTCTCCAATCCTCGATTCGGTGATTGTTTTCCCCAGGATCCTGTTGAGGGTGATTGATGTTCAGATAAATTTTTTGTTATCATATAGAGAAAGAAAGATTAACATGTGCTAGTAAGAACACCAGGTTACAAGACTTTCGATTAGCTTAAATATGAACACAATATTAACACATGGTTCCACAGATTTAAAAAGCAACAGTCTGGTCAATACAACACAAAACTGACAATCAGGGAAAAAAAACACTTGGGTTCTTAGGACTCCTTTCTAATATCTTCCTTTGGTAACACACAAACAGATGATCTGGTTAGTTTACCAGTTAACCCAGTTGGAAAGATGCTTTTATCATGTTCACAGATATTCAAAAAGAACTGAAGAGCTTTTATCATGTTCATAGATACTCGAAAATAACTGAAGAGAATACACAAGTTTTGAAGTGTCTGCACACACTGCAGCCTCACACTTGTGTTGGACTGCAAAGTTCTATAAGACAGGGCTAGGGCACATCTTGCATTAACCAGAGACTTAACACATGTTTCTTGAAATTGAATTTCACTGTGATATTTAAGTTCCTTTAGTTTGAGCACAAAGATATCAATTTGTAAGCCATTCTTTATTTTCCTTTCTCCTTGTTTTTTAACTATTTTCCTTATTATTGAGCACTTTTTTTAGCTTTTATTTAATAAATATTAATTTCCAAAGTACAGCTTTTGGATTACAGTGGCTTTTTCCTCCCATAACCTCCCTCCCACCTGCAACCATCCCATCTCCCACTCCCTCTCCCATCCCATTCACATCATGATTCATTTTCAATTATCTTTATATAAAGAAGATCAATTTAGTATATACTAAGGAAAGATTTCAACAGTTTGAACACTTCTATAAGTGGCCTCAAAACCTTTCTGGACTGAGGCAGATCATAACAATAAGAAATAAGTTAATGCAACATGTTCATAGTGGGGGAAAGGGAGAATTGTTGAATTTATTTTTGAAATTATTTTACTAGTTTACCTTATATGAATATCATTTAATTGAAGGCTTCTGCTATGCACATTTAATAGTTTGTGTAAAATATCATTACTAAAGTGGACTCCTTAGGGTGAAGCAAGTTCTCTTCCAAAATCCAACCACATCTTTATTAACTAAAGTCCACAATGAAGGCTGAATTTCTTTCTGAAAAAGAAAATCATCTTGGGTATGATGCTAATCTAAAATTTACTTCATTAATTTGCTTTTTTTCTGTTCCCTTTAGACATTACCCAACTAAAATTTTTGCACATACATTAATTACACCAATTAGTCCCAACTGTACCTATACACACATTCAAGATTTGATTATCTGAGCTAAATTAAGAGGTTAGGCATGGCACAAATAATAAAAATGGGCAAAAAGTTTAAATCCCCATGTACGTTGGACTAATGAATACATTATACATTTTGGCATAGTTAAGTTACCTTATTATGTTTTGCTAAATTTAATAATGTAATTACCTTACATTTCCTTATTCTACTCAGGTTGTGACAGAGCCACCCTGATTTATAATAGGCAATGCGGAAAGCTAGCTTATAATTTAAGGGTTTGATTATAATCATCTATTTCTTCTCTATTTTCAAATATATCTTTTTATTTTTGTAGCTGGACATACCCATATGGTCCCTATTTTTCAAATTTTTCATTGGTCTTCATATACTTGAAAGACATAGAGACAAAGGTAAAGAGGTCTTTCATTTCTTGCCAAAATATTCCCAGCAGCCAGGGCTGGCCTAGGCCAAAGAATCAGAAACTCAATCTAGTTCTCCTATGTGGGTGGCAGGGGCCAAAATACTCATCTCTCAGGGTATTCTTTAACAGGAATTTAGAATCAGAAGCAGAATTGAAACTCTAATCCAGGCACTCTCATAAGGAATGCAGGTGTCCCAAGCAGCATCTTAAATGCTGAGTCAAAAGTCTGCCCCCTGCCCTGCCCCGCCCCACACTGTCCCTTGACTATTCTAAAATGTTCAGCACTTACATGGAAAGACAGCTACTCCCATCTATGGGTAATTCCAACTTTCATTTCTTTAGAGTTTGAGGAGTTCATTCTTTCAGTTCACCTTTCTAATGGGTTGATGGTTTTTATCACCCTTTGTGAGGCAGTATAGCGTAAGTCAGTGGTTCTTAAAATTGAGTGTATAGAACAGCTTCTTAAAGGATAGACTGCTCGGCTCCCAGCCAGCATTGCTGCTTCAGTAGGTCTGAGATGAGGTTCAGTAATTGACATTATTAACAAACTTACAGGTATTGCTGACACTGCCCATGATGAAGAATATGGCTTCTTATGTTTTCAACGCAGCTCCAGCACCACTAGTTATGTGATGAAGGGCAACGTTTTTAACCTCCAGTCTCAGTTTTCTCATCTGAAGCACTGGGGATAATAATGGAAACCTATACCATTGAGTCATTCTTGTATTTAGATGAGTTCCATATTTTAAATATTTACAACAATGCCTGGCACCTAGGTAAGTGTTCCGCAAGTGTTCATCATTACCATTGTTGCTGTTCACAGACACAGATCACCAAGCATAATGATGAATGAGTTAACAGTAAAGGATGAAATGGCTTTTTATGAAACATTCGGCTGAGCACTAGACACTGGGAGAAAAAGAATACTGAACGCGTTACTCCTCAGGGTGACTCAAAGAGAAAGATTCTGGATGCATGTGAGGCTGGAATCTATTATTATGGCAGATCATCACAAGGCAGAAGAGTCCATAGAAGGCGTAGGGAAAAACACTCTCAAGTGAAAGTCTTTGATTTTTTCTCTCATATGCCAATGCCAGACTGTCATTAGGGAGTCAGAAAATATGTGTTCTGTGTCTAGTATATGTTTATTAGGCCCTAAGATAGATAGAATTGAGCATTCAAACGTGAGCAAAAGTAGATAGGTTCTCTGCTCTCCTAGAGCTTAAAATTTAGTCCAAAAATAATAGAAGTTCACATAAAAAAAGCAAATGTGACAAACATTAAAGAGGGTCTTGTTTTCAACAAGTCAGGAGAGGCGCTGCTCTGAGAAAAATAAGTGTTGAACTGAAGTATGAAAGACACACAGTGTCTGCAGGAATAACACATAAATGTTGCAAGTTAAATAAATACAAATGTCTCAGTTTCCAACATAGATATAAATGGTGCTCACTAATGGCCACTGAATGTATACATTACTAATTAGAAATTATATTTAATGAATACAGAAACAATTAAAGCCCGGATTTGATACTGATATATAACTATATCTGATAATTCTGATTTAATGGCAGTGTAGACACAACTTAAATTTTCAGAGGCCTAAATAAATAAAAATTCATTTTTCTTACATAAAAAGAGATGTGGAGATGGAGAGTTTCTGGTGTTGGGCCAAGGGCTTATTTCATCACCTTTTGGGGCCATGGAACTCTCTAAGCCTTTCCATGGTCACATGATGACTGTTGTATTCAAGGAAAAGGATCATCTTTTATATTTTCACTGGTACTCTTCCCAAACGGATTTCTGTGTAAATATCCTAGGTCAGAATCAACTCACTGGATAACCTCAGGGGAAAGGCAGTCTGGGAAAGTGGGAAATGGGATTTGTCGCGATTTCTGCAGGTTAATCATGGCCCCCTTCTCTTGGAAGGTTCTGGATCAAAGTTCGGCTCTTGTTGGGTAGGAAGAAGGGACAATGGATAATGAGTATGTAACTAATATCTTCTGCTACAACAACATGCATCATTTTGTTTAACAGTTTCTTTTGTAGTTGTTGAACTACTTGGAGTTTGGTGTAAATAGCGAGAAAGACTGGCACATGCTTCTGCCTACCTTTCATCTTGGGTTGGTGGAATTCTTCAAAGCAAGGGAAACATTCATTAAGATGCTCTTTTTCCCAAAATGATGATTATTTGAATAATTTGGAATGGAATTTTCTTTGGTTCAATGGGGAAGAGGAGGCTAGAATTCAGTAGGAAATTGAGCATTTGTTGGTAATAAAGTATAATTTTTCTTTTGGAACAGTTCAAAGTAATCGTAAATTTTCTCTTCTGCATACTCTATGCATATGACTGTGGAAAATTTGAGCACCTCAGTAAATTGTTGTGGGGTAAAAATCAGCATTATCAAGTGCCAGCCATTATCATGAGTTCTGTTTTATTTATGTTTGTTCCTCACAAATGTCTTTTTCTGATGAAACAACAGAAGTTCAGAGAAGTCAAATAACTTGCTAAAGATGGCATATGGTTTAGGAGTCAGAGATTGAAACCCATGTTTTCCTGACTTCATTTACAGTTTCTGTTTTTCATGTTTTTGTCTAGTTTTCCACTTATGGTTTAATTCAATATTTCTTCCCAGAGGTAATATTTTAATATCTCTTAAAGGAAAAATAATTAAAAAGCAATTATTACTGACCAAATCATCAAAGATATTTTTATGTTAAAACTAATGTGTAAAGCCAGTGCTGTGACACAGCGGGTTAAAGTCCCGGCCTGCAATGCTTATCCTTTTGGGTGCCAGTTTGAGTCCTGACTGCTCAGCTTCCTATCCAGCTCCCCACTGGTGGGCCTAGGAAAGCAGCAGAGGATGTTCCAAGGCTGTGGGCCCCTGCACCCACGTAGGAAAACCAGAAGCTCCTGACTCCAGACTTTGGTCAGCTCTGCTCCAGCCTTTGCTGCCATTTGGGAAGTGAACCAGTAAATGGAAGACCTCTACCTCTCTCTGTAACTCTGACTTTCAAATAAATAAAAACAAATCTAAAAAAATAAAAACTAATGTGTGATAGTGTTAATGTTTAAATGTACTTTTTTGTTTTTTATTTTAAATAGTGATTTTGATAGCACATGAATATTTGGGTAAATGTGCTCTTTCTATAATGGTAGATATTTATTGCATGTTTGATTTTTAAGTGGTGTTCTTTGTATTGATTTTTTAATATACTTATTTTTTCTTATTCATTTCTAGAAAAATGTCAAACCCAAATTTACTATTCGTTGGAAGATGATATTTCCAATATAGATCTTTAGCCTGAAACCTTTGCCTCATATGCTTAATGTCCATGAGTAATTAAGTAATCACTCCATTCTCTTGCTTCCCTTTCTACAATTCCTTTGTCACTGGAATTCCCCTGCTATGTTGCAATCACAGGCTAATGTCTCTCATTCATTTTCAAACAGTATTTGTGCTAGACTTGTGACATACCAGGCCTTATTTGCTGTGTTTCCTCCTGTGGTAGTTCTTCAAGGTCAAGGACTGTCTCTCATTTATCTTCTTGAACTCTGTTCCCAGCAAATATAGAGGAGGAGAGTGGTCAAGAAAGAGTTGTAGGAGTAAAGCTATAGAAATCAGAGTCACAGTGACTCTTAAGGTAAAAGTCAGCAGGCAATGGGAAAGATACAGAATGAAACTGTGTGAGGATAAAACCAGGTGGCTAAGGGGACGGCCATTGCTATTGATATATAACCTCTGTAATAAAACCTAGAGTAAAAGAATGCAATGTGTTCACTGGGAAATTGTCAAGTGCATGGATGGCAATACCAAAAGAAAGGCTCTAGACACTGTGACTTTCAGAAGACCAAATAAGTGAAATGATCTGTCTTTAGAGTCATATAGAAAAATTGCTTGTTATTTTATGTAGAGACAGTGTTATGAGGCAGAAGAGATGAAAAGGGAAGAAATCCAGTTTAATAATTATAAGTGGAAGTGAAAATGTGAAGGGAGGGGAATCTCTTAACAGTTGTAAATCCTAATGTATAAAAATATATTCCCTACAAAAAAGTCAATAATTAGAAAAACCCAAATAACACTCAGTTATAGAATAATGCAATAAACTATAAATTAAGATATGTCCATAAAGTTAAAGACTACTCAGTTTTTCAAAAAATAATAATATAGACATATATCCAGGTGTCAGACTTCACATGTATTTAATTCTCAGAGCCACCTTATAGGTAGGATAGTATCGTCAGTCCTGATGTTGTGGCATAGTGGGTAAAGCTGTCACCTAAAATGCTGGCATCCCATATGGGCACCAGTTCATGTTCAACTGCTCCACTTCCAGTTCAGCTTCCTGATGGTGTCTTGGGGAAAGAAGCAAAGGATGAATGACTGGGCCCCTGAAACCCATGTGGGAGACCTGGAAGAAGCTCCTGGATTCTGGCTTTAGCCTGACCCAGTCTTGGTAATTACAGCCATCTGGGGAGTAAGCCAGCAGAAGGAAGATCTCTCTCTCTCTCTCTCACTTTTTCTCCCTCCCTCCCTCTCTTTCTCTGTAACTCTCTGACTTCCAAATAAATCAAATAAATCTTTTTTTTTAAAAAGATACTATCATCATCCCCATCTTATGGGTCATAGAATCAAGGTACAGAAATATGCAACAACTCATCCAAGGTCACTCAACTCTGAAGTGCAAGAACTGGGATTCAAACTCATGTGATTTTGTGCTTAAACACTGAGGTATACAAGGAGAGAGATGGCCCACACACACCATTACATAAGCAGTATGTGTGCTAAAAGTCCCATTTTTGTAAATGTAACACAAAGTTACAAAGAAAGAACGAGTAGGACAAATCAAAAGTTAAGGAAGAAAATGAGGCAATCTAAAACTCTCTGGCACATCCCCAACTAATTACGGAAAGCATTAAATTGTGTTTGGGAGATGCAACATTATGAAATTCTGCTAAGGCACTTGGCTCCCTTTGAAATGCCCCTTCAGCTGGTACAAGATCATTTCATATCCCCTCTACTGATTCGCTCGATTGCATGTCAGCTCTATTAAGAAGCTGCTTCTCACTAATCCAAGTTGACTTTTTATTAGCCACTTCCTCAAGTAGCAGACACATGACAATTTTAAAGCTTAAAAGACTGCCATCACTTATATCTAGGCAGTACCTAGATCTCAGCTATGACCAAAATGCAGTGTTAGAATCTGAAGTTTAACTTACTTGCATGTACTTTTTTTTCTTTTTAGGTCTTTTTTTTTTCCTACCTTCTTCTAATTCTGCTGTAAGTGAAAACTACAGCGAATGGAACAAATCAAGTGACCCCAAGCAAGTGCGGGGGAAATAAGGGAGCAGTTTCTGCAATATAGGATTTCTTTCCTTCCCCAGGTGTGCTGGCAAGAACTAAAAGATAAAAGTGACAAGGTCAGCTAGCAGCTCCAGGGGGTCCTTTCCCAGGATGGCCAGCCTGGGATAATGACTCTCACACAGGAAAATTACCTATTTAGTCCCTCAGGCACAGAGACAAAATAAATCAAAGCAGTTTTGAGGCTTGGGTTTGTCAAGCTGCCACTTTTCTTTTTCAGTGTTTCACAATTCTCTGAGTGATTTATTTATGCATGTAAATTTTGAAAGTAATTCATTAATATTAGAGAAAGACTGGGAGAGGGCTTTGGAGTAGAGAGGCCTGTTTGTTAATATATTCAGCCTTTCCTCTCTGCTCTCCCAAGAGCTTCTCATCTACTTTCATTAGATTCTGACTCCAATGCCTTAGATCTGGGGGTGGGGGGTCACTGAGACGTTATGAAATGCTAGTCTACAATCCCCAGTGAAATCTGAGACCCCCGTATGAGAGAAGCTGGCAGAGGTCATTAGACTTCATTTTTTATGGGTTATTTTGTATCTTGAGACACTTCAAAGACTGTAAAAAGGAAGGCAGAGAAACTATTAAAAGGGGCTAGTGGACTGAGAAACTGACTGGACTACACGGGCCGGGTCCCATCTCGTGCTCCTGACAGAGCTCGGGCTCCTAGTCACATTACTCATTCCTGGTTTCTCCAGAATCTTCGTCTGCATTCCAGAAATACAATAAAACTTACATTATTAAATTATGGAATTTTGAAACTGAAACAGATGGTACATTTCATCACTCAAGGCTTTTGTCATTGGAAGAAAATTTGTATACCACAGGCTTTTGCAAAATCACCATGTTAATTATGATCCGTGAAGTACAGGGACCAAGTCTGAACTCCCTACCTGAGCCGATCTCTGCTATCCCTAATGACTGTGGGCCAAACAGACAATGGAAAAGTTAAGATGATAAATGATTATATAAATAAACATGTGTGTTATATATGCCTATAGATAATTAGGTAGGTAGGTAGATAGAAAGAGATACAAATTGCAGGCTGAGCACTTCATATTTCAGAGTTACTTGTTCTCTAACTAGAGAATGAGAGTGCTAGGTTAGCAGTGATGATGGTGAAAACTGACACTTATTGAGCTCTAATGGCACATGATGTCTAGTGTGTTGCTTATATTGTATTATCACACATAATTACTAGAAGAAATACAATGAGAGAGAAACTCTTATTGCCCCCGTTTACAAATGAAAAACTTTAGCATGGAAATGTTAGATGCTCTCTATTAGCTTCTCTGAGCTCTCAAGTTCTATGAGCTCCTTCGTCAGCAAAGCCCAGGCAATTCTTCCTGTGTACAATCTCATTCATCTGGATGATGACCACAATGGGAGTAGTTTGCTCTCCACACTCCACAGAGAGAAAACATACAACATACATAGCTCCTAGGGTATGGCAGGAACTGCTCCAAGCACTGTATACATATTTTCACAATTACTCTCCTCAACCACCCTGGGAGGTAGAATCCTCTATACCATGCTCACTTTCAGATAAGAAAGCTGAGACACAAAGAGATTATGTAACTTGTTCAATGTCACATAGACAGGGAGCGGTAGTATTCAAACAGTATGGTCTGGGTTCGAACTGCTGGTCTGCGTCTTAGTGCTCTACCCTATCCTCTCTGTATTGGAAATAAATAATGACATTGTGAGTTTCTCAAACAGATATTTTTCAAATTCAGTGATCATTCAAGAAAAACAAAAAAAGACAACAAAAGACATGTGGCAACTGAGTGGAAAACCCATTTGGAAAATCCATTGACCTAACTAAAGGACAACTGGAGAATTAAAGAGGCAGTAACATATGGAGTTCAGGCTGTAAAGCTGGCTTTCATGAAATGAAAAATATCTGTGTTAAAAAGGTTTCTATCACTGGATTTCTAAGTGTGGGTACACAGTATATTGTATTTAGTCCTTTAATAGGTTACCTGGTAGTTGAAGTCATTAAAGGCTGTGAGAAATTCAGAGTACAGTAGTCTTTTTGTCCTAGCTTAATCCAGCCTTTGTTAAGTATAAATGATGAAAAAATTATTCATGAACTACCTGTTGATATTTTACATAAGCACTCCATACAACAGATATAGGGAAATCGTGGACAAAAGCCTAACCAAAAAAGGTCATACCCTCAGTTCAAGGCCATCTCCCAGCCCCAGACCTATGCTTCTCAACTATTCCTCTTCAGTTGTCTGACAGTTCTTACGTTGGGGGTTCAAAGTTAAGGGCTGTACCCTGAATGCCTTTCTCCTTTGTAGTTTGGGGAAAAAAAGAGCCCAAAAATGAGAAATAGAAGGACCTCCTAATATCAAGGGACAAAGGCGATATAGAAATCTAGTCTTCCACTTTGTACAATGAAAGGTTACTAGAGAACAATTTCACCAATAGGAAAGACAAAAACCAGAGCCATCCCCAGGCAATACGGTATTGTGGTCACCCCATAAGGAAAGCTTCTTACAGCACCTGCGGTGACTCTAACACTGCCATTAGCCCACTGGCCATCTCAGAGTAGCTGAATGTAAGTTTGTCTCACCTTTCACTTATCTTCACATAAAGCCATCAGGGCTTCTAGTAAGAATTAATTGCTCCTTTTCCAAGGCTTCTGAGGCTTTTTGTTTATTTGTGTTATATGTATAAATCCTTATTTTATAGCAGTAATTTGCATTTCTGCCTTCCCAGCCAGGCTGAAAACTGCTTTGACATAGAACTTTCATCTTATTTATTCTTCATTATTTCATCCTTAGAACTTTGCACATAGTAGAAGCTCAAGAAATGTTTATTGAATGAGCACATAAAAATACATGGAAGAAGGAGTAAAGCACAGTTTTTAGATTAACCAGCAATTTTGACTCCCTGAATTTGTGTCTTCCCTATGCAGTGTTAAGGACTGTAAATTTGGTAGCAGTTAGTTAATAGCCCCTTGTGATCCTGTCTCTTCAAATTTGTTTTTTACTCTTATCTATCTGCGATTCAAACCTTTGCTTTGAGCTCTTTGACCCACTGGTGCTCAACAAAACTCTGAGATAGCACTTTGAAAAAAAATTTTTTTAAAGAGGCAGAATTACAGAAAGATAGAGAGAGAGGAAGAGACAGAAAGAGTGAGATCTTCCATGAGCTAGTTCAGTCCTCAAATGGCCACAACAGCCAGAGCTCAGCCAGACCAAAGCCAGGAGCCAAGAACTTCTTTCTGGTCTTCTGTATTATGCAGAGGCCCAAGCACTTGGCCCATCTTCAGCTGCTTTCCCAGGTACATTAGCAAGGAGCTGGATCAGAAGTGGAGAAGCTGGGACTAGCAGCAGTGCCCATAGGAGATAATGGCATTGCAGGAGGTGGCTTAACCCTCCACACCACAACACTGGCCTCTAGAATTTTGAAAATTTTAAAAGCATATTTGCATAAAAGGAAAGGAAGATTGTTAGTTAGTTCCAAGCACTACTGTAAAATCAGTGATTAGCATTCACAGGAAAACTAATCCATAACATATGCACACCTCCAGGTTGTGTTGATTAGAGGAGGAAAAGGATGCATCTCGCCTCTCAGAATGAACACGCCTTACTCTTTTCCATCAAGGACAAGCAAGGTGGAGGAGAGTAAAAAGCAAAGGCCTAGATGGTTAAGTGACAAGATTAACAGCACTCATAAAATTGATGGAGGCCTGTGGGCTTGAAGGGATTATAACAGCTCCCAAGAAGCCTGGGGACGTAAATATTCAACAAACAATCACTTCTTGGTCTCATATCCTCAATGGGGCCACAAAGTAAAAGTGAGGATATGATTGTCTCTCTGAGGACTTGATGATTTAACAATTAAAGGAAGAGTGGCAAAAAATCTAAAAAGTTTTTTTTTTTTTTCCTCTTCATGTTACTTCTTTCTAAAATTATACTCAGTTCAATTCAGGCTTGGGGAAAGGATTCTGACTCACTGTCCTTCTGTGTGCCACAGGCTCTGGGAAGCTTCTGGTAAACAGTTGCCCTCGTTTAATTCTTGATCCTGTTTGAGTCCCTGTGGTCTTCCTTCTGTGGTCTGAGTCTCTCTGGTAAATATACTTGCAACCTCAGGCTCATGTCTGTCACTGCATTTAACTGTCTTGTAAACCCATGTTGGTTTCTTGGGCCTTTTTGGAACAAAGTTTAGTGAAGAAGCTACTTCCTTCCCATCAATCAGGAGCATCTTCACAGATCCTACCCATCCACTGTCCAATTCTGAGGCTTCAGCCAATTTAGTCGACTTTTCCTCATCCATATTCTAGTCACTAGCGTAGGCCAAGGCAACAGTGGCAGTATCAGAATATATTGGTGAACTTATTCCTGCCAGGAAAAAGAGAGTGACATTGCTCACTTTGGAAACCTAAATCAACTTCACAAAATGTACCATCAGTTTAATAAGAGTCTATATTTATTGAGCACTAATTATGGGCCAAGCACTGCACTGAGTGATTTACAAACATTATTTCATTAAACTATCACCACAGCTTTATGAAGTCGGTACTTTTATTATTCCCCAGCTTACAAATGATGTAACTAAGATTTAGAGTGGTTATGCAACATGCTCAAGGTCACAAAGTGAGAAAGTAGATGAGCAAAGATTATAATCCATATCTGATGCTCCCAGAGTTTGCCCTTTAATTAGTATACTACAGTATCTCACACATTAACACATGAAAGAGGATAAAGTGTTAAATAAATGAGCTATTTAAAAAATGAACAAGGTATTTAAAATAGTAAGGTGACTGACCATTTTACAAAATCCCTAGAACTGAAGGCATATTAGTATTATGGCTTTAATAATTAGGTTGACTTTCCTTAAAGACCCCACTGTGAGGACTTCTTCCTGGGAATACAGGGTGGGATAATAGTTAAGGCCATCAAAATTCAAGAGAGGTAACTCACAGTCAAGATAGCTATGAAAGGACAACGCCTCTGCAAGACAGCTGATACACTCCAGGTTTGTCCCTGACTGTACTTGGTTTCCCAACAGGTATTTAATAGGGTCGGAGACTGCAGGAATCCTCTCCCTCCAGTCTTATTAGTACCCAATGGCTTCCATTCCCTCTGCTAATTCTCCAGGGACAGAGTTTCTCAGTAACTGTCTATATTCTTTTTTCTTTTGTATCTCTTACCTCTGTATCTCTTTTCTTCCTAACCTGGGCCTTTCCTTTCTTGCACACCTCCTTCACAGAGGCTCTAAATATCCCGCTTCCTGTTAGTACTTGCTATCGAATGTCAGTCTCCAAAATTCATTTAGCCTGAACTACTTTATAAAACATATGAAGAATAAAATTGAATGTAATTTTCTGGATCTAAACGTCAATTTCCAACACTTTAATAATTCTGTCCTAGACATTTAATTATACTACAAGTAGTAAATTACACATTATTTATTCAGTTGAGCAATAAACTATAATAAATTAGAGAAATGCTAACAATTGAAACGTTGAGGGACATGATATCATGGTGTTTAAAAGAGTGTAGGTTCTGGAAGATCTGATGGCTGACTCTTCCACCAGACCCTTTTGAGCTAGAGAATGTTATGACTTTTCACTGAATCTCAGTTTTTCATATGTAAAATGCAGCCAATTACATTAATTTCTCATAATATTGTTGTGAATAGAAAATGAATTAATGCCTGAATAATTGGTATATGGTATTCTTATAAATATATTACAATTACTATAATATGTCTTCACAATGTCAATAGACCTGCTCTAATAAACCCAGAAAAATGATTGATAGATTTTTTTAGACTGAACAGGTAAACTTATGCCTATATCCCTAAATAAATATGTGCTTAATATTTATACTCAGTCTATGCAGGATGTCTGGACCTATAAAAAAAGAAAAAGTAACAATCAGGAAGCACTTTCTGTAAATATGTGCCCAAGAATAGAAAAGGGAAAAGAAAATCTATCTAGTTTCAGATTTTATTAAAGTAGGAGGAGCATGGGATTTTTGTGTTAGAATTAGTTTGCACCTCTGAGATTCTCATTTATGAGTAGCAAGCACTGCTGAGCCTCTATTTTTAATTGTAAAAATAATATTGCAAAGCATATCAACTTCCCAAACTTGTCGTGGCAATAAAATGAGATATATAATGAAAATATGTTGTATATTGTAAATCACTGTGTACTTCTAGAGGTTACTGTTTTGTTTTGCAGAAAGCATTTTTAGCAGTGGATTAAAGCATTATTATTTAACTGCAACATTTGTCAAGAAATCTGATATGCAATATGTGTTTCTATACTATGATTCCCATCTCGGTGCTGTCACATAAATCCCGTCATCTCTGTTTTACAGGTGGGAATACCATAGTTCAAGAAATTATGGCATGTCCAAAATTACACTGTTAAATGACACCGCAGTTTTAACACAATTCGTCAGACCCCAAAGTCAAGACTCTCAGTTACATAGAAGCAGCCTCTTTGTTATACTCCTTTACTGATACAATCCACCAGGTACATCCATAAAACTAATAACCTCCTTCTCAGAATGTGTAATCTACTGGGGATAATAATTACTTATTTTTAGTAACTAGAGAAAATCATAGAATCACATGACATTATACAATTTTATCAATTAGAATAACTCTAGCTGCTGAAACAAATAAAACCTAAAGGTTCAGGAGTTTATGGCAGTAAAAATGCATTCCTCACTTATCTAACCATGTACTGTGGGTGTTCAACAGTGAGCAGTTTTCCTCCCCATGATGATTTATGGAGCCAAGCACCTTCCATTTTGTTGCTGTGCCTTCTCCTTGGGTCTCATGGTTCTTCAGTAAACAGAAGGGCAAAGAAAAAGATGCTAGAGCTGCTTAATAAAGTTTCAGTGCAAAAAGTGATACGTCTCACTGATATTCAAATTTTATTGGCTATGGTTATTCATGTGATCACACTGGCTTCAAGACAGACTGGAAAAATGTACTTTTTGGATGAGTGATCACCCTCAGCAGCAACTCCATACTGTAGAAGAGGAGGCACAAACAATAGCAAGAGCTTCCAGAGTACACTGCATATAAGTGACTGGAGCTTGTAGTTCCCTGCAGGAAACCTCTGGGGCCAATTGGGTTTTAGAATTCAAAAATTTTCAGATTTTAAGAAGATGATATAGTCCCTCTACTATATTACATATGTAACATTCATATACAAGTATAAAGAAACTTCCCTCAAACACACACAGTATTTCTACAGTAAAACAAATTAACATTTACACTAAAATATGTTAAATAAATGATGATAATACCTGAGTCAAACTGCCCCTAAAATGTCTACAAAGCATAGAAGAGATGCACCTACTGACATCTGTCTGAGAAGTGGCCAGACAGAGCTATTAATCTTATCCACTAGGTCAATTTGCCTTGGGTGAGGTGCACATAAGATCTGTTTCATCTTAGCCATCTGGAGCAACCTTGAGCAATTTCTTGTTCTTTAACAATGCCTTTCTTACCTAGTCCCAGAAATGTCCTGCTTCAAATTAGTCTGTAACCTTCTCTTCAGTAGGTCCTTTTCAGAGACATTACCTTGTCTCAGAAGATATTTGTAAGCAATCATATTCTAAAGAAAATAATCTCTAGTCTAGGAGAAATTCACCCCACTTACATAAAGCATTAGTTTTTTTGCATGAGCTAATCTATGCTCACTGTGTAATGATAAATGAAAATTTACTGTCACAGAACACATACATTTTCACTAGCATTTGACCACTTTGGAACACTTTCCAAGACTCATTAAAAGTTGTTGGGCTTCTGTCTCCTATGACTATGTCACTCATATTCTACCCTGAACAGACTTTATATTAATATTTTTACAGTTTATTGACATTGGTATATATACATGCTTATATATAAATAAATATAATGAGTAAAAATAAAAATCATCTCACATCAATTCAAGTTGACAAAGTGGCTTTCCAAAAATATACAGCAATGAACAACCTTTCAGATTTCTGAATTACTGACAAGGATTTTTGAACTTGCCTCAGGACTACAGATATGATTGAACAGAAACATAAGCGAAGAGAGTGGGTGCTGCTAGCCGCATGTAGAACAGCTCTCACTCAAGCGAAAGGAGGTCAAATGTGCCTGGTCAATTACCATGTGCTTTAGCTCCTTAACAAGTTAAATGTTTTGATCTTTTTGTATTTCTAAATGCAAAGAGTTATTAGGCCAAGTGATGGAATAAGTACTTAACCATTTGTTATGCACACAGAACAGCTGCTGCATGGCATTTTCTCTCCATTTACAACACTAAATAGATGAACTGACACTTTGAAACTGATAATCAAAATGCCCTTCCTTGGAGGCTGCAGTCACACAAATAGGCACTATTAAATGAGTCATAAACCTTCCCACTCAGGAGCAAAGCAGCGTATGCTTAGCTTCGTGGTAGAGCCATTCGATTTTTAATTCTTCTTTACATTTAAAACAAAGGATAATTTATCTGGTTCACCTGTGCTCTTTTTTAAACCATCTTCAAACCCAAGCAACTCTAAACATTCTCTTTGACCCATGACTTTTCCAACAGGAAATTTTTGAACAGGTGCTAAATGCCGGTGACCATGAAGAAATAAGTTATATTGCCATGAGTTGATCATTATGAGAGTTAATATTTAGTAATTCAAGTCTGATAATGGCTAAATATGATGATATGATTTTGATGTTTATTTTTATAATTTATATATATATATATATCTTCAAATAGAGGTCAGTTAACTTTTTCATGATTTAAGCTATGTTTTCTAATCTCCTGAGTTCCAACAAAGGCACTAACCTCAGGCAATTTGGAAAAAAAGCTTTGATGCATAATAATGAAAAGTTGAAAAGCACATGCAAAGACGATATTTATTTAAATAGCATCATGAATAAAAACTGATAGATTACAATATTCACCTCATGACAACATTCTAGTTGAAAATGCTGTAAAACCTAAAAATAATGTATTTTAATTTTCCTAACAGCTTGAAGCAAAATTGGATGCTTTAAAATTAAAATCATATCAGGCATTGACTGGGAAGTCTTAATTTAAGTAATGAGGCTTTCTATGATCTAGTATTTCATATTAAACCCAAGACAATAGCCCAAATATTTTATGGTATAAAAAACAAATTATGCCCGGTGGCTCCTCTTCCAGTCCAGCTCTCTGCTGTGGCCCGGGAGAGCAGTGGAGGATGGCCCAAGTGCTTGGGTCCCTGCACCCGCATGGGACACCGGGAGGAAGTACCTGGCTCCTGGCTTCAGATTGGCGCAGCGCCGGCCGTAGTGGTGATTAGGGGAGTGAACCAACGGAAGGAAGACCTTTCTCTCTCTCTCTCTCTCTCTCTCTCTCTCACTGTCTATAACTCTACCTGTCAAATAAAAAAAAAAAGTTAAAAAAAATTATGACAATTTATATAGTCTTCTCCCATTAGTTATCAAGCTATTTACTGGAGTAGTGATAGTACCTTATATAGACAAGATGAGCTTTATTGACTAGTAACTTAAAGGTTCTTGAATGCGTCAGCAATAAAAGTATAGCACAGCTCTGCCCAAAGTGGGTGAACTCAGTACCAGAAGACATGCTTTATGATATCCACGCTGACCATATGGGCAAATTTGGCCTACTGATCTCTTTCTTCATTGGTAAACCAAAAGTTCTGGACTCAGTGATATCAAGCATCCATTTCAACTCCAACATGCCATAGTTGCAAATAAGATTATTTCAGAAACAGAGATGCATTGTACTGGAAAGGGTTTTAGAAATGATTCTGTAGCTTCGGACAGTAGTTATACACATACTGGGAAGTCCTTCCTTCTGAGGGTCTTCATCACAGCTGCCATACCATGATATCTTTAGGTCACTGTATCTATAGCATATGTACCAAAGAAAAATCGCACCAGATAGATTAAACAGACATAGAAGATTTTACTCAAGACTACTGCAATAAGGGAGAGAAATTGAATACAACTCTGATAAACAAAAGACAGGAGAATTTTTGTAATTAGGTAAACTAAGGAAAGAATAATGGAGGCCATTATGAAGAGGTTGGTCAAGGTGATTAGGCCATCTGTGCTTGCTAATCAGTGTTTATCAAAATTAGACTTGATCCTTTCAAAGAGACTGGAAGGTAGATGGCCTGTACTTCTCAATGACTCTACTTTAAAAAAAGGTTCTCAAATTCTGGCGACAGACATTTCTGGGCTGTAAAGGATTCACATGTCAGCGCCGCAGCTCAATAGGCTAATCCTCCGCCTGCAGCACCAGCACACCGGGTTCTAGTCCCAGTCAGAGCGGCGGATTCTGTCCTGGTTGCTCCTTTTCCTGTCCAGTTCTCTGCTGTGGCCCGGGAGTGCAGTGGAGGATGGCCCAAGTCCTTGGGCCCTGCACCCGCATGGGAGACCAGGAGAAGCACCTGGCTCCTGGCTTCGGATCAGCGCGGTGCGCTGGCTGCAGCGGCCATTGGGGGATGAACCAATGGAAAAGGAAGACCTTTCTCTCTCTGTCTGTCTCTCACTTTCCACTCTGCCTGTCAAAGAAAAAAAAAGTAAAGGATTCACATATCAAAGGGGCAGAGAAAGAATTTACAATTCCAAGTTTCCTAAAATAATTGCTATAAGAAAATTGATGATGAGTTATAGTGTGGGGCCAGTGCTGTGGCATGACAGGTGAAGCTGCCACCTGCATCACCAGCATCCCCTATGGGAACTGGCTCAAGTCTCAGCTACTCTACTTCCAAGCCAGCTCCCTGCTAATGTACCTGGGAAAGCAATGGAAGATGGCCCAAATCCTTGGGCCTCTGCACCCATGAGGGAGACTTGGATGAGTAACTTGGCTCCTGGTTTCTATCTGGCCCAGTGTTGGCCATTGCAGTCATTTGGGGAGTGAACCAGCAGATGGAAGATCTGTCTATTCCTCTTTCTCTATACCTCTGCCTCTCTCTCTCTGTAACTCTGACTTTCAAATAAAGTAAAGAAATCTTTAAGACAAAAAAGAAAGAGTCTATAGAGAGGAAGAAACCTATCTGTAGTTTTTGTCAAGCTGAGGGGGATGTGTTGCTGATGTGTCTATGTAAACCAAACTTTCAATCTGAAATTGAACTCTATTAATGTCAAAATGATCACAGATACCACAGGCACATAGCTAAGCTCCTTATGGGCAGATTATTTGTCTGTTATCCAGCTGGAGTCTGTCACACAGTCCTGGCTCCATAAACCCAGTATTTAATGTGCAGAAACTAACCTCTTTAAGAAGCAATGCCCTTGCCGGCGCCGTGGCTCAATAGGCTAATCCTCCACCTAGCGGCGCCGGCACACCGGGTTCTAGTCCCGGTTGGGGCGCCGGATTCTGTCCCGGTTGCCCCTCTTCCAGGCCAGCTCTCTGCTATGGCCAGGGAGTGCAGTGGAGGATGGCCCAGGTGCTTGGGCCCTGCACCCCATGGGAGACCAGGAAAAGCACCTGGCTCCTGGCTCCTGCCAGGATCAGCGCGGTGCGCCGGCTGCAGCGGCGGCCATTGGAGGGTGAACCAACGGCAAAGGAAGACCTTTCTCTCTCTGTCTCTCTCTCTCACTGTCCACTCTGCCTGTCAAAAAAAAAAAAAAAAAAAAAAAAAAAAAAAAGAAGCAATGCCCTTTTGTCCTGTTACCATGATAACAGAGAATTCTTGGCCATATATTACAGTAGGCAACAAGTAAATATTGTATTTTTTTAGCCCAGATTTCCCATGAAAGGAGAAGGGAAATAAAAATTGGGGATGTGAGGTACTCAATAGCAAAAATATAACCACCCACTAAAGAAATGTGCAAAAAATTTGAATAGAGAGTTCTCAAAAGAAGAAATACAAATGGCTAATAAATATATGAAAAAATGCTCAGTATCACCAGCCCACCTGGGAAATGCAAATATAAACTGCAATGAGATGTCATATCACTTTGTCAGAAGGCCTATTATCCAAAACACAGAAAGCAACAAATTCTGGTAAGGATGTGGAAAAAGGGGAACCATTATACACTATTGGTTTGAAAATAGATATTTCTTTTAAAAACTAGAAATATATCTGCTATATGATCCAACAATTCCACTACTGGGTACATACCCCAAAACACGAACTCATTGTATCAAACAGATAACTGTCTCACCATGTATGTAGCAACAATGTTAACAATAGCTAAAATATGGAATAAACCAAGGCCTCATCATTAGATGAATGAATAAAGAAAAGGTGAAATATGTGTGTGTATGTGTGTGCACACATATAAAAATGCATTAAATTCTAACATTTGAAACAAATGGTAGGAACTGGAGAGCATGATATTGAATGAAATAAGCCAGACACAGCAAAACAAATGAGAGAAATTGGAGACCTCTATGCTTAGTGAAATAATCCAGAAACAAAATGTAAATATTACATGTTTTATCTTATTTTTAGAGATTAATAAATAGAGTACAAAGAATAATGTATATAAGTTAAATTGACACCTGGTATTTGATTATTGTTTATAGCCCTTGTCTGTATTCCTGCTGAACTTTACTCTTTGTACTTTTTACTTGTTGACCACTTTACTTAGTGGAGCAATAAGCCTGCCAGTATGAATTAAATTAAAAATGTGTTATCATAGCTAAGATATGGAATCAACCCAGATGTACATCAACTGATGATTGGGTAAGGAAATTATGTTATATATACACTATGAATTCTACTCAGCTGTAAAAAAGAATGGAACCTTGTCTTTTGCAACAAAATGGGTGCAATTGGATACCATTATATTTGGTAAAATAAGCCAGTCCCAAAAAGACATATACCACATGTTTTCCCTGATCTATGGTAATCTATGGTACCAAACATGTAATGCATAGGAGTGAAGTTTACATTTTGAATTTTGATGATTAATTATAGCCCTTGTCTCTACTGTTGAGAAAGAGTGTCTTTTTCTTCTTACTATTTGTTGAACTCTTTATTTAGTATAGGGTTAATCTTATGAGTATAAAGTAATGAAAGTAGATCATTGTAAAAATTCAGAGTGAAAGTAAGAACAGAAGGAGGAGGAAGGGTGGCAGCATGGGTAGGAGGGATGGTAGGGTAGAAGGTAAATCCGTATACATGAAATACATGAAATTTGTATACCTTAAATAAAATTTAAAAAGGGAAAACAAAAAAGTGTCATCACAACATTTAAGAAAGAAGCAGAAACAAAGAAATGGAAGAAGGGTAGTATTATATAGTCTTGGAATTATTTCTATGAACTACATGAAATTTGTTGTTTATATTAATAAAAAAATTTAAAAAGGAAAACAGTTACCACATATTCTCCTTTATATGTAGAAGCTAACATTAAGAAAGAAAAGAAAGAGATGCCTGTGTATATAAATTTGCAGCAAATAGTTTTGTCAAATTTGTTTCAAATCTTTGTCAAACAAATTGATATAAATTATATAGTAATATAATTTTAATGATTTTATTTTAAAATTTAATTTTAAATATTTTAAAATTTAATTACTGAATTCGAGCACTTTTAATTTGATTATTGTTGTTGGAGTTGAAATGAGAATCCTCATTAGGAAATCAGGAAGTTTTAAAAATATAATAGTAGCCTATTGACTGTCTACTTAAATAGCTTAGTATCAATGAGCATTGTTACTGTCCAGATCTTGGTTTCTAAATACTCTTCTCCATGGTTCCAGCATCTGTTTAGTTATTCCAGGGCAAGAACCTTGAAAGTACTAGTGAACTAATGTAGAAATATACCTTCAAGAACTGGACCATTTCTTCCTTCCTTCACCACTTAGATGATTAGAATAGCTTTTTGATTTGTTTTCTTGCTTCCATTCTTTCACCATATATTCTACTCTCAACACAGTGGACACAAAGATACCATAAAATACAAGTCGAACTATGTCAACCATAAAGCCCCTGGTATATTTCTATCTGTGCAGGAGTAAAAGCCAAAAGTCCTTTGATGACATTTAAATTCCTAGAGATTCTATTCCTCCATTCCCTCTCCCTTGCTCAGTCCTTCCAGTCACATTAGCAACTCTGTTGCTTTTTGAACATGCTATCAACTCAGGATCATTGTATATACTACTCCCATTAACTGGAATGTTTTTCCCCTGGATATCCATATGTCTCTCGCTCACAGTTATCACTTTTTTTTTTTTTTTGACAGGCAGAGTGGACAGTGAGAGAGAGACAGAGAGAAAGGTCTTCCTTTGCCATTGGTTCACTCTCCAGTGGCTGCTGCGGCCGGCGCGCTGCGGCCAGCGCACCGCGCTGATCTGAAGCCAGGAGCCAGGTTCTTATCCTGGTCTCCCATGGGGTGCAGGGCCCAAGGACTTGGGCCATCCTCCACTGCACTCCCTGGCCACAGCAGAGAGCTGGCCTGGAAGAGGGGCAACCGGGACAGAATCCGGTGCCCCGACCGGGACTAGAACCCGGTGTGCCAGGAGAATTAGCCTAGCAAGCCGCGGCGCCGGCCGTTCATTATCATTTTTTAACACAACTACCATTTTATTGATGAGGTCATTTTTGTAACACCATCTGAAAATACTAACCTTCAACTAACTCCTTCCCATCCTTCTTCATTATTTTTGTTCCTCTTGGTTTTTTTAAAGATGTATTAATTTATTTGAGAGGCAGAGCTACAGAAAGAGAGAGGGAGGAGAGAGTGAGAGAGAGAAAGAGAGAGAGAGAGAGATCTCACATACGTTGGCTCATTCTACAAGTGGCCACAACAGCCGGGTCTTCAGGGTCTACCACATGGGTGCAGAAGCCCAAGGACTTGAGTCATCTGCTGCTTTTACAGGTATATTAGCAGGGAGCTGGATGGGAAGTGGGGCACCAGGAGTTGGACCGGTGCCCATATGGGATGCTGGCACTGCAGGCAGATGCTTAACCTACTACACCACAGTGCTGACCCCTCTCCTTAGGTTTTACTTTTGTTTTACTTGTCTAAGTTTTCTGACCATCCTACTAGAAAATGCATTATAATATTTTGTTCACCTCTATAGCCCCAGAGCTGAGAATTGTGCTTTGTACATCGTAGATATTCAAGTATTTACTTAATTTAGTAGGTAACAGGGTATCCAAACACACAAAGCTATGTGTTTTTTTAAAAAATGGTATCTATATACAGTATATCGATACAATATTCATTATATAATATCATATATAAATAGCATTAAAATACATGTAACATTTACATAAAGATTATATTACATAGATGAGTAATAATAATCATCAGGTTAAACACCGTACTGGATATTTACTAAGAGGAACTGGAAACAAATAAAGAGTATTGATGGAAGGAAATATTAGCTTTCAGATTCACAGTGTATAGCTTTAAAAATTAAAATATTTGGAAAATAATTTTTCAAAAAATGAATTTTAAAGTAAAATGTAAATTATCCTATAAATATCCCTGTCATATTTGAATCATCAAAATCATCATTATTATATCTTATGAAAAATAAAACATAGCTGGGGTGAGATAGAATACAATCACTTAAGTCAAACATATTGAACAATCACTGCTTTGGGGGAAGTATAAAACCCAGAAAATTAAAACAAAGATCTATTATTCTTTAAGAATTCTTCAAGAATTAGTTTATGAATTATGTAGAACTAAAAGACATTTTCTGAGATAGTGTCACTTTTTTTTCTCTTTATAGGTCTGATCCATGCACTATTTTTCTCACAATCTGAGTAAAAAATTAAGAATCATGTCACTACTTCTCTGTATATCTATAGAATTTTAAAATATTCTTGGGGATCCTGGTGAAATACTCTTTGAAGGATCTAAAAAGACTCTATCACTCTCAACACCATTAATGATTTTTCCCATTCAAAAAATGTGAAATTAAGTTAGTGTAACTGTTGCATAATATCCTTAAAACAATTAATGTATAATTTTGCAAAATTATTATACACATTTTGCAAAGTTTGAAAAATCCTAAGACTCCATTTGTGCAGAAAGTGCCCATGACTGCAGTTTAATAAACAGAGAAGGAACACCCGGTTAAAGCTCTAGGATGCTAATATGAAAATGTAATACACTATCATTATGGTCCAGAGATCAAATCAGAGTATCTTCCCACCTATCAAGAAGCCTTCTGGTGAGGCCGGCACTGTGGTACAGTAGGATAATCCTCTGCCTGTGGTGCCAGCATCCTCTATAGGTGCCAGTTTTAGTCATAGCTGCTCCTCTTCTGACCCAGCTCTCTGATATGGCCTCAGAAAGCAATGAAAGATGGCCCAGGTACTTGGGCCCCTGAACCCATGTGGAAGACCCAGAGGAAGCTCCTGGCTCCTGGCTCCTGGCTTCGGATTAGCGCAGCTCTTGTGGTTGCAGCCACTTGGGGAGCGAACCAGTGGATGTAAGTTCTTTATCTCTTTCTTTCCCTTTCACTATCTCTAACTCTACCTCTCAAATAAATAAATCAAATCTTAAAAATAAAAAGTCTTCTGGTTATGCACATGGAGCTTGGCTGTGGTTGTGAACAAACACTCACTGCTCAGATACACAACAAAAATCTCCCCTCTGCAGAGTGCTGAAAATCAGTGACTGAAATCTGAAATTGCGCATCCTTGTCTTACATAAAAAATAAGTATTCAGTACTCTAACCTTTTAACTGACTTCATTCGCTTAGTATACTAAAACTTCTAGTATTTATTTTCATAAAGAATCAGAGTGAGGCCATGCCCAGAGAAGTCATGCCTTATTTAGGCAGGTCCAAAGCAATGCAAAACTCTATCATTATTAACAATTGTATTATATAGCATTTTAATTACTTGGTTACTTATCTTGTTTTCCACCAGTCTATGACCAACTCATAGAATTTTATCTTGTGAATATTCATACTGTACTTCACATGATATTTAGTTCATGGGTGGCATACAGCCAACATTTCTTTCTTTATTTATTATGAAAATTAGAGTTTCAGAGAGAGGAAGAGAGACAGAGAGATATTCCATCAGTTGGTTCACTTCCCAGATGGCCACAATGGTCAGGGCATGGCCAGGCCAAAGATAGGAGCCAGGTGCTTCTTCTGGGTCTCCCATGTGGGTAGCAGGGGCCCAAATATTTGGCCATCTCTGTTAACTCCCTGTTAACAGGGATTGCCTCGGAAGTGGAGCAGCTGTGACATAACTAGTGATCATATGGGATGCCGGCATCACAGTGCCAGCTTAACTTGTTATTGCTACAATGTCAGTACCCTGCTCTTAACATTTCTTAAAAGAGAAAATTTAGGTGCAAACTGATGAAATCTTTACTTAATATATACTGAATTGATCTTCTGTATATAAAGATAATTGAAAATGAATCTTGATGTGAATGGAATGGGAGAGGGAGCGGGAGATGGGAGGGATGTGAGTGGGAGGGAAATTATGGGGGGAAGCCATTGTAATCCATTAATTGTACTTTGAAAATTTATATTTACTAAATAAAAAAATAAATAAAAAAGAGAAAGTTTTGTCTGTTCTACTTAATATGACTGGTTTAATTCTGTAATTAATACACAGTTATTCTTAAGTGTTGCAAATTAACTGAAATGTGATCCCTGTTAAACATAAGAGGGGGAATAAGAGAGGGAAGAGATGTATAATTTGGGACATGCTCAAGCTGACTTGCCCCAAATGGTAGAGTCAGAAACATACCAGGGGATTCCAGTTCAATCCCATCAAGGTGGCATGTACCAATGTCATCTCACTATTCCAAGTGATCAATTTCAGTTCACAATTGATCATAATGAAAGGACTAAGAGTCAAAGGGAGCACATAAACATGTCTAGTACCTGCTAACTCTAACCGATAGAATAAATAAAGGGGAGAGTGATCCAACATGGGAAGTGAGATACTCAGCAGACTTATAGAATGGCAGATGTCCTAAATAGCACTCTGGCCTCATAATCAGCCCTTAAGGCATGTGGATCCGGCTGAAATGCCCATGAGAGTATTTCAGGCATGGAAAGCCAAGACACTCTGGCAAAAGATCTCTGTGAGTGAGATCCCAGTGGAAAGAACAGGTCATCAAAGAAGGAGGTACCTTTCTCTGAAGGGAGGAGAGAACCTCCACTTTGACTATGACCTTGTCTAAACAAGATAAGAATCGGAGAACTCAGAGGGCTTCCATAGCCTTGGAAACTCATGACTGGAGCATAGGGAGATTACTGATGCCATAGACAGGAGTGTCAATTGGTAAAGTCAACAACAGGAGTCACTGTGCACTTACTCCTCATGTAGGATCTCTGTCCTTAATGTGCTGTGTATTGAGATTTAATGCTATAACGAGTACTCAAACAATATATTTCACTTTGTGTTTCTGTGGGGGTGCAAACTGTTGAAATCTTTACTTAATGCATACTAAACTGATCCTCTGTAAAAAAAAAAAAAAATTATCAACTCCCAACTTGACTCTCACTGGGATTAAACATGACAATAGGTCTGCTCTGATTTCATCATCATTTAAAAAAAAATCATCTATTATTTTTCACTTTATGTTTCTGTGTGGGAGCAAACTGTTGAAATCTTTACTTAGTGTATACTAAGCTGATCTTCTGTATATTAAGATAATCGAAAATGAATCTTGATGTGAATGGAAGGGGAGAGGGAGTGGGAAAGGGGAGGGTTGTGGGTGGGAGGGACGGTATGGGGGGGAAGCCATTGTAATCCATAAATCGTACTTTGGAAATTTATATTCATTAAATAAAAGTTAAAAAAAAAACTTCTAAAGGGAGAAATTTCACTCATATTTATAACCAGATGTAGTTGAATACATCTTTACTCTATGAAAGTTTCTTTGCGATGCATTTTCCATTTGTTTTTCTTCACATAGTGTACTTCGCCAATGTTGCTATTTCCCAAATATGTGATCTCTAGTTATTTTTCATATTAAAAGGGCATATCAAAAAAAAGAGAAAATATAAAACATTAAGCTCATCAAATCTTTAAATGGCATAAAGCTAGGAAAATGGACCACTAACATTGAATAAAAAATCAACGATCCAAACTATATCTAAAATCAAGCTAATATCTAATGTGTATTTCCACATCATCTAGTCAGACTTTATAAAAGCACTCAGATATAGGTCTGAAAAAAGAATGACTAAACTCCCTTTTGTTAAGAGAACTTATAGGAATTATAATTCACAACAGGCTGAAAATGAGCCTGTTTGAAACTGATTCTAATAGAATTAATGCAGGGTGTGGTTGGGCCCTGGAAACCCCAGAAACCACCAGAATCCACACACCAGAATGCAAGAAGTGTGTAGCTCTTCCCTCATTTTTAACAAAGAAAGAACATTTTAGCTGTACAGGAGGAAGATAAAATGCTTTTGAAAAGATCTTTCTATGACAAAGTCGCAAAGGTAAAGAAGGTGCAGAGGAACTGCAAAAATTCCCAAAGGAAACCACGACATGAGAGGGAGACTCAGCTGCAACAAATTAAAAATAGGCACAGGGACCCTCTTGCCAGAAAATAACCACCTCCTGATGGAGCCAGAGTGTCTCTGAAAAGCAAAATTCTGAAATCTTCCAAGCAATCACAGCCTTAGAGAGTGATCTTGTAAAGACTAGAAGAATTAAAGATTAATTACAGAGAGCTGGGCAAGTAAATGATGACATGGAACAAGCAAAATAAACCTCTCTGACAAGTCTCTGCAGAGTTCAAGCTTCACTTGAATTAAACCAATAATAATAATAATGATAAAAACTTCCTGGAAGAAAAACAAACAAACCAATCTTGCTGTGCAGGAGAAATCGCCTGAAATTTGTTTGGTAAATGAAAGATGAAGCTAATGATTTGTGGCAGAAATTGGCAGTAAAGTAAAAGCTAGAAAAGCTTAGAAACCCTATGACCAGCTCAGTGAAAGCAAAGAGGTTGGACAGAGCCACCTAAATCCAAGGCAGTGGTTCCACAAAGCTCACCAAGGAGGACATGGCTCAGCTATAAACATGGAAGAACTCAGATATGGTCTGATGTATCACCAAAGCCCTTGACCCCAGTACTGTGACCCCTACATCCTCATTGAATCCTGAAATGAAATTTCTGGGGATAAATAGGACATCTAAATGGAGTGTTCTGCCACTATGGGGGGAAAAGGGACAGAGATGGAGGTGATCAGTAGCCACACAGTTTTCACATGACTGAACCACAAGTGCTTGGGAAACACCTGGAATCTGAGATACTGCTTTCAAAAGTTTCCTTATCATCATTGCCATCACCATAGGATAGCATCAAAATGTTGCTTTAATAAAACTGGAAAACCCTGGATGGGTTTGTCCATTACATTCATTCACACATGTACTTTATATCACTTACCCCTCAATCAATTGGAGTTGCAGTCTTCTGTACATGCCAATCAGAACAAAAACCTCCAGCACTTGACAAGACTGAGAAATGAAATTTTAAGCTATTTCTAGAACATGCAGGCAAAATCAGTGTCCACATAGAGACTGGTTAATCTTGCCTCTTATTGGGTAACTCCAACATTTGAGGCTAAGGTAAATTTCATCTTGACCAAAATCAGCAATATTTATTTTTTATGAGCTTCCAGGCAATTAGATTGGTCTGACTCCTTTGTATGGTTGACCTCATTTTCTGGTCAGGAGGATCCTCCATCAGGGCATTCTGGCCTTGGAAACATGGGTCCTCATAATAGGGCTTTATTCAAAACCTTATTGAACTGATAGAGACATCCTTCACAGGAGACTCACATATAAAAACTGTTGCTGGAAGCATACTTTTCAAACAAGTAATATAACACAGGATATCAAATGAGCTACACTGGGCATACTCATCACTGATAAAATCTGATGTCTCACTGTTTTTAGAATAGAGTAAAAGAACACACTAATTTCAGGGGCATTATTCTCAACAATTTTCCTTTCATTATTAAGTTATCTTTTTAGAGAAAAGGAAAATGTATCTTTGAGTCAAAAATACAAGTTTTGTGTTCTGTTGAAATTCAGTAGAAGAAATAAGTCAAAGTACCAGGCTTTTTAACCCAAAATGTTCTTATTTTGCATTAAACCCAACCTTTTATTTTTAACAACAAAAACATAATGTTCAATTTGTTTATAGCTGAGTGGAAATTCCAAGGTAATATTTAATAATGCTATATTTACTGATATGCCTTTTTAAACATATATTGATTTATTTATTTGAGAGGAGGAAATACAGAGTTTACAAAGAGAGGAGGAAATACAGAGAGAAATATTCGATACAATAGCTCACTTGCTCAGGTGGCTACAGTGGTGAGGACTGTGCCAGGCCAAAGCCAGGAGCCAGGAACTTCATCTAGGTCTTCCACATGGGTGGCAGGGTCACAAACACTTGGGCCAACTTCTTCTTTGCCCAGTCAAATAGCAGGGAGGTGGATCTGAATTGGAATGCCTAGAAAAGAAAGTACTGCCCATGTGGGATGTTTGTATCTCATATAGTGGCTTTACCCGCTTTGCCACAGCATTGGCCCCTACACTCATATTTCTATATTGTCTCATAATGGTAGAAGCTGCCTTGGCTAAAAATCAGTTGTATTTCATTGTTTTTGTTTGAAATCATTAATAACCTATTTTGGATGAGTACAGATATTGCTAGATATTTTAACATTTGATCATTGAATATTTTTAGAGCTTCCATTATAAATGGGGTCAATCCATGTTTCTGCTCTCAAATCTTTCTGAGATGTGGAATTTGTAGGTGGAATAAAGTTTAAAACACTTTTTAATTTTTATTAATGTAAAGAGAACAGATTTCATGTATTTCATAGGTATAGTTCTAAGAAAATAACCATACTTCCTTCCATCACCCTCTACCTCTCTCAATCTCCCTCAATCCTTTCGTTTTTTAATTTGTTTTGCAAAGATATGATTTCAAAACAGTCTATAATCACAGGCATAATAGTACACTAACAATATTATACAACAAGTAAAATGTAGGAATACCAGAGTCCCACAAGAGTATGAACCAGGGCTAAAAATGGCAATCAAATCCCTAAATGACCATTACGTTCCTATATGTTTTTGTATTCCATATTAACCTCCATATATCAGAGAAAACATATCGTATTTGTTTTTTGGGGAACTGACTTATTTCACTAAATATAATCATTTCCAGTTGCATCCATTTCATTGCAAAAGACAAGATTTCATTCTTTTTTATGACTGAGTTGTAATCCATAATGTCTATATACCACCTTTTCTTCATCTAGTCATCAGTTGATGGACAATTGGGTTGATTCCATATACTAGCCATTATAAATACAGCTTCAAGAGCTTCAATAAATATAGGAGTACAGATAACTCTTTTAAATGCTTATTTCATTTTGTTTTAATAAATTCCCATGAGTGCGATGGCTGGGTCAAATGGTAGGTCTATATTCAAATTTTGAGGAATCTCCATACTCTCTTCCATAATGGTTGTATTATTTTATATCCCTACAAACACTGTATTAGGGAAATTTTTCCCCACACCCTCACTGAAATTTATTGCTTTTTTGAATTTTGGATGAAACCTCATTATGAATTTGATTTGCATTTTCCATATGGCTGTTGATCTTAGTACCTCTTCATGCAACTGTTGGCCATTTGAATATCATCCTTTGAAAAATGCCTATTCATATCTTTTGTCTATTTCTTAACTGGATTATTTCTTTTGTTTTTTGCTGAATTTCCTGGGCACTTAATAGACCTTTGATAGTAATCCTTTATCAGTGTATAATTTGCAAATATTTTATCCTATTCTGTTGGTTCCCTCTTCACTTTGTTATTTCTGTTGTAGTGCAGAAGCTTCTCAGATTGATGTAACCCCATTTGTCAATTTTGGCTTTGATTGCCTGTGCTTCTGGGCCTTTTCCAAGAAGTCACTGCTAATGCCAATGTCTTGCAGAGTTTCCCCAAAGCTTTCCACCAGTAATTTAATGGTATCAGATTGTAGATTTAGATCCTTGATCTATTTTGACTTCAATTTTTATAAGGTATAAATTAGGGGTCTTGTTTCATACTTCTGCATGCAGGATCCAATTTCTTGGCACAATTGTTGAAGAGACTGTCCTTTTTCCAGGGATTCATTTTAGCTCACTTGTCAAAGATTAATTGGCTATAGATGTGTGGATTAACTTCTGTGATTTCTGTTCTGTTACATTGGCCTATGTGTCTATTTTTTACCAGTACCAGGATGTTTTGATTATAACTCTCCTGTAGTATGTCTTTAAATCTGATAACCTGGTATTGTGATATTTCTGGCTTTGTTTTTGTTTAAGATTGCTTTATCAATTTGGCATTTCTTGTATTTCCACAAGAATGTTAGCACTGTTATTTCTAGATCTGAGAATATTCTTGGTATATTGATTAGGATCACATGGAATCTGTAATTTGCTATAGTATGGATAGTAAGGACATTTTGATGATATTAATTCTTCCAATCCATGAATGTGGAAGATTTTTCCTTTTTTGTCTTCTATTTCTTTATTTAGTGTTTTATATATTTCCTTATAGAGATCTTTTATAACCCTGGTTAGAAAGGTATTTAAGTTCTTAAAGCTATTGTGAATAGTACAGATCTTACAAAATCTATCAGAGCCATGGCATTGTTTGGGTATACAAAAGCAATTGATTTTTGTGTGTTGCTTTTATATCCTATAACTTTACCTAATCATCTTATGAGTTTCAATAGTCTCTTAGGGGAGTCTTTTGGGACCCCCTATATATTAAATCATATCATCTAGAAACAGGGATAATTAGACTTTCCAACTTGTATCCTGTCCATTTCTTTTTCCTGTTTAATGACTTTGGCTAAAACTTCCAGAACTATATTGAAAAACAGTGATGAAATTGGGCATCCTTGTCTAGTTCTTGACCTTAGTGGAAATACTTCCAACTTTTGCCATACAATATAAGCTTTGCTGTAGGTTTGTCACACATTGCCTTGATTATGTTGAGGAATGTTCCTCCTAACCCAATTTGCTCAAGGTTTTCATTAAGGAAAGTATGTTGTATTTCAGAAATGCTTTCTCTGTGTCTATTGAGATAATCATATGGGTTTCATTCTTCAATATGTTAACATCATGTATCACATTCATTGATTTATGTATATTGAACCATCTCTGCATACTAGGGATAAATCCAACTTGGTTAAGGTAAATGATTTTTTTAATGTGTTGGATTCGATTAGCCTGAATTCTGTTGAGGATTTTTGTATCTATGCACATCAGAGATATTGTTCTATAGTTCCCTTTCCTGGGTGTGTTTTTTTTTTTTTCTGGTTTTTGAAATAAGGTGATACAGACCTCACAGAAGGGATTTGGAGGCTTACCTCCCTTTCAATTGTTTTGAATAGTTTGAAAAAAAATGAAATTTGTTCTTTAACAGCTTGGAAGAATTCAGCAGTGATGCCTTCCGGTCCTGGGTTTTTCTTTGTTGGGAGGGTCTTTATTACTGATTCAACCTCTGCCCTGGTTATTGGTTTAGGTTTTTTATGTCTTCATGACTCAATTTTCATAGATTATATGTGTTGAAAAATCTACCCATTTTTTCAAGATTTTCCAGTTTTTCGGCATGTAACTGTTTGTAGTAATTCTTGGTGATTCTTTTTTATTTCAGAGATATCTTTTTTAAAATCTCCTTTTTCATTTCTGATTTTATTAATCTGGTGTTCTTCCTTTATTGGTTAGTTGGGCCAATAATCTATCAATTTTGTTTATTTTTCACAACACGAGCTCTTCATTTAACCTATTTTTGTATTGCTTTTTGATGTCAATTTTGTTTATTTTTTCTAATTTTATTCATTCCTTTCCTCCTGATAAATTTCTGTTTGTTTTGTTCTTGCTTTTCTAGGTCCTTGGGATGCATTATTAAATCATTTCTTTGATGCCTTTTCAATTCCTTGATGTAGGCACTACTTGCTATAAACTTCCCTGTTGACACCAATTTTGTTGAAACCCATATGCTTTGATATGTTGCATTATTTACATTAAATTCCAGAATTTTTTATTTCTTTTTTGATCTTTTCTATGATCAACAGTTCATTTAGGATCATGTTGTTTAGTCTCCATGTTTTTACATGTTTTCTAGAGTTTCTTATGTTACTAATTTCCAGGTTCATTCCATTGTGGTCTGAACTTATACATGGTTTGATTTCAATTTTTTTTTTAATTTTTGAGAGTCGCTTTATGGCCTAGCATATGGTTTATTCTATAGAAAGTTCTATGCACTGACAAAAAGAATGTGTATTATGTAACTGTTGAATAAAATGTTCTGTAGGTATCAGTCATGTCCATTTGATCGATAGTGTTTGCTCTGTTGTTTCTTCATTGATATTTTGTCTAGTTGATCTGTCCACTGACGAAAGTTGGATGTTGATGCCCCCATTATTATTGTATTGGAGTCTATGTCTCACATTAGATTTCTTAACATTTGTTTTAAATGGCAGACATCCTCGCATTAGTTGTATATACATTTACTATAGTCACATCTTGTTGAACTGATCTCTTAATCATTACATAGTGTTCTTCTTTGTCTCTTTTAAGAGTTTTTATGTTACAGTCTATTTTGTCTGATGTTAGATGGTTACACCTGCTTGTTCTCACTTTCCATTAGCATGGAACATCTTTCTCCATCCTTTCACTTCATTCTGTGTGTGTTTGCTGGTAAGGTGTGTTTCTTGTAAGCAGCAAATAGATGGGTCTTGCTGTTTAATCCATTCAGCCAGTCTATCTTTTAATTAGAGAATTTAAGAACTTTCCCTAGAATAAATCATATTTACATTTATATTCAAGATTATTATTGAAAAGGACAGACTTGGTATTGCCATTTTTCTATAAATATTCCTATTGTTTGCTTTGGATTTCCTTTGTACTTCTGCTAGGAGATTTTCTGCCTGTACATTCTTTCAAAATGACTATCATTCTTTACTTCTGTGTACAGCACATCCATATGTCTCCAGGATCTGGGAATTCACTATCAGCCCCCAAGCCTGCCCAATCCACTGAGAGAGCTGAGACACTCCTAGAGCCAGCTGTCTGTCAGTACTCTGCATAGCAGTTTGAGTCCTGGGACCTGTGATGGAATGAGGGCAAGATAGTGCCTCACAGGCCTAATTGGGAGTCTTTCCCTTGTCTGCCATCAAGGCCAGACTCAAAGTCATAGGTGAATGTAGATATATCCCTTCGCTAAAGTTCCCTCCTCAAGTGTGCACACGAGCTACAGCAGGCTCTACTCACCTTATGAAGATGATGCTTTACCTTGCTAGTTGTCAAGCAACTTTGTGGGAGAATGGAAAGAAGCAACATGTTCTCTCTTCAAAGAGTTAGGTAGGCACCCTTCCCCAACTAGTGCTCCAGGCTGGACTCAAAGTTAGTGTGATTCACAAGGTTCTCCCTCAGGCATATCACCAGTGACACAGGCTGCCACAGACTCCCCTCACCTTCCTCCAAGAAGATGGCATCTCCAGCCTCTGGTTGTGGGAGTTGCCAGTGGTGTCCCTGCTTGCTGCTCAATGTTTGTACTGTCCACACTGCTACATAGTGTGGAAATTCTTTCTATAGAATTTCAACTGCAAACTTTTCTTAACTCTCCCATATGAATGCAGTTACTCCACTTTTTTTTCACATGATTTTGAATTTATTATTTCCATTCATGATTTTGAATTTAATATTTCCATTATATTTTTTTCTTTTAATAATATATGAAACATTAATAAGTATCTTTATACAAAACAACTTATTGTACCTATTGAGTTACAAAATCAGAATAAATTTCTGGAATTGGATTAGAACATCTATTTGCAAGTTCTATTTATAACTATTGTGATTTTTACTTTACAAAACTTTTATAAAGTTTATAGCAATTTGTAATGATACCAAATTTAAGATTCAATTTTATAGAACCTTTGTAAGTACCATGTGTTTTATTAAATTTGTTTTCTTTTTTTTCAACTTTTATTTAATAAATATAAATTTCAAAAGTACAACTTTTGGATTATAGAGGCTTTTTCCCCCCATAAACTCCCTCCCACCTGCAACCATCCCATCTCCCACTCCCTATCCCATCCCATTCTTAATCAAGATTCATTTTCAATTACCACTTCCTCTCCCATCCCATTCTACATCAAGATTCATTTTCAGTTATCTTCATATACAGAAGATCAATTTAGTATATACTAAGTAAAGATTTCAACATTTTGCACCCACACAGAAACACAAAGTATAGAGTACTGTTTGAGTAGTAGTCTTATCATTAATTTGCATAGTATAACACATTAAGGACAGAGATCCTATATGTAGAGTAAGTACACAGTGACTCCTGTTGTGGATTTAACAATTGACACTCTTATTTATGATGTCAGTAATCACCCAAGGCTCTTGCAATGAGCTGCCAAGGCTATGGAAGCCTCTTCAGTTCACAAACTCTGACCTTATTTAGGCAAGGCCATAGTCAAAGTGGAAGTTCTCTCTTCCCTTCAGAGAAAGGTACCTCCTTCTTTGATGGCCCATTCTTTCCGCTGGGATCTTACTCACAGAGATCTTTCATTCTTTCATTAAGGTCATTTTTTTTTTATGCCAGAGTGTCTTGGCTTTCCATACCTGAGAAATTCTCATGGGCTTTTTAGGCAGATCCGAATGCCTTAAGGGTTGATTCTGAGGCCAGAGTGACATCTGCCATTCTATGAGTCTGCTGTGTATCCTGCTTCCCATGTTGGATCGTTCTCTCCCTTTTTAATTCTATCAGTTAGTATCAGCAGACACTAGTCTTATTTATCTGATCCCTTTGACTCTTAGACCTATCATTATCGTCAGTTGTGAACTGAAATTGATCACTTGGACTAGTGAGATGGCATTGGTACATGCCACCTTGATGGGATTGAATTGGAATCCCCTGGCATGTTTCTAGCTCTACCATTAGGGGTAAGTCTGAGTGAGCCTGTGCCGAATTGTACATCTCCTCCCTCTCTTATTCCCACTCTTATGTTTCACAGGGGTCACTTTTCAGTTAAATTTAAACACCTAAGAATAACTGTGTGTTAATTAAAGAGTTCAACCAATGGTATTAAGTAGAACAAAAAAATACTAAAAGGAATAAAATAGTTGTTTTTTGACAAGTCAGGACAAGGACTGATCAAGTCATTGTTTCTCATAGTGTCCATTTCACTTCAACAGGTTTCCTTTTATGTGCTCAGTTAGTTTTCACTGATCTGGGAGCATATATGATATTTGTCCCTTTGGGACTGGTTTATTTCACTCAGCATGATGTTTTCCGGATTCCTTCATTTTGTTGCAAATGAACGGTTTCATTCTTTTTTACTGCTGTGTAGTATTCTATATAGTACATATCCCATAATTTGTTTATCCAGTCTTATGTTGATGGGCATTTAAGTTGATTCCAGGTCTTAGCTATTGTGAATTGAGCTGCAATAAACATTGAGGTGCAGACAGATTTTTTGTTTGCCAATTTAATTTCCTTTGGGTAAATTCCAAGGAGTGGGATGGCTGGGTCATGTGGTAGGGCTATATTCAGGTTTCTTAGGAGTCACCAAACTGTGTTCATAGTGGTTTTATCAATTTGCATTCCCACCAACAGTGGGTTAGTGCCCCTTTTATCCCACATGCTTCATGCTTCTGCACGTGGAAATCCAGTTTTCCCAGCACCATTTATTGAATAGACTGTCCTTGCTCCAGGAATTGTTATAGATCCTTGATTAAATATAAGTTGGCTATAGATGTTTGGATTGATTTCTGGCGTTTCTATTCTGTTCCATTGGTCTATCCATCTGTATCTGTACCAGTACCATGCTATTTTGATTATAACTGCCCTGTAGTATGTCTTGAAATCTGATATTGTGATGCCTCCTGATTTGTTTTTATTGCACAAGATTGCTTGAATGTAGTTAATCCAGTTGTTTTTGTTATCTTCCAGTGGGCAAACTATGCACGTCTTTTCCTTTTACAGTCATCTTGGATCTGCCTAAAATATAATTATTTCAAGCTTAGGAGATGACAGTAGGACTAGATCAAGGGTGGAGCTTGTTCAACTCTGCTTCACACAGGATAATCTACATCACTAATAGGGAGTTACCCTGAGATCCAGTCACAGTCTACTCAATTAACAAAAACACAGATATTTTAAAAAGAGCACTGACAATCTAGGATAATTGAATGATAATCAATTTAATGAGCAACAATTAAAAGCGCTGGAAGCATTATATAAAAAGAGAGACAAGAAAAGCTCTGATTAATGGTATTATCTTCAAAATCACTTTTTTGGGGGAGCAGGCATTTAGCTCTAGTGATTAAGGTGCCCATGTCCCACATCAAAGTATATAGATTCAATTCCTGGCTGCAATTCCGGACTTCAGCTTACTGCCAGTGCAGACCCTGGCAAGGAGTAATGATAATTCAAGCGATTGGGTTCCTGCTGTTAATGTGGGAGACCTTTATTGCATTCCTGGCTCCTGACAATTATCCTGTTGCAGACCTGGCTGTTGCAGGCATTTTGGAGTACACCAGTGGATGGGATCTCTCTCTCTTGCCTTTCTTCTCTCTCACTCAAATTTTAAAAAAATACATTTTTTTAGTTATAAGATGTATGATAGAGTACTTTCCACCCAAGCAAAATTGGATTAAGAGTTTTTACCCCTTATTCCAACAGTTATCACATTGTCCGTTTACTTTTCAAGTTAAATTTACTGAATCAATTTACATTAAATAAGAGGCATAGTATTTTATTTAGATGCTTAATTTGGCTCAATAATTTCATGTTCTGAGTCTTATTCCAAGATAGCCAAATAGGGGAAATATGCCAATTTTAATCATGAAACAGTAACAGAAGAGCAAAGGAAGTGCATTTCCTGGGCAGAGTTGGGAAAAAGTTTGCAGTGGGAATTCTATAGAAAGAAGAGACTTGTGGAGCAGCATGGACTGTACAAACAAATACAAGTGAGTGGGGATGCTGCCTGAGACTCCCACAGCCAGGGACTAAAGAAGATCCCAGATACTGAGAGCAAGGTGAGAGCAGACTGCGGCAGCCTGTGTCACTAGTGATATTGCTTGAGAGAAAACCTTGTAGATCACACTATGAGACAGACATGGAGCCCTAGAAGAGGACAGGGTACCCACACAGAATTGTGAAGCAAAAGCATGTTTCTTTCTCCCCATCCCTCCACAAGGGCACCCAGCAACCAGCAGGAAGAAACCGCCATCTTAATGCCAGTATTGGTTGTGGCGGTTCTCGTGCACATGTGACTCAGGGATTTTATCAAAGGGATAACCTCACATTTCCCACTGACTTTAAATCTAGCTTGGAAGGTTGGCAGGGGGCTAGGTACTCACTAAGTGAAGCGCTCCCATCCCCCACCCCATCACAGGCTCCAGGGCTCAATTTGGCAAGGTGGGGCACCCACAGTCAGCTGGCTCTGAGAATACATCTGCTATCTCTGTGGATAGGGCAGGCACACCAGGCTGAGAGTGGATCCCATGCATGCTGTGACTTTGTGAGCCTTAAGATTTACAATTGTGGGAATTCTATGGCTGCAAAATAGGATATGGAGTGTAGCTGGGCCTCTTGGCTATCACTATGTTTTGTCTAAGAGGCTTAGAGTTTCCTGATTACTTGGGGTAGGTCAATGCAATGCGTTCTGCATTCAGACTGAGGACTGTGCTATCCCACAGTGGCTACAACTCCTACACATTCAGGCACATGAACAGCACAAAGGATCTGTGTGGTCCTCAGTCTGAATGCAGAACGCACTGCATTGACCCACATCAGCTACACTCCACTCTGTCTTTCAAATAAATAAAATAAACCTTTAAAAAAACAAAGGGATACAAAGGGGAAATGAGGAAGTCAAATTATCCCTGTTTGCAAATGAAATGATCCTAAATATAAGAAAACCAAAAAATCCACTAAGAGATTATTGGAATTCATAAGAGAGTTTGATAAAGTTGCAGGATATAAAATTAACACACAAAAATCAATAACCTTTGTATACACAATATCGTGGCTGAGAAAGAAGTTGTAAGATCAATCAGTCCCATTCAGAATAGCTACAAAAATTTCAAATACTTTGGGATAAGTTTAACCAAGGATGTGAAAGACCTCTACTATGAAAACTGCAAAACAATAAGGAAAGAAATAGAAGATCCTCAAAATGGAAAAAATCTTCCACGTTCCTGGTCTGAAAGAATTAATATAATCAAAACGTCTAGACTAGGGGCTGGTGCTGTGGTACAGCGGGTTAAAGCCCTGGCCTGAAGCGCAGGCATCCCATATGGGCACTGGTTCGAGACCCGCCTACACTACTTCTGAATCAGCTCTCTGCTATGGCCTGGGAAAGCAGTGGAAGGTGGCCCAACTCCTTGGGCCCCTGCACATGCATAGCAGACCTGGAGGAAGCTCCTGGCTCCTGGCTTCGGATCAGCGGAGCTCTGGCTGTTGCTGGCCAATTGAGAAGTGAACCCTCGGATGGAAGACCTCTCTCTCTCTCTCTCTCTCTCTCTGCACCTCCCCTCTCTCTGTGTAACTCTGACTTTCAAATAAATAAATAATTTTTTTGTACGAGATGGCCCACCTTGGGACCCTGCACCCACGTCAGAGACTTGAATGAAGCTCCTGGCTCCTGGCTTCAGATCAGCTCAGCTCTTGCTGTTGCAGTCATTTGGGGAGTGAACCAGCGAAATGGAAGACCTCTCTCTCTCCCCCCTCCCTCTCCCTCTCCTTCTCTCTCTGTGTAACTCTTTCCAAGAAATACTTCTTTAAAAAAATGTAAAACTATACAGATTCAATGCAATCCATTCAAATACTAAAGTTTCCTTTTTTTCTTAATTCTTTTAGATTTTATACATAGAAGACTGTGTTATTTGTGGATAAATTAATTTTTTCATTCTTAATTTGTATAATTTTAATGTTTTTTTATCAGCTGGGACTTCCAATATAATATTGAAAATCAGTGATGGAATGAAACATTCTTGCCTTGTTCCTAATCTTAGTGGAAAATGTTTCTCACCATTAAGTGTGATATCAGCTGTAGGTTTCTTGTAGATATTCTTCAGTAGGTTGAGGAAGTGCTCTCTCTAGTTCTGATGTTTTTATTTAGAGTTTTGATTGTAAGTATATATTGAAATATGTCTACTGCTTTTTTCAGCATTGATAGATATATATTTTTTTAGCCTGTTGGTATGATGGATTACATCAGTACATTTTTTTAATTTCAACTGAATTTTACATTAGTAAAACTTTGAATTTCCTTTACATTAGTAAGTTTTTGAATTTTGAATTTCAACAACTATACTGCTTTTCTGATAATTCCACTTAGTCATGGTATATAATTCTCTTTATGCACTGTTGGAATTGACATACTAATATTGTGCTGAGAATGTTTTGTATGTATCTATCTATAATGATAAATATTGGTCTCTAGGGTTTTTTTTTTCCTGTAATATATATGGTTTTGTATTAAAAAAATGTTGGTCACATAGGATCAGCTGGGAAGTATTCCCTATGCTTCTATGTATAAAAGATCATATAAAGTTGGTGTAATTTCTTCATTAAATGTTTGGTAGAATTCACCATTGACTCTACCTGTGCCTGGTGGGTTTTGTTTAGAAAGATTATTAATTAACTATTGATTCAGCTTCTTTAATAGAGACAGGGTTATTCAGATTGTCTGTGTCTTCTTACCAGAGTTTTTGCAGACTGCTTCTTTCAAGGAATTCATCTATTTCATTTAGGTTACCAAATTTGTAAGCATAGAATTGTCTGTATTCCTTAATTATACTTTTTTTACAGTAACAGTATAATAAATCAGTTTATTAAAGATGCAAACAAGTCCTTTTTCATTATTTGTATTAATGTGATGTAAACAAACACTGGGTACTTTCTAAAAAAATAGATAAACAACAAATGAGAGTTCTGTGATAGTATACTGGGTTTTATAATTACATAAGGAGGTAAATGGTGTAGTATACTGTCACATATAACATGCCTCAAATAAAACAACAAGGGCATACTGTAATTAGATTATCTTTAGCAGACATTTGTTGAATATAGGAATTACATATTTTTCTATCTAATTATTAAGTACAATATTTTTCCACTGTTAAGAGCTCAATAAATACTCAATGAACATACTGGCTAGGAAAAACGTGAGAAGAGTTCAGTTCTTTCAGCTGAATGTCAAGTGTAATTGGGATTTATGTGGGGAAATGTGGTTAAAAATCAACTGTATTTGCTATATAAACAAATAGATTCAGATGTCAACAAAGCAAATGATTAAGCAGAAAATACTGGCACCAGAATAAACAAAGGCAAGGGGAGATAAAAAAGTTTATATTGGACCATAACTTTTCCCTTCCAGTTCAATTTAAGGCAGGCCCAAAGAAGCACTCTAAGAAACTATTGCTGTCTCCCTTAATATTCAGATATCCTAGTTTCCAATAATTTATTATGGATGTGTTACCCATAAATTATAAAAATCTATTCATATTTAAGGATGAGTTTCCACAGGTACAACTTTGAACTTCCTTTCTTTGTCCTAAAATGCTTGCTTTCAAACTTTAAGAGATTTCAATTATTCCATGTAGTTTTAAATAATTCTTTTGTATTTTCTGACCAAAGTAAAAATATTTGTACACTCTTCATACTGCAGCTCATTCCACCCAACATTTGGTTGCTCCAACTGTCTTTCTTTGTTCTTTTTCCACTTTCAAATCTCTTTTGAAGTGTAGTAAGCAGAACTATTTTGGGTATTCCAGCTGCAGTTTAATCTTTCATTGTCAGAATGGCTTCTGATATGGGGAGGTCTTTCAACTGGTCTACTGATAAAAAGTATATCTTCTAGAACCATAAGATCTTCTATAGTTGTAAATATAGACTTCTTGATCTATTTCTTTCATAACTTCAGCTTTTATAATGTCTTTATCTGTCATAATCATCATACTTGCATATCTGTATACATTTCTCCATTCATGGATTTCAGCTGATTTGATGTCTTCCAGTCCCAGTGTTAAAACTGTATTTCAATTCATTGTACAGAAATCCACTTTGTTTCCAATTTTCATAAAGTATCTTTGACATCTTGAAGCAATTCAAATGGAACATTAACAAATCATGAATGGTAAATGTGAAAAATCAAGTGGAACACACACATCAACCGTCGGACCATGATTAACAAATTGATCCTGTAATTCTTCAGACCTGGTGTCATCTGCCATGTTCCTGGTGAACAGAGATGTGCTGAGGAGGTGCAGGTAGTGGGACATAACAATGGCATAAGTCCATGCTGGGGGCACTAGCTGGTTCTGCAAGCCATGTGCAGCAAAGCCTCAGAAACACACACAGCCATATGCCTCCCTCTGCTATGGCAACTCTACCCTATTTTAAAAGAATATTTTTATTTATTTGAAAGGCAGTGCAACAGAAAAAGAGAGAGAGAAAGAGTGAGAGAGACAGAGAGAATCTTCCATTTCTAGGCTTACTCTCCTAATGACTGCAACAGCCAGATCTGGGCCAGGACAAAGCAAGGAACCAGACACTCTATGCGAATCTCCCACATAAGTGGCAAAGATCCCAGTACTTGGGCTGTCATCTGCTGCCTTCCCAGGTTCATTAGTCTGAGGCTGAATTAGAGCAGGCAGGACTCTAACTGGAATTCTGATATGGGATGCCAACATTGCAAGCAGCAACTTAACACACTATGTCACAATACTGGCCTCTCTTATTATATTTTTATTTTTTAAGATTTATTTATTTATTTTGAAAATCAGAGTTACAGAAAGAGAGGGAGAGACAGAGAACTTCTGTCCATTGGTCTATGCCCCAGATGTCCACAAAGGCTAGGATTGGGCCAGAATGAAACCAGAAGCCAGGAGATTCATCTGCCTCTACCACATGGGTAGCAGAGAATCAAGCAGTTGGGCCATTTTCTGCTTGGAACTGGATGGAAGTAGAACAGCTGGGACTCCCACATAGGATGCTGGTAACACAGGCATAGGCTTTACCCTAGCACTTCTATTATCATTTATCTTCTGTAGCACCTGTAGTGTCTTCTACTCTTTCATTTCATATATTAGTAACTTTTTAAAATTAAGTAATCTTTCTCTTTTTTCTTGGTTAACCTAGAAGGAGGCTTATAAGTTTTACAGAGCTTCTTAAGTAACTGGCCTCTGGTATTGTTGAATTTCTGTATTGATTTTCTGTTTTAAATTCATTGACTTTTTTTCTCTTTTTATTTTCAATTTATCTTTTTCTTATTTACTTTTAATTAATTCCATTATTGTCTGAGTGCATGACTTGCATGCTTTCTATTTTTTAAATTTTTAAAACGTTTATGGGCCAGAATTTGGTCTATCTTGGTGAATATCTTATGCAAGCTTGAGGAGAATGTGTATCCTGCTGTTGTTGAATGAAGTAGTCTACATGTGCACATTATATAGTGTTGGTTAACACTATTGAGTTAAACTATGCTCTTACTGATTATCTGCCTACTGAATTTGTCCATTTCTGATAGTGGGGATGGGGTGGGGTTAAATTTTCCAACCATAATAGTGGGTCCACATGTATTTGCTTGCAGTTCTATCAGATTTTGCCTAATCTATGTTGATGCACTGTTGATATGTGCATACACATTGAGGACTGTTATGATTCATGGAGAATTGGTTTCTTTGATCTTTATGTGATACCCCACTTTTTCCCTGATAAATTTCGTTGCTTTCCCTAACTTTAGATTGCTTAGAAACAAAGACTTTCTTTCAAATTTACTCCTAAGAAATCTCTGTGAATACTATTAATTATTTTGAGAAGGATTTTCTACCTTCTGCTTGCCCCCAATTAACTTGATTACTTTTTCATATTTCACCTCAATGATGACTGCTCCAGAAAGACTTCAATGGCTTTCTTGACTTCAATTTCTCTTATTTTATTTTTGCATAGTATCACTTATATTTCCTTTATCGAACTCACAAATGTTGATGTTTTACATGACATAATTCTATGTATATCATCAACAGTTAAAGATCTTTATGTTGCTATCTTAAAATCAATTCCACTCTTCTCTTTGGAACCTAGAATGGAGTAAAGCAAGTAAGGCAGTTGTAATTGTTGAGTCAATTCTAATGTTCTGCGGAGTTCTGTGATAAGAGTACCCTGAGATCTTGCTTGGATTCTGCATTAAATATTTATAACTATTAAATAAATCAATAAGAGGCTCAGGAAGATGGATAGACAACAGTAGTTACTATACCTTTAGAGAGAGAAAATTGTCTAAAATATTGAGCCTCAACACAGACAACTTACGCATCAAGTCTGGATTCCAACACTAATGCTAGTTTCTAGATCTTGGTTAAGTTACATTCGTTAAATCCCATTTTCCACATATATAAGGTGAGAATAATGGCGGTTACATCACAGAATTTTTGTAAGCACTAAATTGTGTAATCATTTCTAAAATGTTTAGATAAGCCTTGCATAAAGTAAACCCTCAAGAAGTGCAAGACACTGCAAACATTTGCTTTCATTGTATACTGGATGGAGCACGTACTTTATTTTCACTGTTGACGTTTATTATAGACTCTGTAGCCCTGAAAAAATACTCTTAGACCTTAAATTTCCTCACTTATAAAATGTGTAATAATAAAATGCCTTTCCACAACCTTGCCTTTAACACACAAGTTATTTCTATTCTTACCATAGGAAGAAAACAAAAATTACCAATATGAATCTTTTGACCTTTTCTATCAATTTCCTGTCTACCTAGCACCTTCACAGATTGAATTCCCAGACTTCCTTCACGTCTTCCTTCCTTTGACTTGTCCAGAGATAACCTTCCACTTCTTTTATATCATTCTCCCTCAATTTGTCAGTGTCTCTAATTTTCCAAACCTTTTCATTTTTTCCTTCTTCATTTTAAAACCCTCATTCTTTATTCTTTCTTATATCTCTTCTAGTTTCCATCCTGTCCACATTTGCCTTTTGTACTTTATTACTATCAGTCCCCTGAATATGTATTATCCCCAAAAACTTTACTTTCAACTGTCCTCTCCATCTGTTAGCCTGTTCTCTTGAATGATTCATGAATCTTCTTCTTCTTGATTTTTATTTTTTTCCCAGAAAATTCTCATCATTTTATCTATCAAAACTATTTTCTTATGCTTAATAGCAAAACACTTGCTATTATTTCAAAGGAAGCACTCAGAATAACACAAATGAGAGGTCACTGGGTGCACCATGAGTATATAACTTCTAATACCCAGCAGGAAAAAAAAATGAATAGATTAAGTCCACTACTTTTGTAAACAAACTTACATGCTAGAAGTTGATAATGATTTTTAACTTTTATATTTATATACAAGAGCTCAAAAACTATATTGCTTTGTGTGAGGTGTCATTTTAATGTGTTTACTAGCATCTTGTATTTCTGAATGAGCGAGAAATGTGGAACTATGATAGTAGATCAAGAGTGGATGATGATGTTGAATATTACTTACTTTCAAACATCTGTTTAGCAGGAACTCCATCCAGATCTCTCATGTGGGTGGCAGGAACCCATTATCCACTGCCTCTGAAGCACATTAGCATAAAGAAGCTGGATCAAAAGCACAGAGCGGTCAGGACACAGACTGGGCACTCTGATATGGGATACAGGCATCCCAAGGAAAAAAAAAAAAAGAAAAAAAAATCTATTTAGAAGGAACTTGGTTATTTTCATTTTCTTCCCTCCATAATTCTCTTCCTACTTATTTAATGACTGAGTCATTCATTCAATTAATTTTAATCGATTGCCAATCAAGATACAGTGGTGAATAAAAACAGTCCTCACTTAAGTAGCTTTCTGTTTCATGGAATTATGGATAACTGTAACCTGAATTTTCTTAGATATTTTCTCTTACAGTTAAAGATTACATCTCTTTAATATTTATAATATGCAATTTAATGCAATTTTCTCCAGCTAGCAAACAATGCCCAGCAGCTTACAGAATCTCCCTCCAGTAGTTGAAAATGCTCAGGGATGTCACCTGTGTCAGGAGTCAACCTCTCAGCGCTGGCTTGTCTCATGCACAATTAGTGCCTCATGCTGCTGCTAAACATGCTGCCTAAACGACATTCTCCTTACTTAGAAGTTCACATCAAGATTAAAGTCCCAATGTTCCAAAAGCCTCCAAATGCTTGAGGTGATGAGATGGTTTTATGTTCACTTCACATTCCCCATGGCAGAGTCATATGCCATGAAAATATGTGTTAAATTTTGTATCTAGTAATGCTACTTTATGCCTATAACAATATCCATAGATAACTAGGTGGTGGAACAGACACTATGCTGTCAGTGTCAATTTTGTGCATCTAATTGCCTCGTCTATGGCACTTAGTTGTCTCTTCAAGCACCAGTCTAGATGCTGCTGTGGACGTATTTTTGCAATGTGATTAACGTTTAAATCAGCAGATATGAGGAAAGCATATTACCATCCATGATGTGGATGGGAATCATCCAATTAGTTGGGGCCTTCAGGGAAAAGACTGAGGAATCCAGAAAAAGAAAGAATTTTGCCTCTAGATGGTGTTTGACTTAGATTGCAGCAGTAACTCCTGCTGACACTTGCAGCCTGCTGGACTGCCCTGCACATTTCTGACTTGCCAGACTATGCAATCATGTGACTAACCAAATGCACTTCGTTCTTTCTTTCCAGCCTCTTGGTTTCAATGTAGAACCATGATCAATACACTGTTTTCTCTATCTGTTAGTCCATTCTATTGAATGATTCATGAAATCTCCTCTTTCTTGATAAACTCAATTCCCAAATCTTCATGTAAATGGACTAATGTTATAATTACCATTAATCATCAAATGTGGTAGACTGAATGATAACCTCAAGAAAGATGCTCAACTCCTACTCACCAAAACTTGTAAATATGTTTCTCTATGCAGTACAAGGTACTTCGTAAATGTTTCTTGAAGATGCGTATATAATCCTGGGTTATTGGGTGGATCAGTGTAAGATCAAGTATAACAGAAAGGCAGATGGATGAAAGAAACAAGAATGTGATGGAAAAACAGAAGCAGGCATTAGAATGAAAGGTCTGTGGGCCAAGGGATGTGGGTAGTCTCTAGAAACTGAAAGAGAAAGAATGGATTCTATCTAGAGCCTCCAAAAGCAATATTTCTTGCCAATATCTTGATTTCAGTCCCAGAAAATTCATTTAAGATTTCTGAACTCCAGATAAATTTATTCTTATGTCAGTAAATTTTCAGTAATTTGTGACAGTTGCAATAAGAAAAACAAACACAGCATATAGGTCTGAAATTCAGCCTGCATGTAGCCTTGTTCAAACTAAAAATGAACAAGTATGAAAAGGAGCAGTTAAAATATAGTGTAGTAGAATCCCATTTATAGTCAACTGGTACCAGGCTTGCCTTCTCACCATAAATGACTGGAAAGAATAGACTCAATACATTAAACAACTCTTCAGGCTTTGGACAGTTGGCATCTCAGCAATGTGATCCCTTAGAGAAAGGAAATAAATGAGGTGAGTTAAATGTTTGTCTTGTAGACATTATCTGGGCCATAGTGGAGAGGGAAGCCTGAGCAAATTACAGTAATTTGTCACTTAAAGATGAGATACATTTTGAGAAACATGTTGTTAGGCAATTTCATAGTTGTACCAATACTGTATTGTGTACTGACACAAACTAAGCTAGCTACAGCATCCTGGAAGACTTAATCTTATGATACCACTCTAATAAATGTGATTGATGGTTGACTGATATGTTATGTGGGACATGGCTGTCTGCGTTTGAGACAGAGGTTAAAATCTGATCATCTGAGGAGGCTTAAATCGGGAATCTAACTAGAAGAACATTACTAGAAATATAGAGAAAGTCCTCCGGGAGTTTTTTAAAAAGATGTATTTATTTGAGAGCGAGAGCGAGAAAGAGAGAGAGAGAAATAAGGAGAGGAAGAAGAAGAGATCTTCCATCTATTGGTTCACTTCTCAAATGCCCTCAACTTGAACCACACTCCATATAACATTTAGGCATCCAAAGCAATGGCTTAAACTGTGTGCCATACTGCCCACCACTCTTTTTTTTTTTTTTTTTTTTTTATACTAAGCTGCACATGTATCGAGAAAATTTCATTGTGTTGAACAAAGAGCTTTGTTTTCAGCTCTAAGATAAGCAGTTCTCAGAGTTCATGTATGTCTGTGAGACACTTGAGTTCCAATAAGGAAAAATAGGGATTGAGCATTTGGGGTACTTAGTTGAGGTCTCAGATTGGTAGTACAGTTGGTTAAGAATTAAAAGTAAGGTTGCAGAATGTAAGGTAAATATATAAGTTAATCATTTTCCTATATTACAGCAATTAACAAGTAACATTTGAAATTGAAAACGTAGTATCATTTGCATTAGCACCCTCTAAAATTAAAATTTTAGGCACAATTCTAAAACTGTATATGTATACATGAGAAAATTGATGAAAGAAATCAAAGAATAAATAAAAAGATATTCCAACATAGTTCTTCCTAAATTGATCTCTAGAATCAACACAATCTTAATCAAAATCCCAGAAACTTACCGTCTATCAACAAAACCAACTCTAAAATTGCTTGGAAAAGCAGAAGATTCATAAAAGCCAATAAAATGTGTAAAGCAAAGAACAAAGTGGGAGGACTGATACTACCAGACTTCATGACTAATTACATGCCTACAGTAATCAAGAGAGTGTGATATTGGAAAAAGAATGGTTGAATTTGTGAAACAGAAAACAGATTCTAGAAATAACTTTGGGTAAATTCCAAGGAGTGGATGGCTGGGTTGAATGGTAGGGTTATCTTCAGGTTTCTGAGGAATCTCCAGACTAACTTCCATAGTGGCTTGACCAGTTTGCATTCCTACCAACAGTGGGTTAGTGTGCCTTTTTCCCCACATCCTCTCCAGCATCTGTTGTTGGTAGATTTCTGAATGTGAGCCATCTAACCGGGGTGAGGTGAAACCTCATTGTGGTTTTAATTTGCAGTTCCCTGATTGCTAGTGATCTTGAACATTTTTTCATGTGCCTGTTGGCCATTTGGATTTCCTCTATTGAAAAATGATGCTGGAATAATTAGACATCTGCATGCAGAAAAAAATGAGTGTAGAGACAGGCCTTATGCATTCATAAGAATTACCTCAAGAAGAGTCACAGATGTTAACATTAAATGTATAGCTATAACAGATCTCAAACTTAACAAAGGAGAAAATCTAGATGACCTTGGGTTTGTTGATGGCTTTTAAGATATAATGCCAATTATAATAATGAACAAAATAATTGATCATCTGAACTTCATTAAATTAAATTTTTCTGCTCTGTAGGAGACACTGTTAAGAGAATAAAAAGACAAATCACAAACTTGGAGAAAATGCTTGTAAACACACATTTACACATCTGATAAAGGGCTATCAACAAAAATATACAATAAAGGCTTAAAACTAAACAAGAGGAATTTTTTTAAAAATTACTTAAATTATTTATTAATATATAGAGAAAATATTTCATGAATTTCATAGATACAATTACAAGAATACAATGATACTTTCCTGTCTCCCTCTATATCTCCTCCTTCCTTTCTTTCATTTCTTTTAAATTCTTTCTGATAACATACTTTCAATTTGCTTTATAATAACAGGTTCAATGCTCCTCTATACAAAGAGCTCTATAAATAAAAAGTGGATGAAACCAATGATCTGCAGGGTTATAGACAATGGTTATAGCCAACAATCAAATCACTAGATGTCAGTTTAGCACAATATACATTAAGGGTTTTTTTGTACTCAATATATTAGCTACAACCAATCACAGAAAACATATGGTAATAGTCTTTTTGTTCTTGTTTATTTTACTAAACACAACTGTCTCCAATTGCATCCATTTTGTTAAGAAAGACATGATTTCATTCATTCTTTTTTGTGGCCAAGTAGTATTCCTTTGTGTATGTGTACCACATTTTCTTTATCCAGTCATCAGTTTATAAATAACTGTGTTGATTTCATATCTTAGCTAATGTCAGTTGAGCTGCTATAAACAGGGGGTACAGATAACTCTTTCATGTGCTGATTCCATATTCTTTGAGTACATTCTTAGGAATGGGATGGCTGGGTCATATGATACATCTATTTTCAGATTTCTGAGGAATCTCCAGACTGTCTTCCATAATGGTTGTACTAGTTTACATTCCCACCAGCAGTGGATTAGGGTACGTTTTTCTCCACATCCTCACCAGCAGTTGTTATTTCTTGACATTTTGGATGATAGGCATTCTAATTGGGGTGAGGTAAAAGCTTATTGTGGTTTTCATTTGTTGATTATCTTTGTTACTCTGTGTAGCATATCCTTAAGGATCATTTGTAAGACTAAATGGGTGGTGACAAATTCTTGAAATTTTTGTTTGTCTTCGAAGGTCTTTATTTCACTTTAATTTATAAATGAAAGTTTTGCTGGGTATTCTGGGTTGGCAGGGTGTTTTTTCATTAAGGTCTTGGACTGTATTTTCCATTCTCTTCTAGCCTATAGGGTTTCTAATGAGAAATGTGCTGTCAATCTGTTTGGATATACTTTAAGTTAATCTAATATTTCTGTCTTGCATATTTTAGGATCTTTATATTTTACTTTTAAAAGTTTGAATGTAATGTGTCATGGTGAAAATCTTTTCTTATAATGTCTATTTGGGGTTCTATGTGCCTCCTGTATCCAATGTCCATATCCTTCTCCAAATTAAGGAACTTTTCTGCTATCACTTAACTGAATAAGTTTTCTAAGCCATTCTGCTTTCCAACTCCTTCAGAAAAGCCTAAGACATGTATATTTTGTCATCTGATGGTATCCCATAGATCCTGAACATTTTCTTTTTTGTCTGACTGAGATACTTCCAAAGATTTGTGCTTCGAAGACCATTGCAGATCAATCATCAAAGAAGATGTGCAGATGCTAAATAAAAATATGAAAAGATACCTCACATCTACTTAAAGGACAACTTAAACACATGTTACTGAGTGAAAAAGCCTATCTGGAAAGGATTCTGTGTAGAATCATATGCATGATATAGAACATTCTCGAAAAACAAGATATGGAGGCAGGAAAAAAGATGAGTGGTTTTCAAGATGTGAGGTGAGGCAGGGAGGGATAAAGCAGAGCATTATGACTTTTAGGGCAGTAAATCTACAACTCTATGAGACACTATAATGGTGAATACATACATTTGTTCAAGCTCATAGAATATACCACACAAAGAGTGAACCCTAACACAAACTATGGATGTTAAGGGTTAAAGATATGTTAATATGGGTTTATCAATTATATCAAATACACCACTATGATGTGATGGGTGAGTTCTTAATGGGGGAGCCTATGCTTGTGTGAAGGCAGAACATACAGGGATAATCCTTATAACTTTCTATTTTGCTGTGAGGACAAAACTGTTCTAAGAAATAAAATCCGTTAAGTAAATTTCCTAAAATAATTATTAGGGACTTCATTTTCGAAAAGACTTGAAATAGATTAGGCAGATCAGTCAAAGCCACAGAAAAAATGTTGTCATCATCCTGAAGAAAATAAAAAGGGGGCTGGCATTGTGGCATAGCAGGTAAAGCCACCACCTGCAGTGCCAGCATCCCATTTGGGTACCAGTTCGAGTCTCGGCTGCTCCACTTCCAGTCCAGCTCTCTGCTATGTCCTGGGAAGCAGTAAAAGATGGCCCAAATCCTTGGGCCCCTGCACCTGCGTGGGAGACCCAGAGGAAGCTCCTGGCTCCTGGGTTCAGATTGGTGCAGCTCCAGCCATTGCGGCCATTTGGGGAGTGAACCAACAGATGGAAGACTTTTCTCTATGTCTCTACCTCTCTCTCTCTCTCTCCTTCTGCCTCTCTATAACTGTCTTTCAAATAAATAACTCCTTCACATTCGCATTTTTAAATGGTCATTGTGACTGCAGTGCATACACTCATTTGATATGGTACCAAATGAATTGAATGTTGACCAATTGGGTGGCTACTGCAATTATTGAAGGATGGATGTGATTGGGACATAGAAAACACGGTGATGGTGAGAAGAGTAAACAATTAAATATTAAGAAGCAGATCTGGCAATCTTGTTGATAAATTGAACATCCCCTAGTGATGCTCATTTGAGAAGGTAAGTAAGTTGATTATTGCACCTGTAACTATGGATGTAATAGTCAGATTTACATGTTAATATAGTAGTACCAACAAGTGACAGCATGAATTTTGTTCAACATTAATAAGAGATAGAATGTGTATAATGGGGAAAATTATTATTATTTTCTAAATAGGCATTAGAGTGTTATTTGAATTTGACAGAAAAATTCATTTCTGAATTTGTAAAGATTTTGTAGCTTTCTCTATTGGGTCACTGAGTATGCATGCTAATGAACAATGTGGCCATTTATTCTGGAAGGAATCAGCATCCAACCAAATAACTCCTCTCAGTAAATCCTCATCATTCTCATCAGAATCCATTCTGGCATCAAACTAAATTCCCTTGATAAATTACCAAGTTTTGCACATACACTTTTCCTCTCCATGTTTTCCTCAAAGATTTCCCCTAATTTACTTTACACTTCTTTCTTGTTTTTCTTTTCTCCCATAAAATAAATGCCAATATTTTCACCTTAAAGAGCCTTCTCCATTTTATTGTCTTATAACAATCTCTTTCCAGTCTCCTATGGTGGATTTTGGTACTGAGATTGAAGTTCAGTAAAATCACCATTTAGATTTTAAACTCTTTTTTTCTCCACAGTATGCCTGAAATATATAATCGTGCTTGGGATGTCATCAGTGTTTAATATAAATGCTTATTGAATAAATAATAAATATGCACGTGGCTAAATGAATGAATCTAACTTAAGTGTCATTTTTTTCTCTGATCAGCCTTCTCCAGTCCCTCATAATAGGTCATGGCCCTTATTAATCACTCTTTAATTCACCATTCTTCTCCTTCTTAGAAGTATTCACATTTCTCATTAACTGATGAACTGGGTGAGTGGCTATTTAGCTTACAAGAGGGGACTTCAAAAATTCACAGAAAATAGAATTAAAAGATATGTTTATTTTGGTGCAAAAATGAAATTCAAACATAGCTTTTTAACAACACTAATTTTCCATGAAGACTTTGAAGACCATTCATATTTTCTAGCATACATTAAGCTCCATGAGAGTAGGGCCTATCTGATCTTAGTGATGACTCTCTTCCTTGTGTTTAGTGCCATGGACGAAACACAGGAGTAGGGCAATGGATATTTGTTGTCAAGTGAATAACTGGAAAATGAAGTAATTAAGTGATGTGAACTCATAGGAGAGTTTTCTTAAGAGAAGGAATATGCAGCTCCAGATTTGCCCTGATTTTACAGTTAAGGACACAGAGGTGCAGAGAATGTGAGTGACTTGCCCAGTGTTTCATAGCTAATAAGTAGTCAGAGCTGTATTTTAACACCAGTTCTCTCCAACTCCATAGCCTGTGCTTTGAAATGGAAACACTGTGCCACGCTGCACCATTTAAGCAATGATATATTCATTTAAAGCACCAGAGATCACATTTTAGTGAGAAAAAGAGTTTGTAGTATGAGATGAATCAATCAGCCATATGGAAGGAAGAAAAAAAGAACAGGCTGAAAAGCTTCCTTTCACTTTGTACAATATGAATTGTCACAGAAATCAAATTTGGCACATACTGTAAAGCACAGAAAAAAGTATTCCACATTGGGTGTAAAATGTGACTTGCATTTTGTCTCTGCTTTTGAAACCCTGAAGAGGTTACCAAATGACTTCTGGAGGGGAGGGCATGATGTTTTGATGATAGGCTTTTTATACACTTATCCCCAGGCAGCCAGATGAGGACCTGAAAAATTAAAGCCGACCTCAGACATAATGAATACATTAAACAATGAGGCAACTGCTCAGGGTCAGGCAGCCTCCTTGAAGAGAGTAGATGTGTCTCAGGACCCAAGACTCCAGACAGCGGCAGGGGCAAAGAAATTGTCTATTGGGCATAAAACATTTACATTTGTTCTTCAGTCAGTTCTTCTTGAGATTGTTTTCAGTAACATTCCAGGCTCACAATGAGGATCTTATGTCTGCAAATCAGAACAGAGGTCCTACAACAGTGATGCAGTCTCCACCTGTGCCTGGCACCTAATTCTAACAATATGAAGTAGATGCTGGAAGTTATGGATCATTAATTACTAATCTGTCTTACCTGCCACATTCACATTCCACAGACTGTCACTTCCCTATGGCTCTGCAGTACAGCCTTTGAAACTCTAGAATCTTCAGTACTGACTTTCTAATAGGTCCTTATCACAGAATTGCAGACTTTGAATCATTTTAGACATTACCAAGTGGAACACATAGCTATGTGACAATCTTCTTTAAAGATCCCTCTAGCCCATGCTGCAACCCTGTGGTGTGGAATCACCACCTCACGATGCAGCCTCACTCCATTCTTGGGCAGCTAACATCACTATACAAATCTTGCATTGTTAAGCTCAACGTTACTTCTCTGTAGCTGTTGCTCTTGTAGTTTCATTCCCCTGCTCCACAGAACTGTATGAATCTTTTATCTACATTTTATGCCTGCTGTAAAAAATATGTCTTATTAAAAACAGCTCCAGAGTATTATAAACTTGGACTCAAGTGAATTATAGAACTTGGTTATCAGTTATCCTTTCTGAAACGATTTTCCCAACTATGGATTGGGAATATCACCTCAAAGAAACGCAGTGAGAATTAATCAAATGCTCCTCAGAGTCAATGGGTAGACTCCAGTAGTAAAGAACACGGGTTCTGGAATCAGATTGCCCAGTTTGAACCTTGGCCCAGACTCTTATTAGATGTATATGCTGTATAGGTTACTTAAACTCTGTTTTCAACGTTCTCGTCTGTATCATAGCTATAAGGAAAGGAAATTATCTGTGTAATAGGGTTGTTACAAATGTCAATAAATTAGTATATAAGTCCAGTATTAATCTGAGTAATCTAACTGCTGTACCTTGAAAAGCCCCAAATCTTCGAGTCTTGCCACAGAAATTGCATTATTTGTTGCTCTTATCATTACAAAATTGGACAATTCAAAGACACATGTCCCTTTCACCAGAAAACATCTTTGACCCTTGGACCCTGGATTCTTTCTTTCACTGAATCCTCTATTTTTGATCTAGAGATAATGGCCACATAAAACAATGCCAAAGGGCACAGCACCTTAACCACTATGGCCTAGAACTTTCACATGTCTCCTCCACTCACAACCTATTGGTCCTATTGGCTAGTCATATGCCTTACTTATCACATAAAATGCCTGGAAAACAAGGGCTAGTGGTTTGCCTGGGAAGAATAGCAAACAGGTTTGGTGGGCTCAGAGCAATGTGACTGCCATGAGCACTAAGAGTGACTAACACATTCCACAACTTAATAGTGGGCTACCATTTTCACTGTAGCATATGATAATGGCAAATAGAGCAACTAAGACTAAAAGAAACTTTGATACATACAGTCATTATACTTGCTAGGCTAAGAATTTTTTTAGTGGCTTATCATACATAATGGTTCAGTCTTTTTCAGCTCTCTTAGTCTTCATAGTGTCACCATGATTCTGGATCTCAAGCAATGGAAAACACAGCCTATAGTTCTCAATGTGCATGGGATTCACACACATCCACTGGTCCTTTTTCTCTTTCTTCATCCCATTTTCTCCCTGAATCTGTGTATTGCATTTATTTTTCATCTGACAGATTTAGGACATGTGATTAATGTGTATTTCAAACTATGAACTTTGACTCATAAAACAAGGAAACTTCATTGGGTCAATTTAATCCTGCATTTTTTAGAATGGAATAGAAAAACCATGTTTTTTCAAGGTTCAAATGAGTTTGTATGTGTAAAATATTCAAAAAATTATATTTTTTTAAATGGAGGAAGCTTCAAAACAGAAGGAAATTCTGACTTTGGTGAATCTTGCAGACTTTAGGCTAAGTGAAATAAATCAATAAGATTCCATTAAAATTAGGTACTAGAGTGTCCAAATTCATAAAATCAGAAGGTAAAAGAGTGATTGTCAAGAAATGAGATGGGAGGATAGAGTATTATTGTTGAATGGGTCCATAATTTTAATTTGTGAAAATTAGAATGTTACAAAGATGTCTGAGTAGCAGACACTCGATAAGGAGAATGTACATAATGCAACTGAACTGTACAATCAAAAATAGTTAAAGTAGACAATTTTATATCATTAATGTTCAACATAATAAAAAAACAATGAAAAAGAGCATAAAAGATTACAAAGTATGAGTGTCTAATGTTACAGTGAGTAAGGTATTCTTTTCTAAAAACTTTATTACATATATGTGTACATAGCTGTGAAGTAAATGTATTTTTTTGTGGTCAAGATTAAAAAAGAAGCTTAGTGTACAGGAGGATTTTAGTAAACCAAGGAAACAAAGCATAATGTGTGTGTGTGTGTGTGTATATATAATTGCTTCTGAGCTAAATTGTCCTTGCTGATTTTCAGATGCTAAACAACATTTGCTTTTTAAGACCCAAACATGGCTGCAGGAGTGTGCATAAATACAGACACAAACATACATCCACCACCACTACAAACTCGAAGATCTTAAACTTCTGCAGACTGACCAGACTTTCTGTTTCTTTTCTCCTGCTCACTTCATCCTATCCTTTAGAAATGATTTGGACGTCCCTTATCTGGGAGATTCCTTGACCCCCACACCTGGCCTTGATTACAGAAAAATATATATTTTTAGCACAGCATTTATTATTTTATTTTCATTGCTTATTTTACTTTCTGTCTTCCCTACTAAGCTGTAATTTCATAAGAGTTTATCTTGCTCATCAATAAATCTTCAGAATTTAGCAGAGCATCTGTCACACTTTGTTCAAAAATTGTTAATGAATCAACGATAATGATTGAATATAGAGCACCAACATTAACAGCTTCAAATTAAAAATAGATAGCTGGCCAGCGCCGTGGCTCAATAGGCTAATCCTCTGCCTTGTAGCGCCGGCACACGTGGTTCTAGCCCCAGTCGGGGCACCAGATTCTGTCCCGGTTGCCCCTCTTCCAGGCCAGCTCTCTGCTGTGGCCCGGGAGTGCAGTGGAGGATGGCCCAAGTGCTTGGGCCCTGCACCCCATGGGAGACCAGGAGGAGCACCTGGCTCCTGGCTTTGGATCAGCGCGATGCGCAGGCCGCAGCGCGCTGGCTGCGGCGGCCATTGGAGGGTGAACCAACGGCAAAGGAAGACCTTTCTCTCTGTCTCTCTCTCTCTCACTGTCCACTCTGCCTGTCCAAAAAAAAAAAAAAAAAAAAAAAGATAGCATATTATATTTGATAGCCCAAACTAAATATCAATTATACTTATTTCCTAGTTGTTGATAGCATGTTCCATCAATATGGAAGGTTAGGAAAGTAGTGTGAAATGAATGCATGCAATGAAACATGAAACTCTTGAAAAAGAGAAGTTTATTCTAAAGACATAAAATGCAAATGTAATCAAAAGATTTATACATACGGTGAAATTGAGCCTCAGTTTTAGCTGTGTTTCATGGCAACCACAGTAAAACTTACATATGTAACTAAAATCCTCTAAGCCCTCAAAACTAGTTGCTCTAATTCAGGGTGTCATTTATGGTGATGCCACTTTAAAAATTAGTGATATTTCCCCATAGACTACAAGCATTTACACATGAGTGCTGTTCTTGCATTGTTCTTACTTTCTTGTTATTATCTTATTACTCTATTTTTTCTTCCAAATCTAGTAAAAGAGGGTGACTCACTGTGTCTCTTTGACTCTGGTACCCTCAGTTTTCAGGGAGGAGGCTAATCTGTTATTCTGGGTAGTGGGTGAGGCTGATAGCAGGTAAGGGAACCATGAGTCATAGTCTTTGCTTTTCTGTCTTTTCCTTTGAACTGGCTTCTGGACTTTTGCTGTGTTGTTGCTATTGTGCATCCTCTGTTTCTTCTACAAGATCCTCCATGGGGAATATAAGAACATGAACCGGATCATTCATTTTCACTCTCAAATAACCTTCTCTTGGTTCTTTGAAGTGCAATTTGGTTCTCTGATGCCATTCTCCACATCACATTTTGAATCTTCTGCTAACATAAGAAGTTAATTTGTTTTTCCTTCACTCAAGATGTTGATGAATATTAATGAGAACTGCCTCTTGGACCACCCCTGCAGCAAATCATCAATAAACAACTGACTATTGACAGGACTTCTATTGAAACAAAACTTAGAATATACATCCCTCCAGGAAACTCTGGCCTTGGTGATTTAGAGTAGCAATCAAAAAATAGTAATAGCTTTTATAATTAGAAAATCATTATAAATACTCTAATAGAACCCCAAGACCCCAAGGATTCTTAGAATAAAATGAATTATCCAGATCATTAAAAGTCTTTATTATTCTTGCACTTCTGTACTCAAGTCTTAAAAGATAGCACAATTAGGTATGTGCTTTACTTACTGACCACATTATCAGATAACAAATGATGCAGGGAAAATTGGATCTCCCCGTGCAAAAGCATAAAACAAGACTCCTACTTTACATTATACACAAAAATTAACTTAAAACAGATCAAGTATCCAAATCTATGACTTGGTACTATCAAATTACTAGAGAACATTGGGGAAACTCTGTAAGACATCAGCATAAGCAAAGACTTCTTGGAAAAGACCTCAGAAGCACAGGTAATCAAAGCAAAAATAGACAAATAGGATTACATCAAGCTATGAAGCTTCTACACTGTAAAGGAAACACTCAACAAAGTAAAGAGGCAATTGACAGAATGGGAGAAAATATTTCCAAACTATGTAAATGATAAAGGATTAACATCCAGAAACACATATACAAAAATAGAAGACATATACATTTCCAGCAATACATAGAGAAATTTTCTGGCTAGAAAAAAATTAGGAATGATTTTAAAACAAGGAATATTTAGTTTTAAATATAAAAAGATCAGGACTGGCCAGTGCCGCGGCTCAATAGGCTAATCCTCCAACTGTGGCGCCGGCACCCCTGGTTCTAGTCCGGGTCGGGGTGCCAGATTCTGTCCCAGTTGCCCCTCTTCCAGTCCAGCTCTCTGCTGTGGCCCTGGAGAGCAGTGGAGAATTGCCCAAGTCCTTGGGCCCTACACCCACATGGGAGACCAGGAGAAGCACCTGGCTCCTGGCTTCGGATCAGCGCGGTGCACCGGCCACAGTGCACCGGCTGCAGCGGCCATTGGAAGGTGAACCAATGGTAAAGGAAGACCTTTCTCTCTGTCTCTCTCTCTTACTGTCCACTCTGCCTGTCAAAAAAAAAAAAATCAGGACCAAAAATAAGACCATCATATATACTGACATCAATGGACAGAGGTATTTGGTACCAAAGAGAAAATAAGGAAGTGGAGGTCAAGTCCAAAGGATTCAGAGGTGTGTACCTCAAGAGAGCATCGGGCAAGACAGAAACCAAGCCAGGAATAAGGGATTAACTGCAGGGACTAGGAACTTTCACACTTCTGTTTTCCTCTACACAGAATAGTCTTCCTTAAACAACTGTACATTTTCCTTTATACATTTTAGTTATCTGTTCAAATGATAGTTCCTCTTTAATATGTCCAGGACGTTCTTTACTTTGTTGCTAACACCATTTTCATAAGTCTTGTACATCTTAAATTATCTCATCTAGTGTTTTGCTTGTTTTTATTTACTTGTTGTCAAATAGAATATAAGTTTCACAAAAGCAGGAACATTCCTATCCTCCCCATAGCCCAGAATACCAGAATTTTACTGTGCATAGATGATTTCAGTAAATACTTATGGCATACAGGAAGGCAGAAAAGAAGGAAGAGGGAGGAAGATAACCAAGTATGTTTTGAATATGCATTGGAATTCACACTATATACAACTTTTACTGTTTCTCAGATTTGCCTTGATTAAATGCATTTCCTCCCAAAAGGAGATAGTGCAATACATCAATTCCATTTTGAATGATCTGTAATCCCTTGCTACATCAAGGATACCCTATTGTTACAAACGACCTCATTTAATCCTCATAATACTCTGTGGAATTGGTGTTATTCCCCACTTTGGAGATGAGGAAACTTACAGTCAAGACATGAACTGAGAGTTCCTGCTTCCAATTCCCTTGTTTTTTCGTCTCTTGGTCTCCATGGTGCTGAAATGAAAGAAACATAAATGTTGGTTGTACACTAATCTCTTTTTCACTTTATTTTTCTTCCTTGTGGTTTTCATATCTTTTAAAGTATGTATGAGAGAGGAAAAAAAGAAAGAGGGAGAGAGACAGTGAGACATAGAGAGTGAGAAAGAGAGGGAGAGAGAATAGACTATTCCAGTGTCTAACATCTATTACATTCCCTGGAGTTATCTAGCTGACACCTTCACCAACTCCTAATCTGTTCCCCTGAGTCTAAGTAGGATATTAGGAAGAATGTTGATTTTCAAGATAGGAAATGTAAGTTCCAATACTACCATCAACATGCCTTAACTTTGTGTCCTTAAGCAAATAACTTTTCTGTTTTTTTTTTGGATTTAAAAATTTATTTTATTTTAAAATTCTTTATCTTTTAGAATTCAGTTTCCCTATCACTAAAATGAGATTAACAAAGAATTTTACATAACACAGTTGTCAAAAAGCTTAAAGAATTTTCATTTTAAAATCCTGAAGCCGGCGCCGTGGCTCAATAGGCTAATCCTCCACCTTGCGGCGCCGGCACACCGGGTTCTAGTCCCGGTTGGGGCGCCGGATTCTGTCCCGGTTGTCCCTCTTCCAGGCCAGCTCTCTGCTATGGCCAGGGAGTGCAGTGGAGGATGGCCCAGGTGCTTGGGCCCTGCACCCCATGGGAGACCAGGAAAAGTACCTGGATCCTGGCTCCTGCCATCCGATCAGCGCGGTGCGCCGGCTGCAGCGGCGGCCATTGGAGAGTGAACCAACGGCAAAAGGAAGACCTTTCTCTCTCTGTCTCTCTCTCACTGTCCACTCTGCCTGTCAAAAAAAAAAAAAAAAAAATCCTGAAATGGGGCTGCCTTTGTGGCAAAACAGGTAAAGCTGCCACCAGAGTACCAGCAGCCCATAGAGTACCAGCAGCCCATATAAGTGCCTAGTTCGAGTCCTCACTGCTCCATTTTCGATCCTGTTCCTTGCTACTGTGCCTGGGAAAGTGGCAGAGGACACTCAAGTGCCTGGGCCCCTGCACCCACATGGGAGACGTGGAAGAAGTTCCTGGCTCCTGGCTCCTGGCTCTTGGCTTTTGGCTCCTGGTTTGGGCCTAGCCCATTTCTGGCCCGTATGGCCATTTGGTGAGTGGACAGAAGACCTTTCTCTATGACTCTCCCTCTCTCTCTCTGTAACTCTGCCTTTCAAATGAATGAAATGAATATTTTTAAAAAATCCTAATACTGTATCAGGCACCTATAAATTCTCCATAAATATTTGTTGCACTTTTTCTTACTTAGGTTAAAATTTTTCTTCTCATTATTCTAAGCACAATCTGGGTAGACAGATACAAGGATATATAGTTGATATATAGAAGAACATAGATAAATCATTTATTGCTTAGTTCTATATTCACTCAAGAAATCAATATTACCTTTACCCACAATATTTTGGTACCTCCTAAACCAACTAAAGGCTACTGTGATGTTATGTATCTATTCAGTTGTTTTATACTTCAACTCAGAGATGAGGCTTAATAATCCATACGTATAGCAGATATCATGAGTGTAAATTTTTTTCTAGTTATCAATCTAACTGAACTTCAGAAGAATTACAGCTCCTTAAAATTGAGAAAAAACTTAGAGGACATTACTTCCAAAAACCAGCTGAATAAAACTTGCCTGGGGAGATTGGTAAAAATAGAGATATTACAAGCCAGCTCCATAAATTTAGATTTAGTAGGTATGGAAAAATATCCAGAAATTAGTACTTTTATGAATCCCTCCAGGGGATTCTGATGCACAGCCAAGTTTGAGAAGCACTGAAGTACAGAACTAGCAGTTTTCAAATGTTGTTAAATCAGTTGGAACACTTTTTCCACTTTAATACTTGGACCTCGATATATAAAACTAATGAAAGTGGAGCTGTACTAATTGAAGGGGAGGATGAGATCTTGTCTGGTACCCTCTCCTCCATGGATCCTGAGAACTACTGAGGATTTCTAATATGAAACAGAGTTTGGAAACTATAGATCCTATCAAGTTTTCTGTAATATTACTTACAGGTGATCATTCAGTTCAATTGAGTGGTACCAGTAACATAAAAAGATTACATTTATAAATAGTCCTAACGTTGAGATTCACAATCATTTATTTATAAGAAATATATTCTCCCCCTAGAATTTCACAGCTTCATGTACTGACATAATTCAAAAGTTTAATGAATCATAAAATTAAAATTATTTATGGTATTCATATAATACTTAGTCTTCCTTTTAATTATCCCTTTTCCATCTCCTTATTTTTTCCTAACTTCCCGTTTCTTCCAAAATAGATAGAACACAAAAAATACCATTCATAGTGGAAAATATTTTTAAAATTATTTTTAAATTTTAAAATGGAAAATCTATAAAGAGAAGCAAAAGTAAACTGCTTATTTATGTCATATGTTGACACAGTTTGTAAATATCCCAAGGATTTTTCATTTATGCTTATTCTAAAACACTTACAAAATATTTTTGAGCACTTCATCATTAAGAAGTGGATTGCTCCCAAATTAATATATTCTTTTAATTCCAATCCCAGTGACTTTTCAGGCAGAGTGTGGGGAGGAAGGGTATGGGGAAAAATATCTGAAAGCTAATGTGGAAGATTTACAAGAAATTATAAAGAAACAGAATGATAAAAGTGTTTTTAGGAGGTGGTTTGGTCCAGTGGTTAAGACAATTTGGATGCCCACTTACCATATCTAAGTGTCTGAGTTTAAGTTCTGCCTCTTCCAACTCTGGCTTTTTGCAGTTTCTGGCAAATCAGAAAAAAAATTACCTTATATATTAAAGAAAAAAATGTTATCAGTATTATACAAAAGCTCTTTACAAGTTCTTAGGAAAAAGGCAAACCACTAAATAGAGAAAGGATCATATGATACACACAAATAACTGGAGAAAAAATCTAAATATGATAGATAAATAATCAGTATACATACAACCTCATCAGAAGCCAAGGAAACCTGCATTAAAGTCTCACTGAGAAACTTCTGGTTATTATCATACTTGCAAAATGAAAATTAAGACAGGAAATACACATATTGTGAGGCTGGAGATATAATAGAACATAGAAAGTAGAAGTGTTTTTGTTCTCCAGTAAAACAATCTGTCAACAGATGTAAAAAACAAAAGTATAGTAACCTTTGTGTCAGTGAGAGTTCCTGGCTGTAATAAGAGAAATAGACCCTGAAAATTTAAAATAAAAAGGAAATTTATTGAGAGAATATGGCTCATTGACATAATTCACAGAAAGAATAAAGAATGAAATTAATAAAATGAACAAGGAGCATTGATATCTAAATACCTAGAATTTTAGTCAAGGACAAACCCAGGGACAGCCTATTCAATGCATTTATGTCTGTCATTGAGAGTGGATGCTGTAGTTGACACTCAACACAATTTTTAAGGAAAAAAAAAAGACTTTAAACTCTCAATTTAAAAAAAATAGAGCTTTTTCTATAAAAGTAGTTGAGAAATTTTATAGGTGAAAACACATATTTGAAAGTCATAAAATTTCTCCATTTCAGTTTATTTTCTTTTTTTGGCAGAAAAAATCATAAAAGTTCACTGAAAAAATTTATTTAATATTAATATTTATATACCAATTACATAATCATACATATGTGAATGATTTTTATCTGGTTTTAATAATTATCTCTGTATAGTGTGATATTCTTGGATAACGTTTTACACATTTTAATGATCAGTAACTTTTTTATCATAGAAACACTAGTTTTATTAAAACAATAATGTCATTACTGAGTAAAAGTAAACTAAGTCATTGCTCAACATGAGGGGAATAGTTGTGCTATTTTACTTGCATTATCCATGCAAATAGTTCATTTTTCCCCATAACAAAATGTCTTTAAAGTGTTAGTCATAAGTGGTGTTCTATTGTCCTGGATTGAGTTTTCCGTGACTTTCCATTTTGGTCTCAAAAAGACTGCATCAGTGTTAAAATCTTGGATCCCAAGGCTATCTTCAAAGGTGCAAGTTGCAAAAGCATTGTCCCTCTTTGCTGGGGGACAGAGCCCACAAGCTTTCTTTTTTCATATTATTTCTTCCTTGCAATCTGCCTGACCCTCCTGAGATAAAGACACCTCTGCAGGATGACAAAATGAAATTAGGGCCCCACTAGCCTGCAAAGAGGTAGAAAAAGATAGAGAGGGAAGGAGAGAAAAGGAGAGAGATAGAGAGAGAGGAAAGAGGCAGTTTTCATAAATAACTGTAGATTTCTATACACATCTGTAACACACTAATTTTCATATCAAATGTAATGTTTTTCTTGACTTTAGGTGGAAATCAATGAAATTTGTGCTAAAGACTAAGGTAATGTGGCTAGTGTTCTGGCAAAATGTTTAAACTAACCACCTGTGATGCCAGTATCCCATATAAGTACCAGTTTGAGTTCCAGCTGTTCCTCTTTTGATCCGGCTCCCTGATAATGCACCTGGGATAGCAGCCAAGGATGGCCCAGGTTATGAGGTCCTTGGACCCATGTGGAAAATCTGGAAGAAAATCCTGGATTCTAGCTTCATAACCAAGCCAGCCCTGGCCATTGTGGCCATTTGGGAACTGAACCAGCAACGGAAGATATTCTCTCTCTCTCTCTCCCTCTGTGTGTGTGTGTGTGTGTGTGTCCCTCTTTTTCTTGTAACACTGCCTTTCAAATAAAATAGATCTTTAAAAAAAAGACTAGGGTTGTGAACCTTAGACTATTGCTTAAATCTTAATACAGGCCGGCGCCGCGGCTCACTAGGCTAATCCTCCACCTTGCGGCACCGGCACACCGGGTTCTAGTCCCGGTCGGGGCACTGGATTCTGTCCCAGTTGCCCCTCTTCCAGGCCAGCTCTCTGCTGTGGCCAGGGAGTGCAGTGGAGGATGGCCCAAGTGCTTGGGCCCTGCACCCCATGGGAGACCAGGAGAAGCACCTGGCTCCTGCCTTCGGATAGTTGCGGTGCAATGGCCGCAGCGCGCCGGCCGCGGCGGCCATTGGAGGGTGAACCAATGGCAAAGGAAGACCTTTCTCTCTGTCTCTCTCTCTCTCACTGTCCACTCTGCCTGTCAAAAAAAAAAATCTTAATACAATGGTAGAGTTGTTTCTAAAGTAGAGACAATTAGCAATATTAAAATTAGCACTTAGTATACATTAAATGGTGTTTTAATATTTGGATATTAATTACTAGTAAATAACAAAACATGAAACATTTTATATTTAATTTTTCTAAAGCATCCAAATGTCATTTTTTCTTACAGACTGTTATTTTATGATTTTTAATAAACTTGGATTGAGAAAGAATATCATTAAAAATAGAAAACCATTTAAGAGATACTGAAAGATGATAATCAAAGAACTTCAGATAGTAATATCTTTGAAGAAATTCCTAGCTAAACGACTGATTGATGGTATCAAAAAGGCAACAGATATGTTAGCAAAAGAGGAAAATAAGTTATAAAACAAAATTCTCACCTGAGTAGAAAAAAAAACAAGCAAATTGAAAGAACCCACTTTTTAATATTTGTGCACATTTCTGAGATTCAGGAAGATTTGTTTTGTCCCACATTATTAGACATGGCTGAATTTTAAAGAATCATGCTTATGAGAACTATTAACCCTAGTTTTGGAATAAGTAGGTAACAATTACACATAGTGACAATGGTATCTAATTGTACCTAGATTTTTATTTTCTTACAGATTTTCATGTTTTTGTATTATCTTTTAGAGGTAGCATTTAGGAATCCTGATTAATCTATTGCTGTTTTAATGGAGAGTACTATATTTTTACTGAAATAAATGTATTATAATATCTTTCAGATAAATCTATGTGCTTCCTAAAGGTACAATATGCAACACATGTGCATAATCTTTATTCACTCAGTAGAAACCTAATGAAATTCCAGCAAAACACCTAAAATACATTATGGTACCCAGTGGTCAAAGGAAAATGGGCAGCAATGTGTTTTCTTTCTTTCATGGAGAGTTGGAGCAACACACTTAAAAACACCACAAGAAAGAAAGAAAAATGAATAAAGAACAAGGACTGACAATTAGGACAGTGCAAGCAACAAAAACAGTAAGTCATAAAGCAGAACCAAACCAAGTGGAGAAATTATACTTTGGTCAACCTATCTCATTCTTATTAATTAATTAATTAATTATTTTTTATGTGAAAGGCAGAGTGACAGAGAAAGAGGGAGAGAGAGATATATATCTTCTATCTTCTGTTTCACTCCCTAGATGACCACAATTGCCAGGGCTGGGCCAGGCCAAAGCCAGAAGCTAGAAGCCAAGAACTAGGAGCTTTTTCAAGGTCTCCCCAATGGGTGCTGGGGCCCTAGCACTTGGGCCACCTTCTGCTGCTTTTCCCAGGCCATTAGCAGAGAGCTGGATCCGTAGTGCAGCAGCTGGGACACGATCTGGCCCCCAAATAGGATGCCAGTGTCAGAGGCAGTGGCTTTACCTACCATGCCACAACTTCAGCTGCCTATTACATTTTTTTATGCTTGTCTCCCACAATTGGTTAATTGCTTGAGAAAAATATAAACTGTAAACATAGATTTGGAACCAGGCCATAACACGTAGGCCACTTAAAATCCAATGTGGAGGCCGGCGCTGCGGCTCACTTGGCTAATCCTCCGCCTGTGGTGCCGGCACCCTGGGTTCTAGTCCCGGTTGGATGCCAGATTCTGTCCCAGCTGCTCCTCATCCTGTCCAGCTCTCTGCTGTGGCCCAGGAAGGCAGTGAAGGATGGCCCAGGTGCTTGGGCCCTGCACCCGCATGGGACACTGGGAGGAAGTACCTGGCTCCTGGCTTCGGATTGCAACAGCGCACCAGCCGTGGTGGCCATTTAGGGGGTAAACCAATGAAGGAAGACTTTTCTCTCTGTGTCTCTCTCTCACTGTCTAACTCTGCCTGCCCAAAAAAAAAAAAAAAAAATCCAATGTGGAAATAATTTGAGATTCAATTGGTTCAAATACGGTTTGATTTTAGGACAGTTATCTGGGTTTCACATTTTTTATGATTTAACCTTAATCAGATAACTTTGTCATTATCTGTTATTTCTGGAATCCTTCCATTTTAAAATGTGCAACCTGGGCTTTATTTGCTTATTTGCAATTGGCTGTTAAAACATTTTCTTATTTGTATGAGAGGAGAGATGAGAAATTTTGGCTGTAAGATTTAATTAATACAAGAGTCATTGTATAAAGATTGGGCAATGTTCTTTCCATGAATGATGCTTCAGTAAAATTGCTTCACAAGCAATGAACATGATAGACTGATTTAACTGCTGAGAGATGAACAAAAATCTACATCAAAGCATTCCAAACTAATACTGAGTTTGAGTCATTTTTCCCTGTTTTTATGGAATTCCAATATCCAAAGTCTAGTATATTTTAAACTGTGAAAAAAAATAAGACTTATTCTTGCAGAATACAAGAGACAAAGATATATATGAGAAGTTTAAGCTGGATTTTCACTTGTAGGGTATCAGAGAAGAAATAAAAGACATATTTGAGATTATTTTTTGTGATTTTTGTCACTTTATAATTATTTTGAGATATGGAAGTAAATTTGCAAAATAGTATAGGAGGCACAAGCTATTTTATATAGACTTTCCTCCTTCATTGCATATACACAAAGTCAGAAGGAAAATTTTACCTGTCAGTATTCTTAAAACACACACACACACACACACACACAGACACACATTCCCATAAATTTAAATGTGATTTTTACTAGTAATATAGCATTAAGAACTCTATATTCAGAAGGGTTATGCAGAAGCTGCAGGCATATGTAAAAAAAAAAAAAAATCCCAGTGAGGAGCATCCAGTCCAGGGGTTAAGCAGTCATGTTGCTTCCATTGGTTCTTATACCCTATTCTACATCATATGCATGGACATAAGATATCTACCAATGGGAATTAATTACCTAATCATAGAAAATACAGAAAAGTGGGCAAACAATGTAGGTGTCAAGCTCAACACTCAACACATTTCCATTAAAGAACTGCATTTGCAAAGGAGAACAGAGCTTGGGACTCCTAGGAGACTCCAAGAAAATCAATAAGAATGAACACAAATTGACTAATGAAAACAGCTACAAGTTAGTAATAGTAATCATGTCAATTTTTAGATGAATTAAAATAAAACCTGAAACCTGACTTTATAACCTTTGTTTACCTTTGTCTGATTTTATTTATTTTTTTTTTTTTTTTTTTTTTTGACAGGCAGAGTTAGACAGTGAGAGAGAGCAGTTATAGACAGTGAGAGAGAGACAGAGAGAAAGGTTTTCCTTCCGTTGGTTTACTCCCCTAATGGCCGCCACGGCCAGTGCTGCGCTGATCCCAAGCCAGGAGCCAGGTGCTTCTCCTGGTCTCCCATGCGGGTGCAGGACCCAAGCACTTGGGCCATCATCCACTGCACTCCCAGGCCACAGCAGAGAGCTGGACTGGAAGAGGAGCAACCAGGACAGGATCCAGCACCACAACCGGGACTAGAACCCAGGGTACCGGCACCGCAGGCAGAGGATTAGCTAAGTGAGCCACAGCACTGGCCTATCTGATTTTATTTCAATTCAAAAAAGCTTTTAGGCTTTTCTGTTTTATTATTTATTTATTTTTATTTATTTAATGTTAAGGTTTACAAATGTCATGCATCTCATATATACAAATTTAGGAACACAGTGATACTTCCAACCCTTTTTGTGTCCAGTATGAGACCCTCCCCAAAACAACCCACAAAAGGAAGGCTGGATGCAACAGCAAGAGGATTTATTACCAGCTAGCTGGGGCTCTTACCGGCACCTACAACATAGCGCAGTGCTGAGGCAAGAGGCCCTGTCCCTCCCCCTCCCAGCATTTTTATGCACTTGAGTAAACAAGTACATGTGTCACTACACACATAGGCAAGTTCCTTACTCTTTATGTATTTCATTGGTGCATTTGAGCAACTCAGGGGCTAGACATCACACAGGGATGTGGAAGAATCTAAATTCCAGGAATAGTTTCATTCCTGTGCCCTTAGGCTGTCTTTTTTGGCTTAAAATAAAGCCTGTCATGGAGGAACGGTGGTTCTCACAACAGGTCCTAAAAACTCCTGTACCGAGATTTAGTCTGACTTTAATATGTTGCCCCATATTTTATATCACTTAATCTTAACATACTACACACTATGAAGTCTTAACTCCAAGTGTATTTAATCTACGTTAAGGTTTGAATTAATTACTCAACTGAACTCCGCACCCTGCTCTCCCTCCCACAAGCAATTCCACCCTTTTTCCCCCTCTCTTCCTATTCCCATTCTTATTTTTTTACTAAGATCTGTTTTCAATTAACTTTATACACATAATACTAACCTTATACTAAATAAAGAGATCAACAAATAGTACTAGGAAAAAAAGAAACTATTGCTCAACAGTGGAGACAAGGGCTGTGGAAAGTTTCTCTTAGCATGGAATATTTTTTTCCCTCCTTTCACTTTGACTCTGTATCTTTGTTGGTGAGAAGATTCTTGTAGGCAGCAAATAGATGGGTCTTGTTTTTTTTTAATTCATTCAGTCTGTATCTTTTAACTGGAGAGTTGAGGCCATTTATGTTCAAGGTGACTACTGATAAGTAACGACATGGCCCTGCCATTTTTCCATAAATATTCCTATTGTTTATATTTTGTTTGTATTTTTACTGAGAGATTTTGTGCCTTCACCTTGTTTGATAATGATGACCATGTTCCTGTGTTTCTATGTGTAGCACATCCTTAAGCATTTTTTGTAAGGCTGAATGTGTGCTGACAAATTCTTTTAGTTTCTGTTTGTTTTAGAAGGTCTATTTCACCTTCATTCATAAATGAGAGATTTGCAAGGTACATTATTCTGAGGTGACATTTTTTTCTCTTAAATCTGGACTCTATCTTGCCATTATCTCCTGGTTTGTAGGGCTTCTGATGAGAAGTCAGCTGTGAGTCTAACTGGAGATCCTTTGAAAGTAACCTGGCATTTCTCTCATGTACATTTTAGAATCTTTTCATTATGTTTTACTGTGGAGAGTTTGACTACAATGTGTCATGGTGAAGATCTTTTCTGGTCATGTCTATTAGGAGTTCTATGTGATTCCTGTACTTGGATGTCACTTTCTTCCAATTAGAGAAGTGTTTTTTGTAATTGTTTCAAAAAATATCTTCTAAACCTTTCTCTCTTCCCATGCCTTCAGGAACTCCAAAGACCCGTATGTTAGGTCATTTGATAGTATCCCATTAATCTCCAACACTGTTTTTAAGTATAGATTTCTTGGCTGGCACCACAGCTCACTAGGCTAATCCTCTGCCTGCACCACCGGCACCCCAGGTTCTAGTCCCGGTTGGGGCGCCAGATTCTGTCCCGGTTGCTCCTCTTCCAGTCCAGCTCTCTGCTGTGGCCCGGGAAAGCAGTGGAGGATGGCCCAAGTGCTTGGGCCCTGCACCCGCATGGGAGACCAGGAGGAAGCATCTGGCTCCTGGCTTCGAATTGGTGTAGTGCACTGGCCATGGCAGCCATTTGGGGGGTTGAACCACTGGAAGGAAGACCTTTCTCTCTGTTTCTCTCTCTCACTGTCTATAACTATCTCACTGTCTAACTCTACCTGGCAAAAAAAAAAAAAAAAAACTACCACTTGTTTTACTTTGTAAATTTGTCAAAAAATATAGATTTATTTAATTTATGGATTTGCTTCCTATTACTTCTGAGTAATACTAGGACTAACTTTTGGATTTCCATTTCCAGCATTTCTAAATGTCTTCATCTTCACATTCTGGTATTCAAGTGTTTTTGTTTCCATTAAGGGTGTTATATTATCTTCCTTATTCTTGTTTCTTGAATTTCTGCATTTATTTTAAGGCATTTATGAAGATACTTGTTAGGATTCTTTTCCTCTGATTATTTTTAGCTTTGTACTATGCCTCTGTAGCTTAGTGAGGTGTTCACTCTTTCAGTGTCTACCCCGAGGACATGGATATGATCAGGGAGCTCTGGTAAGTGCTCCTGTGTCAGGGGAGTATGAAAGTGACACCCAAGTTGGGCATGGTAGATCTTTTTTTTTTTTCAGATAGTAGAGTTTGATCAGCTCTGTTGGTATAATCTCACCTTTACCTCCTGTCCATCAAGGTAACCAAAGCCTGGGTGCTAGCCATCATGGGTGCAATATTTACACATACTGCCACAAGAACCACACAAAGGATTTATGCAGTCCTCATTGTGAGCATGGATCCCACAGCACTGACACATCCCAGGCAATCAGGTAGCCCCAAGTGTGTGGTGCCTCCCACAGTGACTGCCCACAGACTCAGCCACATCCTGTGTCATCATATGCAGCCACAGTGTTTCCACAGTCCCCGTACACACGCTCCCACAGTCATGGTTGCCAAGGATTCAGTGTGCATGGCCAGTCCATCCTTCCACATAGAGGCAGAGACACTCCAAGATCCAGTCACCCATAGGTACTCCATCCAGGCATCCTATGCCCCAGAGCCTGTTACATGCTAGGAGTCTGGGGGCTCCCACAGTCTTATGTGGGCACACAGCCCTTTGTCAATCCTCCCAACCAGACTCAGTTGTCTTCACTTGGCTGGTTATTGGGCATTCTCGCACAATCTAGTGCAGTTGTTACGTATGTCTAATTTGGTAGGTACACTGTCCCCAACAGAGCTCCATGCTAGATTCATGCAAGGCTCTTCCTGCAGAAGCTTGGGCTGCTACAGTCTGGTCTCACCCCACTCTCTGAAGCTGCTGCTGAGGCTCTAGGCTGCTGGGTTCCACATTGTGTCCATGCTCATGCTAGCATCCACACCCTCCATGTAGATCCACAGTAGCCCTCTACCTTCTGTGGAGATTCCACTGCAGTTTCCTCCCTGGCGCTTCCCTGAGATTGCACTCTCTCCACTTTTTTTAAACTCTCTTCCCCTACACTAGATATGCTTTAATGTCTTATAATGACTTCTTTTCTGGATTTAAATGGTTGTATATTAAACAAAAATATTAAAGATTTTATTTTAAAGGATAAAGACTTTATAAGTACTTATGTGAAAACTTTTTTCTGTATATCCCAAAACAAAATACTGACATCTTTGAAAATAAGTTGTCTCTTCACTTTGTTGATTTTTGATTCATTGTGCAAAAGTTCTTTAGTGTGATGAAATCCCACTTGTCTATTTTGCTTTTAATTCCGTGCTTTTGTGCTCTGATCTAGAAAATTCTTACACATGTGCAGATGTTGAATTGTTTTCTGTATTTTCTTCTTGTAGTTTCAGAGTTTCAGGTTTCACATTTAGATCTTTTTTATTTTTTTAGGTTTAACAATTTTTAACATTTTTCCATACTTACTTTATGTGTAACTATTATATATACATACAGAGTTATTATTATATATTATATATTATTAATATATTATATATATTATTATACACATACAGAGTTTTTAAGATGGTGGACTAGGGAGGGAATTTACTGTTCTAGTCTAGGGGAAAAAAGTTAAAAAAGTGGCAAGAGTGCAGCCTCAGGGAACAGTTAGGGAAAAAAACGGCAAAGGAAACTCCACAGAAATTAGAGGGAGGATGAACGTGCACAAATCAGGACCCCAGCAGCTGAGAGCCTCAGCACCAGTTTTGGAGAGTGAAGTGAGACCAGACTACAGCAGCCCAAGCCACTGGCAAAAAAGCTGTGTGGGAAGAGCCTGGCATGAGTTTGGCTTGGAGCTCTGTGGGGGACAGTGTACCTGCCAACCTAATTGGAAAAAGGGAGGGCAAGTTTCTTTCTCCCTAGCTACCCAGCACTGGTGTCCTGTAACAGGCTGAGAGAGGGCAGGCACCATTTTGGACATACATGACAGCTGTGCTAACTCATGTCCATGTGCCCAGCAACCAGCTGAGGGAAGCCTGAGTTTGGCTGGGAGAATTGACAGGGGGCTGGGTCCTCGTGACCGTGGGACCCTTGTGTGCTGGGACTGGAAAATCCTGTGGTTGTGTGAGGGGGCTTAGGGAGTGGCTGAGTCTTTGGGCAGTCACTGTGGGTGGCTCCACATGATCAGGGCTCCCTGATTGACTCAGGGGGTAATGGTCATTGCTTTGGGATCTGTACTCACACCAAAGAATGAATGGATCCTTTAGGTGGTTCTTGTGGTAGCACAAGTGAATATTGTACCCACTGGGGCTAGCTCCTAGGCATTGGTTGACTTGGACAAGAGAAGGTGAGTGTGAGACTGTGCCAACAGAGCTCAACAAACACACTGTGATTAAAAGAGAGGAGAGAGATTTAACATGCCTAAGTTGGGTGTCACCTTGGAAACTTCCCTCACCCTGCAACAATGAACAGAGCTCCCTGGCCACACCCAACACACACCTCTGATCATTCACTGAAAGAGCAGATACTCTGCTAAGCCCCAGAGGCATAGACCAAATATAAAATCCAATAAAATAACAAAAGTTATCTCCACAAAAAATTAAAAGTAAATGCAGCAATTTAAGAAACAAGAATAAGGAAGACAACATTATGCCCCCAAAAGAACATAACACTTCAATATTAGAATGTGAAGATGAAGAGATTGAAGAAATGAATGGCAGAAACAGAATTCAAAAAAAATGATCATAGAATTACTTAGAAATAATCAGAAGCAAATCCACGAACTAAAGAAATCCATAGATGACATGAATTAAGGCTTTTCCCATGAAACTGAGATTTTAAAGAAAAATCAAAATGAAACCATGGAAATGAATAATTCAATAGAACAAATGAAAAATGTAGTGAAAAGCCTTAACAACAGACTTGATGAGGCAGAAGAAAGAATATTAAAGGTAGAAGACAAATCTTGGGAAATTTTACAGTCAGACCAAAAAAAAAAAAAAGAAGAAATTAAAAAACTAAAAAGTCATGGAGATTTATGGGATACTACCAACAACCCAAACATAAGGGGAATAGGAGTTCCTAAAGCTGTGGAAAGAGAGCATGGATTAGAAGGCTTTTTTAGTAAAACAATTACAGACAACTTCCCTAATTGGGAGAAAGAAAAGGATGTCAAATTACAGGAAGCACATATAACTCCTAATAGACATGAACAGAAAAATCTTTACTACAACACATTGTAGTCAAACTCTCTATAGTAAAACATAAAGGAAAGATTCTAAAATATGCACAAGAGAAATGCCAGATTACTTTCAGAAGATCCCCAATAAAACTCACAACTAACTTCTCATCATAAACCCTACAGGCTAAGAGAGAATAGTAAACACAGTCCAAGTTTTAAGAGAAATAAAACGGTCAACCGAGAATGCTGTACCCCACAAAGCTCTCATTTATGAATGATGGTGAAATAAAGACTGTCCAAAACAAACAGAAATTGAAGAAAATTTTTCAGCTCACATATAGCCTTACAAAAGATGCTTAAGGATATGCTACACACAGAAACACAGAAACATGGTCATCATTATGGAGAAGATGAAGGCAGAAAATCTCCCAGTAAAAGTACATGAAAATCCAAAGTATACAAATGGAATATTTATGGAAAAATGGCAGGGACAAGTCATTACTGATCAATAGTCATCTTAATGTAATGGGCTTCAACTCTCCAGTTAAAAGATACAGAGTTGCTGAATGGATTGAAACTCAAAACCTATCTGTTTGTGCCTATTAGAAACACATCTCACCAAGAAGGATATATGCAGACTGAAAGTGAAAGCATAGAAAAAGATACTCCATGTTAACAGAAACCCAAAAAGACCTGGTGTGGCCATCCTAATATCAGACAAAATAGACTTTAACACAAAAAAAGTTAAAAGATACAAGAAGGGCACTATGTAATGATAAAGGGATCAATTCAACAGGAAGTTATGGATACTAAAAAGTATATGAACATAATTACAGGGCATCGGACTTTTTAAAAGAAATGCTAATGGATGTAAAAGGAGGCATAGACTCAAATATAATAGTAATGGAGGACTTCAATACCCCACTTTCAACAATGAACAGATCAACCAGCAAGAAAATAGGCAAGAAAACAACAGTTAATTGACAATACAGATCAAATGGACCTAACGGTTATCTACAGAACTTGTTATCCTACAGTTGCAGAATACACAATCTTCTCACCAATACATGGAATTTTCTTTAGGATAGACCACACGTTGTGCCATAAAGAAGGCCTCAGCAAATTCAAGAAAATGAAAATCATGGCATATATCATCTCTGACCACAATGGAATGAGGCTGGAAATCAACAACTCAAGAATCACTAGAACATATGCAAACAAATGGAGACTAAACAACATGCTGCTGAATGAACTGGGGATCATAGAAGAAATCAAAAGGGAAATAAAAAATTTCTGGAAATGAATGAATGAAGGTGACAATACAACATATTAAAACCTATGGGAGGCCAGCGCCGCGGCTCACTAGGCTAATCCTACGCCTTACGGCGCCAGCACACTGGGTTCTTGTCCCGGTCGGGGCGCCAGATTCTGTCCGGTTGCCCCTCTTCCAGGCCAGCTCTCTGCTGTAGCCAGGGAGTGCAGTGGAGGATGTGGGCCCTGCACCCCATGGGAGACCAGGATAAGTACCTGGCTCCTGCCATCGGATCAGTGTGGTGCGCTGGCCACAGCGCGCCAGCCGCGGTGGCCATTGGAGGGTGAACCAACAGCAAAAGGAAGACCTTTCTATCTGTCTCTCTCTCTCACTGTCCACTCTGCCTGTCAAAAAAAACAAAACAAAACAAAACAAAACACACACAAAAAAACACCTGTGGGATACAGCAAAAGCAGAGTTAAGAGGAAAGTTTATAGTATTGTTGGTTATATCAAGCAATTGGAAAGGCCCAAATAAATGACTTATCTATGCATCTCAAAGACCTAGAAAAACAGTAGCAAATCAAACCCAAAACTAGTAAAAGAAAATAAATAATTAAAATCAGAGAAGAAACAAACATAATGGAAAAAAAATACAAAAGATCAGCAAAACAAAGGGCTGGGTTTTATAAAATAATGAAAATTGACACAACATGACCCAACTAACCAAAAAAAGAAGGAGAATACCCAAATCAATAAAATTAATGATGAAAAAAGAAATGGAAAAATCCACATAAATACAAATAGTCATCAAGAATTACTACAAAGAGCTGTATGCCAACAAATCGAGCAACCTAGAAAATGCGGATAGATTCCTGGACACATACAACTTACCAAAATTGAGCCACGAAGACATAGAAAACCTAAACAGACAAATAATCAAAATAAAAATTGAATTATTAGTAAAGACACTCACAACAAAGAAAAGCCCATGACCATGTAGCTTCACTATTAAATTCTAAGAGGCATGTAAAGAACAAACTCCAATTTTCTAAAGCTATTCAAAAACAATTGAAATGGGGGGAAACCCTCCAGACTCCATCTATGAAGCCAGCATTACATTAATTCCTAAACTTGAAAAAGATACAACAGAGGAAGAGGACAACAGACTAATTTTCCTGATAAACATAGATTCAAAAATCTCAACACAATACTAGCCAATCAGTCCAACGACACATTAGAAAGATTCACTTGGACCAAGTGGGATGTATCCCTGGTATTCAGGGATAGTTCAGCATTCACAAATCGATGTGATGCATCACAATAGAAAAATTGAAGAACAAAAACCATACAATTAGCTTATAGATACAGATAAAACATTTACAAAATGCAACATCCTATCATGATAAAAACTTAGAGCAAATTGATATAGAAGGAACATTCCTTAACCCAATCAAGAAAGTTTATGACAAACTCACAACCAGCAGCCCACTGAAAGGGGAAAAGTTGAAATCATTCCCACTGAGATCCAGAACCAGGCAAGGATGAGCACTCTCATCATTGCTATTCAATATATTCCTGGAAGTTTTAGCCAGAGAATTAGGCAAGAAAAAAGAAATCAAAGGTATACAAATTGGGAAGGAGGAACTCAAACTATCTCTATTTGCAGATGCCATGATGTTATATATAAGAGATCTAAAAGATTCCACTAAGAGACTATTGAACTCATAGAAGAGTTAGTTAGGTAAAATGACAGAATATGAAATCAACTCACAAAAACCATAGCCTTTGTAGATCCAAACAATGTCATGGCTGAGAATATACCCCATTAAAAATAGCCACACACAAAAAATAAAATACCTTGTTATAAATTTAACCAAGGATGACAAAGATATCTATGATAAAAATTACAAAACATTAAAGAAAGAAATAGAAGACACCCAAAAAATGGAAAAATCTTCCATGTTCACATATTGAAAGAATCAATAACATTAAAATGCCCATACTACTAAAAACAATTTACAGATTTAATATGATTCAAATCAAAATACCAAGAAAATTCTTTTCAGATATAGAAAAAAAAAGATCCAGAAATTCATATGAAAACACAGGAGAACTCAAATAACTAAACCAATCTTATACAACAAAAACAAAGCTGAAAGAATTATAATTCCAGATTTCAAGACATACTACAGGACAGTTATAATCAAAAGAGCTTGATATTGACACAAAAACAGATCAATATACCGATAGAATAGAGCAGAAATGTCAGAAATCAACCCACGCATCTACAATCACCTTATCCTTGACAAAGGCACTAAAATCAAGCCCTGGAGCAAGGACAGTCAAACAAATGGTGCTAGGAAAACTGGATCTCGACATGAGGAAGTATGAAGCAAGATGCCTACCTTTCATTTTACACAAAAATCCACTCAAAGTGGATTGAAGACCTAAATCTACAACCTAATATGATCAAATTATTAGAGAACATTGGGGAAACACTGGAACATACTGGCATAGCAAAAAGTTGTTAGAAAAGATCCAGAGGCACAGGCAATCAAAGCCAAAATTGACAAATGAGATTACATGAAGCTGAAAAGCTTCTGCACTGCAAACAAAACACTCAGCAAAGATGCAACCAACAGAGGGGTAGAGATCATTTGCAAACTATGCAACTGATAAAGGATTAACACACAATTATTCTTAGGTGTTTAAATTTTAACTGAAAAGTGATCCCTGTTAGGAATTTGGAAAACATTATGCTGTGAAATAAGCCAATCCCAAAGGGACAAATATCACTTGTTCTCCCTGATAGGTGACAACTAACTGAGCTCCAAAAAGGAAACCTGTTAAAGTGAAATGAACACTAGGAGAAACGGTGACTTGATCAGCCCTCACCCTGAATGTTGATGAGCAACTTAATACGTTATCCCTCTTAGTATTTTTTTTAGTTTGTTCTACTTAATACTTTTGGTTGAATACTGTAATCAATACACAATTCTTCTTAAGTGCTGAAACTTAACTGAAAAGTGATCACTGTTAAATATAAGAGTGGGAATAAGAGAGGGAAGAGATGAGCAATTCAGGACATGCTCAAGCTGACTTACCTCAAACGGTAGAGTTAGAAACAGACCAGGGGATTCCAATTCAATCCCATCAAGGTGGCATGTACCAATGCCATCTCACTAGTTCCAGTGATCAATTTCTGTTCACCATTGATCATAATGATAGGACTAAGAACCAAAGGGATCACATAAACAAGAATAGTGTCTGCAAATACTAGCTGATAGAATCAAAAAGGGAGAGAACGATCCAACATGGGAAGTGAGATACACAGCAGACCCATAGAATGGCAGATGTCCTAAACAGCACTCTGGCCTCATAATCAGCCCTTAAGGCATGCGTATTTGGCTGAAAAGCCCATGAGAGTATTTCAGGCATGGAAAGCCAAGACACTCTGGGAAAAAAAAAAAAAAACCTAAATGAAAGATCTCTGTGAGTGAGATCCCAGTGGAAAGAACAGGTCATCAAAGAAGGAGGTACCTTTCTCTGAAGGGAGGAGAGAACTTCCACTTTGACCATGGCCTTGTCTAAATAAGATTAGAGTCGGTGAACTCAGGGGGCTTCCATAGCCTTGGCAGCTCATGACAAGAGCCTAGTGTGATTACTGAGGCCATAAACAAGAGTGTCAATTTGTTAAGTCAACAACAGGAGTCACTGTGCACTTACTCCTCATGTAGGATCTCTGTCCTTAGTGTGCTGTACCTTGAGATTTAATGCTATAACTAGTACTCAAACAGTATTTTTCACTTTATGTTTCTGTGTGGGAGCAAACTGTTGAAATCTTTACTTAATGGATGCTAAACTGCTCTTCTGTATATAAAGAGAATCGAAAATGAATCTTGATGTGAATGGAAGGGGAGAGGGAGCGGGAAAGGGGAGGGTTGTGGGTGGGAGGGGCATTATTGGGGGGAAGCCATTGTAATCCATAAGCTGTACTTTGGAAATTTATATTCATTAAATAAAAGTTAAAAACAAAAAAAAAATAATAAGACTACATAAGGGATCAAGAAACTCAATAACAAAGCAATCAACCCAGTTAAGAAATGGCAAAGGATGTAACCAGGCATTTTTCAAAAAAAGGAAATCCAAATGGCAAACAGGCACATGAAAAAAGGCTCAGGATCACTGGCCATCAAGGAAATGCAAATTAAAGACAAAATGAGGTTTCACCTCACATCTGTTAGACAAATGTTGACAAAGATATGGGGAAAATGGTACCCTAATCCACTGTTGGTGGGAATGTAAACTGGTAGAGCTATTGTGGGAGACAGTGTGGAGATACCTCAGAAATCTGAATATAGACCTACCATGTGACCCACCTATCCTACTCTTGGGAGTTTATCCATGGGAAATCAAATCAGCATATGCAAAGGTTATCAGAATCCCATGTTTATTGCAGCTTAATTCACAATAGCTAAGATATGGAATCAATGCAAATGCCCGTCAATTGAAGACTGGATAAAGAAATTGTGGGGTATATACACCATGGAATACTACACAGAGGTTAAAAAAAATGAAATCCTGTCTTTGGCAACAAAATGGATGAAACTGGAAAACATCATACTTAGTGAAATAAGGCAGTCTCAAAATGACAAATACCATATGTTCTCCCAGATCTGTAATAACTATGAGAGCACCTAACAGGTAATATATAGAAGTGAAATTGACACTTCGAGATGCAATGACTTTGAACAACCCTTGTCTCAACTGTCAGCAATAGTTTTTTTTTTTCTTCATGCTATTTGTTGAATTCTTTACTTAGTGTAGGTTTAATATTATATGTACAAAGTTAATTGCAAATAGCTCTAAGTAAAAAATAAGAATGGGAATAGAAGAGGTATGAGGAAGAAGGGTGGGAGTGTGGGTGGGAGGGTGGTTATGGTGGGAAGAATCACTATGTTTGTAAAGTTGTATTTATGAAATGCATGAAATTTGTATACCTTAAATAAAAGGTTTCTGGGAAAAATATTATATGCATACACGAATTTACTATTTTCTTGGAAGTGCAAATGTTAATATATAATGTGGGATTAATGATAAGGATCATGAAGTGAGAGAACAAAGGAATATTACTACATAAAGGGTATAATTCAGTGAACACAGCACTTGTAACTATGCGTTGACTTGTTATATATGACCTTTATTATTTTAAAATGTTCCTTTTATGCCTACTTTTCAGAGACTTTTATGAAAGGATATTGAATTTTTTGAAATGCTTTTGTGCATCCACTGAGATGAGTTTGTGTCCTTTATTATGTTAATGTGGTGTGTTATATTTACTGATTTGCCTATTTTGAACTGGCCTTGCATCCCTGGGATGACTCCTACTTGATCATGCTGAGTGTTTTTAGTCTATTTTTTGGATCTGATTGGCTAGTATTTTGTTGAGGATTTTTGTATCTGTGTTTAAGGTTACTAATCTGTAACTAGCTCCCAATATTTATTTTTATTTATTTATTTATTTATCTTCATTTTTTTTGCTGTTGTGTCCTTGTATGCTTTTGATATTAAGGCAATACTGGCCTCATAGAATGAATTTGTGGAAGAATTTCCTTCTCTTTAACTTTACGAAATAATTGTAAAAGTCTGGGGATTATTTCCTCCTAAAAGTTTGGTAGAATTCAGCAATGAAGCCAAAGGGTTTTTTTAACAGGAAATTATATTATTACTGATTTTATCTGCCTATTCATTTTTTTGGTTTATTTAGGTATTCTATTTCTTTTCAATGCATGTTCTTAGCATGGTTGTCAAAGTTTAGTTGACTGTAGACATGTAGGTTTACTTCTGTTCCTGTTCTCTTCCATTAGTTTATCTGTCTCCTTTTATGCCAATATCATACTGTTTTAATTACAGTCACTTTATAATATATTTTGAATACAGGTAGTATAGTAGCTCCTGCTTAGTGCCTTTTTATCAAGATTACTTTGGTTATTTGAGGTCTCTTGTGGCTCCATAAAAATTTTAGTAGTGTCTCTTCTATGAAAAATGTCATTAGGATTATAATAGTGATTGCATTCAATGTTAGTAAAGTATACAACACATAATTTGTCAGTTTCCTCTAGGTTACTGAATTTGATGCCATGTAATCACTCATAGTAATCTCTAGCAATTCTGTGTTTTTCTGTGGTATCTATCATAATATCTCCATGTTCATTTCTGACTCCGATTCTGTTTATTTCAATTATCTCTCTTCTTTGCTAGTCTAGCCTAAAGGTTTGTCAATTATATTTATCTTTTTCAAGAACCACCTGTATGTTTCATGATTTTTTTTACACTTTTAGTCTCTATATCATTTATTTGTTCTCTTTTTTCTTTCCTTTTCCAATTTTGGATTTGATTTCTTCATGTTTTTCTAGTTTCTGAGGTACAATGATAAGCTGCTTACTTGATATACTTCTGTTGTTGTTACTTTTGTTGATAAGTCATCCTACAGAAGGTCAAATATTTAAGTAGATGTGCTTGTAGCATTACTTGGTCCATTTACATTACTTCAAGTACCAACAGTAGCCAAAGTGAAATGAATGAAATTGTAGAGGGACTATCATAGTCAATGTGTACACTTGTTAGTTCCACTTATGTCCTTTTCCTGTTCCAGGATCCAATACTATGTTACAATCAACAACTCTGATCAGTAATACTATGAAATTACAACCATTATGACTACTGTCACTACTGTATTACTAACAATAGCATCAATAATGGAAGAGTGCATTTTGCATTGAGTTTAAGCACCACTTTCCTCATGTGAGTACCTGGAATCAATGCCAGGCTCTAGCTCTCAATTCTCAATGTTACTTCCCTTTACTGCAGACCCTGAGAGGCAGGGATTATGGCTCATTCACTAGGGTTCTGTCATCCATATGGCAGATCTGGAATCAGTTACAAACTCCCAGCTTCATCACCAGCCCTGGATCAGCCCTAGCCAGCCACTGCATTTACTTGGGGAGTGAAAAATTAAATGGGCTCTCTTTTTTTTCTCTCTCTCTCTCTCTCTCATTTTCTCTCTTTCATATTAGTTATTTTTTAAAATATAACAGCAGTAATGATAATAGCCGTTAACATTTTTGTAATGTTTTATACATCTTACTCCAGTTCTGAGATTGAAATTCTTCAGTTGGTTCCAAATGAGGAAACTGAGGTTCCAACTCAACAATTTGCAAAATTAATTTATTTTTCATTAGAAAAAGGAAGAAAGTGTCAATATCATTGAAATGTCTTTCTCAAAGTGATGAGGCATTAAAAAGCAGGAAGCAATTTTACACCCTCCAGATGCTTCACCCAACTCTCATCCCAGCTCCCACTGTACTTGTTCTTAAATACTCAAGAAAATTAGTTAAAGTTCTCATTTGCATCAATGAACATTCTGAGAACTCTAACAAATGCTGCTCATAAGCTGTGTTTACACTATATTGCTTTTCCTTTTTTCATTTTTTAATTATAAAAGTAAAATATGCTCATTATAGGTAATTGAAAAGTATAGACAAATAGTTAGGGTAGAAAAATTAATCTATGCCTCCAAAACACAGAAATAATGACAGTTAATATTTGATATGATATTTCCTTCTATCCCATTTCTCTTCTCTTTCTTTCTGTGTGTTTGTGAATATTTTTATCAAGAAATATACTGTACAAAAAGGTACGTTTTGCTACAATTTTAATAAACTTTCTAGGAATAATTTTAGGTTTACAGATTTGTAGCAATGACAGTACAGAGTTCTTGAAAATCTGCTGCTCAGCTTCATCTAATATTCACATATTACAATGCTACATTTTTTAAAAGATTTTTATTTATTTATTTGAAAGAGCTACACAGAGAAAGAAGGGGAGGCAGAGAGAGAGTAAGAAAGAGAGGTCTTCTATTTACTGGTTCACTCCTCAACTGGCTGGGACGGCTGGAGCTGCATGGATACAAGTCAGAAACCAGGAGCTTCCTCCAGGTCTCCCATGTGGATGCAGGGGCCCAAGGACTTGGCCATCTTCTACTCTCAGGCCATAGCAGAGAGCTGGACTAGAAGTGGAGCAGCCAGGACTTGAACTGGTGCCCATATGGGATGCCAGCACTGCAGGCAGTATCCTTACTCACTACACCACAGTGCCAGCCCATAATGGTACATTAAAAGTAAGACTTTAGGCCAAAGCTCACTTGGCTAATCCTCCACCTTCAGTACTGGTACCCCGGGTTCTAGTCTTGGTTGGGGCGCCGGATTCTGTTCCAGTTGCTCCTCTTCCAGTCCAGCTCTCTGCTGTGGCCGGGAGTACAGTGGAGGATAGCCCAAGTGCTTGGGCCCTGCACCCCATGGGAGACCAGGAGGAAGCACCTGGCTCCTGGCTTTGAATTGGCGCAGTGTGCCAGCCATAGCAGCCATTTGGGGGGTGAAAAACGGAAGAAAGACCTTTCTCTCTGTCTCTCTCTCTCTCTCACTGTCTAATTTGCCTGTCAAAAAAAAAAAAAAAAGACTTTAACTTAATGATTAACTAATCCATATATTCTTTTTAGATTTCACCAGCTTTTCAACCAGCATCCTTTTTCTGTTGCACAGTGCAAACCAGCTTAATATATTGTTTTTAATCATCATGTCTGTTTCATCTCTTGTGATACGAGACAATCTCTCAGCCTTTTCTTGTTATTCACAATCCTGAAACATCTGATGATACTGATCTTTTATTTCATAGGTTCTCACTCAATTTGGACTTTTCTGAAGTTTTGTCATGATTTGTAGCCTTCTTAGCACATTAAATTAGGGAGTACATAATTTATTATTACTGAAGTTAACCTGGGTCACTTGGTCAAACTTGTGTCTGTCAGCTTTCCATTTTTTTTCTTTCAATACCTTGTTCTTTGGAAATGAGTTATTATACCAAGCCTGCCCTTAAGACACAAGGGGAATAGCTTCACCTCCTACAGGAGGAGTGACTACATATTTTAATTGCAATTTGTTTCAATGATGATTTGTTGTTTCTCCTCCATTTGTTTGTCTAGCCCACCATTTACATATATGAAGCTATTTCAAAAAGCTCACTGAAACTGAAATTAAGAGAAAATTTTAGTGAAAAATGCTTTGAAATCCATGTGTGGTTTATTCATAAAACACATTCCATGAACTTTCTGAATACTGTTTGTATTCGGGGATCTTAAAAATTCAGAAAGAGACAGACAGACAGAGATAGAGGGACAAAGAGATACTATCCACTGCTTCATTCCCCAAATTCCCCCAATAGCCAAACTGGGCCAGACTGAAGTCAAGAGCTGGGAATTCAGTTTAACTTTACCATTTGTATGGCAGGACACCAATTGGGCCATCACCCTTGCATCCCAGGGTCTACATTTTCTGGAGTTATGAGCAGAAATGGCTATTGAACTCAGGAACTTCAATGTGAGATGTGGGCATCCTAGTTGACATCATAAGCACTGGCCCAATTGTCCACCCAAATTTATCTTTTAATTACACTTTCCATCAAATTTTGAAGTACTTTGTATCTATCAACTCATGAATAATTGTTTTATGCTTTATTTTATACTGTGTTATTTATTTTGTGGTAAAATATATTACAATTTGGCCATTGAGGGGTCTTACTTGTTAGCTCACATATCTTTTTTTATTTCTTAAGATTTATTTGTTTGTTTTAAAGTCAGAGTTACAGAAAGAGAGAAGAGAGACAGAGAGAGATTTTCCATCTGCTGGTTCCCTCCCCAGATGTGCACAAGAGCCAGGGCTGGGTCGGGCCAAAGCCAGGAGCTTCTTCCAAGTCTCCCACATGGGTAACCAGGGGCCCAGAATCTTGGGCCATTTTTCACTGTTTTTCCAAGGCCATTAACAGAGAAGTAGATTGGAAGTAGAGCAGCTGGGAAACAAACAAGAGCGAAAATGGATGACGCCATTGCAGGTGTTGGCTTTACCTGCTATGCTGAAATGCCAGTCCATCATTCATCCTTTTTAAAATGAACCATTCCTTCTTTTTCTTTCTTTTTTTTTTTTTGAAGGGGTGGGATAATTTATTTTCTGGCACTATAAATATTCTGCATTTATGTAACTGTAGCCCTAGCATCAGCCATTTCTCCAAGGATCTCTGATACCTTTTATTGGAAAATGCCAATCAAAAATAGCTTTTCAAAATTAGAAAGGCACCAAACAAAGGAGCTATCAATGTATCTCAAGGATCTAGAAAAACTGCAGCAAACCATACCCAAAACTAGTAGGAGAAGAGAAATAATTAAAATTAGAAAAGAAATCAAAAGAATTGAATACAAAAAAAATTACAAGAGATCAAAATGAAGAGCTGGTTTTTTGAAAAAATAAATAAAATTGACACCCCATTGGCCCAACTAACTAAAAAAAGGAGAGAAAAGACCCAAATCAATAAAATCAGAGATGAAAAAGGGAATGTAACAACAGATACCACAGAAATAAAAAGAATCATCAGAAATTACTACAAAAAGTTGTATGCCAGCAAACAAACTACCAGCAAACAGGGAAATCTATCAGAAATGAACAGATTCCTGGACACATGCCTCCTGAGAAAACCTAAACAGACCCATAACAGAGTCAGAAAATGAATCAGTAATAAAGGCCATCCGAAAAAAGAAAATCCCAGGACTGGATGGATTCATTGCTGAATTCTACCAGACATTTAAAGAACTAACTCCAATTCTTCTCAAACTATGCAGAACAATCCAAAAAGAGGGAATCCTCCCAAATTCTTTCTATGAAGCCAGCATCACCTTAATTCCTAAGCCGGAAAAAGATGCAGCAGAGAAAGAAAATTACAGACCAATTTCCCTGATGAACATAGACGCAAAATTCCTCAATAAAATTCTGTCCAATAGAATGCAACAACACATCGTAAAGATCACCCACCCAGACCAAGTGACATGTATCCCAGGTATGCAGGGATGGTTCAACGATCGCATATCAATCAATGTGATACACCACATTAACAAAATACAGAAGAAAAACCATATGATTATCTCAATAGATGCAGAGAAAGCATTCGATAAATTACAACACCCTTTCATAATGAAAACTGTAAGCAAATTGTGTATGGATGGAACATTCCTCAACACAATCAAAGCAATTTATGAGAAACCCATGGCCGACATACTATTGAATGGGGAAAAGTTGGAAGCATTTCCACTGAGATCTGGTACAAGACAGTGATGCCCATCTCACCATTGCTATTCAATATAGTTCTGGAAGTTTTAGCCAGCCATTAGGAAAAAAAAAAAGAAAGAAATTAAAGGGATACAAATTGGGAAGGAAGAACTCAAACTATCCCTCTTTGCAGATGATATGATTCTTTACTTAGGGGATCCAAAGAACTCTACTAAGAGACTCTTGGAACTCATAGAAGAGTTTGGCAAAGTAGCAGGATATAAAATCAATGCACAAAAATCAACAGCCTTTGTATACATAGGCAATGCCATGGCTGAGAAAGAACTTCTAAGATCAATCCCATTCACAATAGCCACAAAAACAATCAAATACCTTGGAATAAACTTAAGCTAGGATGTTAAAGATCTCTACGATGAGAATTACAAAATCTTAAAGAAAGAAATAGAAGAGGGTACCAAAAAATGGGAAACTCTCCCATGCTCATGGGTTGGAAGAATCAATATCATCAAAATGTCCATTCTTCCAAAAGCAATTTATAGATTCAATGCAATACCAATCAAAATACCAAAGACATTCTTCTCAGATCTGGAAAAAATGATGCTGAAATTCATATGGAGACACAGGGACCTCAAATAGCTAAAACAATCTTGTACAACAAAAACAAAGCCAGAGGCATCACAATACAGATTTCAGGACATACTACAGGGCAGTTGTAATCAAAACAACATGGTACTGGTACAGAAACAGATGGATAGACCAATGGAACAGAATAGAAACACCAGAAATCAATCCAAACATCTACAGTCAACTTATGTTTGATCGAGGATCCAAAACCAATCCCTGGAGTAAGGACAGTCTATTCAACAAATGGTGCTGAGAAAACTGGATTTCCACATGCAGAAGCATGAAGCAAGACCCTACCTTACACCTTACACAAAAATCCACTCAACATGGTTAGAGATCTAAATCTATGACCTGACACCATCAAATTATTAGAGAACATTGGAGAAACCCTGCAAGATATAGGCACAGGCAAAGACTTCTTGGAAAAGACCCTGGAAGCACAGGCAGTCAAAGCCAAAATTAACATTTGGGATTACATCAAATTCACAAGTTTCTGTACTGCAAAAGAAACAGTCAGGAAAGTGAAGAGGCAACATGAAAAAATGTTCAGGATCAGTAGGCATCAGGGAAATGCAAATCAAAATCACAATGAGGTTTCACTTTACCCTGGTTAGAATGTCTTACATACAGAAAACTACCAACAACAGATGCTGGTGAAGATGTGGGATAAAAGGGGCACTAACCCAATGTTGGTGGGAATGCAAATTGATAAAGCCACTATGGAAGACAGTTTGGAGATTCCTCATAAACCTGAATATAACTCTACCATACAACCCAGCCATCCCACTCCTTGGAATTTACCCAAAGGAAAATAACTTGGCAAATGAAAGAGCTGTCTGCACCTCAATGTTTATTGCAGCTCAATTCACAAGAGCTAAGACATGGAATGAACCTAAATGCCCATCAACAGAAGATAGGATAAAGAAATAATGGGATATGTACTCTATAGAATATGATACAGCAGTAAAAAAAAAAAAAAAAAAAAAAAAAAAAAAAAAAAAAAAGAAATCCGGTCGTTTGCAACAAAATGGAGGAATGTGGAATGTGGAACACATCATGCTGAATGAAATTACAGTTCCAAAGGGACAAGTATCATATGTTCTCCCTGATCTGTGACAACTAACTGAGCACCTAAAAGCAAACCTATTGAAGTGATATGGACACTATGAGAAACAATGTCTTTATCAGTGCTTGTCCTGACTGTTGAGGAACAACTTACTACTTTTTTCCTTTTAGTATTATTTGTTCTACTTAATACAATTGGTTGAATTCTGTAATTAACACACAATTATTCTTAGGTGTTTAAAGTTAACTGAAAAGTGATCCCTGTTAAACATAAGAATGGGAAAAGAGAGGGAAGAGATGTACAGTCATCACATGCTCACTCTGACTTACCCCTAATGGTAGAGCTAGAAACATGCCAGGAGATTTCAAAGCAATCCCATCAAGGTGGCATGTACCAATGCCATCTTACTTGTTAAAGTGATCAGGTTCAGTTCATAATTGATCAAAAAGATAGGATTAAGTGTCAAAGGGATTACATAAATAAGACCAGTTCTGCAAATAATAATTGATAAAATTAAAAAAGAGAGGATGATCCTACAAGGGAAGCAGGATACACAGCAGACTCATAGAATGGCCAATGCTCCAAACAGCACTGAAGCCTCAGAATCAGCCCTTAAGGCATTCAGGTCTGGCTGAAAAGCCCATGAGAGTATTTTAGGCATGGAAAGCAAGAAACCCTGGAAAAAAAAATTCACCTAAATGAAAGATCTCCGTGAGTGAGATCCAGCAGAAAGAAGGGGGCCATCAAAGAAGGAGGTACCTTTCTCTGAAGCGAGGAGAGAACATCCACTTTGACCATGGCCTTGTCTAAATAAGATCAGAGTTGGTGAACTCAAAAGGCTTCCATAGCCTTGGCAGCTCATGATAAGAGTCTTGGGTGATTATGGACGTCATAAATAAGAGTGTCAATTGTTAAATCAACAACAGGAGTCACTGTACACCTGCTCCCCATGTAAGACCTCTGTCCTTATTATGTTTTACTATGCAAATTAACAGTAAAACTACTACTCAAACAGTACTCTATGCTTTGTGTGTCTGTGTGGGTGTAGTCTGTTCAAATCCATACTTAGTATATACTAAATCAGTATTCTGTGTATAAACATAATTGAAAATGAATCTTGATGAAGAATGGGATGGGAGAGGGAGTGGGAGATAGGATGGTTGTGGGTGGGAGGGAGGTTATGGGGGGAAAATCCACTATAATTCAAAAGTTTTACTTTGGAAATTTAAATTTATTCAATAAAAGTTAAAAAAAGAAAATAAAATTTGGATGTTATGCTTTGAAAAGAAATAATAGTCAATAACACAGCAAATTATTCACCAAGTACATTTCACCACTAACAAGCATGAAATGATGCATTCTATTATTTTATATGATCTGCAATTTATGCTTCTATATTTTCTGTGTAGTATGAATAATGGTTAAGGAAGCCTGGTATCTGAAACCAGAGGCCAGGCATTTATGCTGACTCTGTCACCTGCTTATTGAGTGGCATTGGGCAAGGTGCTTAATCTCCTGTACCTTTTTTTTTTAATTTTAAAGGCACTGTGGCAGACAGAGGGAGGGAGAGAGAGAGAGAGAGAGAGAGAGAGAGAGAGAATCTTCCATCACCTGGTTCATTCTCCAAATAGCACTACAACCAGGTCTGTACCAGGCTGAAGCCAGGAGTCCAGAATTCCATCCTAATCTCCCACCTGGGTGATTGTAGCTAAGCACTTGAGCCAACATCTGCTGCCGCCCTGGAAGCTGGGTCTGAAACAGGTCAGGTGGGACTTGAAATTTCACTTCAATATAGGATGGCAACAACACAAGTGGCGGTTTATTTAACTGGCTGTGCTGCAAAGCTGGTACTTTTACATCTAATTTCTGTCGTTTACAGAAAGGAACTAGCAATACTGTATCTATCTCACAGGGGAATTGAGAGGCTTTAAATAAATTAATGTTTAGAAAGAACTTGGGATGGTACTTTACACAAGTAATTAGTATATAAATACTCATTGTTATCATTGCTATTCTATCAACTTTAATAGAAGTTCAATATTGAAAAGGTAATACCCAGTAATAGTTAATACTTATGGAATCTATCTTATAAAAAAGTCAATCATCAATATGAGGTGTATCCTATTTTTAAAGTATCCTTATTAATTTAATTGTGCTGTAATGAGCATAGTTTGTTATTTTATCTTCTCAGTGTTTACATTCAGTTTCTCAGTAACATTTTCAGAATAGGTGGAGCAGACAGAATTTTGCAATGAAACTAACTAATAAGATATAATTGTAGGCACACAGCCATTATAAATTTGTTCAAAACTCACAGATTGTACAACACCAAATGTATACCCTAATCTAGTCTAAAGATTTTGGATAATAAGGATGTATAAATGTCAGTCTGTCAATTGTTTTCAATGCACTGTTCTCATGTAGATTATGTGGGAAACTATGCATGTATGGAGGTAGGCGTTTTACAGGAAACTTCTGAACATTCTGCTCAAATTTGCTATACATCTCAAATTACTTCAAAGAAATAAAGTCTATTAAAGAAGTGTGCATCTGTTAGCACCTCCAAGATGACCTCTATGAATTCTTTCCCTTACTATACATGTATGCTACTTACCACATCAAGAAGAATTTAATTCCACTTGTCTTGATTTTGGACTTTCTTAAGGCATTGTTCAGTCAACAAAATGCAGCATAAATAACAGGGTGTAGGGATGACTCATCTCAACATCAAACTTTCATGCAGAAGAAGCCTAAGCTACATGGAGAGGCCAAATGTAAATCACTCAGATTGACAGTTCTAATTGGGTTATCAAAGGACAGCCAACATCTTCTCTCAGCCGTCTTGGATATCTAGCCTAATCAATTCTCAAATGGCTATAGACACAGCTGGTGTTGGCTGCCTCCACATGAGAGGTGCAAAGCCAAAAGTGCACACTAAGTTTAGTCATTCTACAGAATTGTGAACAATATTAATTACTGCTTTAAGCCACAAAGATTTAGGTGGTTTCCTGGGTAAAATGCACACCAGATTAGGTGGTCTTTTTAATGTTTTATTCTCAACCACTGATGAGAAACTTTATTCACATAATTAAAGGTAACAAATATCAAAAGATTATTGATTGCTCTTTTGATGATGGACACAATTATCATTACTGCCTGAACATGGATCACTTATTTTCTTTAGCTTGGATGTCATGAAATTTAACAACCCCTTTTTTTTCATTGATTAATGTAATTTTGAAAAAATATTAAAGTAATGTGATTTAAAATCCAATGCAACATTTTCATATTAATTATTTCAAAATAAAGTTTTTTTCTTATATAGAGCCAGATGTTGCCCTATTGAACTAAAATAAATCTTCATTAAGATTCAAATTAGAGTATCAACTAAACATCATTAGGGAATCATTTTCAATCCATATTTTCAAGATTTAATTTTCATTTTAAATCAATAAACTCTGTACATGTTAATATTTCATGGAATTTTGCTATTTTTCAATAAGTCCCTTTAGGGAATTAATCATGTAAGCTTGGTAAGTTCAGTAAGACAATAACTTTGCCTCAAAGATATTCCATGTGAGAATCATTCAAAAAAGTGTTTTTGATTCTTTGAGCTTACAAATCCCTGACAAAAATCTTTCCTTGAATGAGCAACACAATTCAGTAAAAAACAGCATAGAATGATGTCTTATCACATTTCTTGACATAAAACTAAAAACAGGATAGAACAGCTTGTATTTTATTAGATTCACCATTTTGATAACATCACTTAATGTAGAATTTTGATCTATTGCAAATGTCTATATCTGACAGCCTCACTGTGAATAAAATGCTGTACTTTTTGAATTGTAGGGTTTATAATGTGAACTATATCCTAAAGCCTTTACAAATTCTTATTGTCATTGTTCTCTCACTATCAGGACACACAAATATCTGTAATATCTGACTTCTATTATTAAATTACTCATTTATAAAATTTAAATATTTCACCCCCTATAGGCTGCTTTGGTATTTTATAGAATGGATAAAGTTTTTTAAGGAACCTCTCACTACAGAGTCTTACTATCACAATTACTGTAGTACTAGTCAAGCTATAATAAAATTTTTTTAAATCTAACAAAGTTATAGATTAGTGTTATCTATCACCAGTCATATCATCAATGCATATACAAATTGCACTTATCAAAAAGATGCCCATTTTCTATTTCCTTTACACCACTGATTGCAAATATCGCATTATCAGTTTCAAAGCAGGCTGTTAAAAAGTCTGCAATTTTGCAGTACAGAAACTTGTGAATTTGATGTAATCCCAAATGTTAATTTTGGCTTTGACTGCCTGTGCTTCCAGGGTCTTTTCCAAGAAGTCTTTGCCTGTGCCTATATCTTGCAGGGTTTCTCCAATGTTCTCTAATAATTTGATGGTGTCAGGTCATAGATTTAGATCTCTAATCCATGTTGAGTGGATTTTTGTGTAAGGTGTAAGGTAGGGTCTTGCTTCATGCTTCTGCATGTGGAAATCCAGTTTTCTCAGCACCATTTGTTGAATAGACTGTCCTTACTCCAGGGATTGGTTTTGGATCCTCGATCAAACATAAGTTGACTGTAGATGTTTGGATTGATTTCTGGTGTTTCTATTCTGTTCCATTGGTCTATCCATCTGTTTCCATACCAGTACCATGTTGTTTTGATTACAACTGCCCTGTAGTATGTCCTGAAATCTGTATTGTGATGCCTCTGGCTTTGTTTTTGTTGTACAAGATTGTTTTAGCTATTTGAGGTCCCTGTGTCTCCATATGAATTTCAGCATCATTTTTTCCAGATCTGAGAAGAATGTCTTTGGTATTTTGATTGGTATTGCATTGAATCTATAAATTGCTTTTGGAAGAATGGACATTTTGATGATATTGATTCTTCCAACCCATGAGCATGGGAGAGTTTCCCATTTTTTGGTACCCTCTTCTATTTCTTTCTTTAAGATTTTGTAGTTCTCATCGTAGAGATCTTTAACATCCTAGCTTAAGTTTATTCCAAGGTATTTGATTGTTTTTGTGGCTATTGTGAATGGGATTGATCTTAGAAGTTCTTTCTCAGCCATGGCATTGCCTATGTATACAAAGGCTGTTGATTTTTGTGCATTGATTTTATATCCTGCTACTTTGCCAAACTCTTCTATGAGTTCCAAGAGTCTCTTAGTAGAGTTCTTTGGATCCCCTAAGTAAAGAATCATATCATCTGCAAAGAGGGATAGTTTGAGTTCTTCCTTCCCAATTTGTATCCCTTTAATTTCTTTTTTTAAATATCCCAGCACTTTGCTCTCTTCATTCTAACCACAAATGAAATGACGCACCTTCTATTTTGTCCTCTATGAACTCTTGGAACAATATTTCCTTGGTGAGTAGATTAAGATGAAGCAATTGCAAATACAATGATTGGGGAAGGAAATAACAAAGATTTAGGAAAGAATTGTAGAATAGAAAGTTAGGCACACATATACATAATTAATGAACTTTTGAGGCACATGGGAAAGCTGTAGAAAAGTCCCGTGGGCCACCATGTGTCCTTGGAATAACAGGAAAGTTGATGAGGTTATAGCGAAGGATATGATAAAATGGAGAACAGTAGAAGGGGGAGTCAGAGAGAGAAAGAGCAGTCAACTCATGGAAAGCAGGCCATTGTAAGTTTTGACTCCTACTTTGAAATGGAGAGCTGGTACAGATTTTGGACAGAATTAGCCCTGACTTACCTGATTTCTGTTTTACAAGACCATTCTTGCTGCTTCAGAAAACTCAAGCCATTTTAAGGTAAGGACAAAAGCAGAAATATGTACTAGGAGCTATTTTCGTAATCCGGTCACAAGATCCTGTTGAATAAGACAAGAGTTATAGCAATACAAGCATAAGAAGTGACAGAGGTCTGATTGTATTTCTTCAGGAGAGCTGATAAGCTTTCCTGACAGAGTAGAAATATATAAGGGAAAAGATTTCAACAATAACCCTGCAGAGTGAGCATTTAGCCTAGTGGTGAAGATGCCAGTTGAGACACCCAAGTCCCATATCAGAATGCTTGGGTTTGAGTCTCCCCTACCACCACCACCACCACCACCATCGCCCACCCTCCTCACTCCAGCCTGCTGCTAATGCAGACCCTGGAGGGGCGTCAAATGATGGCTCAAGAAGTTGGGTCCTTGACAGCCACATGAGACAACCAGATTGAATCCTCAGCTGCTGACTTCAGCCTGCCCTAGAGCGGCCATTGCAGGTATTTAGGGAGTGAACTCATGGATGGAACCAGTTAAATTGCTCCTCAAGATCCTTTCGGTTGCAAACTATGATGTATCTTTTGGTGGTTTTCTTTACATGAGGATACTTCAAAAAATTCACAGAAAATGGAATTAAAAGACATTTATTTTGGTATAAAAATTTTTTGTATCAATGTATACATAGAATATTCAAAGTTTGCAGAAAAGCATACTGTGAAAAACTAATGCATGCATTTCAGTTTTGTTTTGCACCAAAATAAACATAACTTTTAATTCCACAAAAAAAAAGAACATCCTTGAAGAAGTAATATTTAATCAAAGACTTGAAAGTGAAATCCTATAAAGACTTAAAAAATTTCATAAAGAAGGGCATTCAAGAGGCAGCAGAGAAAAGGGAGGACAAGGATAAGTGTGGAAAACATATCAGACTAGAAGGGAAAAGCTCATTGAGAGGTCCTGAGGTGAGAAAGAGCATGGCTTCACGAAAAGGAAAAACACACCAAGGAAATACTGTTCTAAGAGTTCATAGAGGACAAAATAGAAGGCAGGTCATTGCGTTTGTGGTTAGAAGGAAAAGAGCAAAGTGCCGGGATATTTAAAAACTATAGTGTCCAAATTCCTCAACCTTTGTAGTCACCATATTTGACAGCAAACTTGACCAGATTTCCCAAAGAATAGAAGCAGAGCAAGAATTTTTTTTCATAATTAGATAACCTTTGCTACATATCATCTGGCTTGCACTGGAGAAGCACAATTTAAAAGTCAAATTAATGGGGTAGTGACAGTGCTATTTCTCAAGTTTTAAAAGCAGTTTGGAATTTTCTTTTTTTTAAATTTTATTTTCATATTACCACTTAAAATGTATACATTTCAACATGATTATTTAAAATTATTAATAATTTTCATTAGTTAAGAGCCTGAGATATGTCATATATTTTCTCACCTTTATTGACTGCAAACTTTTTGATCTATTCTTCATTTAATAACTTAAATTTTTAAAAATTTATTTATATAAATGGAACAGATTTCATGTATTTCATATATTTAGTTTTAAGAACATAATGGCACTTTCCACTCTCCTGCCCTCCCAACATCCCTTCTCCTTCCTTTCTTATTTTTTCCTTTTAAATTTTTAGATGACATGCTTTAAGTTCATTCGATGATCACAAGCTTAATCCTCCACTAAATAAATAATTCAACAAGTAGTTATTGAACATGTTTTAATTTCTTGCCCAAGAAGAAAACCACATGTAAAGTGTATTTTCATCACTTCCTGGAGAAAGAAGAAAAGCAAAGGAATGGCAGAAAAGTGAGACACAATGTTCAACAGAAAGAGAACCCAAAAGATGCCGTCCCAGACTTTCAAGTGCCACAGAGATGGATTATTAAATGCAAATGATATAGGTAATCATTAATATCAATACTAGGATTCCCATAAAAATCCTTTTTAACCTCACATCTAACACGATTCTACCACTGGTAGTCCAAGGACTACATATATGGTATTTTGAGTATCAGCCAATACAGATGATTCACAAAAAGATAAGCATTGTTCAGCCACCATGTGAGAGGAACTTTAAAAAATATTTCTAAAGTATAATGGCAGAGTTGAGAGGTAGGTGGGGATTTCATGGTATAATGTGAAAAAAAGACTTATAAATGACAGAAAACCCTAATTTGTTGTTGAAATTAAAAGCTGTTCACATTATGATACTGCAGTAACAAATTAATACAACTTTAAATTTTTGTATATATCTCTTACCCTACTCCTTTCCTTAATCATAAATAAATTTGTCTAAAGAACATTTTTTTTTGCTGAAAATTGGCCTGGTGACTGTGAGCAACATTCCAGTCTTTCTTTTTTTTAAGATTTATGTATTTATTTGAAAGAGTTAAAGGAGAGAGGGAAAGAGGGAGAGAATAAGAGAGAGAGAGAGAGAGAGGAGGGAGACAGCAGAGAGAGAGAGATCTTCCATCTATGATTCACTCCTGAAATGGCCACAATGGCCAGGGGTGATCCAGGAAAAAACCAGAGCCTTTTTCTGGGTCTCCCAAATGGGTACAGGAGCCCAAGCACCTGGACCATCTTCTATTGCTTTCTCAGGCCATTAGCAGCCAGCTGGATCTGAAGTGGAACAGCTGGGTCATGAACAGGAACCCATTCTGGATGCTCATGTCCGTGTGATGACTTAACCCGCTACATCACAGTATTTCCTAAACTACATTTTCAAAGGGTAAGTTTGTATTGTTTTTCAACTTATACATTTCAAAGCATTATTTTTGTATTAGTCAGCTTTTTATTAAGTATATCTGGCTGGAACTTTAATCAATGAAGGTATACATATCTGATGAAATAAACCACTTTTCAAATTTAAAATTACTCTTAAGCAAAAACATTACTTATATAACAATACACAATATTGAATTTTTGAAGATATATTATGGGGTCTACAGAATAGAAAAGACAATAACAATCTTGCTTTCTGCCCTAACATTTTACTTGCTAGAAGGGGAGTTAAGATATATGAACAAATAATAATATAAATAGAATGCAAGAATTTCTAAGAAGTGACACTTAAAAAAAAGTTAAGGGAATATAGGACAGAACAGAGATCAATGGCTCTAAATCCCAAAGGAGGTGATATGAATCCTAGTTGAGAAAAGAGAAAGCTCAGTAAAGATTCATCAAAAACAATGGAGACCAACTGCAGGAGCACATCCTTTTGCAAATACAGTTGCTCTGTGTCTCTATCTAATAACTATCTCCCTGGCTTGAGATTAAAGGAACCTCATGAAATGAAAACCATTATATTTATAAAAGTATAAAATTATTATTACTTCACAATTATCACTCATTCTCAACTCTACTGCAAACAGTATGACGATTGCAAAGGCACTGCAGAATCTTCCTGGAAAACCCTGGGCACTGCAAAGGTAAAGACAAAATCCTCCAGGATACACAAAACAGACAATATAAGACAACAGATCATTGTTGCTGTTGGTATTCTGTATTTCCCATAAACCTGGCCAAAACCTAGGGCCCATTCCACAGACATCTACATCAGAAGGCCTGGGATGCTGGCCAGCAGCCTCAGTTTCTACTCTTCCCCTAAGTGGAAGCTACAAATTTAAGGGGTAGGCCTGTTAATGATCCAGGACTCACAACCCAGTTGCCTAAAGGTTTCTTGTGACCCGTCTTAAGAAGTAGGTGCCTGGTTCTACCATATAGGATGCTTTGAAGCAGCCTAGAGAAACAAGGGTGAAACAGGAGCTTGACTGTTCCTTTCATTTGATGTCCACTAGTAACATCATAGACTGCTGCTTACCTAACATTTGTTAAATAACGCATTTTTCTTACATAAAAATATTTGCGAGTGAGGCAATAAAATATACCCTCTTCCATATTCTAGTTGAAAACTCACAGATCTATGCTAGACACATATCATGTGTCAGATTATTCATTACTTTAGGGCTTTAGGGACAATTAAACCTCTCACTGACTTTTTAGAATGTTTAACATGAGAGCAGATACAGAGGAGATTATCACCAATTCCCCAAAGCTACCTGTGCTGTCTCAAGGCTAAAAAATTGTTGAATGGAACACCTTGAGAGGCATAGAGACAGGGGATGGAAAGAAAGGGGGAGATGACTGAGCCAATAGGTCCAAATCTTAGGCACTAGGAGCCTCTAGACTCTACCTTCTTTTCAGGTGCTAAGATGACTCATAACTGCTGCTCCAACAAAAGAGCTCCCAAGTCCAAACCTATTCTGAGAATATCTGCAGACACTTGTTTTTAAAAACTTGTCTCTCAGAGTCTAACTGCTTCCTTAAAGGAAGTTTAGTGTGCCAGAAAACTCCATCAACTCCGAGGTAGGTGAGGTCCCTTTCAGGGTGTTGAAATTGGCAATTATATAGAAGCTGCCACAGGGCCAGTAGAGTCCATGCAGCATCTCCAAGTGCCAACCTCTTCTGAGAGAATATCTTAGGTATCTGGAATATTGAGCCCAATGTGCAAGAATCGATTCATAAAGCAAACTGAAAAAAAGTTTTTTTTAAAAGGGGGAAAAATAAAATACAAACAGATACACTTGAGTAGAATAATTTTAACTTAAATAACGCACATCATAAAATATGTATTTATTTAGTAAACACCAAGTATATTACAACATCAGTCACAAAAATCACCATAACTTCCACTTGGATAAAAATACAGCACCTTAAAATATCTGACTGCCAAGACGGATCAAAGAGGGAAGAAGCCAGCACATACTGACCTCAGACTGCAGCCCTCCCCCGCCTCTGAGGGAGAAGACATAGCGGACATCGGATGCTGAGTGATTAGGCACGGAGGTAGCAGCACGCTGAGGCGCTGAATAATGGATATTCCTGGGAGCCCTTGGTGGAGGTTGCAAAACTGCCTTTAGGGGAGGGGAAGGTGTTGAAGGACCTTGAGGGTCTTGCAGGGACAAGGGGGAAAACCAGAGAAGAGATTGGTAATAAATCTTTCAATACCCAAGAAAACAGGCTACCAGATAAAGGGCTTTCTCTGTTTCAGCAGAAGAGCGTTCAATCTCTTGCCAGAAGTCATTCATTTGCAATGAATATATTAATGCTGTTAGATCTAGCCAGAGAAAGATGGACCCATAGTACCCATTCAAAACCATTAGTTGTTTAACCCAGGCTTGCAAATTAGCACAAATTAATTGACAGAACACATTTTGCCGGGAATTTTCAGAATGCTTTCCAAATGATTAAACTGAGACATCGTATTGATCCTAAAGGGTTCCTAATGCAAATGAAGGAATGCTGAGATGGCACTCCTGTCTACAATAGGTTGCAGTTCATAGCGATAAACTTCCCATCTCCTATCTAGCCTTCAGCACGCGGCTGGCGGCACAGCCATTATCCTCACATACTGACACATGTGATCTAACATTCTCTCTTTGCCACAGCTAGAGCAATTGCTTGACAACTTGATTACAGCTTTCTGTCAGTTCATGCACAGAATATTTCTGTAAGCTTTCATCAATTACAAAATATTTTGATTTTAAAATGATAGTAATCCATGAAGGAAAGCATCTTCAAATATTGATTTCTGATAACAACTCAAGATCTGCATGAAGGAAATGACTTAAAATATCTATGAATAAGTTTGTATTGGAGCACAGAAGGACTGGATTAGAGGCTTTTTCTCATGGAAACTACTGAAACTTGTGACAACAGGGCCACCATTAGTGCTCATTGGTTGGTGGAGATAGTTGAATTATCACTACTGGTCCAGTATCTAGTAATGTTTGTCAAGGTCATCTTCAAAAATACTCTTCCTCTTTGAAATACTAAAGGTTTATTGGGTATATCCAGTGGTGGAAATTTCATCATAAAAGTAATTGAAGAATAAAATTTTGTGAGGGCCAGCTCTGTGGCATAGTGGACATCCCGTATGGGCACCGGTTCAGTCTCGGCTGCTCCACTTCCCATGCAGCTCTCCGCTTTGGCCTGAGAAAGCAGTGGAAGATGGCCCAAGTCCTTGGGCCCTTGCACCCATGTGGGAGACCCAGAAGAAACTCCTGGCTCCTGGCTTCAGATCAGCGCAGCTCTGGCTGTTGCGGCCAATTGGGGAGTGAACCAGCGGATGGAAGACCTCTCTTTTTGCCTCTCCTTCTCTCTCTGTGCAACTCTAACTTTCATATAAATAAATAAATATTTTTTAAAAAATTTTATCTTTTGAGACAAATTATCTTTTATAAATTATTTAACATCAAATGTTAAAATTATATCTAAGAATTTTTGTTCTGTGCTATAACATGGAGTGAGATTTCTTCAATATATGAGTAAAATTGATGCTTTGTGACCTGTAATAGAGATGTGAAATGCTCTTTGTCTTGTATTATTGACCTTTTCCCATGAAATGACAATGTTCCAAGAAATACTTTCACTTTCTTTTTTGTTCTCCCAGAGATCAGGCATTCAAACTGGTTGCTACCAGCACTTTAGGCACATCTACCTGATGGAGTTTCCCACAAAATAAGATGAAACTGAAATTATTTCCACAAATGAACAAGATAAAATGAGCACAAGATCAGACAGAAAACTCATGGAATTTTAAATGGAAGAAAATGTTCTAAAATGAAAACCTATTCCTGTTGCCCTGGAGCTAAAGGTAATTTATGGGTAGACCAGAAAAGCCTATGTACCTCAATAATGCAATCAATCACTTTACCTGGAATCTAGCCACACATCAATGTAGTACTCCAGTATGAGTCCAGAGTTTTTCAAACTATTCTTAGTCAAACAGTTTTTAATGATCTCCACTTTTATGTAACAGTTAGGACTGTAATTTGTCCTGCATTTCTTCTCAAATTGGCATACTATCATACATTTTGAAATTCTTATATTCATAACAAGAAAGGCAAATGGTTATAGCATCCAGGCTTTGAAAGCATAAATTGTTCAGAAAATAATTTTCTCCATGATATTTCCTTTCATTTTTATAAAAAGGTATAATTTACGTATACATACTTCTCTGATAGTTTTGAAAAATACAGCCATAAAACACCACCACAGTCAATATAAAACATTTCAATAATTTCTTCAAATTTCCACTTTCCCTTTCTTAAGCACTCCCTACACCTTAAGTCCCTTGTAGCCATTGATCTGATTTCTATCTCTAGGTTTTTTTTTTTTTTTTCCAGAATGTTAAATAAATACAGCTCTTCTATCAACAGACTTCTAGATCTGGTTTCTTTCATATAGAAAAGATTCATTGAGATCCATCAATGCTGTTGTGTTTCAAAAGTGCATTTTTGATTGATGAGCAGCATTTCATTGTATAGACGTACATTTGCATCAATTCCAGTCTTTGGTTATACTAATAAAGCCACCACATTCACATACAAATTTTTCTGTGACCATGAATTCCATTTACCTTGGGAATGGTATTTTTCTCAATTCCTATAAGTGGGTTGATGCATATTTTTTTATTGTCCTTTGAGTGTTCTTATGTAAGCTACATATAAATCCTTAATCAGATATGAGATTTCAAATATTTTTCCAATGCTGTGTCTTAATTTGCCTACTAGTGTTATGCATGAAGCAAATTCTTCATTTCAATGAGTTCAATTTATCAATCTTTCTATTTATGGATTATGATTCTGGTTTTGTATCTAAGAAATCTCTATCAAATCGTTGGGCTCCTGCCCCCCTGTGGAGTATCTGTACTGAATACCTAACCTACAGCTTGGCCTTGGAACAGCCATAGCTGAGGGGGAATGGAGAATTAACAAGTATATAGGAGTTCTTTCTCTCTTTCTCCCTGCTCACACCCCTGTTAGTGTGTGTATGCAAGCGTGTGTTTTTCTTTCTCTGCATCGCGAATAAATAAAAGAATATTTTTAAGTATTCATTTCATTTATTTGAATGGCAGAGTGACAAACATAAAGAGGGAGAAACAGAGACAGAGAAACACCTTCCATCTGCTGATTCACTCAAAATGGCCACAATGGCCAGTGCTGGGCGAGGCCAAAGCCAGGAGCCTGGACCTATTCTAGCTCTCCTAAATGGGTTCAGAAGACCATGTACTTGTAACCAACTTCTGCCCCTTTCCCAGGCACATTAGACAGGAGCTGGCCTTGCAAGCAGTGGCATAACCTGCTGCCCCAAAATGCCAGCCCCAACATGCCAGCCCCAACAATTATTTATTTATTTTTATTTTAGAATGAGAGAGTTCATTGAGGCTCACAGGAATGTGAATGACCTTGTCTGTGAGTACCAGCTGTAGTAGGATGCACCATGGAATCAAGGAGGATTTTGGTGAGGAGACAGAAGAATAAACCTAAGACAAAGCCCCCATCACTTCAGGCATCTCATTCCCCAAAAGTATCTTCCTCAATTGCCCTTTCTTCTTCCTCAGAATTTCTGTTTGCTGCCACTCTCTTTTTTGTTTGTTTTGTTTTGTTTTGTTTTGTTTTTTTCTTTTGAGGGGATAATCTAGAACAGTGCCTGGTCCATAGTAGGAGTTCAATAAATCTTTGTTAAAGAAGAACTTTTTAAAATTTAATTAATAAAAAGAGAACAGTTTTCATGTATTTTATAGGTACAATTCAAAGAAGGCAAACATATCTTTCTCCCTCTCTCCTCCTTCCTTCTTTCCATGCTTTTCTTTAATTTTTCCAAAAACGTAATTTTAATCACTCTATAATCCTAGGCTTAATGCAGTACTAACTGTAATATTCAAGAAGTAAAAAGTAGAAAGACCACAGTTCTACACGAGTGTAAACAAAGGCTAAAGACAACAATAAAATTACAGATGTCTGTTTCATCCGTATAAATTAAAAAATATATATTTTAAGGAAATTCTGGGGCTGGGATTGTGGCACAATGGGTTGGACCTACAACAACATTGGCACCCAGTATGAGCACATGTTCAAGTCACCACTGCTCTGCTTTTAAACCAGCTCCCTTATAATGTGTCTTGGAGGGCAGCAGAGGGTGGCTGTCGGCCTGGGCCCCTGCCACCCATATGGCAAAACTGGATAGAGTTCCAGAACCATGGCATTGTCCTAGCTCAGCCCGGTGACTGCAACTGTGTGTGGAATGAAGCAGTGGATGGAAGATTTCTCATTTGTCTCTGTCTCTCCCCCTGTCTCTGTGACTCTGCAGTTCAAATAAAGCAAATTAAATAAATAAATAAATAAATAAATCTTTTTTTAAAGTAAAAAGAAATCATTATCTAATCCAAGGTCAAAAATTTATTCCTATATTTTCTTCTAATCCATAGATTATTTACAATAGAGTTTTATAATGATTTAACACCAATGAAATCTCCATGATATCTGTAGTAAAGAGAATGAACAATAATTTTTTTTTCATTTTATAAGAAATTTAAACAGCTTTCATTATTTCAGATATTGGAAAATTTTGAAATCACAGTATGGGCAGGTACCTCTTTCATATGCTTATTTCATTTCCATTGTACATATTCACACAAGTGGGATAGCTGGGCCATATAGATCTATTACATATTTTCTGAGGAATCTTCATAATGTTTTCAATAATGGTTGTACCAACTTGCATTCCCACCAACAGTGTATTAGAGTAACTTTTTCTCCAGACCCTCACCGCATTTGTTATTTTTTGGCTTTTGGGTAATAGCCATACTTCTGGAGTGAGGTGATAACCTCACTGTGATTTTCATTTGCATTTATTTCCCTGATTGTCGCTCCCTGTCTTCATGGAGGAACGACACAGGACCCTGCGCTGTTCTTTTGTCTGCTCGGCCCTCCCCGGGTTTGCTGCTGGTTCTTCCCGGGTTGGCTACCGACCCTTCCACCTCCATGGAAGGGCGGTTCCCCCTGCCACTTTCCCCACTTCCGCGGGGGAGCAGCACACCGCCGGCCGGCTCTCTCGGGGGCTGCACAGGTGTTCCTTCAGATAGATGTTCCCCTTAGATGTTCCTGGTGCATGTTGTCTCTCTCCTCCTTTATAGTCCTCTTCCACCAATCCCAACTCTGCTACCCACACGCCGAGTACGCTGCTCTCCTCCAATCAGGAGCAGGTCCTGCTGTTAATTGGTTGAACTGGAGGCAGCTGTGTTGAAGCTGTTTCCTCCTCTCCCAGCGCCATATTGTGGGAGAGCAGATGCATAGAATAAGTCTTAATTCCAGTAACTTAGTCTAGTCCGAGTTGCTCCCCACACTGATGACTACTGATCCTGAGTATTTTTTCAGGTGTTCATGTGCCTGTTCGTCATTTGTATTTCATTCTTTGAAAAATGTCAGTTCATATTCCTTGCTCACTTCTTAACTGGATTGTTTGTTCTATTGTTCCTAGGTTTCTTGAGCTCCTTGTATTCTGGATATTAATCCTTTATCAGGCATAGTTTGGAAATAATTTCCTCCCTGTCAATTACCTCTTTACTTTGTCAGTTTCTGCTTTTGCACAGCAAAATCTTTTTATCTGGATGTAATCCCATTTGTCTATTTGTTTCTTTCACTGCCCGTTCTTCTGGGGTGGTATCCAAGAAATCTTTGCCTAGACCAATGTCTTACAGTGTTTCTCTTTTGTTTTCCAATGGTGATTTTGTGATTTCAGGTCTTAAATTTTGATCCTTGATTCATTGGGAGTTGATTTTTGTGTAAAGTGTAATATGAGGGTCTTGTTTCAATTTTAGCATGTAGAAATCCAATTTTCCCAGTACAATATGTTGTAGTGACTCTTTTTTTTCTCCATGGAATGATTATAGCTCCTTTGTAAGAAATTAGTTGGTTGCATATGTGTGTCTTAATTTCCAGGGTTTCTCTTCTGTCCCATTGGTTGACATGTCTAATTTGTGCCAATATCAGGCTGTTTTGATTACAACAGCTCTATAGTATCTCTTGAAATCTAGTATTATGGTGCCTCCATCTTTGTTTTCTTAAGATTGCTTTGGCTATTATGGTCTTTTGTGTTTCCATATGAATTTTTTTAAAAGATTTATTTATTTATTTGCAAGTCAGAGTTACACAGAGAGAGGAGAGAGGCAGAGAGAGAGAGAAAGAGAGGTCTTCCATCCAATGGTTAACTCCTCAATTGGCCTCAATGGCCGGACCTGAGTCCATCCGAAGCCAGGAGCCAGGATCTTCTTCCAGGTCTCCCATGCAGGTGTAGGGGCCCAAGGACCTGGGCCATCTTCCACTGATTTCCCAGGCCATAGCAGAGAGCTGGATTGGAAAAGGAGCATCCATAACTAGAACCAGCACCCACATGGGATGCTGGCATTCAGGCCAGGGTGCTAACCCACTGTGCCACAGAACTGGCCCTCCAAATTAATATTTTGTTTTTTTTATAACTTTTATTTATTAAATATAAATTTGTGAAGTACAACTTCTGGATTTTTAAGACTATTTTTTCTAGATCTATGAAGAATGTCCTTGGTATTTCAGTTGGGTTTGCATTGAATCTGTAAATTGATTTGAGTAGCTTGCTATTTTGATGCTATTAGTTCATCCATTTTTTGTTTCCATCTTTTTGTGTGTTCCATTTTTATTAATGTTTTGTAATTTTCATTCTAGAGATCTTTCACAACCTTGATTAAATTTTTCCAAGGTATTTAAAATTTTTATAGGTATAATGAATGACAATTATGTGTCTTACTAGTTTTTTCTCAGCCAGTGTATTGTTGGTGTATGAGAATGTTGTTGATTTTTGTGTGATATTATATGCTGAAATTTCACAAAATTATTTCATGAGATCAAATATTTTCTCAGTTGAGTCTTTCATTCCCTTCTATAAAGGGCCATGTCATTTGCACTTTGGAATAACTTGACCTGCTCCTCACTAATTGTGTCTCCTTGATTTCTTTTTCCTTCCCAATGCATCTAGCTAATACCACCAGAACTGTATTGAATAATAGTTGTGGGAATGTGCACCCTGTGTGGCTCTGGATCTTACTGGAAAAGCTTCCAGCCTTTCCCCATACAATATGAAGCTGGCTGTGTGTTTGTCATACTTTGCCTCAATTGTGTTGAGAAATGTTCCTTTAACATCCAGCTGTGTAAGATTTTTATCATGAAAGGATGCTGTATTTTATCAAATGTTTTCTCTCCATTTATTGAGATAAAAACTTAGATTTTATCCTTCATTTTCTTGATGTGATACACCACATTTATTTATTTGCATATGTTGAAACATCATTGCATCCTTGGGATAAATCCCACTTTGGGTTGATGATCTATTTGATGTCTTGTTTGATTTGATTTGCTAGCATTATATTGAGGATTTTTACATCTACATTTATCAGGGATATTGGTCTATAGTTCTCCTTTTTTAGTTGTAACATTCTCTTATTTTGGAATTAAGGTGTTGCTGGCCTCATGGAACAAATTTAAAGTAGTTCACTCCCTTTCAACTGTTTTGAATAGTAAAAGTACTATTTGTGTTAGTTCTTCCTTAAAAGTGTGGTAGAATTCAACAGTGAAGCCCACCTGTCCTGCACTTTTCTTTTTAGGGAGGCTCTTTGCTATTGATTCCATCTTGGTCTTTCTGATTGGTTTATTCATATTTTCTATGTCTTCATGCCTTGATTTTAGTAAATTGTATGTATCCAGAAATATGCTCATTTCTTCTAGATTTTCCAACTTGTTGGCATATAATTCTTTGCAATAATACCTAATGATTCTTTATATTTCTGTGATATCAGTTGTGACAGCTTCTTAATAATCTGATTTTATTAATTTGGGTCTTCTTCCATTTTGATTAGTTAGGCCAATTGTTTATAAATTTTAGTTATTTCCTTCAAAAACCAGCTCTTCATTTCACTGATGGTTGCATAGTTTCATGTTTCTATTTTTCTTAATTATTCTCTAATTTTTATTAATTCTTTCCTTCTATGAACCTAGGGTTTAGTTTTTTCTTGTTTTTATAGGTCCTGGAGATGCATTGTTAAATCATCTATTTGATACCATTCCAATGTTTTCATGCAAGCACTTATTGCTGTAATATTTCCTCTTAACACTGGTTTAGCTATATCCCAGGAGATTTGATATGTTGTGTTTTCATTTTCATTCATTTCAAGGATTTGTTTATCTTGTTTTTAATTTCCTATTCCAATGTTTATTCAGGAGAATGTTGTTCAGTTTATATCTCTTTGTATTTTTTCCACAGTTTCTTTTTTGTTGTTTTTTATTTCTAACTTAATTTCATTGTTGTCAGAAAAGATATATGATTTTAATTTTTTAATTTCTTAAGACTTGTTTTATAAGCTTCTATATGGTCTGTTTTAGAGAATATTTTATGCACTGATGAAAAGAATGTATATTCTGCAACTGTGGGATGAAATGTTCTGTAGATATCAATATTTCCATAATGCCTATGGAATAGATTAGCTCTACTGTTTCTTTGTTGATTTTTTTGTCAGGTTGATTTGTCCATTGAAGAAAGTGGGGTGTTGAAGTCCTCCATTATTATTTTATTTTTGTAAATGTTTCCCGTTAGATCTACTAACATTTGTTTTAAATAGATTGGTGACCTAGCACTGAGTTAATACACATTTACTATAGTCACATCTTCCTGTTGAATTGATCCCTTAATCATCACAAAGCAATCTTTTTATCGCTTTTATCTATTTTGTTTGATATAAGTATAGATATGGGGGCAAGCACTGTACTGTGGCAGATAAACTTGTTGCCTGATGCACAGCATCCCATTTGGGTGTCGGTTTGAATCCTAGCTGTTCTACTTCCAATCCAGCTCCCTGGTAATTCACCTGGGGAAGTATCAGAAGAAGGCTCAAGTGCTTGTGCCCCTGCACCCATGTGGGAGACCCAGAAGAAGCTCCTGGCTCCTGGCTTAGGACTGGCCCAGCTCTGGCTGTTGTGGCCATTTGGGGAATGAACCAGCAGTTGGAAAGTCTTTATGTCTTCTCTGTCTTTCCCTCTCTCTCTGTAACTCTGCCTTTCAAGTACATAAATAAAATTTTAAAAAATAAATAAAAATTAATAAGTATAAATACTCCTGTTCATTTTTGATTTTCATTTACATGGAATATTTTTTCCATTCTTTAACTTTCAATTTGTGGGCTTTTTTTTCTTATCTTTGAAGTTTGTTTCTTGTAGGTAGCATGTAGATGAGATTTGTTTCATTATCCATTCAGCTTGTCAGTATCCTTTAATTGGAGAATTTTAGTTCATTTACATTCTAGGTTATTATTGATAAGTAATGACTTGGTCCTGCTAGTTTTCCATCAAGATTCCTATTCCTTGTCTTTAATCTCCCTTTTCTGCTAGTAGAATGTTTTCTGCCTTCAGATTCTTTCATGATACTAATTGTCTTCCTCTGTTTTTACGTGTAGTATATCTTTAAGTGTAATTTGTAAGGTTGGCCAATTGGTGACAAATTCTTTCAATTTTTACTTGGAAGTTCTTTATTTCACCTTCATTTATTAATGAGGGCTTTTATGGGTTATTCTAGGTTGGTTAATTTTTTTATATCTTAGGACATTGATTATATCTCCCCATTCTTTCTTGGCCAGTAGGGTTTCTGTTGAGAAACTGTACTTAAACTGATTAAAAGTCCTTTAAAGGTAAACTGGAGAGCCTTTTGTAAAAATTTTAGGATATTCTCTTTATGTTTTTCTTTTGACAGCTTGAATGTAATGTGTCATGTTAAGAATACTTCATTTATAATATTTCTGTGTTTTTTCAATATCTCTATCTCTGCAGAATTTTTTATCCATGTCATGTGCTGATTTCCTTATTTCACCTGACTGTTTTTCTGTGTTTCTGAGTAACCTTACAATAATTCTCTTGAATTCTTTTTTGAGCACTTGGTTAATCTGCCTTTCTTCACAATCCAATACTAATGTATTATTATGTTCCTTTCGGAGAGTCTTATTGTATTTCTTATTCATGTTTCTGGGGTTTCTATATCGAGTCCATGCATATGCTGCATATCTTACGACTATCTCATCTAGAGAATTATTTATTGAAAGCTTTATTCCTGTAAACGTGCCTGTAGGACTCAGTGGAGAGCCTACCCATTACAATTGTGTTCCAGCTGTACATGCTGGGTGGGACCTGGGAGCTTTGGGCACAGTTTGCAAATGGGTTAAGAGTTCATATTGACACTCAAAATGGGCATGGTGGAATGCCTCTGTCTACAGTCAGTGGTGGAGGGAATGCTGGAGTGAGCTAGTATGTTGACAGCCCCACCCTTTCCTCTGCCAGGGTGAACCAGCCTATGCATAGCCCTAAGAAAGCTCCTGGTACCAGCACACATCACCCACCCAGGGATACACAATGTCCAGAGCAACAATCCACTCCACAGCATGTCCCCTGACCCCTCTGTGAGATCAATCCATAGCATACAGGGAACTCCCCGTCTGTACCATCCAACCACGCAGGTTCACAGGAACCAACTTCAAACCATGATCCTTAGTCCCAGGGCTTATTCCCAGAACCCCACAGTCACAGGGTGTAGGGGCTTCTGTTCTCTACCTCGACACCTTCCCCCAAACTGCCCATGGCAGCCTCCAGCAGCAGCAGGACTATTCCTGAGTCTGCTGCTCCTGAGTCTGAACAGAGTTCAGCAGTGCTTTTGTCAGGGGAGGAACAGGAGGCAGTGTAGTCTCCTTTTACCAAGAAAAGTAATCACACACATCTCCACCTCAGGCTGTCCATGTAGATGCAGCAGTGAGTGACAGCATGGAATGCAGCTGTAAATAAGTAACTGAAGTAACTTGAACACAGCTTGCAAGAGGCAGAATGGAGTCCTAATATTGACGATCTGTGCTCCAACTTGTGATCGCTGCTTCTGATTATAGTGTTGAAGACAAAAGGTAAAGCAGCCATTGCTGGACTCTCTCCATTGTTGAATGCTACTTCACCTCAAGCTAAAGTGACTTCCAGGGAGGTTAAGGGGCCAGAACTCCTTTTCACCTACTCTACTTTTTATTGTTCCTTTTTACACACATGAAAGACTAAACAGTCAAAAGAAACTACAGAAATTGTAATAAAAATTAGAAAACAATATTGCATGTTCAAAGAAAAGGGAAGACTCAAAAGGGAGCCAAGAAGATCTTAAATTATTTTTTATTTTTCTTATTTTATTTTTTTATTATTTTTTTTTGACAGGCAGAGTGGACAGTGAGAGAGAGAGACTGAGAGAAAGGTCTTTTCTGTTGGTTCACCCCTCAATAGCCGCTGCAGCCGGTGCACTGCAGCTGGTGCACCGTGCTGATCCGAAGGCAGGAGCCAGGTGCTTCTCCCAGTCTCCCATGCGGGTGCAGGGGCCCAAGCACTTGGGCCATCCTCCACTGCCCTCCTGGGCCACAGCAGAGAGCTGGACTGGAAGAGGAGCAACCAGGACAGAATTCGGCACCCCAACCAGAACTAGAACCCGGGGGTGCCAGCCCCGCAGGCAGAGGATTAGCCTATTGAGCCATGGTGCCGGCCGAAGATCTTAAACTCCAGTCTTGGGCAATGAACCAGCGGATGGAAGACCTGTCTCTCTGTCTTGCCCTCTCTCTTTCTGTAACTCTACCTCTCAAACAAATAACATCTTAAAAAAAAAACTCCATTTGATCCTTAGCAGAAATACAGAAATATACCCTACAGTAATAAAAACAACAAGCAAAAGCATCTAACTTTGGTGAAGGAAAGAGGTTGTGACTCTCAGAGTTAACACTCTCTATCAATAAAAATTGTAAGGTATCCAAAAAAAAAAAAAAAAAAAAACAGGGAAGTACACCAATTCAAAGAAAAAAAAAATAAAACAGTAGAAACTATTCTTAAAAAAGCCTCGTGCCAGATCTATTAGATAGAAATTTTTTTAAATATTGTCTTAAAATTATCAAGATCTAGAAGAAAATGTGGATAAAGTGAAGAAAATAGTATATGAACAAAATTTAAATATCAGTAAAGAGATAGAAAGCCTAAATACAACCAGAAGAGATTATGAGAAAACTATAATAATAAATAAAAAATTCACTAGAGGAATTCATAGGCATATGTAAGCAGGAAGAAACAGGAATCAGTGACCTGACCAATGGAAGCTAAAAGGAAAAAATAAAAAACAGAAAATCAAAAGAGGAAAGATTTAAGTGAACAAAGTCTAAGGACTTTAAAGATAGTGCTTCATTATTACATGGACCATCACACATACTGTGGGAGTTTAAAATTTAAAGAGATAAAAAAAATTGTATAAAATATTTTGCTGAAAATTCCCAAATTTGAAAATTGAAATGAATATAAACATCTAAAGAGCTCATTAAACTCCAAGTAATATGACCTCAGAGACTCAAACTAAGACACATAACCAAACTTTATAGGACAGAGAAGAGAGGAAATCCTAAAAATCATCAAATGCAAGGTACTCTCAATAAGATAAACAAGAGATTTCTTCTGAAATTTTGCAGGTCAAAGGCAAGATGTGATATAAAGTGCTAAAACAATCAAGCACCCTATATCCAAAAAAATTGTCCTTCAAAAAAGGGATAAATTTAAATGTTACCAAATATTAAAAGAATTCATTAACAAAGGATTATAAGAAACTACTATGAAAATTATGCTAACTGGATGAATTCCTGTATGTATAAAATCAACCAAGATTAAATCAAGATGAGCCAATAACAAGCAACAAAATTGAAGTACTAGTTAAAAATCTTTCATCAAGACAAAGTTCAAGAAACAATGGCTATACTAATAAATTCAACAAAACATTTAAAGATATACTTTTCTAATTTTCCAAAAATATTAAATAGGATATAAATCTGCCAAACTCTTTTTATGAGGTTAGCATCACCCTTATACCAAAACCAAAGAAAACATGAAAAGAAAAACACTTACCTATAACCCTTGATCAACTTAGATGCAAATTTTTCAACAAAATATTACCAAAGTGAATCCAAAACCACATCAAAAAGGTCATGTATCACAATCAAGTGGGATTTGTCCCAAAGATGAAAGGATGGTTCAATCTTTTTTTTTTTTTTTTTTTTTTTTTTTGACAGGCAGAGGGAACAGTGAGAGAGAGAGACAGAGAGAAAGGTCTTCCTTTTTGCTGTCGGCACACCGCGCTGATCCGAAGCCAGGAGCCAGGTACTTCTGGTCTCCCATGTGGGTGCAGGGCCCAAGTACTTGGGCCATCCTCCACTGCACTCCCTGGCCACAGCAGAGAGCTGGCCTGGAAGAGGGGCAACCGGGACAGAATCCGGCGCCCCGACCGGGACTAGAACCCGGTGTGCCGGCGCCACAAGGTGGAGGATTAGCCTAGTGAGCCGCAGCATCGGCTGATGGTTCAATCTTAACAAATCATAAATGTCATGAATCACAACAGAATGAAGAATGAAAATCATATGCTCATTTAAGTAGATACAGAGAAAACACTTGATAAAACTCACCATCTCTTCATGATAAAAACCCTCCTCAAATTAGATGTTGAAAGAACATAACTCAAAATTATAAATATGATATAGAAATAGCCAATATCATGTTGAATTGGGAAAAGCTGAAAATATCTCCCCTCAGGTCTGGAACAAGACAAGGATGTCACTTTCAACAGTCTTATTAAATATAGTACTGAAAGTATTAACAAGAGAAATTAGGAAAGGGAAAGAAATAAATGGCATCAAAGTTGTGAAAAATGAAGTGAAAGTATCAATATTTGCAAATGACAAGATATACATGGAAAAGCCTAAACACTCTAATAAAAAAACTGGTAGAACTGATAAACCAATTCAGTAAAGTTGCAAGTTACAAAATCAACATAATCTAATGATGAACTCACCAAAAGAGAAAATAAGAAATTCCATTTATAATATCCACAAAAAATCAATTATTTATGAATAAATTTAACCAAAGAATGAAAAGATCTATACAGTAAAACTTACAAAACACTGATGACAGAAATCATCACAAACACACATAAAAAAATGAAAGATATTCCTTGTCCATGGATTGAAAGAATTAATATCACTTAAGTGTCTATAATACCTACAGCAATTTACAGTTATAATGCAATGCCTATAAAATATCAATGACATTATTTACAGAATTAGAAAAAAAATCCTAAAATTAAAAAGGAATCATAAAAGACCAAGAATAGCAAAAGCAATCAGGGAGGAAACAATCAAGCTGGAGGCACACAGTATCTTATTTCAAGCATACCAGAAAGCTACAGTAATTAAAATGGAATAGTTGTGAAATCAAAACCAAAACAGAGATCTCTGGATCAGAAAAGAGTGCCTGTAACTTAGTCCTTCTATATATAATCAAGTGAATTTTGACAAAAGTGCCCAGACTACATACTGGAAAAAGATAATCTCATTAATAAATGGCAAACTTAAATGCATATATTTAGAAGGATGGCATTAGATCCCCACCTGTCACCATACACAAATATTAACTCAATATGGATAAAATACTCAAATTTAAGACTGCAGACTTTGAAGTTGCAGGAAGAAAATGTAGGAGAAACACTTCAAGACCTTGGTGTAAGAGATGACTTTTTGAATAAGACCCCTCCCCCAAAGCAGAGGACACAAAGCAAAACTAGACAAATGGAATTATATCAAACCCATAGCTTCTACACAGCAAAAAAAAAAAAAATCAATAGAGGGAAGAGCCATCCAACATAACATCAAACAATATTTGCAAGCAACCAATTTGACAATGGATCAATATTAAGAATATATCAGCAACTCAAAAACCTCAACAAACAAATAGACAAATCCAGTTAAGAAAAGGGAAAATGACCTCAATAGACAGTTCTCAAAAGAAGAAATACAAATGACTATCAAATATGCTTAACATCACTAGCCATCAGAGAAATGCAAAACAAGACCCAGTGAGGGGTTGAGTATTGGATATAGTGGATAAAACCTCTACTTGAAATGCAGGCATCCTATATGGGTACCGTTCAAATCCCAGCTGTTCCACTTCTCATATAGTTCCCTGCTAATAACCTGTGAAAGCAGCAGATGATCACCCAACTACCTGGGCCCTTGCCACCAACATGGGACAATTGAAAGAAACTCCTGCCTCCTGGTTTTAGCTTGGCCCTGCACAGGCCATTATAGCCATCTGGGGAGTGAATAAGCACATAGATCTCTCTCACTCTTTCTCCTCCTCTATTTCTGTTTGTAATTCTGACTTTCAAAATAAATAAATAAATCTTGAAAAAAAATCAATGACATTTTTTACCTCACCCCTATCAGTATGGCTATTATGCAAAAGACAAAAAGTAGCAAATGCCAGATGCTATGAGGATGTGGAGAAAGAGGAACACTTATCCACTGTTGGTGGGAATGTAGGTTAATGCAGCTACTATGGAAAACAATATGGAGGTTTTCCATATGATGCAGCAATTTCACTGCTGGATATATACACAAAAGACATGAACATATTGTATCAGATACCTGCATCACTATGTTTATAGCAGCACTGTTCACAATAGCTAAAATATAGAATTAACCATGGTACCCATCATCAGATGAGTGGAAAAAGAAAATGATATATATGTATGCACACACAACTGGATCTTCCTCAGTTATAAAATGTGATAAAGACACACAATTAGATGTTATTCAGTTATAAAAGAATGAAATTTTACTATTTGTGTAAATATGGATGGAACTAGAGGATGTCATGTTGAGTGAAACAAACCAGACATAGAAAAGAAAGTATTGTATGTTCTTCATTACATAGGCTAAAATTAAAAGAGAAAAAAACAGTGTGTATCACTGTTGCTGTAAATATGGTTTCATCAATTTTGCTTTAAATCTTTGTCAAACCAAATGGTTAAGAATGATATAGTCATATCACTTTAATCACTGATCATTTTAAAATTTATTGTATTTGAAGGATATTGATATTTTTTCATTTAATTGTTTATAGCCCTTTCCTATATTCCTTCTGAACTATGGTCTTCTTACTTTTTACTTTTTGAACTCTTTACTTAGCAGGACATTAAGCATTTGACAATAAAATGAATTAAAAATAGTTATCTCTGGTGTTTTGGTATAATGGGTAAAGCCACCTCCTGCAATACCAGCATTGCATAAGTGTGTCGGTTGGTGTCCTGGTTGCTTCACTTACAATCTACCTCCCTGCTAATGGCCTGGGGTAAGTAGCAGAAGATGGTCCAAGCATTTGGGCCTCTGCTACGCATGTGGGAGACCTAGAAGTAGCTTCTGGCTCCTGGCTTTAGGCTGGCTTAGCTCTGGTGGTTATAGCCATCTGGGGAGTGAACCAGTGAATAGAAGATACTTCTGTGTCTCTACCTCTTTCTCTGCAACTCTGACATTCAGAATAAATAAATAAATCTTTATTTTTCCCCAGAAATCTTTAATTTAAGGAATACATACTTCATGCATTTCATAAATACAACTATAGGAACATAGTAAACCTTCCCACCCTACCTCTCCCCCCACCCACATCACCACCATTTCTCCTTCTTATCCTATTCATATTCTTTTTTTAAGATCTGTTTTCAATTAACTTTATACACAAAAGATTAATTCTATATGAAGTAAAGAGTTCAACAAATAGTATGCAAAAAACTGTTCCTCAACAGTTGAGATAAGGGCTCATTATATAGTGCCCTTCTTGTCTTTTTCAACAGTTTTTGTGTTAAATTCTATTTTGTCTGATATTAGGATGGCTACACCAGCTTTTCTTTTGGTTTCTGATAGCATGGAATATCTTTTTTCCTTCCTTTCACTTTTGGTCTGCACATAGCTTGTTGGTGAGATGTGTTTCTTGTAGGAAGGAAATAATAGGTCTTGTTTTTTAATTGATTCAGCCAGTCTGTATCTTTTAACTGTAAAGTTGAGGTCATTTAATTTCAAGGTGAGTATTGTTATGTAACAACTTGGCTCTGCCATTTTTCTATAAATATTCCTATTGTTTACTTTGGATTTCTCTTGTACTTTCACTGAGAGATTGTCTGCCTTCATCTTCTTTCATAATGATAACCATGTTTCTGTGTTTCTGTGTGTACTACCTCCTTAAGCATCTTTTGTAAGGCTGGATGTTAGTGACAAATTCTTTCAATTGCTGTTTGTTGTGAAGAAAAGTCTTTATTTCACCTTCATTCTTAAATGAGAGCTTTGCAAGGTACAGTATTCTTGGTTGAGAGTTTTTTTTCTCTTAAGACTTGGAATATATATTGCCTTTCTCTCCAACCTATAGAGTTTCTGATGAGAAGTCAGTTGTGAGTCTAATTGGAGATCCTTTGAAAGTAATTTGGCATTTCTCTCAGTCACATTTTAGAATCTTCCCTTTATGTTTTACTGTGGGGAGTCTGACTACAATGTGTTATGGTGAAGCTTTTCTGGTCATGTCTATTAGGAGTTCCATGTGCTTCCTGTACTTGGACATCCCTTTCTTTCTCCAAATTAGGGGAATTTTCTTTACTTTATTATTTTTTTATTTGACAGATAGAGTTAGAAATGAGAGAGACAGACAGAGAGAAAGGTCTTCCTTCCGTTGGTTCACTCCCCAATTGGCCACCGCAGCTGGCGCTGCGCCGATCCGAAGCCAGGAGCCAGGTGCTTCTCCCAGTCTCCCATGCGGGTGCAGGGGCCCAAGCACTTGGGCCATCCTCCACTGCCCTACCGGGCCACAGCAGAGAGCTGGACTGGAAGAGGAGCATCCGGGACCAGAACCCAGCGCCCATTTGGGATGCTGGCGCCGCAGGTAGAGGATTAAACAAGTGAGCCATGGTGCCGGCCCCAAATTAGAAAAGTTTTCTGTAATTATTTCACTAAAAGTCTTCTAATTCATTCTGTCTTTCCAAGCCTTCAGGAACTCCTAAGAACTGTATGTTGGATTGTTTGATAGTACCTCAGAAATCTCTTAACATTGTTTTTTTTATTTTTCTATTTTCTTTTTTTTGTCTGACTAATATTCAAAAGATTTGTCATTTAACACAGATGTTTTTTCTTCTGCCTCACTGAGTCTGTTGTTAAGGCTTCCCACCACATTTTATAAATAAATCTTAAAAAATATTTTATCTAAAAATTAAAAAGAGAAAGAATAAAGGAAATGGGGTGGAGGAGATGTCAATATGTATCATTTTATTCTTAGACTGGTACCTATGAACTACATAGAGTCTGTTCTGTTTGTATTAATGTCACGTTAACATGAAAATTGATGAGAATTATGCTCTAGTGGTCATCACACATTTGCTGTGATCCTGAGAATCTATTGTGTTAATAAACTATTTGAAACCATTTAAAATATCAGTACCATTTCAGCACACTAACAATGAACAATGGGCAAAGTAAAAATTCATTTTGAATTGGCTCAAAAAGAATTAAGGTTTATAAATAATGAAAGTCTTATATAATTAAAACCATAAAATAATGCTGAAGTAAATTAAATAAGACACACATAAATGGAAATATACCCCATACATTTGATTAGATTGCCTGAGATTGTTAAGATGTCAATACTGCTCAATTTGATCAACTGATTCATTGTAATTTATACCAAAATTCAAATGTAATTTTCTTGCAGAATTAGAAAATGGTATTTTTGCAGGTCAGCACTATGGCATCTAAGTTAAGCCTCCATTTTCAGTGCTGGCATGCCATGTGGGTCTCTGTTCAAGTCCCAGCTGCTCCACTTCTGATCCAGCCCCCTGTTAATGTGCCTGGGAAAGCAGCAGAAGATGGGCCCCAAGTCCTTGGGCCTCTGCATTCATGTGGAAGATCTGGAAGAAGCTCCTGGCTCCTGGCTTTGAACCAACAGAGTTCTGGTCATTCATTGTGGCCATTCGGGGAGAGATCCAGCAGATTAGATATCTCTCTCTCTTTTTTTCTCTCTCTCCTCTCTCTGTATCTCTGCCTTTCAAATAAATAAATAAATCTTTTTAAAAAGAAAGAAATTGTCATTTTAAACTTCATAGGAAATCTCAAGATACTCCAAATGGATTAAACACTTTTCAGAAAAAAAAAAAAAACAGCAGAGATGGAGAACTCAGGCTTCCTGTTTTAGAACTTACTACAATACTATAGTAAATGGAATCATTGTGCTGCTGGCATAAAACACACATATAAACTAGTGGAATAGAGTAAGGAGTCCAGAAATAAACCTTTACAAATATGATGAAATCATTTATGATGAGAGTACCAAGATCACTCATTGGAGAAACGGTCTTTTCAACAAATAGCCCTGGAAAAACCCACTTTTCATATGCAAAAGAAAGACATTACACTCTTATCTAATACTATATTTAATAATTAACTCAAAATGCATCAAAGACCTAGAAATAAGCCCTACAATCATAAACTCTTAGGAAAAAACCTAGAGCAAATGCTTCATGACAGCATATTTGGCTGTGATTTCCGTTTTTTTTTTCAGATTTATTTATTTATTATTGAAAGGCAGACTACTGGGGGGGAGGGGAGAGAGACAGAGAGAGAGAGAGACCAAGAGAGAGAGACAGAGAGAGAGACTGATGTTTGATGTTCCATCCACTGATCCACTCCCCAGATGGCCACAACAGCAGGGGATGTGCCAGGCCAGTCAAGAGATAGGAACTTCTTTTGAGTCTCCCACATGGGTGCAGGCACTCAAGCACTTGGGCCATCTTCCAATGTTTTCCCAGGCACAAATAACAGGGAGCTGGATCAGAAGTGGAGCAATAAGGTCTGGAACCAGTGTCCATATGAGATGCCAGTGTCTTAGGCCACAGCTTTGTTTCCTATGCCACAATACCAGTCCCGACAGTGATTTCTTACAACAAAGGCACAGATAACAATAGATAATGTTAACAAATTGGACTTAAAAGAAAATTTCTAAAAATTGTGCATCAAAAGATACTATCAACAGAGTAAAATATTAATCTACAGAATTATAGAAAGCATGTATAAATCTTACTTGTTTTTCAATATGCTCCTAAATCTGCATATATGAAATACATTAAATTTGTTCACCTTATATAAATAAAAATTTGTTTAAAAATTATAGTTTTTATAAAAAATTTATATGTCAGAACATCTAAAAATCAACCACAACAACAAAACTGAATTCAGAAATGAGCAAAGAACTTGAATGGGCATCTGCCCCTTGCAAAAATACAAACATGGCAAATACATATATGAACAGACACTACACATCAGTAATCATTAAAGAAATGCACATCAAAACTATAAGACATCACCTCATACTTTATTTGATGTCTACTATAAAAAATCAGATGAAAATGTAGAGAAATGGTATGAGCTGTTGGTGGAATGCAAAATGACACACCATTTGTAGAAAGCAGTATGACATTTCCTAACACAGATTTTGAAAGAATCTACATAATATCTACCCATTCCACTTCTATAAGATTCAAAACAAGGTCTCAAGGGATATTTCTACATCAATGTTCATAGCAACATTATTCATAATAGCCAAAATGTGGAAGGATGAGTGGATAAAGAGAATGTACTCTAAATGCACATACAGTTCACTTCATAAAGAATCTCTCTTCATGTTACTGCATGGAGGAACCTTGAGGACATTATGCTAACAAACATACTATATGGTTGCACTTATTTAACCAACATATTGTATGGCTCCACTTACAGGATGCACTTAGACCACATCAAATCATAGATCAAATGTAGAATGGTGTTTCCCAAGGTCTAGAGTTTTGGGAAAGGGATTTATTGCCGGCACCATGGCTCACTAGTTTAATCCTACATGCGGCACTGGCATCCCATATGGGTGCCGGGTTCTAGTCCCAATTGCTCCTCTTCCAGTCCAGCTCTCTGCTGTGGTCTGGGAGGGCAGTGGAGGATGGCCCAAGTGTTTTGGCTCCTGCACCTGCATGGGAGACCAGGAGGAAGCACCTGGCTCCTGGCTTTGGATCGGCGTAGCACCAGCCATAGCGACCATTTGGGGAGTGAACTAATGGAAGGAAGACCTTTCTTTCTGTCTCTCTCTCTCACTGTCCATAACTCTACCTGTCAAATAAATTTAAAAAGGGAATTATTATTTAATGGACATAGTTTCAATTTTTGCAAGATGAAAATAATTCTGAAGATAGAAAGTAGTAACAATTTTACAACATTATAAATGAATTTAAATTAAATTATAATTATAAATTTAAACCATTAAATTATACACTTAAAAACAATTAAGAATACAAATTTTACATTGTGTCTATCATACCACAATTCAAAAAATGGAAAAAAAATGTGATTGACGTCTTTCTCAAAGAAGTTTATACTGCAGGAGGATAGACAAGTAAAAGAAAATTATAACACAGTGTGATATCAGAAAAGACAAAGGTAGTCACCAGTTACAACTGGAGTCCAAAGCACAATGCTTTGCCCAGAATGATAAAGTACAGTTACCCATGTAAGGAGAGAGATAAAACTTATAACCCTCAGGGAGTATACAGTTTATCAGAAGGGATAACAATATAAATAAATAACACTTTACTTACCAATGCCCTTAGTGCTATGAAATAAAATTATAGGAAGTGAAGAGAATATATAAGACATAATTTAGTCTAGGAGCCTCAGGGACTACATCCTCAAGTAAGTAACACATAAATTGGAAACTAAAGTATAACCTGAAATTAATCTGTTTATAAGAAAAAAAATTCAACATTCCTGGCAGATGAAACTTCACTTTTAAACATCTTGAAATAAGAAATAAATCTACATATATACAGGACAGGGAAAAGTCCGGGCCAATTGGGATTTGTGTAATAATTTTCTAATTCTAATTTATAACAGACTCATCAAATCAAACGCTTAAAATTAAGATCACTGGAGCCCATATGTAAAAATACTTATTTGGATGATCTAAAATAAGAAGGTAATTTAGATGGGATTAAGTATTATGCCTCAACTAATCCTAACATAGAAAGAGAATGATAGGCAAGAAGACAAAGAGAGAATAGGAATTAAGTAATTCAGAGTAACTGGGCCAAACTTTCTTCTAAAAATTTTTAAAAGAGGTGAGCATTGTGGCATAGTTGGTTAAGCCACTGCTTGAAAAGGCTGCAACCCATATTAGAGGACCTGGGATGACACATCCACTTCCAATCTGGCTTCCTGCTATTATTCTTGGAAGACAAGAGATAATGATCCATAACTGGATCCCTGCCACCCACCTTGGACCCATATAGATTTTCTGGCTCCTGGATTCAGCCTGGCCAATCCCCAGATATTGAGAGTATTTAAGGAGGAAACCAGCAGATGGAATATCTTTCTATACCTATTAACTCTAGCTCTATACCTTTCTATCTCTATCATCTCTACCTCAACCTCTGCCAAAACAGCCTGAGACCTAGGAAAGAATCATGCAGCAAGCTCTAAGGAGCATAGCATACAATCTCAGGAAATCAGGTATGCACTATTTCTAATCCCCTGACACACACATACACACACACATACACATACACACACACCCCATACACACGAGCCCAGAAGGCAAACCAGGAGGCCATGATGAGCAGCAAAGCCCACAGATTCTCTCAGGAGGGAACTCTGTGACCCTGCTCAACCTCCAGTGGCACCAAGATGCATTTCTAAAGCATATATAAAATGGGGTATGGTGATCTTAACTGCTAAACTAAACAGCCACTCCAGTATCATCTTTTTTATTTATTTTTAATTTCTATGTATCTCATAAATACAAAATTATGTACATAGTAATTCTTCCCACCATACCCACCCTCCCACAGATTCTCCCTCCTCCTTCTTGCTGCCTCTTCTGTTTTATCCGAGAAGGAAAAAGAAAAAGAAACAAAAAGAAAAAGAGGAATGAACAGAGTAAAGAAAACTAAGGAAAGTGTTCCTAAACAGTCTATACAGGGGTCTGACCTATGTTCTTGCTTCTTGAAGGTGATTTTGCTTTTTTTTCCAACCCTTCCTCTTTTCACTTCCTTCCTCCCCCTTTTTACTTTTAGTGACTTGATTGTCTTTAAAGAAGAATCCAAGGATGATACACCTGTTGTGAGCTCTTAAATTCTCACCCCCTTCCTCTTCCCTTTTTATTCTCACTCTTATTCTTTACTAAGATCTATTTTCAATTATCTTTATACATATATGATTAATTGCATGTTTAGTATAGAGTTTAATGATTCCTATTAAAGAGAAAAAGATAAGGAAATATTATAAAGGAAAAGAAAGGAAATGATAACCAAAATGTAGAATAAAAACCTGTTCCTCAACTGTCAAGAGAAGGGCTATTCAAAATCATTCCTTCTCATAGTGTCAATTTCATTTCAATGTAGTCTTTTAGCTTCTATATTAGTTATCACAGGTCAGGGGAATATATAGAATTTATCACTTTGAGAATGGATTATTTCACGAAGTATGATGTTTTCCAGTTTTGTTCATTTTGTTGCAAATGACAGACTTTTTTTAACCACTGTGTAGTAGTCCATGATGTAGATAGCCCATAATTTCTTTATCCAGTCTCCAGTTGATAGGCATTTGGGTTGATTCCCTGTCTTAGCTATTATGAATTGAGCTGTGATAAACATAGAGGTACAGATACCTCTTTCACATGCTGATTTTCATTTCCTCTGGGTAGATTCCCAGGAGTGGGATGGCTGGATCATATGGTAGGTCTATATTCAGACTTCTGAGGTATCTCCACATGTTGTCCACATAGGCTTTACCAGTTTACATTTCCACCAACAGTGGATTAGGGTACCTGTGTCCCCACAACAATGTCATCATTTATTCTTTGTTGATTCTGTATGAAAATCATTCTAACTGACGGTGAGGTGAAACCTCATTGTGGTTTCAATCTACATTTCTCTGATGGCTAGCAATCTTGAGCATTTTTTCATGTTTCTATTGGCCATTTGGATTTCCTCTTCTGAGAAATATCTGTTTAATTCCTTTGCCCATTTCTAAACTGGATTGTTTTGTTGCTGTTGAGTTTCTTGATCTCTTTATATATCCTGGTTTTTAATTCTTTATCAGTTGTATAGTTTGCAAATATTTTCTCCCATTCTGTCAGTTGTCTCTGCACTTTGCTGATTGTTACTTTTGCAGTGCAGAAGCTTATCAATTCCCATTTCCCTATTTTGGGTTTGATTGCCTGTGCCTCTGGGATCTTTTGCAGGAACTATGTCCACACCAATGTCTTATAGGGTTTCACAATTGTTCTCTATTAACTTGATGATCTAGGGTTGTAGATTTAGGTCTTTAGTCCACTTTGAATGAATTTTTGTAAAAAGTGTCAGGTAAAGGTCTTGCTTCATACTTCCGCATGTTGCAATCCAGTTTTCCCAGGACCATTTGTTTTTTTTGTTTGTTTGTTTGTTTTTTGTTTTTTTTTTTTTAACTTTTATTTAATGCATATAAATTTCCAAAGTACAGCTTATGGATTACAATGGCTTCCCCCCTATACCGTCCCTCCCACCCACAACCCTCCCCTTTCCCACTCCCTCTCCCCTTCCATTCACATCAAGATTCATTTTTGATTATCTTAATATACAGAAGATCAGCTTAGTATACATCAAGTATGGATTTCAACAGTTTGCTCCCACACAGAAACATAAAGTGAAAAATAATAGATGATTTTTTTTAAATGATGATGAAATCAGAGCAGACCTATTGTCATGTTTAATCCCAGTGAGAGTCAAGTTGGGAATTGATAATTTTTTTTTTTTTTTTTTTTTTTTTACAGAGGATCAGTTTAGGACCATTTGTTGAACACTGTCCATGTCCCGGGGATTGATTTTAGCTCCTTTGTTGAAGATTAGTTGGTTGTAGATATTGGGATTGATTTCTGGCATTTCTATTCTATTCCATTGGACTATCTATCTATTTTTGTAGAAGTACCAGGCTATTTTGATTACAACTGCCCTGTAGTATGTTTGAAATCTAGTACTGTCATGCCTCCAGCTTTGCTTTTGTTATGTAAGATTGCATTAGCTATTCGAGGTCTCTAGTGTTTCCATATGAATTTCGACATCATTTTTTTTATATCTGAGAAGGCTGTCTTTGGTATTTTGATTAGTATTTCATTGAATCTGTAAATTGCTTTTGTAATATGGACATTTTGATGATACTAATTCTTCCAATCCATGAACATGGAAGATTTTTACATTTCTTGTGTGTGTGTATTCTGTTTCTTTAATGTTTTGTAATTCTTTTCATAGAGATCTTTGACATCCTTGGATAAATTTATCCCAAGGTATTTGACTTTTTATGGTAGCTATTGTGAAGGTGGTTGATCATAGAAACTCTTTCTCAGCTGTGGCATTATCTGCAAATACAAAGGCTGTTGATTTTTGTGTTTTCATTTTATATGCTGCTATGTTTCCAAACTCTTCCATGAGTTCAAATAGTCTCTTAGTGGAGTCTTTTGGAACCCCTATGTATAGGATCATGCCATCTGAAAATAGGGATAGTTTGAATTCCTCCTTCCAAATTTATATCCCTTTGATTTCTTTTTCTTGTCTAATGGCTCTGGCTAAAAATTCCAGGACTAAATTAAAAGCAGTGGTGAGAATGGGAGCCCTCATCTGCTTCTGGATCTCAGTGGGAATGCTTCCAACTTTCTCCTGTTCAAAAGGAGACTGGCTGTGTGTTTGTCATATATTTCCTTCTATTCTCAATTTGCTTATAATTTTCACCATGAAAAGGTGTTAGATTTTGTCAAATGCTTTCGCCACATCAACTGAGGTAATCATATGATTTTTATTCATCAGCTTGTTAATGCAATGTATACATTGATTGATTTAAGTATGTTGAATCATCCCTGCATACCAGGAATAAATCCTACTTGTTCAGTGGATGATCTTTCTGATATGTTGTTGGATTTGACTGGCTAGTATCTTGTTGAGGATTTTTGCATCTATATTCATCAGAGAGATTGGTCTACAGAATTCTTTCTCTGTTGTATCATTTTCAGGTTTAGGAATGAAATTGATGCTGGCTTCATAAAAAGAATTTGGGAGGAATCCCTCCCTTTCAATTCTTTTGAATAATTTGAGAAGAATTGACCTTAGTTATTTAAATATCTGGTAGAATTCAGTGGTGAAGCCATCTGGTCCTGTAGTTGGGTCATATGTGTCAAGGAATCTATCCATTTCTTCTAGGTTTCCTGTTTTGTTGGCATACAGCTCTTTGTAGTAATTTTTGATTATTCTTTTTATTTCTGTGGTGTCTATTGCTACATTTCTTTTTCCCTCTGATTTTATTAATTTATGTCTTCTCTCTCCTTTTATTTATTGGTTAGTTGTGCTACTTGTGGGTCAATTTTATTTATTTTTTCAAAGAACCAGCTCTTTTGTATTGTTTTATTGGTTTTTATTTTGTCGATTTCTTCTCTAATTTTAACTATTTCTTTTCTCCTACTAGATTCGGGTTTGGTTTGCTGTTGTTTTTCTAGGTCTTTAAGATGCATTAATAGCTTGTTTATATTTGGTACCTTTCCAATTTCTTGATAGACTCCAATTGCTAGAAACTTTTCTGTAACACTGCTTTTGCTTATCCCTTAAGTTTTGATATGTTGTATTGTCACCTTCATTTGTTTCCAGAAATTTTTTTATCTTTTGATTTCTTCAAAGACCTACTGTTCATTCAGGAATGTGTTGTTAAGTCTCCATGTGCTTGCATATATTCTGGGGATTCCTGCAATGTTAATTACCAACTTCATACCACTGTGGTCAGAGGAGATACATAGTATAATTTTGATTTTTTTGAAGTTGCTGAGACTTGCTTTATTGCCTAGCATTTGGTCAATCCTACAGAAGGCTGCATGCACTGGTGAGAAGAATGAGTATTCTGTGGCTGTAGGGTAGAAAGCTCTGTATATATCTGTTAAGCCCATTTGGTCTATAGTGTTATTAACTGTGTTGTCTCTTTTGTGATTTTCTTTCTGGTTTATCTGTCTATTGCCCAAAGTGGGGTATTGAGGTCCCCCATTACTATTGTACTTGATTCTATATCTCCCTTTAAATCCATTAACATTTATTTAAATAGCCAAGTCTATTTTGTCTGATATTATGATGGCTATATCAGCTTTTTTTTGTTTCTGATAGAAAGAATTATCTTTTTCCACCCGTACATTTCAGTCTGTGTGCATTTTTGTTGATATATTTTGTTGATATATTTCTTGTAGGCAGCAAATCGATGGGTTTTGTTTATTAATCCATTCAGACAGTCTGTGTCTTTTAAATGAAGAGTTGTGACCATTTACATTCAGTGTGACTACTGTTAAGTACCAACTATGCCCTACCACATTTCTGTTATTAGGCTTAAGTTCTTATTTTTGGTTTCCCTGTACTTTTTCTGGGCCATTTTCTGCATTCACCTTCTTTCATAGTGATGGTCTTGTTTCTGTGTTTCTGTGTGTAGCACATCCTTGAGCATATTTTGTAGAGCTGGGCATGTAGTTACCAATTCATTCAATTTCTGTTTGTTGTGTAAGCTCTTTATTTCTCCTTCATTCATAAATGAGAGCTTTGCAGGGTACAGTATTCTTGATTGACAATTTTTTTCTCTTAGTACTTGGAATATATTTCACCATTCTCTCCTTGCAGTTTCTGATGAGAAGTCCTGAGTGAGTCTAATTGGGTTTCCTAGGAATGTGATTTGGTGTTTCTCTCATGCAAATTTTAAGATCTTTTCTTTATGTCTTACTGTAGCAAGTTTCACTACAATGTGTTGTGGTGAAGATCTTTTCTGCTTGTGTCTATTGGGTGTTCTGTGTGCTGTACTTGGATGTCTCTTTCTTTCTCCATATTGGGAAAGTTTTCTGTTATAATTTCATTAAAAAGGCCTCCTAATCCTTTGTCTCTTCCACACCTTCCAGAACTCCCAGGACTTGTATGTTGGGTCATTTGATAATATCCTGTAGATCTCCAACAGTTTTTTTTAGTATTCTAATTTCTTCTTTTTTTATTTTTATTTTTGGTCTAACTAATATTTCCAGAAATTTGTCTTCTAGTTCTGATATTCTTTCTATTGTCTCACCTATTCTGTTGTTTAGGCCTTCCACTGCATTTTTTTATTTGATCTATTGAATTATTCATTTCTAGTACTTTATTCTGACTTCTATTTAATATCTCAATTCTTTGGAAAAATTTCATTTTGATCATGAATTTGCTTCTGAATGTTTCTAAGTAATCTGATGATTAATTTTCTCAATTCTGTTTCTGGCATACTCTGCATTTCTTCATCTTCACCTTCTATTACTGAAGTGTTGTAGTGTTCCTTTGGGGGACTCATAGTGTCTTCCTTATTTTTACTTAGGTTTTTCCTTTGTTTTTAAGCATTTGTGGTTTTTTTTGTCTGTTTTATTTGTGTCTTTGTGATTTAGTGGGATGTTTATACTTTCAGTGAGTACCAATAGGTTGTATGCTAGATGGAGCCTGGGTGTTCTGTTCAGTATTCCAGAGTTAAGAAGGTGTCCAGGGTAAGGCCCCTATAGGGCTCTCCTCTGGTTATTTGGTTGGAGGAGATTGTTCACTTACATTGGTTGACCCACCCTTTTCCTCACAGTTGTGGGACAACCCTGGTGTTAGTCTCTGGTGTGTTCAAGACTAGATTGCCCTGCTTAATGAACTGTACCTCTAATCTGTGGAGTCTTTCCTGTGGTGATGATTCCCTCTGATATGAGCTGCTATGGGTCTGTGCATTGAAAGTGGTTGCATGGAGCCCCACCTACTGGACCAGCTCACTTCTCAATGTTGATGGAGGTGAGTACCAGCACTTAGATGCATGAATCCCTGCCTACTAGAGCCTGGTTCAGTTCTCAGTGCTGGTCTGGGCAGGAATGAGCTGCCAATAGTCAGGACTTATTGTACAACTTGCACGGTGGGGAAGAAATTCTTCTGAAATGTTGTTGTCCTCATTCCTGGGTGTGTGGTGAGGTGACCCCAGCTCTTGATGGGTGCATGTGCAGGTGGCAAGAGCAGCAGTCCCCTGCTTTCATCCAAAAATGTAAGTAAACAAACAATGTTGCAAAAGGGCTTCTCCAAACTGGCTGCAAGTCTGGGTGTGTGTGTTGGGGGGAGGTGTGCATGGAGGTGCCCAACCTCTCTATTTGTTCCTATATATTTTCTCTTTTTTCTCCACATGAAATTTCAAGAGCAGTTCACCAAGTTCTCCATCCCACTACTATCTGCAATTCCCTGGACACACGAAGTCCCGTTTCACCTAGCCCACTCGGGGCTGGCACCAACCTCCCCAGTCGTTGCCTCCACTGTTTCCCTTTCTTATTTGCTCTTTTGGCATGGACCTGTCCAGTCTTTGTTGCTTTCCTGGGCTTCCCATGACTCTCTCTAGTGTGTATCTTCTCTCCTTTTTAACTATCAATTTTGCCCTGTGTGACTCAGATTGTCCTGTTGCTATAAACCATCTTAGAACCTCTCCAGTATCTTCTTATACACCAATAATAAACTTGTTGAGAATTAAATCAAGAAAGCAATCATATTCACAATAACTACAAAAAATTAAATACCTAGAAATAAATTTAACCAAGAAAATTAATGTTCTCTACAATGAAAAGTTTTAGAAAAAGATGAAAGAAATTTAAGGGGATGCAAAAACAATGTGAAGATATCCAATGTTCATTAATTGAAATAAATGCTGTTGTTAAAATGCTCATACTACACACAGTGATTACAGAGTCACTGTATTACTTATCAAAACACCAATGACATTTTTCATAAAACTAGTAAAAGCAACTACAAATTTTACATGGAACCAAAAAGACCCCAAATATCCTAGGCAATCTTAGTCAATAAGAACAAAGCTAGAGGCTTAACAATACATGAATTGAAAATATATTACAAAACTATGGTGATCAAAACAGCATGGTACTGGCATAAAAACACAGAGATCAAGGTACAGAAACCTAGAAATTAATTCATGTATTTACATCCAATTGATTTTGGCTGAGACAATAAGTATATACATTGGCAAAAAAGAAATTCTCTTCAATAAATGATGCTAAGAAAAGTAAAGAAAAAAAAATGACCCCTCTCATCCTATATAAAAATCAATTTAAAATGGATCAAAGACTTAAAGGTAAGTCCTCAAATGTGAAAAAAGTACTAAAACAAAATACTGGGGAAAAACTTCAGGGCATTGGTCTGATCAAAGATTATCTGAATATGACTAAAAGCACAGTAGACAAAAGCAAAAACTAGCAAATGAAATTACATCAAATTAAAACAAACAAAAGAAACAATCAACAGAGTGAAGGGACAACCTACAGAATAGGAGAAAATATTTGCAAACTATTCATCTGAAAACAAACTATTTTCCAATATACATAAGGAATACTAACTTAATAGCAAGAAAACAAGTAATATGGATTCAAAATGAGAATAACCTGAATATACATTTCACAAAAGAGAGTATGCATATGGCCAATGACATGGATGTGGGGAAAGAGGAATTCCCATATGCACTGTCAAAGAGAACATAAATCAGCATAGCCATTATGGGAAAAAGTATGGTGTTTTCTAAAAAAAAAAAAAAAAAAAAAAAAAAAAAAAAACAGAAGCAGAACAACCATTGCCTCCAACCACCTGGCACATAACCAAAGAAATTGAAACCAGAATGTTACAGACATATTTGCATTCACATAGTTGTTTTAGCATTACTCACAATAGCCAAGATATAGAATCAAACTGGATGACCATCAACAGATGAATGGATAAAGAAAATGTAGTACTGTTCACAATAGACTATTATTCAGCTGTTAAAAATTCAAATTCTATCATTGGAATAAGTATGAATGGAACTGAAAGACATTAAGTTAAGTGAAATAAGTCAGGCAGAGAATGATAAATGTTGCAGTTTCTCACCTATATGTGGAAGTTATGTTGATCTCAAAAAAGTAAGGAATTAGCAAAACATGGAAAAGATGTGGGAGGGGGAGAGATGAAGAGAGGAAAGATAATATGTTTGAGGAATGCCGTGTGTTAGGAGGAATAACCTCTAAGTAGAATGACTGTTATTGACAATAATTACTAGAATATTTCAAAATAGTTAATAGTATTTTTAAAAAAGATTTATTTATCTATTTGAAAGTTAAGAGTTCCAGAGAGAAAGGGAGAGGGAGGGAGGGAGAGACACAAAGAAGAAGATACTGAGAAAGAGATCTTTCATCCCCTAGATTAATTCCAAAGTGGCCACAGGCCATGGCTGAGCCAGGCTAAAGCCAAGAGCCAGGAGCTTGATCTAGGTCTCTCATGTAGGTTGGCAGGGCACAAGTACTTGGGCGATGGCTGCTTTTTCTGCTGCTTTTTCCAGGCCATTAGCAGAGAGCTGGATCAAAAGTGGAGTCGTCAATAGAGCACCATTCATGTACACAGAAGAGACACCAAGGCCTTTAACAGGAAGTAGTCTTTTACTATTATTTATGTGTACACAGAGCCCAGGCAGACTTTTATCCAAAAGCCTGAGCTCAGAACAAAGAGGAGTTATTTACTTATATATGATTTAGCTTCTTTGTCTCCCTTATATGGCTACATGGTACATTTGATTGGATACTCTAATGTTACATGACAGCAACAGGAATTGAAATAATACTATACATGCAAACATAGCTACTAGTGATTTTTTTTTTCTCCACACATACTGAGCTGTCTAGCAAAGGATAACACCATACCTGGGTGCTAACATGCAGGAACCCAAGCAGATAATAACTTCACAGACAAGCACATAACAACTACATTTCATTCCGAGAACAGCTTCCTACTTTTTTCTTCTTTGGACCTTGGGGAGGTCTCTAACACAACTTTAATTATGTTAGTTAGAAACAAGTTTAATTAAAAGACAGAGGCCTCTACAATTCCAGGACTCTAATTGGCACATGGAATCTGTATTGATTACAGTATTCAACCAAAAGTATTAAGTAGAACAAACAAACAGGTGTTAACTTTCCCCACTATGCCACAATGCCAGCCCCTATAGAAGATTTTGAATGTTCCCAACATAGACAAATTATATGCTTGTAAAGTGGTAGACATACCAGTTATCCTAATCTGTTTATTACATCGAATACTTATATTGAAATGTCACACTGCACTCCATCTCCATAAATCTGCACAATTACTACATCTAAATTTTTAAATATATGTATTTAAAAAAAGTCATTTGCCATTATGATGTTAGCTACAGCTTTTTGTATATGCTCTTTATCAAATTAAGAAAATTTCTTCCATTGATTGTTGCTGAATTGTTTTAAGTGCATTTTGTACATCTGCTGGGAAGATCATGCTGTTTTTCTTCTTTTTTGTTAGTATTGTGAATTATGTGAACTGATGATTGTGTGTTAAATTGGTTTTGCATTTCTAAAGTTAATTCCACTCTGGCAAGATGTATTATCATTTTTACTTATTGCTGGATTTGATTTTATAATAGACAGCAGAAAAATTTTATAACAATTTTTCATGAATTTTTTAAAAGAAGTTTTTAAAGAATGGATGTGGAGGCCTAAAACAATAGGTTTCTTAAGAAATTTTAATTTTAGAGAAATATTAAAGTCTCTTAATTATTTTATAAAACAATAAGACTGCAATTTGTTTTGAAGCTGTGCTATATAAAAATACAAGTACCAACAATAGATGCTGGAGAGGATGTGGGGAAAAAGGGACACTAACCCACTGTTGGTGGGAATGCAAACTGGTTAAGCCACTATGGAAGTCAGTCTGGAGATTCCTCAGAAACCTGAATATAACCCTACCATTCAACCCAGACATACCACTCCTTGGAATTTACCCAAAGGAAATTAAATTGGCAAACAAAAAAGCTGTCTGCACATTAATGTTTATTGCAGCTCAATTCACAATAGCTAAGACCTGGAACCAACCCAAATGCCCATCAACAGTAGACTGGATAAAGAAGTTATGGGACATGTACTCTGTAGAATACTATACAGCAGTCAAAAACAACGAAACCCAGTCATTTGCAACAAGATGGAGGAATTTGGAAAACATCACGCTGAGTGAATTAAGCCAGTCCCAAAGGGACAAATATCATATGTTCTCCCTGATCGGCAACAACTAACTGAGCACCAAATGGGAAACTTGTTGAAGTGAAATGGACACTATGAGAAACAGTGACTTGATCAGCTCTTGTCCTGACGGTTGATGTACAATGTAATATTTTATCCATTTTAGTATTTTTTTTTGTTCTAGTACTGTTGGTTGAACTCTGTAATTAACACACAATTATTCTTAGGTGTTTAAATTTTAACTGAAAAGTGATCCCTGTTAGGAATTTGGAAAACATTATGCTGAGTGAAATAAGCCAATCCCAAAGGGACAAATACCACATGTTCTCCCTGATCGGTGACAACTAACTGAGCACCAAAAAGGAAACCTGTTAAAGTGAAATGAACACTAGGAGAAACGGTGACTTGATCAGCCCTCACCCTGACTGTTGATGAGCAGCTTAATATGTTATCCCTCTTAGTATTTTTTGTTTGTTTGTTCTACTTAATACTTTTGGTTGAATACTGTAATCAATACACAATTCTTCTTAAGTGCTGAAACTTAAATGAAAAGTGATTGCTGTCGAATATAAGAGTGGGAGTAAGATAGGGAAGAGATGTGCAATTCGGGATATGCTCAAGCTGACCTACCCCAAATGGTAGAGTTAGAAACATACCAGGGCATTCCAATTCAATCCCATCAAGGTGGCATGTACCAATGCTATCTCACTAGTCCCGGTGATCAATTTCTGTTTACAATTGATCATAATGATAGGACTAAGAACCAAAGGGATCACATAAACAAGACTAGTGTCTGCAAATACTAGCTGATAGAATAAAAAAGGGAGAGAACGATCCAACATGGGAAGCGAGATACACAGCAGACCCATAGAATGGCAGATGTCCTAAATAGCATTCTGGCCTCAGAATCAGCCCTTAAGGCCTGTGGATCCGGCTGAAAAGCCCATGAGAGTATTTTAGGCATGGAAAGCCAAGACACTCTGGCAAACAACAACAACAACAACAACAAAACCTAAATGAAAGATCTCCGCAAGTGAGATCCCAGTGAAAAGAACAGGTCATCAAAGAAGGAGGTACCTTTCTCTGAAGGGAGGAGAGAACTTCCAGTTTGACTATGTCCTTGTCTAAATATGATCAGAGTCAGTGAACTCAAAAGGCTTCCATAGCCTTGGCGACTCATGACAAGCCTATGGTGATTACTGATGCTATAAACAAGAGTGTCAATTTGTTAAGTCAACAACAGGAGTCACTGTGCACTTACTCCTCATGTAGGATCTCTGTCCTTACTGTACTGTACATTGAGATTTAATGCTATAACTAGTATTGAAACTGTATTTTTCACTTTGTGTTTCTATGTGGGTGCGAACTGTTGAAATCTTTACTTAATATATGCTAAACTGATCTGTATATAAAGAGAATTGAAAATGAATCTTGATGTAAATGGAAGGCAGGAGGGAGAAAGAAAGGGGAGGGTTGCGGGTGGTAGGGAAGTTATGGGGGGGGGAAGCCATTGTAATCCATAAGCTGTACTTTGGAAATTTATATTCATTAAATAAAAGTTAAAAAAAAAGAAATAAATCAGAATACCCCAAAAATTTTTAAAACTCAAATCATGAGTGATGTTTATATTTCTTGTCGGTTTTTAGTTTTACATTCAACATATGCTGAACAAAAATATGAAAATCAATTTCAGATATAAAAGGCAAAAGCTGTACTGCAATCTGATATGCCACAGGTAGCTTGGTGCTACAGATTATAAATCTGCCTTTTGTAGAATCAATCTTTCTGAAGTACATATGATGATACAAATTGCAAAATATTTCAATTAAAACTATGACTTGAGTAACCACTCTCTGGTCACTTAAACTGCCTATTGGTAAATGAATATGAAAGCTAATATGGCTGTAGAGACAGGAAGTTTCTATTATAGATTGAAAACAAACCCTCTTTAAGACAAAGGGATAGAGGATTCCAAGATGGCATAATAGGGAATGATCCTACTGCTTTAAGCCTGGAGAAAATAGTAGCAAAAAAGTAGAGGAACTGCATTCCCAGGGCAGAGATCAAGAGAGACCTGCAGTAGAAATTCTACAGAAGGAAGAAGGACTCCATGGATCAGCATGAAAGTTGCAAACATGCAGCAATAAGCACAGACATAACTCAAAGCCCCTGAAGCTGAAAGCCAGAGGGAGTGCCAGCTTTAGACAGCGAGGTGAGTGCAGACTGCAGCAGCCCATGCCACTGGCGATATAGCCACAGGGAGAAGCTGGTGGATACACTGTCTTAGAGTCTGGCCTGGAGAAGACAGGTTAACCACCTAACCAAGCCAAAAAAAAGGGCATGTTTCTCTTTCCCCATATCCCCCAAAATGCACCTGGCAGCCTTCAGGAAGAGATCACCATTTTGACAACAGTAGCAGCTGTGATGGCTCTTGTGTGCATGCCCAGCAACTAGCAGGAACAAGGCGCCATCTTGACACCAGTAGCAGCTGCAACAGCTTGGGTGTCCACGCCCAGCAACAGGTGGGAGAAAGCACCATTTTGACATCAGTACTGACTGCAGTGGCTCTTGTGTACGAATGTGATCCAGGGATTTTACCAGAGGGAAAAATATGTGTTCTCCACTGACTTTGAGGTTGGCTATAAGAGTACTGACAGGGGGCTGGGCACCCACATAGAAGACTAAAACGCCTCCAGCCTCTCTATATATATTACAAGCTCTGGGGATCAAACCACCAAGGCAGAACAACCACAGGCAGCTGGCTCTGGGAAAACCTCTGTCTTTCCATGGACAGGATTTGCTAGCAAGACAGAGCAGATCCTCTGTATAATGTGTATGCTGAGATGGTGGGAACTCTGTGACTGCATGATAGGATACATGATGTAGATGGGTCTCTGGGAAATCAGTGTGTGGTGCAAAAGGCACAGAGCTCCCTGACTGCCTGGAGTGGGTCATTGGAGAGGGACTTGTGTTCACATGAGGACACAACAGATCCTTTTTTGAGGTTCATGTGATAGCATGGGTGAATGTCGCATCCACTGTGGGCTAACCGAGGGCATTGATCACTCTGGAAGAGGGGTAATGAGGGTGTGATCAAGCCAACAGAGGTGATCATATCCTCTTCCCTGCTGACAATACAGAAGATCTACCAAACTCAACTTAGGGTGTCACCCTGGATACCTACCCCATGCTGGAGTACTAAACAAAGCTCCCTGGCCACACCCAGCACACACCTCTGGGTATTCACTGAAAGAGCAGACACTCCACTAAGCAACAGTGGCATAGTTCAAAGTTAAAATTCATCAGAGAAAACCAACAAGTATTTCCACAAATGCTTAAAAATAAATGCAGAAATTCAAGAAATAAGAATAATGAAGACAACATGACTTCTCCAAAGGAATATGACAACACTTCAATATAAGAATGTGAAGACGGCCGGTGCTGTGGCTCAATAGGCTAATCCTCTGCCTTGCGGCACCGGCACACCAGTTCTAGTCCTGGTCGGGGCGCCGGATTCTGTCCCGGTTGCCCCTCTTCCAGGCCAGCTCTCTGCTGTGGCCAGGGAGTGCAGTGGAGGATGGCCCAAGTGCTTGGGCCCTGCACCCCATGGGAGACCAGGAGAAGCACCTGACTCCTGGCTTCGGATCAGCGCAGTGCGTTGGCCGCAGCGCGCCGGCCGCGGCGGCCATTGGAGGGTGAACCAACGGCAAAGGAAGACCTTTATCTCTGTCTCTCTCACTGTCCACTCTGTCTGTCAAAAAAAAAAAAAAAAGAATGTGAAGAGGAAGAGATTGATGAAATGCCTGAAACAGAATTCAAAAGGGTAATCATAGGATTATTCAATAGCAACAAGAAGCAAATTCATGAGTTAAAGTAATCCATACATGATATGGAAGATAAATATTTTGATGAGATTGAGAATTAGAAAAGAAATAAAAATGGCTTGAGATGGGTGTGGCCGAGGGCTCTGTTTGGTGTGCCAAAGGTGACACTCCCAGGTTAGGCGTGGTAGATCTCTCTTTCTTTCTTTCTTTTTTTGATTCAAAAAGGGAAGTAATTCCGCACAGCTGAACGAAGTTGGAGGCAGTTAGCAGGCAAATGATATACCCACAGGAGCCAGAGATCAGAAGCTGTTTCCCAAGGACCACACAGGGAATCTGTTCTGCCCTCAGTGTGGGCTCAAATTCTCCTTCAGTCTCCACTGGGTTGCCAAAGTTACGGAATTGTAGCTTCTCTGGAGAGTACTCACATGAATTCCGTGAGTTCTCTTCCCCACCGTCTCTTTTTTCACAGACTCAGTTCAGTAGCACCACAAATTCACTAGGTCCTAATCTCCTGTTAATTCACCCCCCCACACACTCAGGTTTTTCTGCTAGGCCTAGGGCACTCTGGCCTCAGAATCAGCCCTTAAGGCATGCGGATCCGGCTGAAATGCCCATGAGAGTATTTCAGGCATGGAAAGCCAAGACACTCTGGGGAAAAAAAAAAAACTAAATGAAAGATCTCCGCGAGTGAGATCCCAGTGGAAAGAATGGGTCATCAAAGAAGGAGGTACCTTTCTCTGAAGGGAGGAGAGAACTTCCACTTTGACCATGGCCTTGTCTAAATATGATCAGAGTTGGTGAACTCAGGGGACTTCCATAGCCTTGGCAACTCATGACAAGAGCCTAGGGTGATTACTGATGCCATAAACAAGAGTGTGGGGAGCAACTCGGACTAGACTAAGTTACTGGAATTAAGACTTATTCTATGCATCTGCTCTCCCACAATATGGCGCTGAGAAGGGAGAAAACAGCTTCTACACAGCTGCCTCCAGTTCAACCAATAAAGTGTAGGACCTGCTCCTGATTGGAGGAGAGCAGCGTACTCGGCGTGTGGGTAGCAGAGTTGGGATTGGTGGAAGAGGACTATAAAGGAGGAGAGAGACAACATGCACCAGGAACATCTAAGGGGAACATCTAAGAGGAACACCTGTGCAGCCCCCCAGAGAGCCGGCCGGCGGTGTGCCGCTCCCCCGCAGAAGTGGGGAATGTGGCAGGGGGAACCGCCCTTCCATGGAGGTGGAAGGGACGGTAGCCAACCCGGGAAGAACCAGCAGCAAACCCGGGGAGGGCCGAGCAGATGAAAGAAAAGCGCAGGGTCCTGTGTCGTTCCTCCACGAAGACAGGGAGCGACACAAGAGTGTCAATTTGTTAAGTCAACAACAGGAGTCATTGTGCACTTACTCCTCATGTAGGATCTCTGTCCTTAGTGTGCTGTACATTGTGATTTAATGCTATAACTAGTACTCAAACAGTATTTTTCACTTTATTTTTCTGTGTGTGAGCAAACTGTTGAAATCCTATTGTTTGCTAAACTGATCTTCTGTATATAAAGAGAATCGAAAATGAATCGATGTGAATGGAAGGGGAAAGGGAGTGGGAAAGGGGAGGGTTGTGGGTGGAGGGACGTTATGGGGGGGAAGTCATTGTAATCCATAAGCTGTACTTTGGAAATTTATGTTCATTAAATAAAAGTTTAAAAAAAGAAAAGAAATAAAAATGAAATATTAGAAATAAAGAATTCAATGTGTCATATAAAAAACATAGAGGTCAGTCAGCCTCCCACCCAAAAAAGAATATATTAGAAAATTTAAAAACAGTTTTGGCGATTCATGGAATACTATCAAATGACCCAACATATGGGTCTTAGGAGTCCCTGAAGGTGTGGAAAGAGGAAGTAGATTAGAAGGCCTATTCAGAGAAATAGTTACAGAAAACTTCCTTAATTTGGAGAAAGAAAAGTATGTTCAAGTATAAGAAGCACACAGAACTCCTAGTACATGACCAGAAAAACTCCTTCTATGAGGTCAGCATTACCTTAATACCTAAACCAGAAAAAATACAACTGAAAAAGAGAACTGTATACCAATATCCCTGATGAACACAGAAAAATCCTCAACAAATACTGGATAATGAATCTATCAACACATAGAAAGATTATTCACCCAAACCAAGTGGGATATATCCCTTGTATGCAGGGATGGTTCAACATTCGCAAATAAATGTGATATATCACATTAACAAACAAGAATGAAAATCATATGATTACCTCAATAGATGCAGAGAAATCATTTCATAAAATACAACATCCTTTCTTGGGAGGCGATGCTGTGGCATAGTGGGTAAGGCCACCACCTGCTGTGCTGGCATCCTATGTGGGTACCAGTTTGAGTCCCACTGCTCCACTTCTGATCTAGCTCTCTGTTTTGGCCTGGGAAATCAGTACAGGATGGCCTAAGTCCTGGAGCCCTGTACCCACATGGGGGACCTGGAGGAGGCGCCAGGCTCCAGGCTGTGGATTGGCTCAGCTCTGGCCATTTGGGGAATGGGCCAGTGGGTGGAAGACCCTTCTCTCTCTCTCTCTCTCTCTCTCTCTCTCTCTCTCTCTTTGCTTCTGTAGTTCTGGCTTTCAAATTAATAAATGAATCTAAAAAATCCTTTCATGATGAAAACCTTAAACAAATTGTGTATAGATGGAACATTCCTCAACACAATCAATTCAATTTGTAACAAATCCATAGCCATCACCCTATAGAATGGGGAAAAGTTGGAAGCATTCCCATCAAGATCAGGAACCAGATAAGGATGCCCACATTCAGCACAGGTATCCAATTTAGTCCTGGAAGTTTTAGCCAGAGCCAGTTGGCAAGAAAAAGAAATCAAAGGGTACAAATTGAAAAGGAGGAAGTCAAATTATCTCAATTTGCAGATGACACGATTCTATATTTAGGGGAACGAAAAGACTCCATTAAGAGACTATTGGTGGGGCCAGCACTGTGGCACAGTAGGTTAATCCTCTGCCTAAAGTGCTGGCATCCCATATGGGAACCAGTTCTAGTCCCCGCTGCTCCTCTTCTGATCCAGCTCTCTGCTATGGCCTGGAAAATCAGTGGAAGATAGCCCAAGTGCTTGGGCCCCTGCATCCACATGGGAGATTAGGAAGAAGCTCCTGGCTCCTGGCTTCGGATCAGTGCAGCTCTGGCCATTGTGGCCATTTGGGGAGTGAATCAACGTAAGGAAGACCTTTCTCTCTGTTTCTCCCTCTCACTGTCTGTCTACCTCTTAAACAAATAAATAAAATCTTTTTTAAGAAAAAGAGAGACTATTGGAACTCATAAAAGAATTTGTTAAAGTGGCAAGACATAAAATCAGCACACAAGAATCAACAGCCTTTTACATATACAGTCAATACCATAGCTAATAAAGAACTTCAATGATCAACCCCACTCACAAGATGTACAGAAAAAAATCAAATACCTTAGTATATATCTAACCAAGGAGGTGAAAGATGTCTGCGATGGAAATTACAAAACATTAAAAAAATAGAAGACACAAAAAATGGAAAACTCTTCCATGTTCATGGATTGGAAGAATTAATATTATGAAAATGTCTATACTACTCAAATCCATTTATAGATTCAATGCAATCCGATTAAAATACCAATTAAATTATTCTCAGATCTAGAAAAAAATGTTGTTAAAATTCATTTGGAAACACAGGAGACTTCAAATACCTAAAGCAATCTTAAACAACATAGACAAAGCCAGAGGCATCACAATACCAGATTTAAAGACATATTTCAGGGCAATTATAATCAAAACAATCTTGTATTGGCACTAAAATAGAAGTATCGACTAATGGAACAGAATAGAAACTTTGAAAAACAATCAATGCATCTACAACCAACTAATCCTTAACAGTGAGATAAAATCAATCCCTGGAGAAAGAACAGTCTTTTCAACAAATGATGCTGAGGAAATTGGATCTCTGTGTAGAAGTATGACGCTTGTCTTACACCTTATACATAATTAACACAAAATGCATCAAAACCTAAACCTATCACCTGATACCATCAAATTACTAGAACACTGAGGAAACTCTGCAAGACACTGGCACAGGCAATGACTTCTAAGAAAAAAAACTAGAAGCACAGGCAATCAAAACCAAAATAGACAAATAAGATTACATCAAGCTGAAAAGCTTCTGCACCACAAATGAAGCACTCCAAAAAGTGAAGAGGGAAATGACAAAGTGGGAGAAAATGCAAACTATGAAACTGATAAAGGATTAATATCCAGAATCTACAAAGAGCTCAAGAAACTCAACAACAACAAAACAAATAATCCAGTGAAGAAATGGGCAAATAACTTGAACAAGCATTTTTCAAAACAGAAAATCCAAATGGCCAACAGACACATGAAAAAAAAATACTCAGGATCACTAGCCATCAGGGAAATGCAAATCAAAACCACAATGAGGCTTCACCTCACCCCTGTCAGAATGGGTCTCATACAGAAATCAATAAACAATAAATGCCTGTGAGGATGTGGGAAATGGGTACCCTAATCCACCACTGGGGATGTACACTGGTGCAGCCGTTGTATACAACAGTATGGAGATAATTCAGAAAGATGAAAATAGACTGAAGGGCATTGAAATTAGCATATGGAAGTATTGTCTGTACCCTCTTGTTCATTTCAGCACAATTCACAATAGCTAAGATATGGAATCAATCCAGATGCCCTTCAACCAATGACTGGAAAAGAAATTATGATATATATCCACTATGGCTTACTCCTCAGTGATAACATAGGATGAAGTCCTGTCTTTTACAACAAAATGGATGTAATTTGAAACCATTATACTGAGCAAAATAAGCTAGTACCAAAAAGGCAAATTCCATGGTTTCTCTGATCTGTGTTAACTGATAGAGTACCAAAAATGTAATATATAGGAGTGAAATTGACATTTTGAGTTCTATGATTGTTTACAACCATTGTCTCTGCTGTTGAGGAACAGTGTTGTTTTTTTTTTTTTCCTTCTTACTATGTGTTGAACTCTAGGTGTAAGGTTAATCCTATGACTATAAAGTCAACTGAAGGTAGATCATTATAAAAATTGACAGGAAATAGGAGAGGAAGGAGTGGGAGTGTAGGCAGGAGAGGATATGGTGAGAAGTATCACCATGTTCCTAAATCTGTATATATGAAATACATGAAATCTGTATACCTTCATAAAATTTTAAAAACAAGCAAACAAACAAAAAAGAGGGATAAAAGGTATAGTATTAATCCAAGCAGAACAACTCAGTGGGTGATATTAAGCATCTACTCTGCCAAATAATACAACAGAAATTACTGTTTGCTTACTAGAAATGAAATCAGAGTAACTGACAATAACTGATATTGAATTTTGAAGCAGTGGTTACTTCCTGTTCATGTCAAGGTCATGAGAAGAACGTAGATATATATATCCATGCCCAGTAACCCTACAGGACACAACTTCCATCCTAGTATTTAGGAAAAGACATCTCTAAGAAAGAAGTGCTTAATTACTGCTCCATATTATACCTATTTTACTTTTAGGAGACTTTCAAATTAGTATTTATAGCTCACATGCAAGAACTACTTGAATAAATGCCCACATTTTAATTATACAAGTTCAGAGTTCTATGTTGTATTTTTTTAATCTTCACAGATATATGATGCTGGTGGGTTTCAAAGGTACAAACTAATCCTCACAGTTGGGGTTCGATGTATGATCCAAAGATCATGAAATTAATGAGGTCAACTTTAAAGGGACCAAATTTTCTTGAACTGGTTTCATTTTAGCAAAAGGAACTCATTTTCATGTAGTCTTAAAACATTTTTATTAAAGCTATTTAATTTTCTGACACTGGTCCAAAAGCCAAAGAAAATTCTCTTGCTGCCTCTCTCTCGCTCACGCGCTCTCTCTCTCTTTGTTTACTTAGCTTATATCTATTGCCATTTGCTTACATGCATATTCTCTTATTTTGCAGTTAATTTGTTGATTTCCATCTAATTTTGGTTCATATTTGAAGAAGGAAAACAGCCTTCTACAAAATAATGTGTAGGCAATTGAGAAGAGTGAGTTATAATATATGGAATTGCAGAGCCTGCACTGAATCAGTTTTCCACTTTTCCTGAGTCCAGGACTCCCCTTAGTGTTCAAATAGTCATTCTGACTCACAGAAAATCCTTTTATGTGAAATGTTCCCTGTGCTGCTGTCTCCTTTCCCTGCTTCACCTCTGGCACTCATCCTTGCATAGGAGGGGAGACTGTGGTCCATTGTAACAGTGAGTATCAGTTTGGTTCCTACTTCAGTGCCACCTCCCTGCCATTCTATGTGATTAAACTCGTATTCTGCAGGAATGTCTTGCACTTTTCTACAGTCACTACATCCCCTGGATCTCGCCATCTTTAATCAAGGAATAATGGCTTATGCCTTTCTGGGCTGTAATATTTATTTTTGAAAAATCTGTTTCTATCAATGTTGAAGGAAGCATGCTAGCTATCAGCATCCTACCTCATTTTATTCTAGATTTCATGGTATTTGGTGTGTGTGCAAATAGTTTGTAGTTTGAGAGTATATCTATTTCTTTGTTTCATTTTAGCTGGAAGATTTTTTTAGTTTCTTATCACAATTTTTGATGCATTCAGGAAAGGAGAAGGATAAAATAGCATCAGTCCTGCCATCTTAAACCTGAAGTTCATGTGCATTAAACTAGGAAAATATAGCACCTTAATAATTATGCAAAGAGATGTTGTATTATTGTGATTCCACAAAGAGCCAAAGAGCATACGTTCTAAAAAACAACAATTCGAAAAAAAAAAAAACACCAAAAACCTTCCTTTTTGAAGTTGAGGCCCTCGGGATGCATATAGAGAAACAAAGGGAAAAATTGGCCTGGAGTTCTCCTGGCTTCATTAAAAAGTAAGAGAATTTCCAATGGATTATTTCTAAACTGATACCTGTGAACATTTAAAGTCATGAACCCTTTCATCTATTTGATTTTAAGTGCTTGTCCTAACACTTTTATTTCTTCTTACAAGGAGAAAAAAAAAGTTCTGCCTGAAAGATTTTATCCCTTACAACCCATTTTCTCCCTCAGTCTGACCCGCAGTGAAGTCAAAGTGACAAATTTGTGACATCATAATAATTTTTTTTCCCCAGGAACAAACTGTGAAGCCATTAACACAGGATGGTGACTTCACTGCAGGATCAAACAGAGCAGCTGGCGAGAGAGGAGAGAGGGAACGTTCTTATTCAAACACACATATATCTTCAATAATAACCGGGGAAATTCAGAAAATTACTGTCAGAGTAAATTGCATTTTGTACAAATGCCATCTCCTTTCAAGTCTGCCCCAGCATGATCATCCTTCTTTATTTAGTGGTGTTGCCCTTTTCTCCTTAGAGACCTTTAGCAAAGTCTCATTTTATATTTCATGTATCATTAAAATGACTTAAATGAGTAGGAATCAGGCATACCTGACATTTATTTTTAATTATTTACATAAATAAAGAGTTGTTCTTATTGTGTGCCTACTGCAGCTCTGAAAATGTCTTACCAAGTGGATTTAGAGCTCATGCTAGTATAAAACACTGAATAGGATTCAGTGATTAGCTCGCCAGGCCAAGAAGCATACGGTTTGATCCACAAGAAATTTTTTGATGTGGTAACAATGCTCCAATAATTATTGTTCATGTCACTTTTCAGTTCTGTGCTATATATGATGTGGATAAATGGTAATATACATTCCCTTCTTGAGAGACAAGGTTAATATATATGACAAATCAAACAATAATGCAAGGAAATATGAATAACACCAAATGAACAACATAGACCACATATGTGAAGTTTGAAAGAGAATGTCATGGCTGTAGAGGCTAATGGAACTGGGAGTGTAGGCTCTGGAGCTGGACAGCTCAAGTCTAAAATCTCAACTCTGCAATTTAACTGCTACATGATTCCATTTCTCAAAGCTCTGTTGTCCTCAGCTATAAAATAGGGGAAACTTATACCTATGTCATAGGGCCGTTTTGAAATATAAGTGGATAAGGCCGGCGCTGCGGCTCACTAGGCTAATCCTCCACCTAGCGGCGCCAGCACACCGGGTTCTAGTCCTGGTCGGGGCGCTGGATTCTTTCCCGGTTGCCCCTCTTCCAGGCCAGCTCTCTGCTGTGGCCAGGGAGTGCAGTGGAGGATGGCCCAAGTCCTTGTGCCCTGCACCCCATGGGAGACCAGGAGAAGTACCTGGCTCCTGCCTTCGGATCAGTGTGGTGTGCCGGCTGCAGCGCGCCATCCATGGCGGCCATTGGAGGGTGAACCAACGGCAAAAGGAAGACCTTCCTCTCTGTCTCTCTCTCTCACTATCCAATCTGCCTGTCAGAAAAAAAAAAAAGAAATATAAGTGGATAATGTATGGAGAGCACACAGAAAAACCATGGGAAAATGTAGGTTTCAATAAATGCATAAACAAAAACATGAGCTGCAGTATTCAACTGGTATTAAATAAAGAAGTCACACTTTAGAATTTTAAATAAAAACTATATTTAGTAGGTAAGGTCTAAGGAAAGATTTTGAGAATTTTCAGAAGCAAGTGATTGAAGGAATATGCACAATACGTTTGAAGAATGAGTAACAGATTCACTTACTGCCTTTATTTCATGATTTATTAAACAGCTCTTATTGAAAACTTACAATTTGTCAGACAGTTCTAAAAGTGGAAGATACACAGTCATAACAAATTAGATGAAGTCTCTGTTTTTCTGGAACTTAGGCTGAGCAAAAAAAATATAGATGATTCTGAACAAGGACACAATGTGATACAATTTTTATGTTGGAAATATTAATTAGACATAATCAGAAGGAATGAAAGGATATAGGGACTATAGTTTTCTTGCAGAATGTTATTGCAATGACCCAAGGATGATGGAAGGAAATTCAGTATTTGACTATATGTAGTGAGTCTAAGAAGAAAGGTGTCAATTTGAGAAAGATTGGAAAGGGAAAACAAAGCTAAAAGCTACCCATTGATTGAATGTTAAAATGCTGAGGTTCAAAGGAGATTCTATTCTGATTTTGGATACCTTAGAAGTTCCAGGGGAAAGTTCAGCAGATAAATTTCATAGAGGATTTGTGATTATCTTCCTTTCCTTTTTTTTTTCTTTCCTTCCTTCCTTCCTTCCTTCATTTCTTCCTTTATCTATCTCATTCTCTCTTTTTTGGAAACTGTTTCATTAGCAATACTGTTTAAAGATATGAATAGATAAAATTTTTGAAGGCAATGTTGAAAAATAGAGGAAAAGGTAGAGAAAATTAACACATCTTATATTTTCTAGAGAAGAAGAGAAATAAAGCAGAATAGGAAAAAGAAAAAGCAATGCATATGAGACATAGGATTGCCAAAGATTCCAAGGGAGAAAATTTGCCATAGAGAAACTGGTCAAATGTGTTAAATATACCAAAACATCAGGAGAAATCAGGGCCTACAAAAGACCATTGAACTTGACAAATAAAGAGGTTGGCTGAAGGTTTTGCACTGATAAATCTCATTGTGGTGCTGAAAGAAACCATTATATTGCAGGAAATGGAGGCAACAGATAGACCCCACTCTCTCAGTAACTTTGGCATAAAAAATAAAAAGATGAAGTGTTTTGAGTGACAAGCAGGAGAGTTAGTCATTCCCCTTTCCCATTCCAGAAGTTCACTATAATCCCAACCAACCGTTTCAGAAGTGCCTACTTTTGATGACCAGGAAAATTAAGTGAACAAGTGTAAATGGCTTGATGGTGATAGATCAACTTTGCAGAAGAAAAATGCATTTTAATGGTGTCAGTTGCATTATCTTTGTAGTTATAGCAGGTGATTAATTTTGTTTAATATCACACAAAATTGTGAAGCCCTGAGGGACATGAACTGCATTTAAGAAACAAAGAAAGACAACCTATGCCGGCTATGTGTGAAGTGCTCCCATCTGTACAGAATTCTAACAGGATTTCTTCCCCCATCATATACAGATTTATGCTAGAGCTCCTTTATTACCAGACATCTTTTCTTATTGAAGATGACAGAAACCTATAGCTGTCAATCACTAATGAGGGTAGTTTTCTTGCATTACAAGACACTCTACAATGTGTTTTCTTGTAAAATCCCAAAGGTAACAAAAAGAAAATAAGTTACATATCTGCAGCTAGCTACAGTGAAGCTGTCAAATATGCAAGCTGATTTGTCTCTATCTCACGTCTGATTTAACACATACAGTTCTGGGACTTTTATATCTGCCAAGGTGAAGCTGAAACCAATCTCTACCCTTATTATCCATTCCAACCCATAGAATCACAAAGCACATGCTGTGTGGCTTCTTCAGATTTGTATTTCTTGATTTGATACTACATGTAGCATCACATCTTCTTCAAAACCCTTCAGCTCTAATGAAAGAGTTAGAGAACCTAAAAGATGATCCACCCATCGAGTCACTGAATATTCATCATCCCAGAAATCTTTCAAGGTATCAGAATTTATGCATATTCTGAGTCTTACAGAGAGGAATAGAGTGATCTTTGCTAATTCTTTGTGAAATTTTGCATTGTAACAATGAAAAATCTTAGAGGCTAATAAATACCTCACGTTGTTTTCTCTCCTGTTACAGAAGGATCCTTTCTTCCTGTAAAGAATTTCCCCAAACTTTTGCCTCTTAGTACAGACTTACTTTGGCTATAAAGTAAATAAAATAAAAGAAATTCACTGCCTAAACTGGTTGGTGATCTTTTAAGAATAGTGGTCACTTGGTTGGGGCCGGAGCTGTGGCGTAGAAGATAAAGCTTCCACCTGCAGTGCCGGCATCCCTTAGTGGCACTGATTCGAGTCCTGGCCATTCCACTTGTAATCCAGCTCTCTGCTATGGCCTGGGAAAGCAGTAGAAAATGGCCCAAGTCCTTGGGCCCTGCACTTCTATGGGAGATCCGGAAGAAGTTCCCAGCCCCTGGCTTCGGATTGGTGTAGCTCTGGTCTTTGTGGCCAGTTGGGGAGTGAACCCGCAGATGGAAGACCTCTCTTTCAAGTGTCCTTGTCACCATTATTTTATATTAAAGAAATGTTGAAAGTGTGTACATGACATTTCTCCTACAGTTCAAATCCAATCACAAAAAAGTAACATGCTGTAAAAACATACAAATGGAAAAATTCATTCTTATGAAACTAATTGGCTTCAACCCAATTCTGGCCAAGTGTTTCTGTGATATAAGTGGCAGTTCAATTGCACACAAAATAGACAAATCAAGCTGACGAATCTCACAGGGTTTATAAGCTGAAGTACACTAATATGTACAAGGTGCCACAAAGAAAATTTGCTAAAGTCTTCCTCATGAAGACTATATTAACATCTGTGCATTCTCTTCAATATAAAGCACATGTGGGGGCCTGCACTGTGGTGCAGTGGGTTAAAACCCTGCTGGTTCTAGTCCCAGCTGCTCCTCTTCCGATCCAGCTCTCCGCTATTGCCTGGGAAAGCAGTAGAAGATGGCCCTAGTGCTTGGTCCCCTCCACCCACATGGGAAATCCAGAAGAAGCTGCTGGCTCTTGGCTTTGGATCTGCACAACTCCGGCCGTTGTGGCCATCTGGGGAGTGAACCATCAGATGGAAGAACTCTCTCTGTCTCTACCTCTCTCTGTAAGTCTGTCTTTCAAATAAATAAAAATCTTTTTTAAAACTTTTATTTAGTAAATATAAATTTCCAAAGTACAGTTTATAGATTACAATGGCTTCCTCCCCCCCAAAACTTTCCTCCCACACGCACCCCTCCTATCTCCTGCTCCCTCTCCCATTCCATTCAATCAAGATTCATTTTCAATTATCTTTATATGCAGATCGATTTAGTATATATAAAGTAAAGCTTTCATCAGTTTGCACCCACACAGAACATAAAGTGTAAAATACTGTTTCAGTACTAGTTATAGCATTACTTCACATTGGACAACACATTAAGGACAGAGATCCCACATGAGGAGTAAGTACACAGTGACTCCTGTTGTTGACTTAACAATTTGACACTCTTGTTTATGGTGTCAGTAATCTCCCTAGGCTCTAGTCATGAGTTGCCAAGGCTATGGAAGCCTTTTGAGTTCACCAACTCCGATTTTATTTAGACAAGGTCATAGTCAAAGTGGAAGTTCTCTCCTCCCCTCTGAGAAAGGTACCTCCTTCTTTGATGGCCCCATTCTTTCCACTGGGGGATCTCACTCCCAGAGATCTTTCATTTAGGTCTTCTTTTTTTTTTCTTTTTCCAGAGTGTCTTGGCTTTCCATGCCTGAAATACTCTCATGGGCTCTTCAGCCAGAACCGAATGCCTTAAGGGCTGATTCTGAGGCCAGAGTGCTGTTTAGGACATCTGCCATTCTATGAGTCTGCTGTGTATCCCGCTTCCCATGTTGGATCATTCTCTCCCTTTTTGATTTTATCAGTTAGTATTAGCAGACACTAGTCTTGTTTGTGTGATACCTTTGTCTCTTAGACTTATCATTATGATCAATTGTGAACTGAAATTGATCACTGGGACTAGTGAGATGGCATTGGTACATGCCACCTTGATGGGACTGTATTGGAATCCCCAGGCACATTTCTAACTCCACCATTTGGGGCAAGTCCGATTGAGCAAGTCCCAAATTGTACATCTCCTCCCTCTCTTATTCCCACTCTTATATTTAACAGGGATCACTTTTCAGTTAAATTTAAACACCTAAGAATGATTGTGTATTAATTACAGAGTTCAACCAATAGTATTAACTAGAACAAAAAAAATACTAAAAATATATATAAAGCACATCTAAGACATGGTGACAACTTCAAGATGCTTACCATTTTAAAGGCAAAACTTACACACATGAAACAGCTAGACATACAGGTATCACACTAAAAACATTGATTCAGATACAGTCAGAGACAGATTCTTAAAAAATCATATACACACATGCAAAAACGATTGTCAGGAAGAAACTGAATAGTGAGGCAATGTGCTCAGTAAAGAATGCAGAAGACAGTAGATTAGAGGTAATTTGATAAAAGTGCTTCATTTTTTTTTAAGAGAGAATACCACTTCAGAAGGCTTTTCTATGGTTTCCTTCAATTGACATAACTATTCCTCAATTCTGAGTATACATCAAAGTCACACGCAGAAAGTTAAATACTATTGATGCTTCATGTAGGTATTGCTAAATTTTCAATTTCCCAAAGTGTTCAAGGCATGTTGCAAAATTGATAACACCATCTATTGATGAGCAGATACAGCAGGCAGCACTAAAGAGCCATTGGTATTTGGGGGGAAATGAAGTCAAAATGTTATAAGAATTTACATGAAGTTGCACAGTTGTATCATTGCAGATTCTGACATGCTGTCTCCATCTGTGTCCTTGGAAGTGGTATATTGCTTTCCAACATTAGAAACATCCAAACAGCAAGACAACTTGAGCAAATGGTCTTTGAGGTACATGAATCTACTACATGTGGACTGTGTTGAGCAAGGAGTGTTTGGAAGCAGTATTAAGGAGGAATATATTATAGTTTCCTTGGTACAAGGGGATGCTAGGGATTTATATAGACATTGCTCACAAATGAGGACATGGATTCATCAGATAGCAATGTGAATCCATGGGAACGTTTCTGAAATTTGTGCATCAAAAGAAATCTTAGAAAACTAAAATATTGTTATTGCAATCTATTTAAAATCTTTGGATTCATAATTCTTTTTTTAACTTTTATTTAATGAATATAAATTTCAAAAGTACAGCTTATGGATTACAATGGCTTCCCCCCGATAACGTCCCTCCCATCCGCAACCCTCCCCTTTCCCACTCCCTCTCCCGTTCCATTCACATCAAGATTCATTTTCGATTCTCTTTATATACAGAAGATCAGTTTAGCATACATTAAGTAAAGATTTCAACATTTGGTCAGCTTCAACTTACCAGTGATGACTGTGTAAATCAAACCTGAAAAGAACTACTGTAGGTCAATGAAATAGTAATTAAATTTGAAACATCTCTGCCCCATGATGAAAACGTAATATCCTCTGGTTGATTAGACACCTGCAAATGTCTGTTAGAAAAAAATTCTGTCTCATAAATCATTGATAAAAGAATGAGACATATTTACATACACAAATATTGCTTATGTTTTCCACTTAACTGTGTGTATTAATTAATAACCTCAAAAACTATTTTAATGCTTTTTATGAAGTACAATAATTGACCTTGAGTAGGCTCTCTTTCATGAAGTTACAAGTGGCAACATACTTCTGAAGGTAAATGAATTTGGTAGATAACAGATTTTGTGTGTGTGTGTGGTGTACTGAAATTTATGAAAATAGAAATATTTATGCTATTATTTCATCAAAGAATTTTTCATTCTGGTTCAGGCTGAATTTGTTTTGTATGAAAATTCGACATTTGCTCAGAGATTTAAGCCATTCAGCTCAGAATTTAGTCCCTGATAGAAATTACAAAGAATTTATTATGAAAGGGAACTGTTGACCTCCTTGTCATTAACTTGAAATCATCCATAGTTACTTTGAGAAAATTGCAATGGACTCAGGCACTGTGATATGAAATGTAAGATTTGATATATGAAATTGCATTTACTAGTGTGCAGCTATTTTTATTATTTTGAATGTGTATAAACTTTCAGGGTAATGAGCTTCATTATTTCATCAAAAGCTTGCTACCTGCTGTGTAAAGTAGTGCCTCTATTTATGTGAAGTTTTTGAAATGTTATGAGTGCTCATAGAAAATCACTTGTTGTATAAGGACAGAGATCCACTGAAACGCCTTAAGTAAAGCAAGTACAAAAATGATGTTCAGCAAAACGCACAAGGAAGAAAGAAACAAAATATTGCAAGTTTCTAGAACCTTCAAGACCTCAAGAAATTCTCTCCAAAAAGTTGAGCTTTCCTAATAACTAAAATGTAATCCTATAGTCAAGAAATTTTTTTCTTTAATAGGCATAAATGTAATACTCGAAAGAAGTATGCAGACCAAAGGAGATGGAAGCTGCTCAGCCCTAATTATTTGTCTTTCATTTTGTGCAAATAGTATTCATCAATGCATAAGGTACATACAACAAAATGCAGAAATCTTAAGTATATAGCTTGATTGTTGCTAACATATGTATACAACTAGCCCTCAGATCAAAATAAAGAATATTTCCATCTACCCAGAAATTTCCCTCCTCAGTCAATTCCTGGGGCCTCCAAGATAATTATTATTCTTATTTCTAGCATCACAAATTCCATTTTTTGGCTGGCACCGCAGCTCACTTGGCTAATCCTCCACCTGCAACACCGGCACCCTGGGGTTCTAGTCCCGGTTGGGGTGCTGGATTCTGTCCCGGTTGCCCCTCTTCCAGTCCAGCTCTCTGCTGTGGCCCCTGAAGGCAGTGGAGGATGGCCCAAGTGTTTGGGCCCTGCACCCACATGTGGAGACCAGGAGGAAGCACCTGGCTCCTGGTTTCGGATCAGTGCAGTGCACCAGTTGCAGTGAGCCAGCCGTAGCGGCCATTTAGGGGGTGAACCAACGGAAGACCTTTCTCTGTCTCTCTCACTGTCTAACTCTGCCTGTTAAAAAAAAAAATTCCATTTTTCTTATTCTTAAACTTCATTCATAATGGAATCTTACATAATTTACTTTTTGTGCCTTTTTTTGTTTGCTCCAATATTGTTAACATCTAGCTGTGTTGTAGTGCTGATTTGCTTCTGCTTCTTTTTATTATTGAGTAGCATACCATTGCTTGCTCATACCATATTTTGTTAAATCATTCTTTTGTTGATGACATTTGCATTATTTCTAATTTGAGGTTACTATGATTAAAGTTCTGATGAACCATTTATATGTAAATGATTTTGTGGATGCATATATTTCTATTGTGTCAGGGTGGAATTTTCTGTCCATATCTTAGATGAAAAGCTACCAGGGTTTTTTTTTTTTTTTTTATATTAACGGTAACGCTGTTTTCAATTTATCTATTTAAAAGGCAAAGACACACAGTTTTTATCATTGATTTACTCCCCCAAACTAACTGCTATAGCTCAGATTAAGAAGGGACTGGAGCCATGATCTGGGAACTCAACCCAGATCTTCTGCATGGGTGGTAGCAGCACAACTATTTCAAACATCTGCTGCTTCCTCCAAGGCTCTGCATTGACAGGAAGCTGGAATTGGAAAGCAGAGCCAAGAACTGAACCACACACTCCAATATGAAATACAGGCGTCTTAACTGACAACTAAACAGCTAGGTCAAACACTCACCCCAGTGGTAGCAAATTTACAAGAACTCTGATTGTTAGAGTTAGGAAGCTAGGCTCCCTTTCGCTATATCCAATTTTTTTAAGAAATCCAGAAACTGTAATTTTTTAATGAAAAGTTCTAATTTTTAAAATATTAACAAATCTATATCAAGATATATTCACAAGCCAATTTTTTTCTGTAGGCCACCAATTTGACAATTCTGATGTATTATGTACCTCCCTGACTTTTAATGTAATAATAACAGATTCAATTATTTCCTGGTGATTCAAAAATAATTTATATTTGTAAATATCAATAACTATTCTGGGCCGGCGCTGAGGCTCACTAGGCTAATCCTCCGCCTTGCAGTGCCGGCACACAGGGTTCTAGTCCCAGTCGGGGCGCCAGATTCTGTCCCGGATGCCTCTCTTCCAGGCCAGCTCTCTGCTGTGGCCAGGGAGTGCAGTGGAGGATGGCCCAGGTGCTTGGGCCCTGCACCCCATGGGAGACCAGGAGAAGTACCTGGCTCCTGCCATCGGATCAGCGCGGTGTGCCGGCTGCAGCACGCTGGCCGTGGAGGCCATTGGAGGGTGAACCAACGGCAAAAGGAAGACCTTTCTCTCTGTCTCTCTCTCTCACTGTCCACTCTGCCTGTCAAAATAAATAAATAAGCAACTATTCTGTTTTGTTAAAATATTGTTTGTCTTTGGAACCTTTTGAGATACAAAAGGTCTGTAAAACAAAAAGTCAGCTCCCAATAGTCTAGTACTGTGTTCTTTTACCTATCTTTTATAATTTTTCTCTCCTTTGTTGTCATCAAGCCATTAGCTATATTCTTAATAATATAAATGTGGTCATTTTCCACCTTTCTACTTAATTTTTTTCTAATATCCTTTGCAGGAATACAGATAATGACTTTTCATAAAGAATGATGTATAAAGTAAGGCCAAATAAACTTTGGAAAGACCTAAAAAGCAACCTTTTAAGTAAAGTGGGAAAATTTGGGATTTTGTGACATCTGTTTTTCTACATAGAGATACCTATCTATTTGTTGGTGCTTATAGATACCATTTCCAGAGAAGAAAGTTTGCAAGAGAGCTGTATTATTAGCTATTTAAAACATTAGTCTTATATCAATAAGGAATTTTACCCAAGGCCAAAGATGCAAACAAGGGTCTAATGGGCAAAAGCACACAATTTTGCCATAATATAATTTCTTCAGAAAAAAAGATTCATATGTATTAGCTTTTCATTAAAACAGAGTTCCTCTTATAGTATTTGTTTTAAGTATTCTTAAACAAAGGTTGATATGAACCGTAGGTGCTCAAATGATAGTTAAATATTTTTAGGAAGGCAGAAAGTACTCCTGCTTTCTAGTTCACTTAGAAATAATAAAGCTAACAATAACTGAGTGGTGCTCACCATCATCTAAGCAAAAACATGCTTTGTCGAATCTGATCCTCACATTCTGTGAGTTCTGTTACTGTCATTAGACCCCTATTCCAAATGAGAAAACTGCAGCCCCAAAAAGTTAGTTAATGGAATAAATTCACTCAAAAATTAGTAGGTTATGGGAATAGAAATTGAATCCCGGAAGTTTTCTTCGAGAGCCCTAGTTATTCACAATGTTCTACATTCTTGTGTCCACATGTTTTCTTTTCTAAGTTGAAACTTTAAGAAAATGTTTTAATTAACATTACAATGCAATGACTTTGACAACTTCTTATAAGTCATTGTCATAGTTACCAATATTCTGTTATAAACTATCAGATATCATACTGAATGAGCAGTATATTCTAAATAGGCCACTTTTTAAGAAGTTTCTGTATTTAATGACAAAATTGTTAATTCAATGTGCTCACCTTCATAATAGATTTTAGAAGACTAAAAATGGTCCATTGCATTTATTTCCACAGTCATATTTTCAATATATACACAAGCAAGGACTGAATATGCAAGTTAGTTTGACATACCACTTAAAAAATCAAGTGATTTTTATCTCAGTTACTTTCCAAAAGAACAATTAGCTTTGGATTAGGAAAAAAATAAAAAGAATTTGTGCAACTGAATGTAGACACAGTACAAGCTACATGGTGTTTCCTTGTGTTAAATAATTAATCACAAATGTTCCACTTACTGATTTACTAAGAAGGCTTTCCATGTTTGCTTGCTAGTTCACAAAGCCCTGCCATTCTAGAAACTATAATTAGGAAATAAGTAGGATTTCTCAATTTGAAATATATTTGCCTGGCAATTAACATAACTTTAAAAAAATATGAGTGGGTTTGAAAATGTTCTTTAAAAGAGCTCCTATAAGAATATAAAAGTTGGAATCCTTGAAAGTAGACATTATCCATACTTAATATCATTGAATTTCACTGCTCTTCCAATTTTACTAGAATTACAAAGGTCAATCAACATGAGGAATGCTCACTGTTTAGGGAAGCAGCCTCTACTAATGGGCTTTCCACCCCTATCTTGGGGTCCTCTAGGCCTTTGAACCTTGTCATGGAGCAGCTGGGTTTCCATTATCACTAAGCTCTTCACTGAGTTGCTGCAGAGTGACAGACTTTGTACTAACTTCCTCAAATATAAATACAAATACAAATACAGAGCATATTCATATTTTCCAAATGACATATCAATTTCTTTCAACAGGAATCATTGCTCATTTCCAGATACATAAAAATACCAAAAATTTCATTTTTTCTTTTAAAATATCAAAATTAAAACTCACACTGAATATCCCTTATCCAAAATTCTTAGGACCAAATGTGCTTCAGATTTGAGAATTTTTCATATTTTGGAGTATTTTCATATCATAATGAGATACATTGGAGATAGGAGCAAAGTCTAAACACAAAATTCATTTATGCTTCATAGTTACCTATACACATAGCTGGAAGAAAATTTTTATCTAATATTATAATAATGTTGTTTATGAAACTATGAAGTGGACCATTAGATTTGTGACATCATGTCAGTACTCAAAAATTTCAGATTTCAGAGCATTTCAGGTTTTTGGATTAAGGATATTCAATATGTTATGCAAGTGGAGGACTTTGAGTTTATACACAAGTTTAAGGTATTCTTTTTCAACACAGTGCATATTAAAACATTTTTATACCCTAAAGTAATAAACACTTTTACTTGAATCTCAGTATAAACTTTTAAATTGTGGTTACAGTGAAAAAGATTAAGTAGGACTAAAGATTCTGATGTATTATTTAAGGAGGATACATTTGGGCTAGAAATTGAGATGATGGTTAGAGTGCCCTCATCTGATATCAAAGTACCTGGGATTGCTTCCTAGTTTGGACTCTTGAATACACTATGGCTTCCTGTTAATACAGTCCCTTAGGAGGATAGTGCTGATCCTGAAACTGCAATGAAGTAGTAGACCTGGATTGAGTTACAGGCTCCTCCTAGACCACTGCAGACATCTGAGGAGTCGCCCAGCAAACACAAGTGCCCCCTGCTCGGCCCCATATCTCCTCTTCCTTTCTTCCTTCCCTCTCAAATAAATAATTTTTAAATAAAAATAATATAATTAAGCAGAAAGTTAAGTTTTACATATAGATAAAATATTTAACACAGGAGGACATCAGATAACATCTTCAGGTTACAAAAACAAAATTCATTTTATGAATACTTCCATTTACACAAATAAGGAAACACATCAGAATGCAGAAGGCATTATGGTATCAGCACATTCATTATCCAAAGCAATTGCCATTATTAAGAACAGTTTTTGAGGTTGTTCACTCTTTGACAATATGTTTTGACTATGCATTCAGGATTAGGGCTAATTAAACAAATTTGAGCATATCAACAACAGCTTTCAGCTCCACTAGGGGTTCCTTTAGTGTTCAAAGACACCCTACTGAGGAAGATCCAGCCCTTTATTCCTGTCTTAAACAGGGTCCCGTTAAATCCCCTTAGCAAAAGTCCTGAGAAAATTGTATGTGAGCAATATTACAAGAATATCTTCCTACTATTTCACTGGGAGATTAATAGTTTCTCAGTGGGATTGCCGAAGTTTCTAAATGCATTTATTTTTATGTATAAAATGGATCACAGTCATTGTTTTTTATCTTTAATGACAAAATAGAAAAAAATTGGATAAGAATTAACACATACTGGTTTTATAGCTTCTAAAAGGAATAACTTCCTTAAGAAGCAAATAATTATTAGAATGTATTATGGAAATTTGTTTCTCTAGAGGTGACAGTCTGGTAGCCTGTGGACTGAATCTGGCCATCAGACACATTCTTATAAGCTTGCACAATATTTGGAAACACTGAGACATGCCATGTGAAAATTCAGATTTCATGCTTTTACAAATGATTCAGCAACCCTATGCTCAGATAATTGCCTGATTGCAATTAGCTGGAGCTGGGTGTCAGCTGTGTTCTATAGAGTGCACATACTCCCCCCAGTTTATCACAATCAATCCTTATACATATCAATGTCCAGTTCTTTGCCTGATTTTTCCTGCCTGGCGTTCATAGGCAGCTGTTTTTGACTTCATGATGCACCATGTTTTTACTTCTAATGTTTTCAAAATATATTAATTCTGTCTCCTCATCAAGCCTGGCTTAATGCAGAGAATCAAATCAAACATTTCCATTTCCAAAAAGAAAAAGAAAAGAAAATAGGCAACTCAAAGCAAACAGCCCCTAAATCTCTAGGATAGATTTTCAAGCATTCAGTTCAGGAGTGTTCAGTGTCTTCTGAAAACAGCATATGGTTTAGAAAATATTTTCTTTATTTCCTCCCTCATGTTAAGCACCAGATGCAAATTAATACATGGTAAAATCTAGAAATCACTAGAGGTCATACCTTCTTAAGTCCTATGTTATTCCTCAGACAGATGGAAAAGCAAAGAAATGAAAAAGTTTTATGAAAGAAGTCATTTCCAGAGGAAGCATAGTTCTGTACTAGGTAAAAGCCTCAATTACTTTAGTTTTCAAGTTCAGGAAAACAAAAAGAATAGAAACCCCAATTCTAAAAAAAAGTCTGTCTGGCATAGATATCCCGGGGTAGTGCTGCACCTCATCTGCTTGATATGCCAAGCAGATCCGTTATAAACAGTTTTTAGAGAGGCCAAGATGGTGGTATACCAACAGAATGTTTTGAGATGTGTGGGGCAAAATAGATAGTTAATAAGCAGAGGGGATACAGGAAGGTGACAGAGTCACAAGAAATTTGCACAGAGAAGGCACAGTGAAGGCGTGGTGGAAACCCCAAATGAGGAGATTAGTGCCACCCCCCTCAGTGAACCAGGTGAGAAATCATGGAGATGTACATAGTGGCAGGTGGTGGAGCCTGGAAAGCTGCATTTGAAGCTCCAAGCAGGAAGAAAAAGAAATACAGAGGAATGAAGAGGTTGGGCATGCCACTGTCCATTTAAGTCTCCCCACTCCCCCCAGCTGGACCTACAGCCAGCAGGGATAAGCCATATTGCTTGCTTACATTTCTGAACATAAGCAGGGGGCTGCTGCATTTTCTTCCTATGCACATGCCAATCAATTGTAGGGGCCCCCTTACAACATCTCCAACTGGGAATAAGGATCACAACATTTCAGAGTAATTTCATCCCCACCACTCAAACTGTACAATAAGGAGTAGTCCTAAACATCAAACACTCAAGCTTGTTCCATGAACCACTGAGAAGCAAGCCCAGCCCCAGTAGGCAAGGCTTAGGGCATCAAAATCATGATGCTCACCTCCATCATGATCTAGAAGTGAACAGGGCTCACTAGGGCTCACTAGAAGTGGTGGGGCTGCATGCTTCCAGTTGTAATGCACAGACACAAAGCAGCTCATAGCAGAGGGAAATCTCCCCATGAGCACAAAGTCAAAATTGAAGACAAAATCAACCAGAAATTCCAAACAACAAAGGAAAAATTCCAACTAAGAATAGGAAGACTTTATGAACTACCCAAAGGAACACTATAATCTTCAAAAATGGAAGCTGAAGAAGAGATCAAGAATATGCCACAAAAGGAATTCAGAAAATTTATTAAATTCAGATTACTTAGAAACAACCATAGAGGTCTGGCAAGATGGCAGAATAGGAAGGGAGCACACTGATAGTCTGGGAAAATACAGTTTAATAAAAGTGGAGATACTGCAAGTTCAAGGAAGAGTTAGGGAAGAAACAGCAGAGGAAACTCTTCTGGAACTACTGGTTCACAGTGGACCTATGTGGAGGGCATGGCCGCCCACGACTCAGGACCCCAGCCCCGGAATCTATGCACCAGCACTGGAAAGGGAGGTGAGCCGAAAACTCAGTAGCCCGACACTGGCAGGAAAGCAGAAGGAAGAGCCTAGAGGGAACAAGGCTAGAAGCCCCGTGCAGGAAATTTCACCAGGCTAACTAGAGGAGAGAGGGAAAAAAATAAAAAGGAACCAGTATGGACACAAGTCTCTCCACTCACCTTTCAAAGATGAGCAAGACAAAGAGCAGGTGCCATTTTGGACATATGTAAAAGCTGTGCCACTTCAGGGCTGCGCCCGCCCTCAACCAACCAGAAAAACCTGACTCTGGGGGAGTAAAATAACAGGAGGTTAGGACCTAGTGAATGTGTAGAGTTAATGAACTGAGACGGTGAAAAAAAAATGGTGGGTGAGAGAACTCACAGAGTTCACCTGAGTACTCTCCAGAGACGCCACAAACTCGGTAACTTGGCAATCCAGTGGGATACTGCAGGGGAATTTGAGCTCACAATGAAGGCAGCACAGATCCATTGTGTGTCCTTGGCACAGAGCAGATGCATATTATACCCACAGGAGCCAGAGATCAGAAACTGACTGCATTCAATTCCACTCAGCAGTGCAGAATTACTTCCCTTCAGAAGCAAAAAGAGAGAGAGAGAGAGAGAGAGAGAGAGAGAGAGAGAGATTTACCATGCCTAACCTGGGTGTATGACCTTCGACACACCCTTAACCCTGAAGAAACAAACAGAGCTCTCTGGCCACACCCATCCACAAGCCTCTAAGCATCCATCAAAAGCAGACAGTCAACTTAATATAGTCCAGTATAATGAGAAAAAACGCCACAGTGAGGGAAGAAGAAACCAAAGAATATCTCCACAATGCCAAGCAACAAATGCAGAAACCAAGGAAACAAGAACAGTAAAGACATTATGATGCCCCCAAATGAACAAGACACCCCAATCCAAGATTATGAAGATGATGAGAGAGAAGAAATTCAAGATACGGATTTCAAAAAATTTATGTTAAGAATATTAAGAAGTTCTCAAAAACAAATTCTTGAACTACAGAAATCCTGACTGGACAGCATACAAAATCTCTCGTGAAAATGAAATATTAAGGAGGAATCAAAATGAAATGAAGCAACTACTAGAATAGGGAAGTGTGATAGTGAAGAGAAACCAACATGAAATGAAGAATTCAATAGATCAAGTGACAAACACATTAGAGCCTTAAAAACAGAGTCAGTGAAACAGAAGAGAGAATATCAGAATTAGAAGACAGAGAACAGGAAAGTATACAGTCAAACCAAAGGAAAGAAGAGGAAATTAGAAATATAAAAAATATTGTTGGGAATCTACAGGATACTATTAAAAAACCCAACATTCGAGTTCTAGGAGTTCCTGAAGGCATGGAGAGGGAGAAAGGTTTAGAAGGCCTTTTTAGTGAGATACAACCAGAGAACTTCCTGGGTCTGGAGAAGGACAGAGACATCCAAGTACAGGAAGCTCATAGAACTCCTAGTAAACATGACCAAAAGTGATCCTCTCCAAGACACATTGTAATTAAACTCACCACAGTGAAACATAAAGAAAAGATTCTAAAAGGTGCAAGAGAGAAATGTCAGATTACTCTCAGAGGATCTCCAATTAGACTCACAGCAGACTTCTCATCAGAAACCCTACAGGCTAGGAGGGAATGGTGAGACATAGCCCAGGTACTAAGAGAGAAAAACTGCCAGCCCAGAATATTATATCCAGAAAAGCTCTCATTTGTGAATGAAGGTGAAATAAAGACCATTCATAGCAAAAGGAAATTGAAAGAATTTGTCGCCACTCATCCAGCCCTGCAAAAGATGCTTAAAGATGTGTTACACACAGAAACACAGAAACAGCCATCGATATGAAAGAAGGTAAAGCAAGAAAGCATCCCAGTAAAAGATCACAGGAAGTTCAAAGCATATATTAGAAAATACCTTTGGGAAAATGGCAGGGTAAAGTTACTACTTATCATCAGTCACATTGAACATTAATGACCTCAACTCTCCAGTTCAAAGACCCAGATTGGCTGATTGGGTTAAGGAATAAAACTTATCTACTTGCTGCTTACAAGAAACATATATTTCCAACAAAGATGCATACAAACTGAAAGTGAAAGACTGTAAAAGATATTCCATGCTAACAGAAATGAAAAAAGATCAGGTGTAGCCATCTTACTATCAGACAAAATTAACTTTAACACAAAAACTGTTAAGAGAGACAAAGAGGGATCAATTCAACAGGAAGATATATTGATTATCAATGTAAATGCACCTAATTACAGAGAACTGGTTTATTTAAAAGATTTGTTAAGGGACTTAAAGGGAGACTTAGATTCCAGTACAATAGTACTGGGGGATTTCAATACTTCACTGTCAGAAATAGACAGATCAACCGGACAGAAGATCAATGAGGAAACAGTAGATTTAATTGACACTATAGCCCAAATGGATCTAACAGATATCTACAGAACTTTTCATCCTATACTTAAAGAATTTACATTCTTCTCAGTAGTATATGGAACCTACTCTAGGATTGACCATATACTAGGCCATAAAGCAAGTCTCAGCAAACTCAAAAGAATTAGAATCATACGATGCAGCTTTTCAGACCACAGTGGAATGAAGGTGGAAATTAGCAACTCAGGAATCCCTAGAGCATATGCAAACACATGGAGATTGAACAACATTCTACTGAATGAACACTGGGTCATAGAAGAAATCAAAAGAAAAATCAACAGCTTTCTGGAAGTAAATGAGAATAACAGCACAACATATCAAAACTTAAGGGATACAGCAAAAGCAGTGTTAAGAGGAAAGTTTATATCAATAGGTGCCTACATCAAGAAATTGGAAAGGCACCAAAAGCAATTCATAGATTCAATGTGTTACCAACCAAAATACCAAAGCCATTCTTCTCAGATCTGGAAAAAATGATACTGAAATTCATATGGAGACACAGGAGACCTCGAATAGCAAAAGCAATCTTGTACAACAAAAACAAAGCCAGAGGCATCACAATAACAGATTTCAGGACATACTAGAGGGCAGTTGTAATCAAAACAGTGTGGTACAGAAACAGATGGATAGACCAATGGAACAGAATGGAAACAAAAGAAATTAATCCAGACATCTACAGCCAACTTATATTTGATCAAGGATCCAAAACAAATCCCTGGAATAAGGACAGTCTATTCAACAAATGGTGCTGGGAAAACTGGATTTCCACGTGCAGAAGCATGAAGCAAGACCCCTACCTTACACCTTACACAAAAATCCACTCAACATGGATTAAAGATTAAATCTACAACCCGCAACCATCAAATTATTGGAGAACTTTGGAGAAACCCTGCAAGATATAGGTACTGGCAAAGACTTTTAGGGAAAGACCCCAGAAGCACAGCCAGTCAAAGCCAAAATTAATATTTGGGATTGCATCAAATTGAGAAGTTTATGTACTGCAAAACAGTGAGGAAAGTGAAAGGCAACCGACAGAATGGAAAAAAATATTTGCAAACTATGTGACAGATCAATGATTAATAACCAGAATCTACAAAGAGGTCAAGAAACTCCACAACAACAAAACAAACAACCCACTCAAGAGATGGGCCAAGGACCTCAATAGACATTTTTCAAAAGAGGAAATCCAAATGGCCAACAGACACATGAAAAAATGTTCAAGATCACTAGCAATCAGGGAAATGCAAATCAAAATACAATGAGGTTTCACCTCACCCTGGTTAGAATGGCTCACATACAGAAATCTACCTACAACAGATGCTGCAGAGAATGCGGGGAAAGAGGGACACTAACCCACTGTTGGTGGGAATGCAAACTGGTCAAGCCACTATGGAAGTCAGTCTGGAGATTCCTCAGAAACCTGAATATAACCCTACCATGCAACCCAGCCATCCTACTCCTTGGAATTTACCCAAAGGAAATTAAATTGGCAAAAAAAAAAACCTGCCTGCACCTTCATGTTTATTGCAGCTCAATTCACAATAGCTAAGACCTGGAACCTCATGTAGGATCTCTGTCCTTAATGTGCTGTACATTGTGATTTAATGCTATAACTAGTACTCAAAAAGTATTTTTCACTTTGTGTTTCTATGTGGGTGCAAACTGTTGAAATCTTTACTTAATATGTGCTAAACTGATTTTCTGTATATAAAGAGATTGAAAATGAATCTTGATGTGAATGGAAGGGGGGAGGGAGAGGTAAAGGGGATGGTTGGGGGTGGGAGAGAAGTCATGGGGTGGAGAGCCATTGTAATCCATGAGCTGTACTTTGAAAATTTATATTCATTAAATAAAAGTTAAAAAAAAACAGTAGACTGGATAAAGAAATTATGGGACATGTACTCTATGAAATACTATACAGCAATCAAAAATGATGAAATCTAGTCATTTACAACAAAATGGAGGAATCTGGAACACATCATGCTGAGTGAAATAAGCCAGTCCCAGAGGGACAAAATCATATGTTCTCCCTCATCGGTGACAACTAACTGAGCAGGTAAAAGGAAACCTGTTGAAATGAAATGGACACTATGAGAAACAGTGACTTGATTGGCCCTTGTCCTAACAGATAATGCACAACTTAATACTTTATCCTTTTAACATTTTTTCTACTTAATACTATTGGTTAAACTCTGTAATTAACACACAATTATTCTTAGGTGTTTAAATTTAACTGAAAAGTGATCTCCGTTAAATATAAGAGTGGGAATAAGAGAGGGAGGAGATGTTCAATTTGGGACATGCTCAATTGCACTTGCCCAATATAGTGGAGTTAGAAACGTGCCAGGGGATTCCAATTCAATCCCATCAAGGTGGCATGTACCAATGCCATCTCACTAGTCCATTTGATCAATTTCAGGTCACAATTGATCACACTCATAGGACTAAGAGACAAAGGGATCACACAAACAAGACTAGTGTCTGCTAATACTAACTGATAGAATAAAAAAGGAAGAGAATGATCCAACATGGGAAGCGGGATACACAGCAGACTCATAGAATGGCAGATGTCCTAAATAGCACTCTGGCCTCAGAATCTATTCCTCCTAAGTTTCCTATCCGAGTCACGGCACCATTATGTCACTCCCCCTCTTCGTGGAGGAACGACACAGGACCCTGCGCTGTTCTTTTGTCTGCTCGGCCCTCCCCGGGTTTGCTGCTGGTTCTTCCCGGGTTGGCTACCGACACTTCCACCTCTGTGGAAGGGCGGTTCCCCCTGCCACTTTCCCCACTTCCACGGGGGAGCAGCACACCACCAGCCGGCTCTCTCGGGGGCTGCTCAGATGTTCCTCAGGTGTTCCTGGTGCATGTTGTCTCTCTCCTCCTTTATAGTCCTCTTCCACCAATCCCAACTCTGCTACCCACACGCCGAGTACGCTGCTCTCCTCCAATCAGGAGCAGGTCCTGCTGTTTATTGGTTGAACTGGAGGCAGCTGTGTAGAAGCTGTTTCCTCCTCTCCCAGCGCCATATTGTGGGAGAGCAGATGCATAGAATAAGTCTTAATTCGAGTAACAGTCTAGTCTGAGTTGCTCCCCACAAGAATCAGCCCATAAGGCATTTGGATCTGGCTGAAGAGCCCATGAGAGTATTTCAGGCATGGAAAGCCAAGACACTCTGGAAAAACTAAAACAAAAACAAAAAAAAAAAAAAAAGAGGACCTAAATGAAAGATCTCTGGGAGTGAGATCCCAGTGGAAAGAATGGGGCCATCAAAGAAGGAGGTACCTTTCTCAGAGGGGAGGAGGGAACTTCCACTTTGACTATGACTTTGTCTAAATAAGATCGTAGCTGGCAAGCTCAAAAGACTTCCATAGCCTTGGCAACTCATGACTAGAGACTAGGGAGATTACTGATGCCATAAACAAGAGTGTCAATTTGTTAAGTCAACAACAGGAGTCACTGTGCACTCACTCCTCATGTAGGATCTCTGTCCTTAATGTGTTGGTCAATGAGAATTAATGGTATAACTAGTACTGAAACAGTATTTTACACTTTATGTTCTTTGTGGGTACAAACTGTTGAAATCTTTACTTAATATATACTAAATTGATCTTCTGTATATAAAGAGAATTGAGGGAGCCAAGATGGCGGAATAGTGAGGGTGCACACCGATAGTCCGGGAAAATTTAGTTTAATAAAAGCAGAGTTAAGGTAGCTTTAGAAAAAGGATCAGGAAAAAATTGCAGAGGAAACTCTTCCAGAGCTATTCTCTGTGACTCAGAGGACCTACTGGGAGAGCAGGGTCGCCCACCACATGGAAGCCGAACCACAGGAGCCGCAGAGTCTGAGCACCAGTGCGGGAAGGGGAGTCTATGTGACACGGACACCAGCGGGGAGAGGAGGGACACCCAGGGCTCTGAGTCCACACATCGGCGCTTGAAGCGGAGTTGAGCTCAGTAACCGGAGACATTGGCAGGGAAATGGCAGACAGAATTTTAGAGGGACGCGGGTTTTGAAGCGGGAAAGTCCAACAGACTGACTACAGGAGAGAAGGAAAAATAAATAAATAAATAAATAAATAAATAAATAAAAAGGTGGGGGCATACTGGTACAGACAAGTTCCACTCTCCGCCAACCTTGCAAAAGCAAGCAAGAGACAAAGAGCTGGGATATACATAATAAAAGGGGAGAGTTAAGGCTACAATTCAGTAGCCTAGGCAACCCAGTGGGAGTCTGCAGGAGAAACCAAGCCTGCACAGACTCCTTGGGTAGAAGCCAGAGATCGGAAGCTAAATACCATCCATTCTGCTCAGCCTTGCAGTATTCCTTACCTCCTGAACAAAAAAATAAAATAAAATAAAATAAAATAAAATAAAATTAATGAATAAATAAATAAATAAAGAGATTTACCATGCATAACCTGAGGGTGTCACCTTTGCACACCTGTAACCCTGAAGAAACAAGCAGAGCTCTCAGGCCACACCCATCTCAAGCCTCCAAGGCTCCTCCAACAGCAGGCAGTCCACTTAACACGGACATAGTATAATAAAAAAAAAAAAAAAACTCACAGTGAGGGAAACAGAATTAACCATGCCAATCAATAAACACAGAAATCGAGGGAACAAGATCAACGATGACATTATGATGCCACCAAATAAACAAAACACCCCAAGCCAAGATTATGAGGATGATGAGATAGAAGAAATGCAAGATACGGATTTCAAAAAATTTATGATAAGAACATTTAGAAGTTTTCAAAAGCAAATCCTTGAACTACAGAAATCCTGACTGGACAGGATTGAAAATCTCTCTCGTGAAAATGAAATTTTAAGGAAGAATCAAAATGAAACGCATAAACTAGTAGAACAGGAAAGTGTGATAGTGAAGAGAAATCAAAATGAAATGAAGAGCTCAATAGATCAAATGACAAACACATTAGAGAGCCTTAAAAACAGAATGGGTGAAGCAGAAGAGAGAATATTGGACTTAGAAGACAGAGAACAGGAAAGGATACAGTCAAACCAAAGAAAAGAAGAGGAAATTAGAAATCTAAAAAATATTGTTGGGAATCTACAGGATACTATTAAAAAAACCAACATTCGGGTTCTAGGAGTTCCTGAAGGCATGGAGAGAGAGAAAGGATTAGAAGGCCTTTTTAGTGAGATACCAGCAGAGAACTTTCCAGGTTTGGAGAAGGACAGAGACATCCTAGTACAGGAAACTCACAGAACCCCCAGTAAACATGACCAAAAGAGATGCTCACCACGACACGTTGTAATTAAACTCACCACAGTGAAACATAAAGAAAAGATCCTAAAATGTGCAAGAGAGAAACGTCAGATTACTCTCAGAGGATCTCCAATCAGACTCACAGCAGACTTCTCATCAGAAACCCTACAGGCTAGGAGGGAATGGCAAGACATAGCACAGGTGCTAAGAGAGAAAAATTGCCAGCACAGAATATTATATCCTGCTAAGCTCTCATTTGTGGATGAAGGTGAAATAAAGACCTTTCATAGCAAACAGAAATTGAAAGACTTTGTGGCCACTCGTCCGGCCCTGCAAAAGATACTTAAAGATGTGCTACACTCAGAAACACAGAAACACGGCCATCAATATGAAAGAAGGGAAAAGAAGAACACCTACCAGTAAAAGAGCATGGGGAGCTCAAAGCATATACTAGAAAATATCTTTGGGAAAATGGCAGGGCAAAGTCACTATGTATCAATAGTCACATTAAACGTGAATGGCCTGAACTGTCCAGTTAAAAGACACAGACTGGCTGAATGGATTAAGGAACAACACCCAACTATTTGTTGCCTACAAGAAACACATCTCTCTAACAAAGATGCATGCAGACTGAAAGTGAAAGGTTGGAAAAAGATATTCCATGCCAACAGAAACCAAAAAAAAGCAGGTGTAGCCATATTAATATCAGACAAAATAAACTTTAATACAAAAACTGTTAAGAGAGACAAAGAGGGGCACTATATAATGATTAAGGGTTTAATTCAACAGGAAGATGTAACTATTATAAATGTATATGCACCTAATTACAGGGCACCGGTCTATTTAAAAGATATGTTAAGGGACTTCAAGGGAGACTTAGATTCCAATACAATAGTACTGGGGAACTTCAATACTCCACTCTCAGAAATAGATAGATCATCCAGAGAGAAGATCAACAAGGAAACAGCAGATTTAATCGACACGATTGCCCAAATGGATCTAACAGATATCTACAGAACTTTTCATCCTATACTTAAAGAATTTACATTCTTCTCAGCAGTGCATGCAACCTTCTCTAGGATTGATCACATACTAGGCCATAAAGCAAGTCTCAGCAAATTTAAAAGAATTAGAATCATACCATGCAGCTTCTCAGACCACAGTGGAATGAAGCTGGAAATTAGCAATTCAGGAAACCCCAGAAAGTATGCAAACACATGGAGACTGAACAACATGCTCCTGAATGAACACTGGGTCATTCAAGAAATCAAAAGAGAAATCAGAAACTTTCTGGAAGTAAATGAGGATAACAACACAACATATCAAAACTTATGGGATATGGCAAAAGCAATATTGAGAGGCAAGTTTATAGCAATAGGGGCCTACATCAAGAAATTGGAAAGGCACCAAATAAATGAGCTTTCAGCGCATCTCAAGGACCTAGAAAATTTGCAGCAAACCAGACCCAAATCTAGTAGGAGAAAAGAAATAATTAAAATCAGAGAAGAAATTAACAGGATTGAATCCAAAAAAACATTAAAAAAATCAGCCAAGCTAAGAGCTTGTTTTTTGAAAAAAATAAACAAAATTGACACCCCATTGGCCCAACTAACTAAAAAAAGAAGAGAAAAGACCCAAATCAATAAAATCAGAGATGAAAAAGGAAATGTAACAGCAGACACCACAGAAATAAAAAGAATCATCAGAAATTACTACAAAAAGTTGTATGCCAGCAAACAAAATCTATCAGAAATGGATAGATTCCTGGACACATGCAATCTACCTAAATTGAACCAGGAAGACATCGAAAACCTAAATAGACCCATAACTGAAACAGAAATTGAAACCGTAATAAAGGCCCTCCCAACAAAGAAAAGCCCAGGACCAGATGGATTCACTGCTGAATTCTACCAGACATTTAAAGAAGAACTGATTCCATTTCTTCTCAAACTATTCAGAACAATCGAAAAAGATGGAATCCTCCCAAATTCTTTCTATGAAGCCAGCATCACCTTAATCCCTAAGCCAGAGAAAGATGCAGCACTGAAAGAAAATTATAGACCAATATCCCTGCTGAACATAGACGCAAAAATCCTCAATAAAATTCTCGCCAATAGAATACAACAACACATCAGAAAGATCATCCACCCAGACCAAGTGGGATTTATCCCTGGTATGCAGGGATGGTTCAACATTCGCAAATCAATCAATGTGATTCACCACATTAACAGACTGCAGAAAAAAAACCATATGATTATCTCAATAGATGCAGAGAAAGCATTCGATAAGATTCAACACCTTTCATGATGAAAACTCTAAGCAAATTGGGTATGGAAGGAACATTCCTCAATATAATCAAAGCAATTTATGAAAAGCCCACAGCCAGCATCCTATTGAATGGGGAAAAGTTGGAAGCATTTCCACTGAGATCTGGCACCAGACAGGGATGCCCACTCTCACCACTGCAATTTAACATAGTTCTGGAAGTTTTAGCCAGAGCCATCAGACAGGAAAAAGAAATCAAAGTAATACAAATTGAGAAGGAAGAAGTCAAACTATCCCTCTTTGCAGACGATATGATTCTTTCTTTAGGGGATCCAAAGAACTCCACTAAGAGACTATTGGAACTCATAGAAGATTTTGGCAAAGTGGCAGGATATAAAATCAAGGCACAAAAATCAACAGCCTTTGTATACACAAGCAATGCCATGGCTGAGAAAGAACTGCTAAGATCAATCTGGTTAATAACCAGAATCTACAAAGAAATCAAGAAACTCCACAACATCAAAACAAACAACCCACTTAAGAGATGGGCCAAGGACCTCAATAGACATTTTTTCATAAGAGGAAATCCAATTGGCCAACAGACACATGAAAAAATGTTCAAGGTAACTAGCCATCAGGGAAATGCAAATCAAAATACAATGAGGTTTCACCTCACTCCAGTAAGAACGGCTCACATACAGAAATCTACCAACAACAGATGCTGGCAAGGATGTGGGGAAAAAGACACTAACCCACTGTTGGTGGGAATGCAAACTGGTCAAGCCACTATGGAAGTCAGTCTGGAGATTCCTCAGAAACCTGAATATAGCCCTACCGTTCGACCCAGCCATCCCACTCCTTGGGATTTACCCAAAGGAATTTAAATTGGCAAATAAAAAAGTGGTCTGCACCCTAATGTTTATTGCAGCTCAATTCACAATAGCCAAGACCTGGAACCAACCTAAATGCCCGTCAACGGTAGACTGGATAAAGAAATTATGGGATATGTACTCTTTAGAATACTATACCGCAGTAAGAAACAAGGAAATCCAGTCATTTGCAACAAAATGGAGGAATCTGGAACACATCATGCTGAGTGAAATAAGCCAGTCCCAAAGGGACAAATACCATATGTTCTCCCTGATTGGTGACAACTGACTGAACACCAAAAAGGAAACCTGTTGAAGTGAAATGGACACTATGAGAAACGGTGACTTGATCAGCATAGCCCTGACTATTAATGAACAACTTAATACATTATCCCTCTTAGTAGTTTTTTTTTTTTTGTCTGTTCTACTTAATATGACTGGTTTAATTCTGTAAGTAATACACAGTTATTCTTAAGTGTTGAAATTTAACTGAAATGTGATCCCTGTTAATCATAAGAGTGGGAATAAGAGAGGGAAGAGATGTACAATTTGGGACATGCTCAAGCTGACTTGCCCCAAATGGTAGAGTTAGAAACATACCAGTGGATTCCAACTCAATCCCATCAAGGTGGCATGTACCAATGCCATCTCACTAGTCCAAGTGATCAATTTCAGTTCACAATGGATCATAATGAAAGGACTAAGAGTCAAAGGGAGCACATAAACAAGTCTAGTACCTGCTAATACTAACCGATAGAATAAATAAAGGGGAGAGTGATCCAACATGGGAAGCGAGATACTCAGCAGACTCATAGAATGGCGGATGTCCTAAACAGCACTCTGGCCTCAGAATCAGCCCTAAAGGCATTCTGATCTGGCTGAAAAGCCCATGAGAGTATTTCAGGCATGGAAAGCCAAGACACTCTGGAAAAAAAAAAAAAACTAAATGAAAGATCTCTGTGAGATCCCAATGGAAAGAACAGGTCTTCAAAGAAGGAGGTACCTTTCTCTGAAGGGAGGAGAGAACCTCCACTTTGACTATGACCTTGTCTAAACAAGATAAGAGTCGGAGAACTCAAGGGGCTTCCATAGCCTTGGAAACTCAATACTGGAGCATGGGGAGATTACTGATGCCATAAAGAAGAGTGTCAATTTGTAAAGTCAACAACAGGAGTCACTGTGCACTTACTCCTCATGTAGGATCTCTGTCCTTAATGTGCTGTACATTGAGACTTAATGCTATAACGAGTACTCAAACAGTATATTTCACTTTGTGTTTCTATGGGTGCAAACTGTTGAAAGCTTTACTTAATGTATACTAAACTGATCTTCTGTAAAAAAAAAAAAAAGAAGAAATTATCAATTCCCAACTTGACTCTCACTGGGATTAAACATGACAATAGGTCTGATCTGATTTCATCATCATTTAAAAGATTATCTATTATTTTTCACTTATGTTTCTGTGTGGGAGCAAACTGTTGAAATCTTTACTTAATGTATGCTAAACAGATCTTCTGTATATAAAGAGAATCGAAAATGAATCTTGATGTGAATGGAAGGGGAGAGGGAGTGGGAAAGGGGAGGGTTGCAGGTTGGAGGGACATTATGGGGGGGAAGCCATTGTAATCCATAAGCCGTACTTTGGAAATTTATATTCATTAAATAAAAGTTAAAAAAAAAAAGAAAACACATGGGACAAAAAAAATAAAGAGAATTGAAAATTAATCTTGATGTGAATGGAATGGGGAGGGAGCGGGAGTTGGGAGGGGTTTGAGTGGGAGGAAGTTATGGGGGGGGAAGCCATTGTAATCCATAAACTGTACTTTGAAATTTTATATTTACTAAATAAAAGTTAATAAAATCATGCAGAACAAAAAAGAAACAACCAGAAACAAATTCACAATCTAAATGAAAAGTGTTCCCAATAAATTGACATGTTAAAAAGTAGCCAGAATGAAATACTAGAAATGAATTCAATAGATGAAATAAAAAATGCAATGCAAAATCTTAACAATAGAATAGATGAGACAGAAGACAGAATACCAGAATTAGAAGACAAATTTCTGGAATAAATACAATCAGATCAATTGTAAGAAGAAATTAGAAAATTAAAAATCACAGTTGGAGATTTACAAGATTCTATCAAATGATCCAACATATGGATCCTAGCAATTCTGGGACATGTGAAAAGAGAGAAAGGATTAGAAGGTCCTCTTGGAACTGTTACACACAATTATTCTTAGGTGTTTAAATTTTAACTGAAAAGTGATCCCTGTTAGGAATTTGGAAAACATTATGCTGAGTGTAACAAGCCAATCCCAAAGGGACAAATACCACTTGTTCTCCCTGATAGGTGACAACTAACTGAGCACCAAAAAGGAAACCTGTTAAAGTGAAATGAACACAATGGCAAGATATATTCCAATTTTTAAGAGAAAAATAAACTGTCAACCCAGAATACTTTACCCTGCAAAATTCTCATTTATGAATAAGGAGAAATAAAGATCTTCCACAACAAGCAGAAATTGAAAGATTTTGTAACTACTTTCCCAGACCTACAAAAAGTGCTCAAGGTTATGCTACACATTGAAACACAGAAACAGGAACATCACTAAAAAGATGAATGCAGAAAATGACCCAGCAGAAGTACAAAAGAAATCCAAAATACATAAACAGGACTATTTACAGAAATATGGCTGGGCAAACAAGGTACCTAACAATAGGTACCTGAATGTAAATGGCCTCAACTCCCCGGTTAAAAGACACAGACTAGCTGAATTCATTTACTGCCTACAAGAAACACATCTTACCAACAAAGAAGCATGCTGAATGAAAGTGAAAGGGTGGAAAAAGTTATTCCATGCAAACAGAAACCAAAAAAGAGATTGTGTGGCCATCCTAATATCAGACAAAATAGACTTTAACACAAAAACTATTAAAAGAGACAAAGAAGGACATTAATGATTAAAAGATTGATTAAATGGAAGATATGACTATTATAAATGTATATGAATCTTATTGCAGGGCACCTGGTTATTTAAAAGAAATGTTAAGGGATCTAAAGGGAGATATAGACATAAATACAATATTAATGTGAGACTTGAATACTCAACTTTCAGTGATGGACAGATCAACCAGACAGAAAATTAGCAAAAAAACAAGAGTTGATCTATACTATAGACCAAATGGACCTAATGGATATCTACAGAACTTTCCATCCTACAGATGCAGAATATACGTTCTTCTCACTAGTACCTGGAACTTTTTCTATGATTAACCACATGCTAGGCCATAACACAAATCTCAGCAAATTCAAAAAAATCAAAACCATACTATGCATCTTCTCTGACAACAATGAAATAAAATTGGAAATCAACAAGTCAAGAATCTCTACATCATATGCAAACATATAGAGATTGAACAACATGGTCCTGAATGAACAATGGGTCATAGAAGAAATCAAAAGAGAAATCAAAAATTTTCTGGAAACAAATGAAAATAATAACTATAACAAAATTTGAGGGAAACAGCAAAAGCAGTATTAAGAAGAAAGTTTATAGCAATAGGTGCCTACCTCAAGAAACTGGAAAGGCACCAAATCAATGAATTATCTATGGATCTCAAGGATCAAGTAAAACAACAGCTAACCAAACCCAAAACTAGTAGGAGAAAAGAAATAATTAAAATTAGAGAAGAAATCAACAAAATTGAAACAAAAAATACAAAAGATCAGCAAAAGGAAGAGCTGTTTATTTGAAAAATTAAACAAAATTGACACACAATTGGCCCAACTAACTAAAAAAGAAGAGAAAATACCCAAATCAATAAAATCAGTGGTGAATAAGGGAATGTAACAAACACCAAATAAAAAGAATCATCAGAAACTACTACAAAGAGCTACATGCCAACAAATCAGGAAACCTACAGGAAATGGATAGATTCCTGGACACATACAATCTGCCTAAATTGAACCATAAGGACATAGAAAACCTAAACAGACCCATAACCAAGATAGAAATTGAATCAGTAATAAAAGCCCTTCCAAAAAAGAAAAGCCCAGGACCAGAAGGTTTCATTGCTGAATTCTACCAGACATTTAGAGAAGAACTAGCTCCAGGTCTTCACAACTTATTCAAAACAACTGAAAGGGAGTGAATCCTCGAAAATTCTTTCTATGAAGCCAGCATCACCTTAATTCCTAAACCCAGAAAAGATGCAACAAAGAAGGAAAACTACAGAACAGTTTCCTGGATGGACATAGATGTAATAATCTTCAACAAAATTCTGGCCAATGGAATCCAACAACACATCAGAAAGATCATTCACCCACACCAATTGGGAATTTTCCCTGGTATGTAGGTGTGGTTCAACATTCACAAATCAATATGATACATCACATTGACAAATTGAAGAACAAAACTCATATGATTATCTCAGTAGATGCAGAGAAAGCATTTGACAACACCCTTTCATGATGAAAACTATAAGCAAATTGGGTTTGGAAGGAACATTCCTCAACACAATCAAGGCAATTTAAGATAAACCCACGGCCAGCATCATATTGAATGGAGAAAAGTTGGAAGCATTCCCACTGGGATCCATTTCCAAAGAGGGTTACCCATACTCACTGCTGCTTTTCAATATAGTACTGGAAGTTTTAGGCAGAACCATTAGATAAGAAAAATAAATCAAAGGGATAGAAATTGAGAAGGAGGAAGTAAAACTATCCCTCTTTGCAGATGATATGATTCTACATATACGGGTTACACAACTCCACTAAGAGACTATTGGAACTCATAAAAGAGTTACGTAAAGTAGCAGGATATAAAGTCAATTCACAAAAATCAAAAGCCTTTGTATACACAGACAATGCCATGGCTGAGAAGGAACTTCTAAGATCAATCCCATTAACAGCTACAAAAGAAAGCTAATACCTTGGAATAAATTTAACCAAGGATGTCCAAGATTTCTACAATGAGAATCACAAAACATTAAAGAAAGAAATAGAAGAAGATACAACAAAATGGAAAAATCTCCCATGTTCATGGATTGGAAAAATATCATCAAAATGTCCATTCTAAAAACTATTTTCAGATTCAATATGATACCAATCAAAATACCAAAGATGGGGGCCAGTGCCATGACTCACTTGGTTAATCCTCTGCCTGTGGTGCCGGCATCCAATATGGGCACCAGGTTCTAGTCCCAGTTGCTCCTCTTCTAGTCCAGCTCTCTGCTGTGGCCCGGGAGGGCAGTGAAGGATGGCCCAATGCTTGGGCTCCTGCACCTACATGGGAGACCAGGAAAAAGCACCTGGCTCCTGGCTTCAGATCAGTGCAGCACTGGCCGTGGCAGCTATTTGGGGAGTGAACCAATGGAAGGAAGACCTTTCTCTCTGTCTCTCTCTCTCTCTCTCTCACTGTCTATAACTCTACCTGTCAAATAAATAAATAAATAAAATACCAAAGACATCCTTCTCAGATCCAGAAGAAAGGATGCTAAAATTCATATGGAGGCACAGTAGACCTTGAATAGCTAAAGCAATCTTATACAACAAAAACAAAGCCAGAGGCATCACAATACTGGATTTCAAGATATACTAAAAGCTAATTGCAGCTATTGTGAATGGGATTGATCTTAGAAGTTCTTCCTCAGCCATGGCATTGTCTGTGTATACAAAGGCTGTTGATTTTTGTGCATTGATTTTATACCCTGCTACTTTGCCAAACTCTTCTATGAGTTCCAATAGTCTCTTAGTAGAGTTCTTTGGGTCCCCTAAATACAGAATCATGTCATCTGCAAAGAGGGATAGTTTGAGTTCTTCCTTCCCAATTTGTATCCCTTTAATTTCTTTTTCTTGCCTGATGGCTCTGGCTAAAACTTCCAGAACTATATTGAATAGCAGTGGTGAGAGTGGGCATCCCTGTCTGGTTCCAGATCTCAGTGGAAATGCTTCCAACTTTTCCCCATTCAATAGGATGTTGGCTGTGGGTTTTTCATAGATTGCTTTGATTGTATTGAGGAATGTTCCTTCCAAACCCAGTTTGCTTAGAGTTTTCATCATGAACGGGTGTTGTATTTTATCAAATGCTTTCTCGGCATCTATTGAGATAATCATATGGTTTTTCTTCTGCAGTCTGTTAATGTGGTGTATCACATTGATTGTCTTGCGCACATTAAACCATCCCTGCATACCAGGGATAAATCCCACTTGGTCTGGGTGGATGATCTTTCTGATGTGTTGTTGCATTCTATTGGCGAGAATTTTATTGAGGATTTTTGCATCTATGTTCATCCAGGGATATTGGTCTGTAATTCTCTTTCAGTGCTGCATCTTTTTCCGGCTTAGGAATTAAGGTGATGCTGGCTTCATAGAAAGAATTTGGGAGGACTCCCTCTTCTTCGATTGTTCTGAATAGTTTGAGAAGAATTGGAGTTAGTTCTTCTTTAAACGTCTGGTAGAATTCAGCAGTGAATCCATCTGGTCCTGGGCTTTTCTTTGTTGGGAGGGCCTTTATTACTGTTTCAATTTCTGTCTCAGTTATGGGTCTGTTTAGGTTTTCGATGTCTTCCTGGTTCAATTTAGGCAGGTTGCATGTGTCCAGGAATCTATCCATTTCTGATAGGTTTCCCTGTTTGCTGGCATACAAGTCCTTGTAGTAATTTCTGATGATTCTTTTTATTTCTGTGGTGTCTGCTGTTACATTTCCTTTTTCATCTCTGATTTTATTGATTTGGGTCTTTTCTCTTCTTTTTTTAGTTAGTTGGGCCAATGGGGTGTCAATTTTGTTTATTTTTTTCAAAAAACAAGCTCTTAGCTTGGCTGATTTTTTTAATGTTTTTTTGGATTCAATCCTGTTAATTTCTTCTCTGATTTTAATTATTTCTTTTCTCCTACTAGATTTGGGTCTGGTTTGCTGCAAATTTTCTAGGTCCTTGAGATGCACTGAAAGCTCATTTATTTGGTGCCTTTCCAATTTCTTGATGTAGGCCCCTATTGCTATAAACTTGCCTCTCAATATTGCTTTTGCCATATCCCATAAGTTTTGATATGTTGTGTTGTTATCCTCATTTACTTCCAGAAAGTTTCTGATTTCTCTTTTGATTTCTTGAATGACCCAGTGTTCATTCAGGAGCATGTTGTTCAGTCTCCATGTGTTTGCATATACTCTAGGGATTCCTGAGTTGCTAATTTCCAACTTCATTCCTTTATGGTCTGAGAAGCTGCATGGTATGATTCTAATTCTTTTGAATTTGCTGAGACTTGCTTTATGGCCTAGTATGTGGTCAATCCTAGAGAAGCTTCCATGTACTGCTGAGAAGAATGTAAAATCTTTAGCTGTAGGATTGAAAGTTCTGTATATATCTGTTAGATCCATTTGGGCTATAGTGTCGTTTAAATCTACTGTATCCTTGTTGATCTTCTGACCGGATGATCTGTCTATTTCTGAGAGTGGAGTATTGAAGTCCCCCAGTACTACTGTATTGGGGTTTAAGTCTCCCTTTAAGTCCGTTAATAAATCTTTTAGATAAACTGGTGCCCTGTAGTTAGGTGCATACAATCAAATACCTTGGAATAAACTTAACCAAGGACATTAAAGATCTCTACGATGAAAATTACAAAACCTTAAAGAAAGAAATAGAAGAGGATACCAAGAAATGGAAAAATCTTCCATGCTCATGGATTGGAAGAATCAATATCATCAAAATGTCCATTCTCCCAAAAGCAATTTACAGATTCAATGCGATACCAATCAAGATACCGAAGACCTTCTTCTCAGATCTGGAAAAAATGGTGCTGAAATTTATATGGAGGCACAAGAGACCTCGAATAGCTAAAGCAATCTTGTACAACAAAAACAAAGCCGGAGGCATCACAATACCAGATTTCAGGACATACTACAGGGCAGTTGTAATTAAAACAGCATGGTACTGGTACAGAAACAGATGGATAGACCAATGGAACAGAATTGAAACACCAGAAATCAACCCAAACATCTACAGCCAACTTATATTTGATCAAGGATCTAAAACTAATTCCTGGAGCAAGGACAGTCTATTCAATAAATGGTGCTGGGAAAATTGGATTTCCACGTGCAGAATCATGAAGCAAGACCCCTACCTTACACCTTACACAAAAATCCACTCAACATGGATTAAAGACCTAAATCTACGACCTGACACCATCAAGTTACTAGAGAACATTGGAGAAACCCTTCAAGATATTGGCACAGGCAAAGAATTTCTGGAAAAGACCCAGGAGGCACAGGCAGTCAAAGCCAAAATCAACTATTGGGATTGCATCAAATTGAGAAGTTTCTGTACTGCAAAAGAAACAGTCAGGAGAGTGAAAAGACAACCGACAGAATGGGAAAAAATATTTGCAAACTATGTGACAGATCAATGATTAATAACCAGAATCTACAAAGAGGTCAAGAAACTCCACAAAAACAAAACCAACAACCCACTTAAGAGATGGGCCAAGGACCTCAATAGACATTTTTCAAAAGAGGAAATCCAAATGGCCAACAGACACATGAAAAAATGTTCAAGGTCATTAGCAATCAGGGAAATGCAAATCAAAACCACAATGAGGTTTCACCTCACCCCGGTTAGAATGGCTCACATGCAGAAATCTACCAACAACAGATGCTGGCGAGGATGTGGGGAAAAAGGGACACTAACCCACTGTTGGTGGGAATGCAAACTGGTCAAGCCACTATGGAAGTCAGTCTGGAGATTCCTCAGAAACCTGAATATAGCCTACCGTTTGACCCAGCCATCCCACTCCTTGGAATTTACCCAAAGGAATTTAAATTGGCAAACAAAAAAGAGGTCTGCACCTTAATGTTTATTGCAGCTCAATTCACAATAGCTAAGACCTGGAACCAACCTAAATGCCCATCAACGATAGACTGGATAAAGAAATTATGGGATATGTACTCTTTAGAATACTATACCGCAGTAAGAAACAAGGAAATCCAGTCATTTGCAACAAAATGGAGGAATCTGGAACACATCATGCTGAGTGAAATAAGCCAGTCCCAAAGGGACAAATACCATATGTTCTCCCTGATTGGTGACGACTGACTGAACACCAAGAGGGAAACCTGTTGGAGTGAGGTGGACACTATGGGAAATGGTGGCTTGATCAGCATAGCCCTGACTGTTAATGAACAACTAAATACATTATCCCTCTTAGTAGTTTTTTTATCTGTTCTACTTAATATGACTGGTTTAGATCTGTAATTGATGCACAGTTATTCTTAAGTGTTGAAAATTAACTGAAATGTGATCCCTGTTGAACATGGGAGTGGGAATGGGAGAGGGAAGAGATGTATAATTTGGGACATGCTCAGGCTGACTTGCCCCAAGTGGTGGAGTTGGAAGCATACCAGGGGATTCCAATTCAATCCCATCGAGGTGGCATGTACCAATGCCATCTCACTGTTCCAGGTGATCAGTTTCAGTTCACAGTTGGTCATGGTGAAGGGACTGGGAGTCAAAGGGAGCACATAGACAAGTCTAGTACCTGCTAACACTAACCGATGGAGTAAATAAAGGGGAGAGTGATCCAACATGGGAAGTGAGATACTCAGCAGACTCATAGAATGGCAGATGTCCTAAATAGCACTCTGGCCTCAGAATCAGCCCTAAAGGCATTCGGAGCTGGCTGAAAAGCTCATGAGAGTATTTCAGGCATGGAAAGCCAAGACACTCTGGCAAAAGATCTCTGCGAGTGAGATCCCAGTGGAAAGAACAGGTCATCAAAGAAGGAGGTACCTTTCTCTGAAGGGAGGAGAGAACCTCCACTTTGACTATGACCTTGTCTAAACAAGATAAGAGTCGGAGAACTCAGAGGGCTTCCATAGCCTTGGAAACTCAATACTGGAGCATAGGGAGATTACTGATGCCATAGACAGGAGTGTCAATTGGTAAAGTCAACAACAGGAGTTACTGTGCACTTACTCCTCATGTAGGATCTCTATCCTTAATGTGCTGTACATTGAGATTTAATGCTATAACGAGTACTCAAACAATATATTTCACTTTGTGTTTCTATGGGGGTGCAAACTGTTGAAATCCTTACTTAATGCATACTAAACTGATCCTCTGTAAAAAAAAAAAAAAAAGAAATTATCAATTCCCAACTTGACTCTCACTGGGATTAAACATGACAATAGGTCTGCTCTGATTTCATCATCATTTAAAAAAATCATCTATTATTTTTCACTTTATGTTTCTGTGTGGGAGCAAACTGTTGAAATCCATACTTAATGTATACTAAGCTGATCTTCTGTATATTAAGATAATCAAAAATGAATCTTGATGTGAATGGAAGGGGAGAGGGAGTGGGAAAGGGGAGGGTTGTGGGTGGGAGGGACGGTATGGGGGGGAAGCCATTGTAATCCATAAGTCGTACTTTGGAAATTTATATGCATTAAATAAAAGTTTAAAAAAATAAATAAATAAATAAATAAATCTTAAAAAAAAAAGATATACTAAAAGCTAATTGCAAACAAAACAGCCTGGTACTACACAAAAATAGATGGATAGACCATTGGAACAGAACAGAAACCAGTCCAAACCTTTACAAGCAACTTATATTTGACCAAGGAGCTAAAACCAATCCCTAGAGCAAGGATAGTATCTTCAACAAATGGTGCTAGGAAAATTGGATCTCCACATGCAGAAGTATGATCTTACACCATACACAAAAATACACTCAACATGGATTAAAGATCTGAATCTATAACCTGACACCATCAAATTATTAGAGAATATTTGGGAAATCCTGCAAGACATTGGCACAGGCAGTCAAACCAAAATGAACAAATGAGATTATTTGAAATTTAGAAGCTTCTACACTGCAAAATAGACTTTCAGCAAAGTTAAGAGGCAATGGAGAGAATGGGAGAAATTATTTGCAAACTACACAACTGATAAAGGATTAATAACTAGAATCTATAAAGACATCAAGAAACTCCATAACAACAAAACAGACAACCAGTTAATAGATGAACAAAGTACTTAAAGAGACATTTTTCAAAAGAGGAAATGCAAATGGCCAACAAACATATGAAAAAAAATGTTCAAGATCACTAGTTGTCAGGGGAATGCAAATCAAAAACACTATGAGGTTTCACTTCAATCCAGTTAGAATGGTTTTCATACAGAAATCAACAAACAACAAATGCTGGCGAGGCTGTGGAGAAAAAGGTACTCTAATCCACTATGGAGGACAGTATGGAGACACCTCAAAAATCTGAATATAGACATAACATATGACCGAGCCATCCCACTCCTCAAAATTTATACAATGGAAATGAAATCAGTAATCAAAAGAGCTATCTGCACCTTCATGTTTATTGAAGCTCAATTCACAATAGCTAAGACATTGAATCAACCTAAATGCCCATCAACCGAAGACTGGATAAAGAAATTATGTGATATTCACACCACGATATACTACACAGTGGGAAAAGAAAAAGAAAAAAAGAAATCCAGTCACTTGCAACAAAATGGATCAATCTGGAAAACATAACGCTTAGTGAAATAAGCCAGTCCCAAATGGACAAATACCATATGTTCTCTCTGATCTGTGAGAACTAATAGATCAACTGTAATGAAATCTGTAGAAGTGAAAATCACACTTTGAGAAGAAATGACTTGAGCAGCCCTTGTCTTGACTGTCAAGGAACAGTTTCAATTTCTTTTTTTTTTTTTTGTCTTTTTATTCTTCATACTATTTTTTGAACTCTTTACTTAACATAGAGTTGTCAAACGGAAACTAAGAGAAACAATGATTTGATGAACCATTGTCCTGACTGTCGAAGAACAACTTCCTATTTTATTCCTTTAAGTATTTTTTTGTTCTACTTAATACCATTGGCTGAACTCTTTAATTAACACACAGTTATTCTTAGGGGTTTAAATTTAACTGAAAAGTGGTCCCTGCTAAATAAAAGAGTGGGAGTAAGAGAGGGAGGAGATGAACAGTTTGGCACATGTTCACTTGGACTTACACCTAATGGTAGAGCTAGAAACGTGCCAGGGGATTCCAATTGGATGCCATCTTACTAGACAAAGTGATCAGTTTCAGTTCATAATTGATCACAATGATAGGATTAAGTGTCAAAGGGATCACATAAACAAGACTAGTGTCTGCTAATAATAACTGATAGATTAAAAGGAAGAGAATGATCCAACATGGGAAGCAGACTCCTAGTATAGAAGATGCACTAACAGCACTCTGGCCTCAGAATAAGACCTTAAGTCATTTGGATCTGGCTAAAAAGCCCATGAGAGCTTCTCAGGCATGGAAAGCCAAGATACTGTGGCAAAAAAAAAAAAATGAATAAAAGATCTCTGTGAGTGAGATCCTAGTGGAAAGAACAGGCCATCAAAGAAGGAGGTACTTTTCTCTGAAGGGAGGAGAGAACTTCCACTTTGATTATGGCCTTGTTTAAATAAGGTTGGGGGGCCGGCACCATCACTCACTTGGTTAATCCTCCACCTGTGGCTCCGGCATCCCATATGGGTGCCGGTTCTAGTCCTGGTTGTTCCTCTTCCAGAATAGATCTCTGCTGTGGCCCGGGAGGGCAGTGGAGGATGGCCCAAGTGCTTGGGCCCCTGCACCCACATGGGAGACCAGGGAGAAGCACCTGACTCCTGGCTTCAGATCGGATCAGCACCAGCCATAGTGGCAATTTGGGGAGTGAACCAACGGAAGGAAGACCTTTCTCTCTGTCTCTCTCTCTCTCACTGTCTATAACTCTACTTGTCAAATAAATAAAAAAATTTTTAAAAATAAATAAATAAGTTTAGAGTTTCCACAGCCTTGGGAGCTCATGACAAGAGCCTCGGGGGATTACTGACATCATAAATAAGAGTGTCAATTGTTAAATTAACAACAGGAGTAACTGTACACTTGCTCCCCATGTAGGATCTCTACCCTTAATGTGTTGTACTATGCAAATTAATGGTAAAACTACTACTCAAACAGTATTTTATACTTTGTGTATCTGTGTGGGTGTAAACTGTTGAAATATTAGTATATACCAAGTTGATCTTCTGCATGCAGATAATTGAAAATGAATCTTGATGAAGAATGGATGGGAGAGGGAGCAGGAGATGGGGTGGTTGTGGGTGGGAGGGAGGTTATGTGGGGAAAAGCCACTATAATCCAAAAGCTGTACTTTGGAAATTTATATTTATTAAATAAAAGTTAAAAGAACATAGTTAACCATATATATACATATATATATGTATATATATATAATTCAATTGAAAATAGATCTCAGTAGAAAATAAGTGTGGGAATAAGAGAGGAAGGAGGAAGTTTGTAACTGTAAAGCTGTATGGATCTGTATGCATTCCTACAGACTTACTTCTAAGGGTACAGTTTAAAAACTTGTCATGGAACTCCAAATCACATTAAAATTTGATGGTAAAACTGCCATCTTTTGTTAAAGCAATCATATTAAGTGTTAAAGTGAACATATAGATAGAATTAAGTGTTAAAGAGATCATATAAATAGCATCGAGTGCCTGGTAATAACAATAGACAGAATTAAAAAGGAAAGAATGTCAAATATGGGAAGCAGTCCACAAAGCAGACTCATAGAATGGCAATCACTTTAAGTAACACTCTGGTCTCAGAATAAGCCCTTAAGGCATTCAGATCTGGCTGATAAGTCCATGAGAGCATTTCAGGTGTGGAAAGCCAAGACAATGTGGCAAAAAATGTATTACATGAAGGATCTCTGTTAGTGAGACTCCAGTGGAAAGAAGGGGCCATCAAAGAAGGATGTACTTTTCTCTGAAGGGAGGAGAGAACTTCTACTTTGCTTATGACCTTGTCTGAATACTGACAGTTTGTGGTCACAAAAGCTTTCCATAGAATCGGCAGCTCATGTCAAGAAACCTGGATGATCACTGACGTCATAAATAAGGGTGTTAATTGTTAAATTAACAATTGAAGTCCCTGTGAACTTACTCCCCAGGTAGGACCTCTTCCTTAATGAGTTGTACTATGAGAATTAATTGCAAAACTTGTTCCCAAACAGTACATTATATATTGGGGGGGGGGGGGTACAAACTGTTGAAATTTTTATAGTATAGAGCCGGTTTTCTGTATATAAAGTTAATTAAAATGAATCTTACTGAAGAATGTGATGGGAGTGGGAGTAGGAGGTGGGATGGGAGTGGGGGTGAGAAGGTGGGTATAAGGGGAAGAACCACATATTCCTAAAGTTGTACCTATGAAATTTCCATTCATTAAATAAAAATTTTTTAAAAAAATACAATGAAGTTTCACCTCACTCCAGTTAGAATGGTTGTCATACAGAAATCCAGAAACAACCAATCTAATCCACTATTGATGGGGATGTAAACTGCTGCAGCCACTGTGGAAGACGGTATGGAAATATCTCAGAAATCTAAATATAGACCCACAATATGATCCAGCCATTCTACTCCTGAGAATTTACCCAAACCAAAGGAAGTCGGTACCTGAAGTTATCTGTACCCTCATGTTTATTGAAGCACATTTAAAAATAGCGAAGATATGGGATTAACCCAGGTGTCCATCAATTATTGACTGGATAAAGAAATCATGGTGTATATACATTATGGAGTACTACTCAGCTATAAAAAAAATGAAATCCTGTCTTTTGAAATAAGATAGACACAACTGGAAACGTGAAATAAGCCAGTCCCAAAAAGACAGATATCAGATGCTTTCTCTAATTTGAGGTAATTAATAGAGTACCTAAAAAACATTGTTTAGAATTGAAATGAACATCTTGAGATCCAATGATTATTTATAGCTCTTCTCTCTTTTATGTTGAGGAACAATGTTTTTTTTTCTTCATACTATTTGTTGCACTCTTTTACTTAGTGTATTGTTAACTATATGATCAGTAAGTAAACTGAAAATAGATTTTTGTAAAAATTAAGAGTGGGAATGTGAGAGGCAGGAGGAACAAAGATTGGGACGTGGGTGGAAGGAAGTGTGGGGGGAAGTATCATTACATTCCTAAATCTGTATATATGAAATTATGAAACTTGAATAACATATAAAATTTCAAAAAAGAAAAAAAACTATTAACAGTCTCTAAAGGACAGAATTTTACCAGTTATAGTCATGAAATGAAAGGAATACTGATAGTAGCTGATAGAGAAATGTAGTTGGGAGGCTGGCACTGTGGCATAACAGGAGTCATAGTCAGCAGTGCCAGCAATCCATGTGGAGAACAGTTCAAATCCTGGTCACTCCACTTGTGATCCAGCTCCCTACTGGTGTGCCTGGGAGGGCAGCAAAGAATAGTTCAAGTTCTTGGTCTCTGCACCCATGTGGGGGACCCAGAGGAAGCTCCTAGCTCCTAGCTTCAGCCAAACCCAGCCCTGGCCATTGTGGCCATTTGGGAAGTAAACCAGCAGATAGAATCTCTCTGTCTCTCTCTTTCTCTCTCTGGCTCTTGCTCTCGCTCTCTCTTGCTCTCGCTCTCTCTCTCAGGTTCTCCTTCTTTCTCTGTGACTCTACCTCTCAAATAGATGAACAGATCTTTAAAGATAGAGAGAAAGGTAGTTGATAAGATTTTTCTTTTATTGAACTTTGTACATAAAATCATGACAGTAAAAACAATTAAAATTAAAACCAAATAAGTATTACAGAACAAGAAACACAAGTAACTGATGAATATATTAATTGAACATTTTTTCAAAAAAAGAAACATACTTATTAATCTGTAGTACTAATGCTGTAGTCTATTAAGTAAATTTAATAAAGCCAAAACATCTGCTCACAGTTTACCACTGATAAATATTTTATTTTCTTGAATAATTTTTCAGTTTTAAAACAAAGATGAATGATTTTAGAATTTCATTTTTAATTTTATTTTTAATTCTAATTTTAATTAATGTTTAACAGATTTAATGAGATCTGTAGATACAATTCTAATAACATAATGAGATTCTCTTCCTCCCTCCCCCTCTCTTTCCCTCCTATTCTCCATTCTTCTCCCTTTCTTCCAGAAGAGATTCTATGTAGATTACAATTTGCAATGTACTAAAAAAATAATACACTTCACTTTGAGGTCTGTTTCATATCTTAAATTTTATACACAAAAATAATTTCCAGTGGACACACAGAATGACAGAACTGAAGTAACTTAGGTTCTCTGTCTTGTCAGGTCATGTACTCCTGTACTACTTGTGTCCCTGCATCCAAGTGCCCTGCCACAGGCCCCACATTCTACCTTTGCCAGGACAGGAACGTACCAGAAAGGTTGTAAGAGGAAGCAAAGGAACACTACTAATTAGAACACTATGCTGTTGACTGATTCAATCTTACCTGCTGCTCTCTTGGCTTTGATGGAAGGATGAAAGTTGCCTGCCTTAGCCCTTCCATTCAACAGCTTTGAGACTGAATAGGCAGTGATTCTGACAATGGCATGGCAGTCTGCTGCGCAGTAAGGGAACACTCAAGACCTCATACCAAAGCATCTTTTACTCAAGAAGACAAGGCTTAGTTAGGAATGGAAAGCTACTCGGATTCAACCCGGCTTCTAGAGTAGCCTTGGCACCTTCTAGAACTGTACTTCTCAAGCTTCACTCTGTGTGTGTGTGGGGGGGGGGGGGTGTTTGCAAATTACTGAGGGATTCTGATTGACTAGATCCCCAGGATAGGGTCTCAGATTTGCATTTCTACAAAATTCTCAGGTGATCCTGTTCTAGAATAATTTCATTTAACTGCCCATCTTTTTCATGATTTTTTCAGCAGCATCCAAGGGTTTAGAATGATCTCTGGATCTTGAGAGCCACCACTAAGGGACTAAAAACAAGCGGGAAAAAGAGGAACTATGAGATGGGACTAGTAAAGGGCTGAGACATCATCCACGTCACAGTTGTAAATGGTAGATTGAGTTTTCAAACATCAAAATAAGTGATCAGTAAGTATGGTTATAAATATTAATAAAAAAGTAAAGTTTCAAGTTTATCTTTTGATTAAGGATCCTTTGTTATCATATCAAGTGATTTCCATAAATAAAAACCAAATGAAGCTAATGAGTTCACAGACTATTCCATATTATTCTGTTTGTGAATTAATTATAAAGATCATTATAAGTGATTATTAGCATGTTACCTTTAGGTGATTTCTCATTATAGAATGTCCATATGCTAGAAAAGTCTAAATTAATTTGCAGTTTATGAGTATTTACATGCTAATGTAAGTATTGATTTTTTTATAAAATTTTAACATTGCAGTTTAATGTATATTTGGTATTCCTCCAACTATATAGGTTAAAATAACTTCTAGATTATTTGTGATAAAGTCCATCTGCTTGATGCAATGTAGAGCTTTCAAAGTCATTTCTTTGGTCTAGATTTCAGAATCAATCCCTTAGTATTCTTACTTCTTCCTTCCCTGCAAGGTAACCAATTTAAGTGAAATAAAGCGATTTTTAATGGAATAGACTGTTCAAATGACCCTATTTCCTGAAGAGGGCATTTTCATGAATATTTATTTAATCTCTTTTACTTTTCTCAGGTTTTATTTTAAATTATGCTCACCAGGATAACCTCAGGAGTTGAGAAATCTATTTTTTTCATGATGGCATTGAATAATAAACATAAACCTGTTGCACAAGTTTCTAAGATATTACTACAACTTGCTTGTAAAACATTCATATAATGCCATCCAGCTACAAACAATATATATGCTTAGTCTTTTCTTTAACTATCTTAAAAGCAGAGTAAAAAATAAGGAACACAGAAATGATAGAAAAGATTGGCAACATCAAATAAATACTGTTTGCAAAACTATTACAATGCAAAATATTGAAGTGGGATAAAAGGCATATATACTGGATATACCTTTTTGGTTCTCTGAAATACATAAACATGTGCATAAAAAGTTGGAAGATTGCTCATTTCATAGGGAGAGTATGTTAAATATTTATTCTAGCTTGGGAAGAAATAACTCATTTGAAGCTTTACTTATTGTTTTTTAATCATAAACACTAAAATATTTATTTAGAATCTAATTTGTACATGTTTTGAATGAAATAAAATGGTGAGTAAATTTAGCCTGTGATGAATCTTTTACCAGAAGATCACATTGTTTGAAGAGTGAAAGGAAGGGTAGGGGAATGGATTTCCTAACAGATATTCTTATTCCTCCGAGTTCTAATAAAGAAGATAGAAATTAATACAGCCTTTGGAAAACAGTATATAGGTTCAAAAGAACTAAAAATAGACTACCATATGATTCAGCAATCACACAAGAGAAATGAAATCCATCTGTCAAAGAGACATCTGCACTTCCATGTTTATTGCAGCACTATTCACAGCAGCCTGGAAATGGAAACAACCTAACTATGATCTACACCAATTAATGATAAAGAAAATATGGTATATATACATATGGAATGTTAAGAAAGCATGATTTCTGGTCACTTGCAATAACATGGAGAAAATTGAAGGACATTATGTTAAATGAAATAAACCAATCATAGAAAGACAAATATCACATATCACTCATGTGGAGTCTTAAAAATAAGCGACTTCATAGAAGTTAAAAATGGTACAGGACCAGAGCTGTGATACAGCAGGTTAAGCAACAGCTTGATATTCTGGCATCCTGTATTTGAGTGCCTGTTGAGTCCTGGCTGCTCTGCTTCAGATCCAGCTTCCAGCTAATGTGCTTGGGAAGGCAGAGCAGAAGATGCCCCATGTATTTGGTTGCCTGTCACGCATATGGGAGACCAATATGGGGTTGTGGGATCCTGGGTTCAGCCAGGCCTAGACTTGAAAATTGTTGCCATTTGGAGCATGATTCAGCGGATGAAGGATCTCTCTCTCTTTCTCTGCCTCTCACTCTTGCTCTGTCTCCCTTTCAAATAAATAAATTTTAATTATATATCAATTACAGAGAGATACAGATACGTAAAATGATGATTACCAGAGGCTGGACAGGTACATAGAGAGGAATGGGAAAAGGTTGATTGATTGATACTTAGATAGGAGCAAGACATTTTGAGCTTCTATTGCATAGCAGGGGGATTACAGATAGTGTAAATATATTGTATATTCCCCTATTTTAAAAAATATAGAAGGTAAGACACTGGATGCCTTTACTATAAGGAAATGTTAAATACTTTGTAATGATAAACATATGTACCTTGATTGGTTATTATATAATGTATGCATGTGATGAAGCATCACATAAAATTTTTATGCCTATTAAATTTTAATAAAAGGCAAAAATTCAATAAAGTAAAGAAGATAGAAAAGGTTTAGGGGCTGGAGCTGTGGCATAGCAGGTAAAGCTGCCACCTGCAGTGCCAGCATTTCATATGGGTGCCAATTTGAGTCCTGGCTGCTCCACTTCCAATCCAGCTCTCTGCTGTGGCCTGGGAAAGCCGTGGAAGGTGGCCCAAGTCCTTGGGCTCCTGCATCTGTGTGGGAGACCTGGAGTCTCCTGGATCCTGGCTTCAGATCAGCACAGCTCCAGCTGTTGTGGCCATCTGGGGAGTAAACCAGTGGATGGATGGGTCGCTCTTTCTCTCTCTCTCTCTCTTTCTGCCTCTCCTTCTCTCTCTATGTAACTCTGCCTTTAAAGTAAATAAATAAATCTTTTTAGGAAGTTTTAAAATTCATGATTCTATTTCTCTAATTTTATGACAGCTCTCACTTTTTACATTTCTTTTTTTAACTTTTATTTAGTAAATATAAATTTCCAAAGTACAGTTTATGGATTATAATGGCTTTCCCCCACCCCATAACTTCCCTCCCACCCGCACCCCTCCCATCTCCTGCTCCCTCTCCCATTCCATTCACATCAAGATTCATTTTCAATTCTCTTTATGTACAGAAGATCAGTTTAGTATATATTAAGTAAAGATTTCATCAGTTTGCACCCACACAGAAACACAAAGTGTAAAATACTGTTGCAGTACCAGTTATAGCATTACTTCACATTGGACAACACATTAAGGACAAATCCCACATGAGAAGTAAGTACACAGTGACTCCTGTTGTTGACTTAACAATTTGACGCTCTTGTTTATGGCGTCAGTAATCACCCTAGGCTCTAGTCAGGAGTTGCTAAGGCTACGGAAGCCTTTTGAGTTTGCCGACTTCGATCTTATTCCGACAGGGTCATAGTCAAAGTGGAAGTTCCCTCCTCCCTTCAGAGAAAGGTACCTCCTTCTGTGATGGCCCCATTCTTTCCACTGGGATCTCACTCACAGAGATCTTTCATTTAGGTCTTCTTCTTCTTCTTCTTTTTTTTTTCCAGAGAGTGTCTTGGCTTTCCATGCCTAAAATAGTCTCATGGGCTCTTCAGCCAGAACCGAATGCCTTAAGGGCTGATTCTGAGGCCAGAGTGCTGTTTAGGACATCTGCCATTCTATGAGTCTGCTGTGTATCCCGCTTCCCATGTTGGATCGTTCTCTCCCTTTTTGATTCTATCAGTTAGTATTAGCAGACACTAGTCTTGTTTGAGTGATCCCTTTGACTCTTAGACCTATCAGTGTGATCAATTGTGAACTGAAATTGATCTCTTGGACTAGTGAGATGGCATTGGTACATGCCACCTTGATGGGATTGTATTGGAATAAATATTAAAAAAAATTTAACACTAGATTAGAGGATGCTAATTTATTTTTTAGATTTATTTATTTATTTGAGTGGCAGAATTACAGAGAGGGAAGGCAGAGAGAAAGGTCTTCCATCCATTGGTTCACTCCCCAAATGGCTGCAACACCCAGGGCTGGGGCAGGCCAAGGTCAAGAGCCAGGAGCTTCTTCTTAGTCTCCCACATGGGTGCAGGGGCCCAAGCACTTGGTCCATCTTCCACTGCTTTTCCAAGCACATTAGTAAGGAACTGTGTAGGAAGGAGAGCGGCCGAAATTTGAACCAGTGCCCATATGGGATGCTAGCAATGCATAAAACAGTTTAACACTCTGTGCCATATCATTTTATGCACACTACAGAATACTACTTGACTTTAAAAAAATGAATTTCTGTCTTTTGCAACAAATGGATGCAACTAGAAAACATTATACTTAGTGAAATAAGCCACTTCCCCAAGGATAGATATCATATGTTTTCTCTGATCTGGGGTAACAGAGTACCTAAAATGTAATGTATTGGAGTGCAATGGACATTTTGAGATTTGATTACTGTCTACAGCCCTTGTCTCTACTATTGAAGAACAGTGTTTTTTCTTTATACTATTTGCTGAACTCTTTATTTAGTGTAAGGTTAACTTTACAAGTATAAAGTAAATTGAAAATAAATTCTTCATAAAAATTAAGAGTGGAAGGAAAGGAAGGAGGAAGAAGGGTTGGAGCATGGGTGAGAGGGAAAGTATGGTGGGAGGTATCACTATGTTCTTAAATCTGTATATAAGAAATACATGAAACTTGAATACTTTAATTAAAAGAATTTTTTTTAAAAAAGTGCTCCTCAGTATGATAAGCTCTGGTTGGGGCCATCCTATCTTGCCCCTAGAACCACTGTCAGTGAAATTCCTTTTCCATGTGTCTTGGTTTAAACTCAACTCACCTTCCTCAGAACCAATGTCATAAATGGTTTTTGATAACATGAGTTGTGAGACTGCGAACATAACTTTGAACAATTTTACCAATAGAGGTGTCCTGAGCAAACATAAAAATTTGGCACATAACCTGTACATAATTTGGGATCCCCTAAATTATTTAACATTTCCTTTTACCTTTTCTGTACTTTCTATAGATTAAATGAAATGCCCAGTGAATAGTGTCTAGCATCATGCTTGATATACAGAATAAAATAGAAGTTTCCTGTCTCTCTTCCTTATCCTCACCTCTCTCCAACTAAAAGTCCCTGAAACTGATGGCTGCTTGAATCTGATTGTCATTATATTAAATATTCCATCTACCAATCTTAGGTTGTAGAGCCAGAAATTTCAAATGTAAATCTTAGAGATGTCATTTACTACCTGTAAAAGTCACAATTGTGCTACATTTTCTCATTAGTAAAACAAAAAAATAACCAACCCTACCCCATGGGGCTGTTGTGAAAATCAAATAGGATAATATAAGTCAAAATGCTTTATGAACCAGTTAGGGTAACAATTATTGTGAGAGAAAGCAGAAAACTAATTCGAAATTCAAAAGTAGGTAGCTCATAAAGCCCCATTAGAATATTCAGTAGTGCAAAAAATAAAATAAAATGAAAATTCACCCCTAAGCAAATTTCTGTCTTCATTTCTTTCTCCAGAAAGCCAAATATAAGTGAGAAGGCAGCTCTAGCACCAACTAAAACGCAATATGGAGCCAGATTCATTTCAATGCAAAACCCAGAATCAAATTGCTATTTCTCTTTACCTTGATATTCCTTTCTCAGTACTGTGGATAAGGGCCACAGGCATTAAGTCTGGTTCACCTTGAAATTTCCCATCAACTTTCAAAAGTAACCAAAGCACAGCAGACTGTGCTTATTTTGTTCATAGGTGTAAGATCACAAGAAAATTGCCTTAGTTTTTCATTGAAAAAACCCTCAGGTTCTTAGTTGACTATAAATTTAATATAATCTTACTCTGTAGAACATCTCCAAATAATACTAATAGCAACAATACCAATTGCAATGACAATAGTTAACAATCACTGGGCACTTACCATATGCCAGGCATCATTTAAAGAACATGTGCTCCCAGATATTTAGCATCCTGGGCACAAACCACTAAATGTCAGTGGTGACTCTTCCCTAGACATATTCCCAAAACATTTCTATCCATTTCTCAATCCTCTTTGTGGGTTAGCAGACTCCGTTTTGAGAATGAAATTATAAGGAGAATGGCAAAACAGTTTCTTAGATTTAAAAATTATGAATTTTAGGTGTTTGTTCATAATTCATCTGATAAATGTTTATTGGCACATTCTTTTTGATAGGCAACAGACTAGGTGTCACTGGGCCTCACAGATGAAATGCATACAATCCATGTACTGTTTACAATGCATAAAGAGGAGTATGACACAAACAGAAGTAACACTTTGAAAGAAAGTGCCAAGTGACATGTGGCTGTAAGTATTGTGATATGATGGGTTAAGATACTGTTTGAGATATCAGCATCCCATATTGGAGTGCTGGTTCAAGTCCCAACTGTCCCACTTGCCATCAAGCTCCCTGCTAATTCACTTGAGAATGCCATGGATGTTGGCCCAGGTACTTGGGCCCCTGCCACCCACCTGTGAGACTCAGATGAAGTTCTAGGCACTGTCCCAGACCAGACTGGCCATTGTGACTACCTGGGGAGTGAAGAAGTGAGTAGAAGAACTCTCTCTCTCTCTCTCTGACACACACACACACACACACACACACACACTTGCTCTCTCACTGTATCTTTCTGCCTTTCAAATAAATAAATATTTTTTTTCAAAATCAGAAAATAACATATAGCATAAAACATGTTCAAATTAAAATGTTATTGCACCCCAGGATAAAGGGGTCATTGCTAACTGCAGAGAGACCCAAAAATGTGCCATTGAAAAGATATGACTTGACAGGAGCCAAGATGGCAGAATAGTGAGGGCGCACACTGATAGTCTGGGAAAAGATAGTTTAACAAAAGTGGAGTTACTGTAGCCTCAGGAAAAGGCTAGGGAAAAAATTACAGAGGAAACTCTTCTGGATCTAGTGGATGTGACACAGAGGACCTACCGGGAGAGCAAGGACGCCCACAGCGCGGAAGCCAAGGCACGGGAGCTGAGGTGCAGAAGCCGAACCAGGGAAGCCAAGCTGCGGAAGCCAAGCCACGGAGTCTGCACACCAGCGCTGGAAGGGGAGGTGAGACAAATCCTCGGTAACCTGAGTCATTGGCGGGGAAAGGCAGAAAGAGTCTAGAGGGAATGAGGCTTGAGCTCCACTGGGGAAAGTTCACCAGGCTGACTGGAGGAGAGAAAAAAAATGAATAAATAAGGGGAAACTGCACAGACACTAGCCTCTCTCTACACGCACCTTACAAAGACAAGCAAGACAAAGAACACGCGCCACTTTGGACATACTTAAGTGGTGCCCACCATCAGCCAAGCAGAAAAACATGACTCTGCTGGGGAGAAATAACTGGAGGTTAGAACCTAGTGAAAGTGTGGAGCTAACGAACTGAGACTGTGAAAATCTAAGCTTGGGTGGGAGAACTCACCGAGTACACAAACTTGGTAACCTTGGCAACCCAGTGAGAGACTGCTGAGAAATTGAAGACCACACTGAGGGGTGCATAGACCCTTTGTGTGGTCCTTGGGGTAGAGCAGACTAATACCAACAGGGGCCAGATTTCATAAATCAACTACCCTCAATTCCACTCAGCTGTGTGGAATTACTTCCCTTCTGAGTCAAAAAAAAAAAAAAATGACAGAGAGAGAGAGAGAGAACAAACTGGGTGATTCACTTTTGGCACACCCTTAACCCTGAAGAACCAAACAGAGCTCTCTGGCCACACCCATCACAGCCTCTAAGGATTCATCAAAAGCAGACAGTCAACTTAATCTATAGTCATAGTATAATGAGAAAAAAACACCACAGTGAAGAAACCAAAGAATATCTCCACAATGCCAAACAAACTCAGAAACCAAGGAAACAAGAACAAGGAAGACACTACAACGCCCCCAAATGATAAAGACACCCCAATTCCAAATTATGAAGATGACAAGATAGAAGAAATGCAAGAAGCGATCTCAAAAAAATGATAATAACATTAAGAAGTTCTCAAAAACAAATTATTGAACTACAGAAATCCTTACTGGACAGCATAGAAAATTTCTCTTGAGAAAATGAAATATTCAGAATAAGAAAGGGAAGAGATGTGCAATTCGGGACATGCTCAAGCTGACTTGCCTCAAACGGTGGAGTTAGAAACATACCAGGGGATTCAAATTCAATCCCATCAAGGTGGCATGTACCAGTGCCATCTCACTAGTCCCAGTGATCAATTTCTGTTCACAATTGATCGTAATGATAGGACTAAGAACCAAAGGGATCACATAAACAAGAATAGTGTCTGCAAATATTAGCTGATAGAATCAAAAAGGGAGAGAATGATCCAACATGGGAAGTGAGATACACAGCAGACCCATAGAATGGCAGATGTCCTAAACAGCACTCTGGCCTCAGAATCAGCCCTTAAGGCATGCGGATCCGGCTGAAATGCCCACGAGAGTATTTCAGGCATGGAAAGCCAAGACACTCTGGGGGAAAAAAAAACCTAAATGAAAGATCTCTGTGAGTGAGATCCCAGTGGAAAGAATGGGTCATCAAAGAAGGAGGTACCTTTCTCTGAAGGGAGGAGAGAACTTCCACTTTGACCATGGCCTTGTCTAAATATGATCAGAGTCAGTGAACTCAGGGGGCTTCCATAGCCTTGGCAGCTCATAACAAGAGCCTAGGGGATTACTGATGCCATAAACAAGAGTGTCAATTTGTTAAGTCAACAATAGGAGTCACTGTGCACTTACTCATCATGTAGGATCTTTGTCCTTAGTGTGCTGTACATTGAGATTTAATGCTATAACTAGTACTCAAACAGTATTTTTCATTTTATGTTTCTGTGTGGGAGCAAACTGTTGAAATCTTTACTTAATGGATGCTAAACTGCTCTTCTGTATATAAAGAGAATCGAAAATGAATCTTGATGTGAATGGAAGGGGAGAGGGAGTGGATAAGGGGAGGGTTGCGGGTTGGAGGGACGTTATGGGGGGGAAGCCATTGTAATCCATATTCTGTACTTTGGGTATTTATATTCATTAAATAAAAGTTAAAAAAAGAAATGCAAAAAAAAGAAAAAAAAGAAAATGAAATATTAAGGAGGAAGCAAAATGAAATGAAGCAACTAGTAGAATAGGAAAGTGTGATAGTGACAAGAAACCAACATGAAATGAATAATTCAATAGATCGAGTGACAAACACATTAGAGCGCCTTAAAAACAGAATGAGTGAGGCAGAAGAGAGAATATAGGACTTAGAAGTAGAGCACAGGAAAGTATACATTCAAACCAAAGAAAAGAAGAGGAAATTAGAAATCTAAAAAATATTGTTGGGAATCTAGAGGATACTATTAAAAAACCCAACATTCAAGTTCTAGGAGTTTCTGAAGGCATGGAGAGGGAGAAAGGATTAGAAGGCCTTTTTGGTGAGATACTAGCAGAAAATTTCCCAGGTTTGGAGAAGGACAGAGACATCTTAGTACAGGAAGCTCATAGAACCCCTAGTAAACATGACCAAAAGAGATCCTCACCATGACACGTTGTAATCAAATTCAACACAGTGAAACATAAAGAAAAGATCCTAAAATGTGCAAGAGAGAAACATCAGATTACTCTCAGAGGATCTCCAATTAGACTCACAGCAGACTTCTCATCAGAAACCTTAAAAGCTCAGAGGGAATGGCGAGACATAGCCCAGGTACTAAGAGAGATAAACTGCCAGCCCAGAATATTATATCCTGCAAAGCTCTCATTTGTGAATGAAGGTGAAATAAAGACCTTTCATAGCAAACAGAAATTGAAAGAATTTGTCGCCACTCGTCCAACCCTGCAAAAAATGCTTAAAGATGTGTTACACACAGAAACACAGCCATCAGTATGAAAGAAGGTAAAGGAAGAAAACATCCCAGTAAAAGATCATAGGAAGCTTAAAGCATATACTAGAAAATATCTTTGGGAAAATGGCAGGGCAAAGTTACTACTTACCAATAGTCACATTAAACGTGAATGGCCTGAACTGTCCAGTTAAAAGACACAGACTGGCTGAATGGATTAAGGAACAAAACCCATCTATTTGCTGCCTAAAAAAAAAACACATCTTTCCAATAAAGATGCAGGCAGACTGAAAGTGAAAGGTTGGAAAAAGATATTCCATGCCAACAGAAATGAAAAAAAGCAGGTGTAGCCATATTAATATAAGACAAAATAAACTTTAATACAAAAACTGTTAAGAGAGACAAAGCGGGACACTATATAATGATTAAGGGTTCAATTCAACAGGAAGGTGTAACTATTATCAATGTATATGCACCTAATTACAGGTCACCGGTTTATTTAAAAGGTATGTTAAGGGACTTCAAGGGAGACTTAGATTCCAATACAATAGTACTGGGGAACTTCAATACTCCACTCTCAGATATAGATCAACCAGACAGATCAGCAAGGATACAGTAGATTTAAATGACACTATAGCCCAAATGGATCTAACAGATATATACAGAACTTTTCATCCTATACTTAAAGAATTTACATTCTTCTCAGCAGTGCATGCAACCTTCTCTAGGATTGACCACATACTAGGCCATAAAGCAAGTCTCAGCAAATTTAAAAGAATTAGAATCATACGATGCAGCTTCTCAGACTACAGTGGAATGAAGGTGGAAATTAGCAACTCAGGAATCCCTAGAGAGTATGCAAAACATGAAGACTGAACAACATGCTCCTGAATGAACACTGAGTCATAGAAGAAACCAAAAGAGAAATCAAAAACTTTCTGGAAGTAAATGAGGATAACAACACAACATATCAATACTTACAGGATACGGCAAAAGCAGTGTTGAGAGGCAAGTTTATAGCAATAGGTGCCTACATCAAGAAATTGGAAAGGCACCAAATAAATGAGCTTGAAACGCATCTCAAGGATCTAGAAAAACTGCAGCAAACCAGACCCAAATCTAGTAGGAGAAGAGAAATAATTAAAATCAGAGAAGAAATCAACAGGATTGAATCAAGAAAAAATTACAAAAAAGCAGCCAAGCTAAGAGCTGGTTTTTTGAAAAAATAAACAAAATTGACACCCCATTGGCCCAACTAACTAAAAAAAGAAAAGACCCAAATCAATAAAATCAGAGATGAAAAAGGAAATGTAACAGCAGACACCACAGAAATAAAAAGAATCATCAGAAATTACTACAAGGACTTGTATGCCAGCAAACAGGGAAACCTATCAGAAATGGATAGATTCCTGGACACATGCAACCTACCTAAATTGAACCAGGAAGACATCGAAAACCTAAACAGACACATAACAGAGACAGAAATTAAAATAGTAATAAAGGCCCTCCCAACAAAGTAAAGCCCAGGACCAGATGGATTCACTGTTGAATTCTACCAGACATTTAAAGAAGAACTAACTCCATTTATTCTCAAACTATTCAGAACAATCAAAAAAGAGGGAATCCTCCCAAATTCTTTCTATGAAGCCAGCATCACCTTAATCCCTAAGCCAGAGAAAGATGCAACTGTAAGAAAATTACAGATCAATATCCCTGCTGAACATAGATGTAAAAATCCTCAATAAAATTTCTCACCTATAGAACATAACAACACATCAGAAAGATCATCCACCCAGACCAAGTAGGATTTATCCCTGGCATGCAGGATGGTTTAATGTGCGCAAAACAATCAATGTGATACACCACATCAACAAATTGCAGATGAAAAACCATATGATTATCTCAATATATGCAGAGAAAGCATTCGATAAAATTCAACACCCTTTCATGATGAAAACTCTTAGCAAATTGGGTATAGAAGGAACATTCCTTAATACAATCAAAGCAATTTATGAAAAACCCATGGCCAGCATTCTATTGAATGGGGAAAAGTTGGAAGCATTTCCACTGAGATCCCAGACAGGGATGCCCACTCTCACTACTGCTATTTAACATAGTTCTGGAAGTTTTAGCCAGAGCCATCAGGCAAGAAAAAGAAATTAAAGGGATACAAATTGGGAAGGAAGAACTCAAACTATCCCTCTTTGCAGACGATATGATTCTTTATTTAGATGATCCAAAGAACTCTACTTAGAGACTATTGGAACTCATAGAAGAGTTTGGCAAAGTGGCAGGATATAAAATCAAGGCACAAAAATCAACAGCCATTGTATACACAGGCAGTGCCATGGCTGAGAAAGAACTGCTAAGATCCATCCCATTCACAGTAGCTACAAAAACAATCAAATACCTTGGAATAAGCAAAGGACATTAAAGATCTATATGATGAGAATTACAAAATCTTAAAGAAATAAATAGAAGAGGATACCAAAAAATGGAAAAATCTCCCATGCTCATGGATTGAAAGAATCAACATCATCAAAATGTCCATTCTCCCAAAAACAATTCATAGATTCAATGCAATACCAATCAAGATACCAAAGAAATTCTTCTCATTTGCAACAAAATGGAGGAATCTGGAAAACATCATGCTCAGTGAAATAAGCCAGTCCCAAAGGGACAAAATCATATGTTCTCCCTGATCCGTGACAACTAACTGTGTACCAAAAAGGAAAGCTGTTAAAGTGAAATGAACACTATGAGAAACATTGACTTGATCAGCCCTCACCCTGACTGTTGATGAAAAACTTAATACTTTATATCTCCTAGAATTTTTTGTTTGTTTGTTCTACTTAATACTTTTGGTTGAACCTGGTAATTAATACACAGTTATTCTTAAGTGTTGATACTTAACTGAAAAAATGATCCCTGTTAAATATAAGAATGGGAATAAGAGGGGGAAGAGATGTACAATTGTACAATTTGGGATATGCTCAAGTTGACTTGCCCCAAACAGTAGAGTTAGAAACATACCAGGGGATTCAAATTCAATCCCATCAAGGTGGCATGTACCAGTGCCATCTCACTCGTCCCAGTGATGAAATTCGGTCCACAATTGATCATAATGATAGGACTAAGAACCAAAGGGATCACATAAACAAGAATAGTGTCTGCAAATACTAACTGTAGAATTAAAAAGGGAGAGAATGATCCAACATGGGAAGTGAGATACACAGCAGACCCATAGAATGGCAGATGTCCTAAACAGCACTCTGGCCTCAGAATCAGCCCTTCAGGCATGCGGATCCGGCTGAAAAGCCCATGAGAGTATTTTAGGCATGGAAAGCCAAGACACTCTGGAAAAAAAAAATGACCTAAATGAAAGATCTCTGCGAGTTCTGCGAGTGAGATCCCAGTAGAAAGAACAGGTCATCAAAGAAGGAGGTACCTTTCTCTGAAGGGAGGAGAGAACTTCCACCTTGACCATGGCCTTGTCTAAATATGATCAGAGTTGGTGAACTCAAAAGGCTTCCATAGCCTTGGCAACTCATGACAAGAGTCTAGGGTGATTACTGATGCCATAAACAAGAGTGTCAATTTGTTAAGTCAACAACAGGAGTCACTGTGCACTTACTCCTCATGTAGGATCTCTGTCCTTAATGTGCTGTACATTGTGATTTAATGCTATAACTAGTACTCAAACAGTATTTTTCACTTTGTGTTTCTATGTGGGTGCAAACTTTTGAAATCTTCACTTAATATATACTAAACTGATATTCTGTATATAAAGAGAATTGAAAATGAATCTTGATGTGAATGGAAGGGGAGAGGGAGCGGGAAAGGGGAGGGTTGTGGGTGGGAGGGAAGTTAAGGGGGGGGGAGCCATTGTAATCCATAAGGTGTACTTTGGAAACTTATATTCATTAAATAAAAGTTAAAAAAAAAGAATAGATATGACTTAAGATTAAATTTTGAAGGCATGGTAGATTATGAATGAGTGTGAAAGGAACAGAATTCCAATCAAAAGTGCAACTTGAGCAAGATATAAATGTATAAAGGTATAAAATGTAGGATATTTTTACAATTATTATGTATGTATGTATATATGTATTTTCATTTATCTGAAAGACAGAGAGATGGAGACCTTCCATGCACTGGTTCACTCCACAAATGCCTGCAATAGCCAGGACTGCTCTAGGCTGAAACCAGGACCCTGGAACTCAATCTGTGTATCCCACATGTGTCAGAGTCCCAGATACTTGAGCCAATGCCTGCTGCCTCCATGATGTGTGTCAACCAGAACATGAATTTGAAGTGGAGAATCTGTGACTCAAACCAGGAACTTCAATATGAGATGAGGCAATCCCCAGATGGCATCTTAACCATTTCACCAAATGCCTGCCCCAAGGAGGATTGTGAGGTCAAGCTGCAGGGGTAAGAGAGGGTTACTGCACAATTTTAACAGAAGAGAGCCATGGAAAAGCTAAATACTGTGCTTTGGGTATTTTAACTTACTGCCTGGATTAGGATGAACTGAAATGAGCACAGTTTGGAGTTAGAGGCATAAGAGGAGAACCCTGCCTGTGTCCACAAAAACTAGCAAAAGTGGAATGCAGATGTAGACTCAGGAGATGTTACAAGATAGGCTCAACTCCTTGACATTGATTTGACATGAGGTTTTGAGCTTGAGTAAATTCACAGAGTTCCTTATTCAGCCAAAAATGATAGAATACTTACACCTACCTGTAAAAAGTAGGCAACAGAGATAAGACAATTGTTTCATACCCTGAGGTAGATGTAAGGGAGTTAATGTCAGATCCTAAAAAAGAAAGCCAATAAGAGGAGTAGACTTCATGGGGAAAGATAGATTCAATTATGGAAACCCGGAGTTTGACATATGGCTGAACATCCAGGAAGATTTACTCAATGAATAGATAGAACTTGTTACAAGCCAGCTGTACTACCTCCTTTGGGAAGGAATTTTATGACCATTTCATTCAACAAATATTTTTTGAAGCCATCTTTCTACTAATCAGTGAATGAGACTCTGGGAATACAAATATCTAAATGTGGATTCTCTGATTCTTATCTCTTTGACTTGCCCAATTCTCTTTAGCCTCAATCAGAATTCCATTTCCTCTCAGCTTGACTAACATATGAGTTAACCAGGCCCCTCCCTTCAGTTAAGCCTCTACAAATCTATTATCTACACAGGCATGAATGGTTTTCTAAAACATGAATCTGACCATATATCCCTCCCTTGCACAGCATCTTTCAGTGGTTTGCTGCAGCTTGAAGAATAAAGTTGAAATCATTCAACAGGACCCATAGCTCTTCACCTCTGCTCTCCTCTCCAGCGTCTACTTTCATGTTGGGCTTCAGATATTCGAACATGCCATAGTCTCTCGTACTGCCTAGGGGGCTGTACCTTCTTTGTGGACTATTCTATTTCCCTCTTCATTTGCCTGACCACTTTTCAACTTTCACTTACTAATTTAGACATCTCTCCTTAGACACCAAAATATAGACCAGATGTCCCTATAAATTGATTTCATAACACACCATATTTTTCCAATCATAGCAGATTGAACTACATTCTCATTGCCTGTTAACTCCTAAGTGCCTGTCTCTATTTAGATTGTAAGTATCAAAAGGAGTGGGGTTATCTTTACCTAATATTGCAAGTATTTGATAAATATTTTCTGAATGAGTGAAAATGGGTTACTGTTTAGCACATTTAAACACTATTTTTTCTATCAATATAAACTACTATATTTGGTATTACAGTATTCCTTTTAACAAGATTGTAACTATTTGTTAGGTATTTTTCTCTCCAATAAATCATGAAATTCTCTTTTTTAAAAAGATTTATGCATTTATTTTAAAATTCAGATTTAGAGAGAGAGGGAGAAACAGAGAGAGAGAGAGGAATCTTCCATCCAGATAGCCACAATGGCCAGGACTGGGCCAGGCCAAAGCCAGAAGCCAGCAGTTTTATCTGGGTCACCACATGGGTGGCAGGAGTACAAACACTTATGCCATTTTCTGCTGCTTTTCCTTGGCCATAGGAGGGAGCTGGATTGGAATTAGAGCTGCTGGGACATGAACCAGTGCCCATATGGTATGCTCATGTTGCAGAAGGAGGTTTTACTCACTATAGCACAACACCAGCCCAATCATGAACTCCTTGAAGTCAATGATTGCATTTTAAAGTCTCCATGTACACTATGACTTTGAGCCTGCTAAGAACTCAATGAATTTATGCTGAGTGAAAAGGTGAATGCAAGTCAGTACTTTATGTACACCATCTCTTATATTCACCCCAGCAGCCCTGTATTATATTATGGATGAAGCATCTAATGCTTTTGAACATATGAGCAAAGACTACGTTCTAAAGCTCTTAACTTAATAAATTCACATCATAAACTTCACCAAGGTCTTCAATCCAGTCATTTCCACGTCCTTCTGACAGATAATAATACCAGTACCTTTGGACAGATCATGAACGACTTTTGTAAGAACTGCTTGGGGGAGCAGTGTTGTGGTGTAGTGGGATAAGCCACTGCCTCCAATGCTAGCATCCCACATGGGTTCTGGATGAAGATCAGGCTGCTCTACTTCCCATACAGGTCCCTGCTGATGCACCTGTGAAAATAGCAGATGATGGCCCAGGTATTTGAGCCCCTACACTGACATGTGAAATCTGGAAGCAGTTCTGGGTTGTTGGTTTCAGCTGGCACAGCCCTGGCTACTGCAGCCATTTGGGGAGTAAATCAGCAGACCCAAGATCTCCCTCTCTGTCTTTCTCACTCTGTAACTCTGCCTTTCAAATAAATAAAATATAAATCTTAATATGTAAAAAAAATTGAACTGCTTAGGATGTGAGTTAAGCATACAGATTCCTGAGTTCCACACAGAACACCTAAATAAAGATTTTATGACTGGGAAGTTTGAGAAGTACTAGAATAAAAGAGTAAAAGAATTCTCACTCACACTGACCTGAAAGCTTCATTTCCTGTAATGTAACAGAAATCTGAACAGTTGTCCTTGACAGAATTATAATCACATCTGTTCTCAGGAATATCTATTTTAGGATCTAGACATATTTCAATTACCAGTTAAAGAAAAAACTTTCAAAAAGCTGCATTTCTTGAGCACTTCCTGCATAAACATTGTTCTCTCTTTATTCTCCAAGGCAACCACATTTTTGACATTATTTAGTAATGCGTTTGCCCCTTCCAGGAGCATAATTGATCTTTGATAGGATACAAAGCTTATGCTGGGAAAAGCAGATATTTACTGTCTAAGTATATTCATATATAGAAAGACACAGCTGATGAGACAAAGGCTACCAGATTAATAGGTCTCCAAAAAATGAGACAACTTAGCTCATTATGAGTTCTGCTAAGCAAGACATTTGAGATTTTATTTTGAGGTCCAGAATTTAAAATATAGTTGGTACTACTTAATATTCAAATTGTCCTGTTCATATTAGTTGATATACTTAGGACAAAATGTAATTATGGAACTGGCTGTGAAGTTCATTTATCTGTCAACACTACATGTTTCTTTATTTTTTTAAGGATTGATGTATTTATTTGAGAGGCAGAGTTACAGAGAAAGAGAGGGAGAGACAGAAAGGAAGGTCTTTCATACATTGGTTCACTCTCCAAATGGCTGAGTCAATCTAAAGCCAAGTGCCAAGAGCTTCTTCCAGGACTCCTACTTGGTTGCAGGGGCCCAAGCATTTGGGCCATCTTTCCCTGCTTTCCCAGGCCATTAGCAGGGAGCTGAATTGGAAATGGAGTCCATATGGAATGTTGGCACTGCAGGCAGAGGCTTAGCCTATGCCACAGCACTGGCCCCTGCAAGTTTCACTGTGTAAAAACATACCATTTTGTTCTTTATACATTTGAATAAGACATGAGAGTAACACCTCTTTGTAGTTGGAAATTCGTAGGTCAGAAAACTTTGCACCACATTTCTATGAACTGTAATCTTGAGAATGTCATCATGCCATTCAGCTTCCTCATCTATAGCATGAGTGAGCTCATGTGAGCATGAATGTGAGAAAAAAAAATCCTGAGATATTTCAAGAAAAAGATAATGTTATTAGGGGAAAATTAAGATATCTCGGATTTGAAGAATGAGTTAGAAAAGGCCTCTTAAAGGTAAGGGACATGAATGAATCATGGAATCTCCATACTAGTTCATACAACCCACAATGTGTCTCATAAATCAACAATGCAGTCCTTTTGTCTACAAATTCAAAATTTTAAATTCTAGAGAAGCAGTTTATTGACCCATTCATCTTGCAGGGTGATTGACAAAAATATCATATCCAAAGTTTAGAAAGATATGAAAGAATTATAGAATGTATTAGCAATGTCCACAACAGATAAGGTATTTATAAACAGAATATGCCAGGAACTCCTACTATATCTCCAGTGAACAAAAATAAATAATTCCAATAAAAAATGGATAAGAGTAATGGACTGGTAATTGTAGAAGAGGATATCCAAAAATTCATAAAACATATGAAGACATGGTAACACATTCTAGTAATCAAAGAAATGCAAATTAAAGTCACTATAAGAAGCAAATCAGGAAAACTTACATCCCCAAGAAACTCAGACAGAATTCCTAAGGGGACATGTACAAATACATTCGCTGCAGTGTTATATGTGGAGGCAAACCTATTCATCCATTACTGGGAGAGTACAGGTACAATGCTTTCAATGCATACCAGGGAGTATAATACACAGTGAAAAACAACACGTTGACTGTTATAGCAACATGCATGAATTTAAAGGCACTGCACAGGGTGAAAAAATGGATACAGAAATTATATATATGTGTGTGTAAATAATTCATGTATGCTTATTAAAACTGGATAATTATAAATCAATAATACATATTTTATAAGAATGCATGCAAACTAAAATATATGTGCTATGTTAGAAAGTTTGCTTACTAGGGGGGAAGAAGCTGGGAATAGAGGGCTCAGCATTTGACACAGTGTTTAAGACACCACTTGGTATGCCTACATCCCATATTAGAGAGTCTGGGTTTCAATCTTCACTCCTCTTCCAATTCAGCTTCCTGCTAATGTGTAAGTGGGAGGCAGCATGATGGCTCAAATACTTGGACCATACCAACCACCTTGGATACCTGATTGAGTTCTGGGCTCCTGACTTTAGCCTGGTCCAAGCCTGGCTATTTCAGGCACTTGGGAAGTGAATCGACAAGATGAAAAGCTTCACCAGTCTATCTCTATCTTTCTCTATTTCTCTTCCTTTCTCTCTTTCTCTCTTTCAAATGAAATAAAATAGTAAATAAATAAAAAATTTTAAAAGGAAATTTGGAATGGTGATGAAGTGTAATTATTAAATAAATGAAACCAGAGAGGGGACTTGTATGGTTTACAGATGACAATGTACCATGAGATAAGTAATTAGCTATACGAGTCATCTTACAACTCTATGTTTCTCTGTTTTACTAGAGAGACTGGTAAAAGAAATTAATCAATTTAAATGTATTATCTTGATTATACAAGAAAGAATCTAAGCAAGAGAAATAGAAGTTGGATTTGAACATCTATTAAAGGCAGCTACTCTCATCTTTTAGAACAAATTTTTGATCTACTAGCCTTTCTGCTATTCTAATACATTTATAGTATCATTCTTTTACTAGCACAATTTTCTATAACCTCACTTGAATGTCTTATTTTACCTGTAGAACTGTGTAACATGTTCTTTCCAGCCTTACCTATCCTTACATTCATACTTACTTTTATGTCCATGCCATTGACTGATTCAACTTTCAATCTCAATTTCTGAAAACCTTTGAGTTCTTTACCTTATATCACTCACACATGAGCTTGACCATATCTTAGACCCTTTTGTCACCAGGGTTTCTTCTTTGGAAGTCTCTAAGAAATTCTTTATAGGGTATGCAACCACCTCATTGCATTCACTAAAGCCTGCCACTTTCTACATTCAACCAGCTTAAGGACTCTATAATCAAATAATCAAACAGATTATTAGGAAACTTAATTGACATTACCCCTTGATACCATAATCGATAGTTCTTTAAAATCTAAAATCTCTCAGGCCGGCGCCACGGCTCACTAGGCTAATCCTCCGCCTAGCAGCGCCGGCACACCGAGTTCTAGTCCCGGTCGGGGCGCCGGATTCTGTCCCGGTTGCCCCTCTTCCAGGCCAGCTCTCTGCTGTGGCCAGGGAGTGCAGTGGAGGATGGCCCAGGTGCTTGGGCCCTGCACCCCATGGGAGACCAGGAAAAGCACCTGGCTCCTGGCTCCTGCCATCGGATCAGCGCAGTGCGCCGGCTGCAGCGCGCCGGCTGCGGCTGCCATTGGAGGGTGAACCAACGGCAAAGGAAGACCTTTCTCTCTGTCTCTCTCTCTCACTGTCCACTCTGCCTGTCAAAAAAAAAAATCTAAAATCTCTCTAAATTTTTCTTAGCAGATGGCCTCATTTCACCATTATTAAGGACATTTCACTCCCTAACCACTATGTACCATAGTTCCCCAAATGGTGATAATTATCCCTATCTACCCATCCTTATGTTACCTTCACAGGAACAGAAACCTTCCTACATATTTCACTCCACAACCTCAGTCATAAATCTCAAATCTTTGTAATTCCTGAGAAAATTTACTCCCATGTCTGTCTCATTTCTCTGAACATGTCCAGCTTCTCCCTCTTCACTGAGTCTTTTTGTGTCCTTCAAGTATAGCTAGATCTTTTCTTACCTTGAAAACTACTTTTACACTGAAATTATCCCTTCCGTTTTTTATCCTCTTTCCCTGATATTTTACAGTATGTATTCACTTTCTCAAAGAAGGACTTAGACACATACCATCCTATGTTATGACTTAACCATTTTGGGATTGGTATTTAACCCTACCTACTCCCACAAATACACAAACATGCACAAATAAGGGATCCATATAACTGATTTCTGAGACAGAATGCAAACTAGTTACTACAATATTTTTAAAGATTTATGTATTTGAAAGACAGAGTTATAGAGAGAATTGGAGAGATGAGAGAGTAAGAACAAGAGCGAGAAGGAGAGATGTCTTCCTTCCACTGGTTCACTCCCCAAATGCCCACAATGGCCAAAGCTGGGTCAGTCTGAAGCCAGACACCAGGAGCTTCTCCTGGGTCTTCCACGTGGGTGCAGGGACCCAAGCACTTGGGCTTTCCTCTGCTGCTTTCACAGGCTCATTAGCAGAGCTGGATCAGAAGTGGGGCAGCCAGGACTTGAACCAAACCAGCACTAGTATCCAATACTGCAGGCAGTGGCTTAACGCACTATGCCACAATGCTGTCCCCTAGTTATTACAATATTAGGAACAATTTTGTTCACTCTGTGGATATATCCTTCCAAATACCAAATGCACAATATTAATTATTTACCAATTTTATCTGAATAATTTCCTCAGCTTCCTAACTGAATTCCATATCTGCATTTCTTCTTGCTCCAACCTTCTCTCATTCTAAAACACAAATATCTATGTTTCTTTATTGCTTGGAAAGCACAATTCATGTCTTTTGCATGGTCTATTATCCTTTACTATAGCATATGTCTTTTAAAAACGTACCTTACACTCTAATCTTTTCCCTTCCCCATGTGTTTTATGTCCTAGCCATATCAAACTATTTTCCGAGAGTAAGATGCTACTTACGTATTTTGAGTTCATGTTTCTAAATTCATGTCTAATATCCTTAGAATCTCCTAATTAGCCTTTAAGATTCCTCTCAAATATTCCCTTTCTTGTGATTTCCATAAGAATTAGGGGGAACAGTCACTTTCTTTCAGTTCTCATGGCCCTCTCTTGGCACCCTGTACTACAATCATAACAGTTACACATTTAAAGTAAATATTCAAAGAATTTCCTACTTCACTGCCAGAATGCAAGCACAATCTGTCTTACCAACCACTGCAGCACCAGTGCCTAAATCACTACCTATTTATTACAGATAGTCTAAGATTTGTTGGGCAAATTAAAAATTAAATGAATGCATTAGTGGTATTCATCTTTGTATATATTCTACTTCACCCTCTACTCATAATTTTTCCAGAACAATAGTTCATGCTCAATAAAAATTGTTTAGTGGATAAATAAAGGGGCACATAAGTGAATGAAGTCTCCCATGTTCCTTTATCTAGCCTTTATCAAACATTCCCCTTTATTTGTATTTGCTATAATAATAATTGGTAGGAAAGTGACTTCTTATAGCTTTACAGGTCTCTGACATGTCAAAAAATCTGTTAAATATCATTTAAAATGTATTTTAAGATAACTTTATCATTATGGACTATCATATTCCCTGATTCATAAATATTATCGCCATTGGTCATCAGTGCCTTTTCAAATATTTTTGTTTATTTACTTACTTACTTACTGAATGGCCTTCTATGAATGCATACAACCAAGTAGGACTATAATATTACTGATTTACATATAGATAGATAGACAGATAGATAGATAGATAGATATTTGTGCTACATTTTATCCCACAACTCCTCTTCTCCACTGTGCCAATTAACATCTACACTGAATTTTGGTTTTAGCATTCCTTTGTTGGTTTTCTTTTCCCTTTATCAAATATAAGGAGTCAAGAAATTCATGAAAATGCATATTATGAAAAGCATATGCAGGTTTCAAAAATATTTTGCAGCACAATAAATTAATCTTGTAATTCCTATTTTTAAATAAATTCATATATATACAATTTTGAACTATATAAACAGTTTATCACATTGTGTATATTCTGGAAATTCCTTATTCCCTGAGTACTATACTACAACCAATCAGACAATTTCTATTTTTTTCCTATAGCTGTAAAATTCTCCGAGAATGGTTAAATCCATTGTATTTTAATTGTATTGTAATTTATAGGAGAGAGATACCTTTTATATGAGGAGCCTGGATCCTTTAGACCTGAGATTTCTAAACAGTTATACAGTGGTACAATTAGTATATTTTTAGACTGAAACTTGAAAAAGGATATATTTTTAATCTTTATACTTTTTTAATAAGGCATAACATTTCAAGAATATGAGTCTGTAGCCAACTACCCAAATAGATTTAGGGTAACTCTTCAGGTTTCATTTGTTCATTCAAAAAGTATTTTCGTTGTTTAGCCTGACTACTGTGTCCAGCAATGATTATAATGCTAGCTCCTTTGGTCCATTTCCCATACTTGTGCTTTACTGACCAATCATACAAGGAATATACTTTGCTAAGCATGAACTCATCATACAATGATTAACATGTATTTCTCATCAACCGTAGAACTTCATCTTCTAATGCGACAAAAGTAGAGAAAGCAGCAGACCTTGACACACTGCACTGAGATGATCTCCAAAGTGGTAGAAGTGATAAAAGGCAGTAGAGTGTAACAGTGAAGCAAACAGACCTTGATAACTACTTTTGCCATTTTAGGTCTGAGTGTTCCTTAAGCATTACTTAAGCTCTCTTACCTTTTGTTCATTTATATAATGAGAATTACAACAGCAACTACTTCATAGGGTTCTTAAGATTAAATGATTTAATATTTATAAATTTCTTAGAAAACAATCTGTTGCAAAATGCAAACTAATATCAGTATTTAATAAGTGATTTTACTGGCATTTCATATCAAATTTCCTTCCCTGCTTCTAACTTTAGTTGTATTTTTATTGCTTCAAAAATTAATAAGAATCACCTATTGGCAATCTTTTTATGACAATTTTTTATGTTAGAAACCATGGTATTTTATCCAACATAGAAACTCTGATATAGAACCCATTCTTCATCATTATGTGCTGCAATTTTATTTTGCATACATGCAAATTTCAGGTGAGAATATTGTGCTGAAAATTCATTCAATAAATTATACATTGAATATTTATTGATCTAATACTTTATGCAAAGATCTGTATAAGTGCTTTAGCTAACATAAGAGGAAATCAGACTTGGGACTTTGTTTTGAACTGCTTACACACTCTAGTAATAAATATGACATATACATATGATAAGTGAAGTTTATTATGGGAGTTCAAAGAAGGGAGAGATTTTGCCCAAATAATGGTAACAATAATTTGGGAAGAAGTGGCAATTCAGATAGATCGTGAGGAATGACCAAAATATGGAAAAAAGTTGTCCCAGTATGAGAGAACAGAGGATTATGTGGCTGAGCAGCAAATTAACAAATTATTTTAAAGAAACTACGACTGAATGATAATAGTCCTCTACTATTAAGTATGTGTTATACATCAGGCACTGTGCTGACTGTTCTAAATATACTAATGTATTTAATCCTTACAATAACTATAGGAGTAGATACTAACATTATTTGATTTTACAGAAGAAGATATAATGATCAAAGAGATTAAGACTCCTAAATTCTCACACTATCATATAGGAGATTTTGGATTTGGGTAAGGTCTCAATTGAAATCAATAAGCATACTAATAGAAATTTTAAATTAATTTTTTATTTTCATTTCAGTTTCTCAATTGTGTTACAACTGAAGCTTACAGAAGGGACGATTTGTGTCTAAATAAATTGGTATTAAAATCCTGCTATGCAGAGACTCTGAATAATCCACTGACCCCTATCAAATGAGTGTGCGTCGGAGATGCTTCCATTGCTGTCAACTGCTTGTCATGTGGGACATTCCTGCAAAGGAAATGTTCTTTGCATCAATAGCTATGGAAGGGAGAGGAGGAAAGCAGGATTGGATAGGAAACAATGGTCTAACAATAAAGCTTCAACAAAATCCTCAGTTCAGTACACAGGGAACTCGGGTACTGATTTAGAGTTATCCTAGTGAAGTTGAGGGACATAGCCTCTATATCAGAATGCTTATTGGTCATTGGATGAGAGTATTCCTGGAAAGGTAGATGACCTTGGACAACACTCCTTAGGCATTCTCAAAGAGGCTGACAAGTGGGGGACTCCAACTGGTAGCACTCTCTGTAAATAGTCCTTTTTTCCTAAATAAACACTTTCTTGAAGAAAGCTCATTACCGCTTCTACCACAAGTAATAGATTAACCCTACATCTCTAAGACTTAACCCAAGAGAAGTTCATTTCTCTCACATAAAGTTCAATTAGTGTTGGAGTTGGGTGTTCTTCTGTCAGAAAACCAGAGTCATTCTATCCGTTGCTTCCCTCGCCTTTCAGGCTTCACGATCCTCTTCATTCATCCAAAAAAAAAAAAAAAAAAGGTACAGAAAGAATAGAGAATCACATAGGAGATTTCCAAAAGCCAAGCCTGGAAGTGACATATCTTACTTTCACCCACATTTCAAATGACAAAATTCAGTGATATAATCACACCCACCTGGAAGAAAAACTAGGGAATGCAGTTAACTGGTATGCTCAGGAAGAAGAAGAAAATATATTTTAGAACAATTAGCTAGAGTTGGTTTTGAGGTACAAAAGGTTTAACTGCAGCTTGCAATGCCAGCATCCCATGTTGGTTCAAGTTCTGGCTTCTCTGCTTCTGATCTGCTCCCTTTGAATGCACATCGGAAGGCAGTGAAAGATGACCTAAGTTTTTTGAGGTTTTGAAATCAGGCAGCTCCAGAAGCTGACTTAGAACAATGCTGGACTTTAAAAATGTGCACATACATGAAAACAGGGTCAAAATAATTAACAAAATACACATATTTATTGTTGTTTATACTACCACTGACTTTTTTCCCCAACATTTTCTCTTCCAAAACAATTGTCCAGTACTATGGCACAGTGGGTTAAGCCATGCCTGTGACACCAGTGTCCCTTCTCAGACTCCTGATTGCCCTGCTTCTCATCCAGCTCCAGGTTAACACCCCTGAGAAAGCAGTGGATGATGATTCAAGTACTTGGGCTCCTGCCACTCACATAGATCCACATGGCTTCAGCAGCTGCCTTTCTCTCTGAATAAGCATTAGAGATAGACTCTATGTCTTTCTGTTGCTATCTTATAGACCTTTGTGTACATACATATGTACAAATCATGGTACCTCAGTAACTTTCAAGGTTACCATGAGTTGAATAGGGGTAATGCTAATCATCACATGGGTTCTTGTGAATTACTGGTAATAAAAAATCATTATGTGCCTAGTACAGTTTTCAATGAGTGACATACTTAATTCTTTCATGCTGAAACTACATGAGGTAAGAAAAATTATGATCCTGCATCCAATTTTATAGATGTGAAAAAATGATTCATTAAAATAATAATAATAATAATTGGGGTCTAGTGTTATGGCATAGGAGGTTAAGCTGCCACCTGTGATGCCAGCATTCCAAATGAGAGCCAGTTCAAATCCCAGCTGCTCCATTTCCAATCCAGCTCTCTGTTAAAGCATCTGGGAAAGCATGGCCCAAGTGCTTGGGTCCCTGTACCCAGGTCAGAGACCCAGATGAAGCTCCTGGCTTCAAGTCAGGCTAGCCCTGGCTGTTGCAGTCATTTGGGAAGAGAACCAGTGGATCGAAGATCTCTCTCTCGATCTCTCTCTCTCTTTCACTCTCTCTCTGTCTCTCTCTCGCGCCTCTTTCTCTCGCCTCTTTCTCTCTCTCCTCTTTTTCTCTGTAACTGCCTTTCAAATAGGTGAAATAAAATTTTTTAAAAAAGAAAGCAACTTGTCAAAGATAGCAAAGATAGCACAGGCAGCTAGGCAGGGCCAGAACCTGAAATCAGCCAGTCTCACTCCAGAAACAACACACTTAACCAACAGGTTACATCCTGATAATTGATGCCAATTGACTCAGGGTTACCTCAAACATCTCTGATGGGCCAAAATCTGATTTACAGAATGGGAGCCTAAGTGAAATTCATAAATTACTTGTCCCAGACTTATGTTATGGCTCAATTCTCCAAATTTCTATCAGCAGTGGAACTAAATGTTCAAATTATTTTTTTTAATTTTTTAATTTTAATTTTTATTTTTGACAGGCAGAGTGGACAGGGAGAGAGAGAGACAGAGAGAAAGGTCTTCCTTTTACCATTGGTTCACCCTCCAATGGCCTCTGCGGCCAGCGTGCTGCAGCCCACACACCACTCTGATCAGAGCCAGGATCCAGGTGCTTCTCCTGGTCTCCCATGTGGGTGCAGGACCCAAGCACTTGGGCTATCCTCCACTGTACTCCTGGGCCACAGCAGAGAGCTGAACTGGAAGAGGGGCAACCGGGACAGAACCCCGACTGAGACTAGAACCCAGTGTGCTGGCGCTGCAGGCAGAGAATTAGCCTACTGAGCCGCAGCGCCAGCCTGTTCAAAATGTTTTGACCTGTCCAGTAATAATGATGATGATGATAGTAATCCCATCACTAAAATTTTATCAGCAGACTCAGTATAATGTATTAATCTGTACAAACACAACACATTATTTTAAGATTTCTTTCTTTAAAAATAAAATAATTCAGTGTAAAATGTATTAACATTAATACTACAGGGATGGCATCAAAACAATCATATACAATAACATAAAAGGAAAATCTTTCCAGAACTGGCATTTTGAATATAATTATTTTTGTCCAGAAACAGTTTCATTTTCCAATTCTTCATTCTTTTTGTCCACTAAGAAATGAAAGCTAAGGTTCAACCCTTCATTTAAAATTGCTATTTTTCAAAACATAAGACATTGGAGGTGTTTTCTGGTTTTGTTATTAAAAAAATCACACTTAAAATATCTTTCATATTTATATAGCTCACTTATCTAGCAGATAGCTCACTTATCTAACACAGTCAAACCACATTATAATAAATTTATCCATGAAATAGAATAGAAAGTGTAATAGGACAAAGTATTTAGATTTAGAATTTCACTGATAAAAAAATTCAGACTCTGAATGACTCCTCGTCTGACGCTGGCTCTGAGAAAAATTGGGATGAAGTAGTTTACATGTGGAAGGAAGAAGGGGCACTGCTTCATAACACCTGTGTGTTTCATGGAATCCATCACTCTGACCTCTAGGAATAGGACCAGGATGGCCTCATGACAAGAATGCTTAAGAGAGGATGCTTAATCTTCCTGTGTGAGACAGTGGCTTACCACAAACCTTAAATACTGCTGTAGATGTTGGCCACAAAGAAATTGTTCTTCCTGTCTTCAGATAGTCTATGGTACATTCATTCTTCAAATTGAAACTCCTACTGCATTCCACATTACATCATTGTTTGTGAGCATTCAACTTCTTTACCGGGTTAGAAGTTTCTTAAGAAAAGTGATCAAGACTTCTTTATCATTGCCTCCCCACAAAACTTGCTGGATACTCAGTGTTTACTGAATAAGTGGTTGTGTGAATGGATGGATCGATGGCCTGTGCATGTCTGTAGAGTGGTGCCCTCCAGATCTCTACTCCACTCAAAGTGGAAATATCTTTGTAACACATGCAAAGTCAGCACATTCATGAGCTGTGGATTGTGAGCCTATTCCTGAAAGCATACCATGTATTGAATAGTTTTCATGTGTCAGGCAGTAGCTAGATAATTGCCAAATTTTCAAAATAAGAGTGTTATTCCCATTTTGCTAACAGAAAATACATACAAAAGGGGGGCTGGCACTGTGTCATAGAAGGTTAAACCATGATCTGCAGTGCCAGCATTACATGTGGGCACCGGTTCGAGTCCTGGTTGCTTTGTTTCCCATCCAGCTCTCTGCTAAAGCATCTGGAGGACAGCAGAGGACAGCCCCACATCCTTGGGCCCCTGCACCCATGTGGGAGACCCAGAAGATGCTCCCTTTTTTTTTTAATTTGACAGGTAGAGTTATAGACAGTGAGAGAGAGAGAGACAGAGAGAAAGGTCTTCCTTCCATTGGTTCAATCCCCAAATGGCCACTACAGCCAGTGCTGCGCCGATCCAAAGCCAGGAGCCAGGTGCTTTTTCCTGGCCTCCCATGCGTGTGCAGGGGCCCAAGCATTGGGCCATCCTCCACTGCCCTCCTGGGCCACAGCAGAGAGCTGTACTGGAAGAGGAGCAACCAGGACTAGAACCTGGTGCCTGTATGAGATGCCAGCACCGCAGGCGGAGGATTAACCAAATGAGCCATGGCGCCGGCCACCAGAAGATGCTCCTGACTCCTGGCTTCAGTCTGGTCAGCCCTGGCTGTTGCAGTCACCTGGGGAGTGAACCAGTGGATAGACAATTCTCTCTCTCTCTCTCTTTCTCTCTCTACCTCTCTGTACTTCAGCTGTTCAAATACATAAGTAAATTGTTAATGTATGTATATATGTGTGTAAAATGTGTGTATGTGTGTGCATGTGTATGTGTAGATACACAGAGAGGTTAGCACACACACAACTAATAGATAGAAAACCTTGATCTAAATGCAAAAGTTGTGGTTTTTTTTTTTAATTTGCCTTTTAAAAAAGGTTTCTTGAATCAGGTTTTTTGTGACTTATTAGTATTACCATATTTCATAACTCAATAAATATGAATAATGATTATTGTAGTGTTAATTAAGTATTTACAGGCAATAGCCAGGTAAGTGTTCTGTGATCCCAAACCATCTTTTCTTGTCTTTTATTCAATTATTTCTCAGAAGTAAGGGTGTTGTTCACTACCCCTCCTTTGCAAAAATATATATATATATATATATAAATGTTATCAACCAAATAAGAAATAAATTTCTAATTTATCAAACTTTGTTGTGTAAGCTATTCTGATAACCAATGGTGCATAACGAGGCTCAAACTGAGGCTGAAGTGGAATTGCCTGCTCCTGCCCTTGATCACAAATGCAAGGCTAGAAGAGGGAGTCCACCTGTCTTCTATGTTTAATAGAAAAAGCTGACACACAGAGACAAGAGGAGGCAAGAGTGTTGACATGTACCTCCTTAAAAAAATCACTTTCTCTCTGTCTCTCTCTCTCACTGTCTATAACTACCTGTCAAATTTAAAAAAATCACTTTTTCACTTAATTTTTTGAAAGAGTTAGAGAGAGAGAAAAAGAGACAGAGAGATATTCTATCAGCTGATTCACTCCCCACATGGCCACAATGGCTCAGGCTGGGCCAGGGCAAATCCATGCCAGGAGCTTCTTCTAGGTCTTCCACATGGTTGTTGCAAGTGCTGCCTTATCCATTGCCTGTCCACAAACATCTTTTAATTTGCCCACGAAATGTATCACTTGATATGAATTTAGTAAGCGTTCATTCTTGTTAATACATTTATTCAAGTTTTCCAATAGGTTTTTTGATGGATTATGTCTGTTTCCATTAACCACTCAAAATTTTGTTTTTCAGTAAGAGAAATTTTTGGTAATTTTCAGGCATACTGTCAAATTTTCAGATAAATAAAAATTATTGGAAAAAAAACACTTTTCCCCAAGCCACATAGGTCTTCTGGAAAGAACAGAACTAATGAGCATAAGAAAAGAAACAAATTTCATGGCTACTATACTCACATATTAGTATGCAGTATCTCTCCCAACAAATAAAAATTGTATCTGGTTCAGAAAGAATCCAAACTTTATTTTTAAGAGTAGTTTATAGAAAAATTGGGCAGACAGTACAATTTCCATAGATGCCCTTTCCCTACCCCTGCACAGTTTCTCCCATTATTAGCACCTTGCTTTGGTATTATATATTTGTTACAATTGATCAATATTAATATATCAGGATTAAAAAAAAGCCAATGCTAAGGCTGGCAATGTAGCATCGTGGGTAAAGCTGCTGTCTGCAGTGCGGGCATCCCATATGGGCACCAATTCAAGTCCCAGCTGCTCCACTTATGATCCAGCTCTCTGCTATGGAAGATGGCCCATGTCCTTGAGCCCCTGCACTCATGTGGGAGACCCAGAAGAAGCTCCTTGCTCCTGGCTTGGATCGGCCTAGCTCTGGCCTTTGCGGACATCTGGGGAGTGAAACATCGGATGGAAGACACCTCTCTCTCTTTCTCTCTCTCTGCCTCTGCCTCTCTGTAACTCTGCCTTTCAAATAAATAAATAAATCCTAAAAATAAAAAAAGCCCATGCTGTGCATTAAGATTCACTCTGGGCTGGCGCGTGGCTCACTAGGTTAATCCTCCGCCTGCGGCGCCGGCATCCCATATGGGCACCGGGTTCTAGTCCCAGTTGCTCCTCTTCCAGTCCAGCTCTCTGCTGTGGCCTGGGAAGGCAGTGGAGGATGGCCCAAGTGTTTGGGCCCTGCACCCGCATGGGAGACCAGGAGGAAGCACCTGGCTCCTGGCTTCAGATCGGCACAGCGACAGCCATAGCAGCCATTTGGGGGGTGAACCAATGGAAGACCTTTCTCTCTCTCTCTCTCTCTCTCTCTCTCTCTCTCTCATTGTCTAACTCTATCTGTCAAATAAATAAATAAAAAGAAAAAAAATTCACCCTGTGTTGTAGAGTTCTAAGGGTATAAATCACAGCCCCACTCTAATAGTATCACACAAAATAGTTTCACTGCCTTCAAAATCTGTGTTCTAACTATTCATCCCCTCCTCAATAGAACCTAGGTTTTTAGTAAAGTTTACTCATAGAAAAACTGTACTCTCCGTGACCATAGGATAGTTTCTCTCTTCTTCTCCTGCTTCCTCTTCCTTCTGGGGTAACCACAGTCTACCTCACACCACAAACATCAAGTGTCAACCTGGGCACCCCCTGCATAACTGAATCTCTGGAACCCTCTGCACACCAAAATGCACGGAAGCCTCAGTAATTTGGGGCATGTAAAAGCTCCAGTGCCTTCCATGCCTCTGTTTTTCCCTTGTGTTATATTTTATCACATAGACAAAAAATTTTCAACGTCATCACTTTTGCAGGCTGTGCCCCAAACAGTTTATCTCACTAGTGTCAAAGGAGAAATTCCATGGGGAACTGAGCCCAGGGATGTTGCTGAAGGCGTTGATGGTCTAAGGACAATGGGTTTTGCTGCTGTAATCCAAAACTTAGAAAAGTTTCCTATAGAGGACCAAAGAGGAAATATTTGGGGCTTTGTGATCTTATATAGTCTCTGCCATACATTCCTCATTTTTGCTTTTGTTTTTGTTTTATTTTCTGTTTTTCTATAACACTTTAGCAATAGGGAAAAAGTTCTTATTGGAGGGCCCTATGAAAACAGGCCATGAGCTAAATTTAGCCTATCACTTTCCAAAGCTTGCCATAAAATCTGGCCAATCAGATATGTCTTCTTTTCTTAGGTTTCAATCGCTTTTTAATCCTTTCTGTTACGGGACACATAATTTGGTGAAAATATATGCATTTTGGGTGCTGGCACCGTAGTGCAGCAGGCTAAGCTGCTACCTATGACACAGGAACCTTCATATGGCTGCTGGATCATGTCCTAGTTGCTCCACTTCCAATCAAGTTCTCTGCACCTGGGAAAGCGGTGGAAGATGGCCCAAGTGCTTGGTTCCCAGCACCCACATGGGAGACCCAGAATAAACTCCTGCCTTCTGACTTCTGCCTGGCCAAGCCCTGGCTATTGTGGCCATTTGGGGAGTGAATCAGTCGATGGAAGATCTCTCTCTCTCTCTCTGTCTCTGCTGCTCTCTCTGTAACTCTGCCTTTCAAATAAATAAATGGTTTTCTATAAAAAAAAAATGCATATGTGTTTTCTGTGCCTTCTTGAATTACAAAGAAATGTAAAGGCATTAGAATGAGCATAGAGGCAGTTTCTCATCCAGCCAATGTAAATTTCACAATTGTTATCTGGCCATTGGATGCTACTTAATAAACACTGTTACCACTCCTCAAAACTTTTGGTGAGTGGTAAAAATAAAATAATTTTCTTCCTTAAATTTAAACTCGAGTTTTATTTTTACATTCTTATAGGTTGTTTCACTGTGCTTCTTGTATATTTGGACAGAATATGAATACCGATTGACTGTGCACCAATAAACACACCCAGTAGTACAATTTGGCTTTGTTTCTGTCTCTGCAACTCACTAAATATATAACACATTTCTCTAAGTTCCTTCTAAAAGATAGATAAAAGTTCCTGTCTTAATAGGATAGAATGGAGGCTACCCGACATAATTCTTTTTAAGCCCTCAGCATCATGCCTGACACTTAGTAACCACTCAACAAATGTTACCTCTATCATTTCTCAGAAGGACATATCCTCACTGACCACTAAATCTTTGTTACTGAGCAATCTTTCCTGACTCTCTGTGCTTTTAGGATAAATTCTGTTCTTCATTTCCATATATAGATAGAATACTCATGGACGTTCTAATCACCTGCCAGGTATGCTCAGATGTGCACAGATCCATTATGAAACAGGCTTAGACACAGGCTAAAACCCTCATACAAAAACAAAAGTAAAAAGTAATGGATACACCGATTACGATTAATTAATGCATGTGAAGATAATAAACAGGCCAGTTTGGTTTTGAATGCTCCAACACTTAAATGACCCAATTAATATAAATATCAAGGTGAATTATACAGCAAAATTGCATTATTTAATTTCCTGCTGACCATAACTAAAGCTCTAAATAGTTTCCAGTGAGAAAAAACACATTTTTCAAAAAAAAAAGTCCTACAATTTTTCAACTCAACAAACATTTATTGGGTAGCTATTTTATGAAAAAGCATAGAGGCAGGTATTACAGGGGCAACAAAAATGAGTAAGATCTAGATCTACCTAGAGGAGGAAAGGGAGAAAAGAAGGTAAGTACACAGACATACAGACAGGCATAATAAAAAGTGCTGCAGAAGAAGTACAGGAATGAGAACATTTCTCATTAAGAAATGTATATGAGAACGCAGTTGGGAGTTTATATTGCTTTTGAAATGCAATCAGAAATGGTTCCAAGTAGCTTTTTTGGTTGCATCTCAAAGGATGGATAGGATTTCAACAGGATGAAATGGCCATGGCATGATGAAATTAAATAAGAATCAGAATACCTTGTGTTAGGAAAATGCCAGAGGTATTGTTGACCAAAGCAGAGATTATAGGTGGCCAAGGCATAGAGTAATGAGGACTGAGGCTGGAATTGGCAAAGCCTGAAAATACATGAGGGTTCATCCAGTCTTAACCTCCTGCATTGCACATGAGGAAACTGAACCATGGGAAGATTAAGTGCCTGTCCTGTGTCGCAGAGCTAATGGCTGAGCCGAGCTGCCCCTCAGCTCTCTGGCCTCCCAGGCTGGTTCAGTTTCCATTACCTAATTTGGGGACAGATAATGGATGAAATGGAATACTGCGCTAAGGTTCTTGTTTTTCCTCTGTAAGAAGTGATGTGCCACTGAAAAAGTTACAGCAGCAGAGTTATCAAAGTCAGAGATATAAAAATCTTATTTAAGTAGCACTGTTAAAAAAAAAAGAAACTGGGGGAGGGAGAGGCTGGAGGCAGGGAGGAAGAAGAAAGGTTGCTGTACTTGCGTGGGCCTGAACTAGAGTAAAGGTGCAGAAAAAAAGGGTCACGGTGAACGGTGCTCCAAAATGACTGGGAGGAGAAGTAGGGAAGAGAAATGAGAGGGAAGGTATCAAACAGCACCCAATAGGTTTTAGCAAACACCTAAGGATGGCCTCCTGCGTATGAAGTTCTAAAAAGCAATTGCTTCTGCCCTTATTCTATGCATGGATATATCTCTGCAGACTGAATGTGTTGCCATTTGTATACAGAAGACAGAAAAAAGTGGAAGAAATGCTGAACTTCATCCCAGGTTTGTGACTGACTTCTTAGCCCCTGACACACCACTTCTATGATCTTGTCCCATTCTTTAATAGGAAAAGTCACTGCTTGGTTTATCTCTAAGGCTACTTCCAACTCCATGACAGCGGTTGTTAATCTGAGATGGGAGGCAGAGCACAGGAGCCAAGGACTGCCAGGTCGAAAGATGCCTCCACCTGGCACACACTCAGTGCCCATCTCTTTGGAGCTGAAGGGGTGGGCACCAGTTTGAAGAAGTTGTTCTCCTGTCTAAACTCAAGGAGAATCCTGCTTGGTTGTTCTTCATCCTCCCTGAACACCGAAGGTAAACACACAGCCTGACGAGGTGGCAGCAGAGGCCCCAGAAAGGTAATTTAGCAGTCTGCCTCCATGCAGAAAGGTCTAGAAATAGCACAGCCCAGGCAGGAGTCTGCCCTGCTGCGTGCCCTTCTTGACAGTGCACTCAGCAAGTCACTGAGGGGCTCGCTGCTTCAGGCTGCATGGTGGGTGGTCATCAGGATGGTCTTCAGCCAGGACACCTCATGGAGTGCTAGGCTTTCTGAGTATTGAAGAGGACCTTTTACTTGCCACTCCATTATCCACAGCTTCTTGTCAGGGACCTGGGACCACTAATCACTGCTGTACAGAGATCCCACACATCTATACTCAACTGTGCCGAGTCACCAACCAGAACTCCAAACACACATCTCCTGAGCAGTTTTTCTGCTTCTGATCCAATGCATGTGCTGTACAGCACAATATGATGAATATATCTTTCAGTATCAAATAATCAATTATGCAGAATGCTTCATTAACAATAACTACTAGAGTCAATAGCCAGGGTCATCACAACGTGGCTCATCTGTGCTTGAATCCACTGACCCCTCCCACTCTCCTTGTCAAGAGATATCAAGGAACAGATTCATCAGAAATAATGGCCAGATGTTTGCTTGTTAATGATCCTTCCATAATCAGAAATGCAGTGACCATGGGACACTTAATCTTGTCAATTTCTGTGACAGAAAACATGCTTAATTTTTCAGCGGCTTTGCAGAGATCAGAGCTCTGGTTCACCCAAACAAAACTGAAAAATAAAATGACTGTTCAGGATTTAGTTCTCTTTGCACTATAAGCCCAACATAAGCTCTGCATAGTTGGCCAAGCTGCTTCTGCCTTTTGCAATCCCTATAAGCATAGTGTGGGGGACTTGAAAAAGCAGCTCCCAGATGCCACTCCAAGTGCTGAGCTGAGCTGAGAGGTGTGCCAAAATGAGCTACGAGGGGATCGATGCCAGACTCTTTAATCTGGCCTCAGATCCTCCCTCGGTGGCTCTGCCTTACCTGCATAGGTGGAAATGCTTCTCTGGCTCCTGCCATTCTCTGTGCTCTGCTTTCCTCTGTGTCAGCCTAAATGTTACAAAGACTACTGAACTCCTATTAAGGAGAGAGAGGGAGAGAGAGAATGAGTTCATGAACACACTCTCATGCATTTCCCCTCTCAGGGAATTCTCTGCTAACACTGACTAAAATGAATGTTTCTCTCCAGTTATGAGTGTTCCCACCATCTACATCATACATGTACAGTGTCATCTAGATTCTCATTCCCTGTGTCCCCAGAGCATCAGGCAGGAGCTGAGTGCCTGCTTTCTGTAACTTCCGTAGTTGATAAATCAAGCTAAGATGTTAGAAATCCTTAAAGAGGCAATAGGAAATATAGAAAATAATTCAGAATCTGAACTTCAGAACCAAGCTTGAAATCATAGCTCAGCTTTCTACCTGCTGTGTAACTATGCACAAATTATTTCAGCTCTCTGGGCCTCACTCAGGTTCATCCTATATAAAATGAAGTTCCTGTAAAGATCAAGAAAAATAACATGGAGAGAGGCTTGCACAGTACCTTGTGCTTAATAAAGGATCCAATGAAAACAACAACAAAAAAGTCAGTCCTAAATTCCACTTTCAACGATCCAGAAAAAAAGACAAGGACCTATAGAATCTCTCTCTCTCTCTCTCTCTCTCTCTCATACACATACACACACACACACACACACACACACACACACACAATGCCTGGCAGCTGGAAGATAGATGTAGAAACGAAAGTGCTGAAACCAAGAGAATGAGGGATGGGGGGAGGAAGGGAATATCATTAAGTTCTTAGAACTGTATCTGAAAAACACATTGAATCTGTTAAAAACTAATTAAAAATTAAAATAAATAAATAAATAAAGACACTTGACCTAATGGAAGGTCTTATTCTAATATTATCAGAATATTTTTAGTCTACACAGGATACAAAAACACAAAAAGTGTTAGGGCCATGTTGTGTAAGCATTGTTCATAAAACTGCAACTTATTGCCAACCCAATGCATTTCATGACTCTAAAAGTGTTGGATGTTTATTTTCAACAGCAAAAAGTCACTTAGTTGGCTGATTATTGATCAACATTATTAGTAATATTTTTATCAATATTTTAAAGCAGACATTGTTGTTTCCAACCCTTAATTTATAACTTAAGACCCAGAGTGCTAAACTTTTCAGAGTCAAATCATTTAGGAAACTACTCTAATCTAGTCTTTGATTGAGACTGTATTTCAGAAACAACAGAGATACAATAGACAAAGAGAAATTAAGAAACTAAAAATAAACTGCAAGAGATAATGCAATCCCAAACTCCCCTTTTGCCCTGGTAACGATGTCAAAATACCTAGAAATGCTTTCCATCAGGAAAACTTAACTGAAGCAGCAACAGAAAAAAAAATAGCATTTTCCATCACAACTACGCCCTGAGTCATTAAGAGTATAGCAGTGTTAATGGCTTAGCATCCTCCAACCTCTGGAATTGCGATGAGTGTCTTTTATGATTGCAACAAAACCAGCATATCAACCCTTGAGAAAGACTCCTCCCTCTTACATTTCAGTGGCTGGTGCCTTTTAATGCTCTAGTTTTATTCATCTCATTGTCTCTATCAAAAGCTGCTATTATGAGAATGATTGCTAATGATGAAGGGCTCCATACAGCAAGAGAGAAAAAGAAGAGAAGGAGGATAAGAAGGATGGAGAAAGAAAAATTTATAAATATTTATGTGTATGCAAGCCATCAAAACACCTGAATCAAAGCAAGGGTACATGAAATGCTTGCATTGAAGATCTACTTATTCGGCAGCTTATTGCCAAATATAACTATGAAATTTTTGATAAAGCATTCCTAAATTTAAATCTATAATGCTGGCAACAAAAGAAATTAATTATTTATATAATAAAAGAGCAAATGCTAAATGTATATCTACAAACCTCACCAATAGCAGAGCTGGTAACTGAACTGACTCATCAGGACCTGACACTTAGATCTATCCATTTGTTCATGGCAAAGTATCAGTGAGTCATCCTTGAGTTTACCCCTCTTTCATCCCAGTTACTGCAATGGATCTCCCATTCCTCTTGATTCTGCTTTCCAAACACACCTCTACTCCATTCACTCTTCCTGGCTTCCAGCCTTGCCAGTCCAGATCTGGCCCCCATTGCCTATCCAGGGGGCACCTCCAGTAGATGTCTAACTCTATTCTTCTTTCTTCCAATTCATTCTCCAAAATTAGCCAGAACGATCTCTACAAAAATGAAAGTATGATGATGTCACTATCTTAATTCTATTTCTTCTCAACATTTCTTAGACAAAAATGTCAAAATTACCAAAAACCTACACATTTCTGTATAACATGGTCACTACCTCTCTCTCCAACTTCTTTTCTCTCATCTTCCCCTCCATCTCACTCTTCTTCTTTTCATGGGTCTGCCCTCTTTTTCTCAAATAGTTCATTCTCACTTCAGCCCTTGTGTAAGTAGTATTCTCTCTGCTTTAGGCATGTGCCACAATTCCTAGATCGTTTTACTTGTCTCACTCATACTGAAACTTCAAGTTCTGGCTTGAGTGTTTCCTTCTCAGGGAGAACAGTCCTCATGCCAGGGTCTAGTTCACAGCCCTTTTATATTCTCTCATGGCATTAGTTTTATTTTCTTCAAGGCACTTAACAACTGCGATCATAATGCTCTTTGAGTATCAATGTAACACCTGAACCCATTATTCTAAGCCACATGAGGGGACAGACTCGTCCTTTATTTATCAACATACCCCCAAGACCAAGACAACACCCAGCACATGTGTCAGTGCTTTGTCACATTAATTCATTGATAAATTTCATTTACTTCTCCTTACTCAAACAGCTATGCCCCCATGTAGCCATACTTCTATACTAAGGAATGGCTATAAATTTTTAAACATTTGCTATATGCCAGGCACAATGAGAAACATTTCAACTACCTCATCTTTATGAGAACTCTACAATGTTTTATAGTTATCATCCCCATTTTATAAATTAGGAAACTGAACAACTTTGTGATGACAAGCTAGTAAAACTGAGATTCAAAGCAAAACCCTTTAGGCTTCCCTGGCCCATGTTATTAAGCAATTCACTCTACTTCTCGCTTGCAAACAGAGGTTGATTAAATTGAGTGCATGGGGTAGGGCAATGCAGAGGGGAGAGAGGGAGAGGAGAGAGAGAGAGAGAGAGAGAGAGAGAGAGAGAGAGAGAGATAGTTGCTAGGAATCTCCAGAATTTTGGCTATCTGTTGTTTCTGCCTCACACTCACCCAAGGAAACATGTTACCCAGTATTTGTCAAATCCATTGACAATTACTCTTACAACCCCAGGCTGAAGAGGGACAGTGTGTTCCTAGTTTCCCTAGGTTATCAAGCCATAAGCTGGGATGAACTGCAGTCTGTTTTCCCAAGCTGCTTGAGTTTGATTCTTTACTTGCTCATTGTTTTAAACATGATATGAAAACATAAGATTTCTCCTCCACTTCTTTCAATACTGGTCTTTCTGTTTTGTACCTTTGCCCACTAGAAACTTTGGATGACCAAATAGCCATGTGTATGAACAAGGATTCACACCAGAGGAAAGGAAATAGTGATGTTTCCACCCTAGTTCAGCTTTAATCCAAATTATAAATGATGTTGTTCAATTACCTTTCTTTTTAAAGGGCTCCCAAATTTCTATCTTAGGATTATTTCAAACCATAACCTTATCCATTAAAAATCTTGGTAATAGCCAACTGCTGGGTCTTATAAATATACTTCCAGGGCTTTGATATTCCAAAAGTGTTCCCTTGGAGACAAGTCTGTTCCCTGGGTGCTAAATAATGGATTCTTCCATGTTGTCGCTCAGAAACCAGCTTCCACCTGAAGAAAAACTTTAACTCCTGAAGCATTAAAAACAGGACAACCCAATCATGGCCAGCCTGAGAATGAAACGTGTAGCTTTCTTGCAAGCAAGGGAAAGCCCCATTCTGTGCTTAAACTCCAGTACAATGCCAGTGGGAGATGCTCTGGAGAAATGTTTTCATGCCTTTTCCATTTTGGCTACTTTCTTTGTGTGTCTGGACTCTCAGCAAGGAGGAGTGAAATGCATGCACGGCACAGAAATGTCACTAGTGGTTACAGCATACTGGGCTTTCATCAACCCTAATGTGGACAGTATTTCTCAGTTCTGGAGGGAGCCTTAAGAGTGCACATTCTATTTAGCCAATTTATGGAAGTAAGCCTTATTTTTTTATTTATCTATTTTTGTGGGAGGCTTTAACTGCAGTCAATAATACCCTTTGGTGTTGATGGTTTATTTATAAAAATGTTTATTCTCTGTGTACTATTTTCTGCCTATTAAATATCAGGTGTTTCAAAAGGAAAAATAAAGCAATTAAAAAGTATGTAGCTAGCCAAAATCATTTTTACAATAAAATTATTTTTTTCTCTGATTTCCTGCAGATGATAAAATAGCCTAGACCACAGGGGCTGGAAAACAAAATTGATGTCCACCTAAAACCACTTAATGTTTTTCTTTTGCAAGAATTAGTAGGAGGCAAGCAAAATATCCTAATGCCCTAATGCTAAAAATCCATTCTGGCCATTGTTCTGAGAATCTTGTTTATTTTATAGAGTATTTTCGGTAGGCATGCACCTGGTACATATGTTAGCTTTCTAAATTAAGCCTTTTAGCATCATAATTGAGGTTTCATTTTAACAGCCTATTTTCAATGCTTTGATATAACTTCATTTCAATTATCATGGCCATTAAAAGCAGGATTTTGAAATTTCATGAGTACCTTATGAGAACGCTAAATTTTGGTTATTACAAAGTGTATAATCTTAAAGCAACAGATTAATATATAAATATGTTACCTGATAAAGTTTTTAGTACTCCCTTCCTGCTTGCATATTAACACTGTTGGCTCTTCTAGATACTTTAAAAAATAAGTAATCATGGACTAATTTCTTTTTGTGTCTTACAAATACATATTTCAGGGGAATGAGGAAACAGAGATATTATGACATTTAGTGTAAGGGAAGGAGAATTGTGGATCAGGAGGAAAAAGAGAAGAGCCTGTATTCTGTATCAGGTTGTTTCTCATTTCTTTCGCCACATGGTGCTGGACCCTCTCTCTAGATATTGCTTTTCTTAGACAATCCGGTGATATGTATTACTATCAGTGGTAGTAATTTTAACATTGTACTTTGACTCTCCAATTGTGACGGCATTTTTTTATCCCACATTATGGTGACAGAATATATTTTATCTCAGCCTTCACTCTGTTGGAGTTTCCCAAAATCATAACAGTTATTAACAGAAAAGAATGGAAAATGTAAGCAAGGCAACTAATTAAGGGAAAAAGGCATTCTTGATCATTTTGCTTATCATTATGATGAGTGCTTCGTAAAACTTGATGCATAAACATATATTGGGATGGGAGTGGTAATGGAGGTGATTTCAAACTGTAACAGACTACAGCAACTTCTGCTGCCTAAAGCGAGTGTCATAATCCCACTGGAGTTTAGCAAAACACAGTAGTGGGTCATATGGTTAGGGGAAAATAAAAAATACAGAGGAGAAAACAAGCATTAAATTTCTCTGCACACTTAAGTACAAGTCTGGGTATTTCCAGGAGGATCGCAAAAGTGGAATGGGTTTCCAGAGAGAAAGAGGATGGAGAAACTCAAAAAGGTATGAAAACTGGTACCCCGTAGGGGTGAGCCATTGAGAATGACCCAGAGACGTTTTAAAGAATGTGATAAAAATTTCAATTTTTCATCTTTTTTTTTTTAACATTTGGGCAGCATTATAGTTCATTGCCAATAAACTTCAATAAGTGATTGCTGATCTTGAGCCTTAAGTCACTGATCACTTGGACACAAAGTATTGAGAACATCATTCATTTGTGGGGAGACATTGGAAGGCAGCTGTACTATATTGCGATGATGCAATAATCCACAATCACTAAGTGAATTCAATGACAACAGAAGTCCAGAGTTGAAGGAAACTAGGAGATGTGTAAATCATCCGAGTCACACAACAAAAATAGACAAAGATATTTCAAAAGTCAGGATACACCTAGATATACTTTATTACAGAAAAAGCATTATTCATTTCTCCTCATGTAACTATATTACCAATCTTCCTAACATTGGTGCATAAACTACACACAGCAAACGAACATTTTGATGGTTCTGTTTACTTTTGGGCTCTCTTTTGGTGCTAGTTCAAGGTTTCCTGATTTTTTTTTTTTCAAATGTATCTTGAATTTCATAAAACAGCTCCATGACCTCATTAAGGTTCCACAACAAACCTATGCAGTAGGTATATATGTGTATCCATTTTAACGTATAAAAACTTTAGTTCAAAAGGTAAGTAACTTGTTCAAAGGTCACATCCAAAGTAGAGATACAAACCAGAATTGAACCCATGCCTTCCTGGCTCCAAAACCTATGGGTATTCTGTTTTGGAATTCTGCAAAGAAAAACAATGATTTCATCTCTTAGTCAATCTCTGACCTTAACTAGAAATCACTCAGTGAAACGGAGGGCTTTGTACAGATATATCTTATGGGGAAAACCATGAACCCTACTGGCCTATAAAAAGGAGAACTCTGATTCTAACCATAATACTCAGGATGCCCAAAATAAGTTAGAGCAGCCCCAAAGTCTACAGGATGGAGGAAGCAAAGCAATGTGGGTCAGATCCTCCCCAGGGCCATTGTTTCACAGTGCAGGCCTGTGTTCATATCCAAATGCAATTTCATTTCTATGTCTTCACTCGAAAAATCGGTATAATAGGGGCAACTGCCTCCCAGAGTTGTAGTAAAAATTAACTGATATGATATACAATACCACCGTAACACAAAACTCCAGGAATATTGTGAGACTCAAAGTTATGACAACTACTCTAAGTATGATTTTTTATGGATTTCTCTTTTTCAATTAAAATTCCTCCTGATCTGCTCAATGAAGAGTCTTTGTAAGAGGTAACACAAGCTTTTCCAATAAGATATTTGCCTCAGTATATTTGGTGAAGGCTAAAGGAGAGAAAACCTAATGAATATAAACTGAGTTTTTCATATTATGAATGTAATGATGGCAATAGGTTCGGGTTACCATTAATGATTTTTATCACATCTTGTTGGTTCTACTAGAATAATTATTTAACAAACTGAGTATTTAAACACTGTAGCATTCCAAAGACTAAGGATATTGGAAGAAATACTTCCTCTGAGTGAGTTGAGTGAGTAGCACTGTTTTTGTAAGTTCTTTGCCAACCTACAAAAATCATATCAAATTCTAAGCTAATTAATGTAAAACAAATAAATGAATCTCCCATATAGGTCATGAAGAGGGTGAGAAAAATGTCACCTATTTCCTATCTCACTAACAAAGACACTTTTTGGAAAAAACAAGCAGCCACACTGCTGGCTTCTAGGTGTGCTTAACTAATTGGAACAACACTGAATTTTGAATAGATCCCTCTGTCTGCTGAGGGCCATGTTTTCCCACTCATAGCTGCTTATGTGAATTCAAACATACTCAGAACCATGTCAATAGCTTGCAGAAGAAATAACAGAAAGCTAGGACGATGTAGCCTGTATCCTTGGCAGATGGGCTCTGATTTAGCCATCACTTCTCCAAAGGGTTAAACAGCACTGACATGATAAAGGGGCAGGGGTGTACTTAGGAAATAATCAATTTTCACTGCTGTATGGTACTTCTGAAAGGTTGCTCCTGTAAAATAGCATCCTAATAAAATTAGGATGTCACTTTATTATAGCAGTGGAGGTAATTTTATTTGCATTTTCAGTCAACACATACGCACAGGGTGGTGAGAGCAATCAACTGCTGCACTTGTTAGCTCACTGATTAAATATGTTGTCACCTAACTCTGAACTAATTAAGGGGAATTGAAGCTCTTTGTGCATTAGCCAGCATGGTATTAACTCTGTTAACTGAGGTTTTTGAGCTTGCTTACTCTTTTCTCTGCCATATATTTTAAAATCACTTTTCTTTTTCACTAGCAATCTACAACCTGGTTAAATATTTTTATATAGTTTTTTTAAGATTTATTTATTTATTTGAAAGGCAGAGTTACAGAGAGATAGAGGCAGAGAGAGAGAGAGAGAGAGAGAAGTCTACCATTCGCTGCTTCACTCCCCAAACAGTCCCAAATGCCAGAGCAGAGCCAACCTGAAGCCAGAAGCAAGGAGCTTCCTCTGGGTCTCCCACAAGAGTGCAGGGGCCCAAGGACTTGGACCATCCTCTACTGCTTTCCCAGGCCATAGCAGGGAGTTGGATCAGAAATGGAATAGTCAAGAGTTGAATTGTGACCCATATGGGATGCCAGCACTGCAGGAGGTGGCTTTACCTAATATGCCACAGCACTGGTCCCCTGGTTGAATCTTTGAGATATGATATTTATGTAATAGCTATTCACATTTCTTTCCATTTGCTTGTGAAAGAAACCGTAGATTAAAAGCAGATAAAACTGTAGAATACAGAAATATAAATGGAATTCATATGTTTTCAGTACTATGTTTCCCACAGGATGGTTCTATTTTCTTATAGGATACCTATGTTTTCCAGTAAAATACACTTGCAAATTGGCTTAAGGAACAGCAAGAAGCAGCTGTGTAGACTCAACCTGAATCCTGAGAACTCAGTGACTCCAAGCTGCTGTTCTCAGAAATCAACTGTCTGAAAGCATCCTGACCAATGTTTCACCACTGCATATGACCCTTTCTTCAATAGTCCCATAACAAATCTGTGTCAGTATTATAATATAATTAAACAGATTTGTCTATTTCTGAAAGCAGATCTGAGAGTACTTCAAACAGTTCATAGAAAATGGAATTAAAAGGTAAATTTACATTGGTGCAAAAAATTTTGAAGTCCCTGCATACAAGGGGTCTTCAGAGAGTTTATGAAAAATGCCTATTATGAAAAAAATTACATCAAAATAAACACCTTGTATTTCCACTTCTTCATGAACTTTTTGAAGTACTCACAGACATCAGTTTGTCATTTTCTCTAAAATTCTAGTTCTGAACATTTCCATGATTCTTGTTTATTCATTGTGCTGGTGGAAAAGCAAGTTCATGATTTCAGTGCTCTTGTGATCTTGATCAGTGATCAAGATTTCAGAAACTCTTGAAGTACTCCAAAGGAAGTAGAAAGGGAGAAAAGAGAGAAGGAAGGGAGGAAGTAAGGAAGAAAGAGCAAAAATTGAACCACCTTGCTGTCTCAAACCTACTTCTCCAAGGTAACTTATCCAAATAAGAAAATGCCAGTATTTCCTGTTCATATGATGCTTTTAACATTCTCGAAGCACTTCCACCTATATCATCCCATGGAATTCAGGAGCTGATTCTTATAAAATGGAAAGGACACAAGTGATCATAAGGTAGTCTAGAAAGCTGTGAGCCAAAAAGTCTGTCGCGGTTAATTAAAGGAAAAGTATCCAGTAGAGACTAGGCCTAGGGCTAATCAAGCACCATGCATGTCATCAGAAGAAAACTTGTGCACTTAAGTGGTTGAGAATTCAATCTTTTAAATAAAGTAATAGCAATCCTAAGCAGGACTAACTGGACAGGGATCAGCTGGAACCACTTTTTGTCAAGACTGATTAGCTTTCAGGACACCAGTCAGTCAAACAATTAAACAATGGTGTTTCAGTTCTGGCGGGTAATATTGACTTTGCATTCATTGTACATTATCAGGTTTTGGAACTATAAATTCATGAATTAAACATCTTGAGACCAAAATGGGGGCCAATTCTGGGGAATGTAAAACACAAAATAGAGAACCCACGCATAGCATGGAAGAGTAAGAAGAAAATAAAACCAGTAGAAAGTGTCCAACACACTCATCATGTTAGGTCCATTTTGAAGAATGGCAGCATTGTTGGTTAGAAAAGAAGTACACACCAAGAAAAACTACTATTTCTGACAAGTCCCTATGTTAATCAACTTAGAACAGTGTTTCTGAAACTTGAGTCAGCATCAGAATCGCTCTAACGGTTTGTGAAAATACAGACTGATGGATGCCATACCAAGAATTTCTCAACTAATAGTTTTGCTGGGACTCCAGAGTTTTCATTTCCAGCAAGTGCCCAAGTTATCATGATGCTATTGGCCAGGTACTAAACTTCAAGAATGATATATTAGAAAATGGCTTAGACAAATAACATGTTCTCTGATATATGGCAGCTAATACAGAATAGAAAAATATATGGAAATGAAGCAAATATCTTGTATTATGATTGTTGGTTTTAGCCCTTTTTTATTCTTTTGTGGAACCGTGATCTTCTGTTTTTTACTTGTTGAATATTATAGTTAGTGGTGAATTAAGCCTGTGATTATAGAATGGATTGAAAGTATGCAGATGCAAAAATTAAAGAAAAAGAAAAGAAAGAAGAGGAGGGCTGAGGCAGGAGAGGGGAATGGAGGGAAGTATGGTTGTCTTCTTAGAACTGTAGCTATGAAATACATGAAATCTATTCTGTTTATATTAATAAAATATTTTTTTAAAAAGAAAATGGCTTAGGGTCAGAGGCACTTGTATTTAGTTGCAGTTCCTAACACTTTGTAAGTTATCCAAAATACACCCCTTTGGTACAAATTAGTAACATCTTTAAAAATTAGAATTCATTATGTTCACTCACCTGCCCAATACTATAGGCCTACAAAGGGACAGAGACAGTATAAAAGGTAAGTATGACTCCAAAATCAATTCTCATTTTGCCACACCAAGTGGCCATAAACACACATTGCTGTATTAAGTAGTGCTTAGCACATGGTCAATCTTTCATAAACATAAACCAATTATAATGACATGTTGAAAATGAAGAAAAAGAAGATAGATATTTTTCTTGTAGTAAAATATCTAGAAATTTCATAAAGTATAATAAATACAATGAAACCATAAGAGAGTTTCTCAAAAAAGTTTCCTAGGGTGTTTTTTCCCAGAAACCTTTTATTTAAGGAATACAAACTTCATGCTTTTCATAAATATAGCTTTAGAAATAAAGTGATTCTTCTCACAATACCCGCCCTCCCACTCACACTCCCACCAATCTTCCTCCTCCCTCTCCTATTCCCATTCTTATTTTTTACTAAGGTCTACTTTCAATTAACTTTATAATATACAAGTAACTCTATACTAAGAAAATAATTCAACAAATTGTGTGAAAAAAAAACTGTTCCTCAAGAGTCAAAGAAAGGGCTCTTCAAAGACATTGCATCTTGAAGTATTAATTTCACTTCTATAGATTACCTATTATGTGTTCCATTAGTGATCACAGATCAGGGAGAACATATGGCATCTGTCCTTTTGGAACTGGCTTATTTCACTAAGTATGATATTTTCCAATTTTATCCATTTTGTTACAAATGACAGAATTTCATTTTTCATTTTTTACTTCTTTGCAGCATTCTATGGTGTATATATCCCAAAATGTCTTTATCCAGTCTTCAGTTGACAGGCATTTGGGTTGATTCCATATCTTAGCTACTGTGAATTGAGTTTTGCAATAAACATTGGATTACAGATAGCTTTTTCATATGCTGATTTGATTTCCACTGGGTAAACTCCCAGGAGTAGAATGGCTGGGTCACATTGTAGGTCTATATTCAGATGTCTGAGGTTGTCTCCATACGGTCTTCCACAGTGGCTGCACCAAGGCACACAGCAGTGGATTAGGATACAATTTTTGCCACATTCTCACCTGCGTTCATTGCTTGTTGATTTCTATAGGAAAGCCATTCCAATGGGGGTCAGGTTTAACCTCATTATGATTTTTATTTGCATTCCCCAGATGGCTAGTGATCCTCAGTATTTATTCATGTGTCTGTTGGCCATTTGAATTTCCTCTTTTGAATAAATGTCTGTTTAAATCCTTTGCCCATTTCTTTTTTTAAAAAGATTTTATTTATTTATTTGACAGGCAGAGTTATAGAGAGTGTGAGAGGCAAAGACAGACAGAAAGGTCTTCCTTCCATTGGTTCACTCCCCAAGTGACCGCAACGGCCAGAGCTACGCCAATCCGAAGCCAGGAGCCAGGTGCTTCCTCCCAGTCTCCCATGTGGGTGCAGGGGCCCAAGCACTTTCCCAGGCCACAGCAGAGAGCTAGACTGGAAGAGGAGCAACTGGAACTAGAACCAGCACCCATATGGGATGTTGGCAACGCAGGCAGATGATTAACCTAGTGTGCCACAGCACTAGCCCCTCTTTGCACATTTTTTAACTAGGTTGTTTGTTTTGTTGATGTTGAGTTTCTTGACTTCTTTGTAGATTCTGGTTATTAATCCTTTATTAGTTGCATAGTTTGCAAATAATTTCTCCCATTCTGTCAGTTGCCTCTTCACTTTGCTGAGTGTTTCTTTTGAGGTACAGAAGCTTCTCAATTTGATGTAATTCCATTTGTCAATTTTGGCTTTGCTGCCTATGCCTCTGCAGTCTTTTCTGAGAATTCTTTGCATATATCAATGTCTTACAGGGTTTCCCCAATGTTCTTTAATAATTTCATGGTATTGGGTCAAAGATTTAGGTCTTTAATATATTTTGAGTGGATGTTTGTATAAGATGTAGAAGTCTTATTCACACTTTTGCAGGTGGAGATCCAGTTTTCCAGGTACCATTTGTTGAAGAGACTGTCCTTGCTTCAGAGATTGTAAATGCAATTGATCTTGGAAGTTCAGTCTCAGCCTTGCCATTGTCTGTGTATACAAAGGCTGTTGATTTTTGTGTGTTGATTTTATATACTGACTTTACCAAACTCTTCTATGAGTCCAATAGTCCCTTAATGGAGTCTTTTGGATCCCCTATATATATAGAATCATGTCATCTGCAAATAGGGAAAGTTCGAATTCTTCCTTCACAATTTTTATCTCTTTGATTTCTTTTTCTTGCCTAATGTCTCTGGCTACAACTTCTAGGACTATATTGAATAGCAATGGTGAGAGTGGGCATACCTGTCTGGTACTGGATCTCAATGGGAATGCTTCCAACTTTTCTCCATTCAATTGGCTTATGGCTGTGGGTTTGTCATAGGCTACCTTGATTGTGTTGAGGAATGTTCCTTCTACACCAAATTTCCTTAATGAAAGGGTGTTATATTTTATCAAATGCTTTCTCTGCATCTAGTGAGCTAATCATATGGTTTTTGGTCTTCATGATACAATTTGTTAATGTAATGTATCACACTGATTGATAGCTTTGTGAATGTTCAACCATCTCTGCATCCCTGGGATAAATCCTACTTAGTCCAGGTGAATGATCTTTTTGATGTGTTGAATTTGATTGGCTAGTATTTTGTTGAGAAATTTTGTGTCTATATTCATCAGAGAAATTGGTCTTAGTTCTCTTTTCTGTTGTATCTTTTTCAGGTTTAAGATTAAGGTTATGCTGGTGTCATGGAAAGAGTTTGAGAGGATTCCCTCCCTTTTAATTGTTTTGAATAGATTGAGAAGAATTGGAGTTAGTTTTTCTTTAAATGTCTATTAGAATTCAGCAATGAAGCCATCCAGTCCTGGGCTTTTCTTTGCTGGGAGGATCTTGGTTAGCGATTCCTTTGCAGTTTTACTGAGAGATTTTTTATCCTCACTTTCTTTTATAGTTATGACCATGTTTCTGTGTTTCTCTGTGCAGCATATCCTTAAGCATCTTTTGTAAGGCTGTAGAAGTGCTAAATTTTTTTTTAAATTCTTTCAATTGCTGTTTGTTAAGGTCTTTATTCCACCTTCATTCATAAATGAGAGCTTTTCAGGGTACAGTATTCTGGGTTGACAGTTATTCTCTTAAAACTTGGAATATATCTTGCCATTGTCTCCTAGCCTGTAGGGTTTCCAATTAGAAGTCAGTTGTGAGTCTAACTGGAGATGCTCTAAAAGTACTCTGGTGTTTCTTTCATGTACATTTTAGAATCTTTCTTTATGTTTTACTGTAGAGAGTTTGACTACAATATGTTGTGGTGAAGATCTTTTTTGATCATGTCTATTAGGAGTTCTATGTGCTTCCTGTATTTGGACATCCCATTCTTTCTCCCAATTAGGGAAGTTTTCTATAATTATTTCATTAAAAAGCTTTCTAATCCATTCTCTCTTTCTATGCCTTCAGGAACTCCTAAGACCCATATGCTGGGTTGCTTGATAGTTTCCCATAAATCTCTAACACTGTTTTTTAGTTTTCTTATTTCTTCTTTTTTTTTTTTTTTTTTTTTTTTTGGTCTGACTGTAAAATTTCTGGAGATTTTTCTTCTAACTCTGATATTCTTTCTTCATCCTCAATGAGTCTGTTCTTAAGGCTTTCTACCATATTTTTACTTGTTCTGTTGAGTTCTTCACCTCCAATATTTTGTTTTGATTTCTCTTTAAAATCTCAATTTCATGGGAACAATTTTCAATCATGTCATGTATGGATTTCTTTAGTTCATGAATTTGCTTCTGATTACTTTTTAGTAATCCTATGATCAACTTTTTGAATTCTATTTCTGACATTTCATCAATCCTTTCATCTTTACATTCTAGTAGTGAAGTGTTGGGTTCTTTAGGGGGTGTCACGCCATCTTCCTTATTCATGTTTCTTGAATTGCTGTATTTATTAATAGGCAGTTGTGGTGATACTTGTTGGTTCCCTCCCACCCCGTGATGGCTTTTATTTTTTAACTATTCCTCTGTGTCTTAGTGGGGTGTCTGCTGTTTCAGTGAATGCCCAGAGGTGTTTGCTGGGTGTGGTCATTAAGCTCTATTCAGTGCTTCAGGGTAAGCTATGTGCTAAGGTGACAATCAAGTTGGGGGTGGTAAATCTTTTTTTTTTTAATCGGAGGGGAGGTTTGTCCAGCTCTGTTGGTATAGTCTCTTGCTTAACTCCTCTCTCAAAGGAGTCCAATGTCTTTGTACTAGCCCCAGTGGGTACAATTTTTCATCCATTCTGCCACAGGAACCACACAAAGGATCCTTGTAGTCATTGGTGTGAACGTGGATCCTGAAGCAATGACCCTCACTTTGGAACCAAGGAGCCTTGAGCATGTGGAACCACCCACAGTCACTACCCAAAGTCCCAGCCAGCCCCTATGCCCTCCCATGCAGCCACAATGTTTTCATAGTCCCAGCAAAGAAGGCTCCCTCAGACAGGCCCCTGTCAATTCTCCCAGCCAGACACAGGGGTCTCCATTTGGCTGGTTGCTGGGCACATGAATACGAGCTTGCACAGAGGTTATGTAGGTCCAAAATGGCACCTGCCCTCTCTCAGCTAGCTACAGGATGCTGGTGTTGGGTAGTTTCAGAGGAGACTCATGCCTTTTGTTCCCTCTAGGTTAGCAGGTATACTGTACCCCACAGGGCTCCAAGCCAGACTCCTACCCTGCTCTTCACACAGCTTTATTGCTAGTGGCTTGGGCTGCTGCAGGTTAGTCTCACTTCACTCAAAGCTCTTGCTGAGTCTCTCAGCTGCAGAGGTCCTAAGTTGCGCATGTCCACACCCTCCATATAGTCCCAAGTGTCCCTCTAATTTGTGTGACGTTTCCTCTGCTGTTTTCTCCCTAATTCTTCCCTGAGATTGCACTCTCTCCACTTTTTTTTAATCTATCTTACCCTAGACTAGAGCATTAAGCTCCCTCCCTATTCTGCCACCTTGACTCTCTCTCCTAAAATATTGTTATTTTGCATCTTCCATAATGTTGTACTTCTTGGAATGCATATGTGCAAAAGATTCCTGGAAATCACACAGTCATCAGTAAAGAGAAAAAAAGGATTAAAGAAGAAAAAGGAATGAGTGCAGGCATCAACTTTCCACAATGAATAAGCAATATGGCAAGAAAAGATTTTTCAGTGAGAGGCCACCTGCCCAAACAGAATAAAGCAACAGGATACAGTGAGAAAGACTACAATACTAATTGCTTTTCACCAGCTTTGGAGTCTAAGCTTAGTTCTCTACTAATTCTGTCATATTAGGCAAGTCACCAGTCCAGATTTTTCACTAAAGTCCCTTGCAGGACTACTAGGTCATGGTTCTGTGAAAAACACTTTGGAAATGACTTGCCAGAACCTCCAATCCTAGTAGGACATAGTTTTTTACATTGTCCTTGTATCTCTTTAACAGAAAACAGGGTGACTAGCTTGTTTTTAAAAACAGGAAGCTTCTCAGGAGGCATCAAATATACTCTCTCTGTTGATTGACTATAGCCTCTCAGAATGTTCTATGAGCTTCCAAATGCAGTCCCAGAACACTCTGGTGCTGGCCCTTGCTAGCTGCCAACTTAATCCATCAACTGCTTTAACTGAAAGCTCTAGAGAGCTGAGGCAGCCAAACGTATTGGACTCTCCCAGTATAGCTAAGGAGACATCTCCTCAATAGCTGTGGAGACATGGCCCAGATTGCTTTTTCACTAAAAGGATGTAATTGCTAATGTAGTTATTGACTTGATGGATCTGGCCCAGCTTAGCTTATTTCATTAGGGCTGTTTCCTCAGCCAGCCATTTTAGGATGAAATTTCCTAGGTATATTGCTACAAAGAAAATGTCTTTATTTTTTCTCTATTTTTTGACAAGATATTATAATTGATTTATTTTTAAAGGGTTCACAATGTACTAAATGCTATATAATACATGGTTGTAAGCTTTCAGCAGTTTATATTCTAAAATTGATCTACCAATGAAAGCAAAAACAGTTTCCACATTTGAGAGCCCTGAGATGCCAGTGAAAAGCTGTGCTGCTTACATGAATCAGTTATTTTGGGCCACTTATGGTTCATTGATTCCCTTAAACAGTTGCTTGATCATTTCCTTCTTCATCAAAATATGAGCAATGTCGCCAGAGAAGCAGTTGTAGCCAAAAGCCTTGGATAGAAGTTCTGAACTCCTTTCTCAGTTTCTCAGTAGACGACCAAAGCCTCTAATTTTAATCTGTTAGCCAAAAAAAGATCCCAGTGATAACAGTCATCAAACACAGCTTGTAAATCCAGGTCTGAAGTATGTTTGCTCCATTAGCCTGGGAAAGCTAGTTCAGTCAAAGAAAGCAGACTGCTTTGATCCAAATCTGAGAATGAAACTATTCATTATAACTCTAAACATAGTATTTCTTGGAATGGGTAAAGAAGCTCAAATAAAACAAAACCCATGTATAAAACCAATGACTTTGCTATATATATTGTCTGGATAGAATTATCAAGCCTTACCAGCATCTGAAGCAATGCATGAGTGAAAGAGTTAATGCCACACTTTTCACCCCAGCCATAGCCACATTGTAATTAAAGCAGTGTCAGCCTCCAACTATAAACTCGTGGTATGATTTTCAGAGGTTTATGACTCAATCATAAAAATTCACTATAGGCTGAAAACTGGCACAGGGCAATGAAACTTGAGAACACAATTTTTATAGAAGAAAATCATTTCAGCTCTTTTAAGGTTATAGAAATCTTTTTTTCATTTTTCATGCTCACATAATGAAAATAAATCTGTTTATATATCCAAATTTTCTATGAGTATCTTCAATTTCAATAACCTGTGATGTTTAAAGCTCTAAAATATTTTTGAACCCTTGAATAGAAGTTTCTGATGGATTCAGACACTGGGAATTTGGAGCATTTGAGATGGAAGAAAAGCACAGGGGAATTAGCTCGGATCCCTTTTTTTTCCATGCAGCTTCCGGGTGAGATTTGTTCTCTTTTCCTTATTTCCTCCTTCAAATTATAGAAAAACTAACACTAATTTTTTTCTTGGATTTCTCAAGAATTTCTCAAAAAAAATCTGTAACATTTTTAGGGAGTTGGCAATATCTATACCAGTTGGAAACAAATGAGAATTCTACTCTTTTTACAAAATGTCTGCAGGAGAATCTGTGGTAAGGAGAGTAAAGTTGTTGATGTCCCAAAGACCACTGATCAGCAGAGTTGATTTGGCCATTGTGGATGATGAAAAAAAAAAAAAAAAAACCTCATTTGGGAGGGAATAAAACATTCTGAAGCAATGATACAAGAGTTAACAAAAGCTCTTCTTGCTTAAATTTATTTAGGTAAAATCTTTTTATAGTCAAACATTATTAGATGGCATTTGGGCATTTCTTCATAGGAGCTGTCACTTCAAGACGTTAAACCATATGAAAATACATTTATAGACTTAAGAATCCTTCCTATGAAATAGCAAACAAATATCATTCTTCATGACAAAAAGTTTGAATTGATTCTTTAAGCATTTTTTCATTTATCCACATAAATAATTAGACACAGGGAAATCCAGTCTGAAATTTGTTCTCTGATGAAGTCTAGATATTTCTACATTGCTATGTTAATTCTACTGATTTAAAATAATGCAAAGGTAAAGGACATATTTTGAAAATCATTATGATAGGAAACTAGTAGTTTAATTATTTTTTAAAATGAGTTAATTAGAAGAAATTAAATGAAGAAAACATTCAATAACTATGTGTAACATTCAGGCAGTTCAGTAGGCAATTTACCTTCATATTGCACTTAAGAGAGTGAAAAAAAAATTCTAGTTGAAGTTGACACATTCTCTGAGGTTAAAATATCCTAAATCTCCTGGGAAGAGGGGTGGGTATGAATGAAAGGAAGCAACCAGGGTTAAGTGTTGTGGCACAGCAGGTTACGCTGCCACTTGGGATGCCCACATCCTATCTCAGAGTGCTGGTTCAAGTCCTAGCTACTATGCTTCCATCCCAACTCCTACTCAATGTATCTGAGAAGCAGCAGATGATGGCTAAAGTACTGAGTTACCACAGCACATGTAAAGGCTCTGTAGTTGTCTGACTCCTGGCTTCAGCCTGTCCCAGTCCCAGCTGTTGCTGGCATTTGGGAAATAAACCAGAGCATGGAAGAACTCTATATATGTGAGTATGTGTGTGTGCATGTGTGTGTCAATCTGGATTTCAAATAAATAATTTAAAAACGATAGAGAAAGCACCAGATTAGAGTAAAATTCAACAATGACTCTAAAGAATGCTTTTACCTGTGTTCTTGTGAACACTTGAAAGGGCCAGGAAACTTTTGCCTGCTTTTTATACATGCAGGGCTAGGAAACGTTTGCTTTCCAAGTGCCATGTGGATATTTATAACATCATTTGCAGGCAATAAAAAATTATCAACTTAAAAATTAGCCTGCTGTAGCTTTATTAAATTTGAAATCCCACATGTGGTTCCTTTGGCAGGGCCAGACCAAATGATCTCCCAGGCCTTATACAGTCTGTGGGCTGGATGTTCCTCAGCCCAGAATGCACCTTGTCTAGAGGCAGAGAAGGTCATAGACTGTCCACAGTAGCACATGGGAAAGGCCCTGTACAGAGTCAATTAAGCCATAGGTTTGCAATGTCCTATGCTCTCCCAATAAATGTGAGGGCAGTGAAGGAAAGTGCTCTTACATTCTGACTGCCTCTGCTAAAACAAAATATCTCCAAATGGCAGAGCTTCAGCCTGATGCACATTTTTAAAGGTTAAGTTTCCTATCTCAAGAAAAGAACAGACTATTCCTGGTGATCAGAAGAATAGCTAGAGGAAAGAGAAAGATATTTGGCTTATGTGCACCAGGCAAGAGAACAGTTTCCAAAGATCCAATTTAAAGGACTATAACTTTATAGGACACAGAGAAGACAGAGCAGCCTGTAGGGCACATAGGAGTTTCATGATCACAGGTGAAACCATTCAGTTTGACATAGCTATGACTTTGAGGCCAAGACCACCAACAGAGCTGGCTTGGCAGGCTGCACTTAAAATCCTTGTTCAAAGGGCACTGGGATGGAAACCAGAGTGTGCAAAAACTGCTGATTGGCCACTGGGATTTTCAGCCACATCAGCACACACAGAAAGGAACAGTCAACGATGCCATCTCTAAATGCAATGGGCAAAGACAGAAAATGAACATAACATTCAAGACTAGTGGAAAAATCCTTCCAACTGAGAAGATTTTGAATATAAAATATTTTTCTCAAGGATGGACTTGGCCCTTCCCTTGTTTGTACTCACTTTTGTTTGTGTGTTTGTTTAATAATCTGCTCACAATGAACTTCACACTTTAGCTCAAATGCTACCTTCTAAAAGAAAAATATTTCATTAAAAGCCTTTCTACCTCAATTGCAATCTGGAAGTTTTGAGAAAAAGTGGGATTAAAGTATAGGTAGGGCCTCTTTAATTCTGGATATTCTTGTCATCTTGAACTTATATTTTGGGGGTAAATTATTTTTATCTAATTATGCAAAAAAGATAAAATATTTTAGATCAGTTTAGGTCTTTTTTCATGAATCAATTCATATTTTGGATCATGATTCAAATTTTAATGTTCTCTCCATAATTTAGGCAGTTGTAAATTAACTTCTTTATCGAATTTATTCTTCATGAATATCAGAAAGGAGAAATTATCATTCAATTATTTGTATATGAAACCGCTCAGTTCACCTTGAGTGAAAAAGTTGTCCAGATTCCTACATCATCTACAAAACCCAGCTTGCCTGAATATAATCTCTCTTCCCCATTTTTAATTTTATTTATTTATTTGAAAGGCAGACTTGTAGAGAGAGGGAGAGGAAGTGGGAGGGGTGTGGGGGGGGGAGAGATAAAGAAGGAAAGGAAGGAAGGAAGAGAGAGAGAGATCGATTTTCCATCCACTGGTTCATTCCTCAAATGGCCACAATAGCCAGGGCTGGGTGAGGTCAAAGCCAGGAGCCTGGAATTCAATACAGGTTGTCTACATGATGGCAGGGACCCAAGTACTTGGGCCGTCATCTGCTGCTTTCCTAACCACAGTAGCCAGGAGCTGGATTGAAAGTGGAGCACCCAGGACTAGAACTCGTACTTGGATATAGGATGCTGGCAATGCAAATAGCAGCTTAACCTAATGCACCACAACACCAGACCTCTACATCCCCATTTTTGCACATAACATCCTGGAAGCTAGAAAGGCTCAGTGTGAAGTACTTTCCCCAACCCTCTAAACATGGCCCATTGTCTCAGCTTAGCACAGACTTTACAAACATCCTCTTCCTTCTCATTGAACACCTACTTCCACCTCAGAGCTCTGAGTCCCTGGCAGAGGATTTCTCATAAAAACCCAGATTGCATCTCTTGGTTAATTTTTCTAATCCTTTTTGAAACTTATTCTTTTTTTATGAAATAAATTTTATTTAATGAATAAAATATTAAGTTTAATAAGTTGATTTTATTTTTAATTTTTTATTTAGTAAATATAAATTTTCAAAGTACAGTTAATGGGTTACAATGGATCCCCCCCAATAATTTCCCTCCCACTCACACCCTCCCATCTCCCGCTCCCTCTCCCATTCCATTCTTACCTTTGAAAAGACCAGAACAAGTGACTCACTGCCTAGCTAACATTCTCCAGGCAGGTTACAAACTAGATGCCATTGTTGGAGCCTTCCCTAAAATTTCAGAGTAGGTGAGATCATGTTATTATGTGTTTTAAAGATCTTTGTCTTTTGTAGGAGTCATTACAATTCTAATGATATAACTATAGATGTGTTCTCATGTTTTATGTCTTTCCTGCTGTACTACAAGATGCCTGGGAAAGGGAAATTGGTCTGTTTCCTGCTGGGGCCTCACTACCCAGCACAGTGCCTGGTAAATAATAAATGCTCATTAAGTGTTCATCATTGCCATTTATCAAGTATTATTTTTCATAGGCAGTATCTGTCTTTTAATGAGAGAGAGAGAAGATCAACATGTTTATTGGTTTTTCTTATGAGCTAGAACTATGATAGGATCAAAAGCATTACTTCATGGGTCTTCTCAATGACCCTGTGAGGTATGGTTTATCTTCATCTCATAAGTTACTTACTCAAAGCCCCAGAGCTACGCTAGCATTTAAAATCATTTCTGCTGGACTACTAAGTATTAGGCTGCACTTGCTTCTTTGTTCTGTAAGAAAATAATCCCTATGATTGAATGCACAGCAGTTGGTTCTTTACCTTCATTTCTATTACAGAGGTGATCACATATTACTTACGAACTGTTAACTGGTCTCATGGCTTGCCCTCCTGCCTTCTACAATCTTTGTCTACACAATAACTGCAGTAATCTTCTTAAAACATATATCATGTCATACCACTTTCCTCTCCTTAATCCTCCATTTGTTTCAATGCAGATAAGTTAAATTCCAAGAGGCTTGGCATCATGGCACAGTGGGTTAAGCTACCTCTATGCACTGCTGTTATCCCATATCAGAGTGCCCATTCGAGTCCGGGATGTTCTGCTTCAAATCCAGCTTCCTGTTAATGCACCTTGGAAAGCAGCAGAAGATGGCCCAAGTTGCCCCCTGCTACCCACACTGCAGACCACATAGATTTCCCAGGTGCTAGCTTTGTCCAGGCCCACGTCAGGCCATTGCCAGAATTTGGGGAATGAACCAACAAATGATAGATATCTTTTTCTCCATCTCTCTTCCTCTCTCTGCCACTTTTGCTTTAAAAATAAATAAATAAATCTTCAAAAAATAAAAAATAGATTCCAAAGCCCATGCAGTGGCCAGCAAGGCCCTCTGTGATCTGGTCTCTGCCTTTCAGATCTCATCCCTAACTACTACCCCCTTTAATCACTTGTGACAGCTCATTCTGTTAATATCTCTGGACTATATCAAGCTATTTCTTGGGGCTTTATATGCCTTCCTCCTTCTGAAATTCTACTGTCTTCATATTCATATTCCTACCTCCTTCTTGCCATTCAGGTTGAAGCCCAAATTTTACCTTCTCAGGGAAACTGCTCTGACTCCCACTTCAAGTACCACCTCTACTTTGATCCCTGTAATTCCCTACCATGCCTTCCTGAGATAATCTGTCATTTAGCCAGATGATTTAGCCCGGACAAATCATCACCTGGCTAACTCTTACCATCCAAGCCTCTGTCTACTTTTTACTTCCTAAGGAAACTCATCTCTAAAATCTGAGAGATGGGAGGTCTCCCAATTATAGTCTTTTAAAAATCTATACTTTTCTTTGCTAAACTCATAATTAATGAAATACTAATGCTAATTTAACTAATATTATCACAAATATTTATGTGAATTCCCAAATAATAATGTGAATGTGAACCCTTTTTTAACTGTCATTTTTACTCAAGTGATAACCAGAGCTAAGAGGTTATTTATCATAGAATTTAGATGACAGGAGATGGATTTTATACATGTAAGTTACAGTGTGATGAGTATCACACAAAAGCAAGCACAGGGAACACTGGTGTATGTAGAATGGAGAGGCACTAGTCTAGGCATTAGTCCAGTCTAGGCAAGAAAAATCTTCCAACCAAGCGGCTCTCAAGCAAAAACATGAAATGTAATTAGGACTTAGCCGGGCACAGGCTAGAAATTGGGGTTGGATGGTAAGGGAAAAATGCAAGAATGCTCCATCACCAAAAAACGGATGCATATTCTTCACTCCACCCTAGAATCCACTTACTCTGAATCTCATGTCCTATTTTCCTCATAGAACTTACTAGGAACTGCATCATTTTCTCTGTTTATGCCTTGTCCCTCCAAACCACAAAAATAAAAGTGTGTGAGGGCAGAGACATTCTGACTTTCATTCACCACTGTTTGCTAGTACTTAGAACAGTGAATGTCATTTAGGCAGTGATTAATAAATAATTTTCAAATGAATGTACAAAAGTCTCAAAAGAGTGAAGGTAAAAGCAAGGCACTAAAAAAGAAAACATTTTCTATGGCATCAGAAGGAAGAGGATCATGGCATAAGTTAATTTTCTTTGGGGGTCATGTAGGCAATCAGAGAACTGGTAAGCATATTAAGGAAATTGGACTGTATCCAAAAGTAATGAAAAGATATATTTTATGCAGCTGTGTTATATGGTAAGATACATGATTTTAAAGCATCACTGTATCTAAAATACAGAGAATGGATTAAAGAGTAGTAAAAGTCAGAGAACGGTCAACAATGTTAGGAAATTTTATAGCTGTCCACGTAAAAAATGATAGTCTCTTGGATCAAGGTAGAGGCCATAGCAATAGAGAAGAGATATTGGATTTTAAAGCAATATAATTAAACTGATGCAATGCATAATTGGATATAGCAAGTAAGGAGAGTGAAAACAGCATTAATTCTTGAGCCATGGATGAAATCAGAGCCATTGACCAAGGAGGAAAATCACCCAAGGACTAGCAGGATTAGTGCAAAGGGTGATGCGTTGAGTTTGCCCGTGTGGATTGGAGGGAATTCTGAGAATCATAATGGATAAGTCTAGGAAGCAGGTGGATATGTCTGTGTAGAGTTCAGGAAGTTTGGGCTAAAGATAAATATTTAAAAATGATTTGCATTATTTTTGAGTAGTTGGTCCATTTTATTATCACTGTGTATTAATAAGGCTCTGGCTTCAAACCTGAACAGAAACCTGTCTCCTCCATTTTTGTTGAAGGGTTTTGGCCAAGAAACTTAACATCCCCAACCTTCAATTTTCTCATCTAAAGTAGAGTTAATAAAAGGACCTACTTACACAGTGTTGTTTTGAGGATGAAATGAGATAAAAGAGCTAGTATGCATAAAACATAGACTCGTAGAAAATGAGCTCTTAATAAATATTACCAATTCTTAGCTGTTATTAATCATTTTGATATTGTACATGCATTTATGTTAAACTTTATACATGTAATCCAAAGCCAATAGACTCTCACAGGTTAAATTTTCCAGGTGTCATGTAAACTACATGTGTAGATCACATTGTTCAAATATTCAACAAGAGTGATATCTTAATTCCTATTTACAGGCTGTTGCCTTTCATTGTTAAGTAGTAATGACACCATATTTGATGTGTTCTAACCCATGTTTTCTCTACTTTTCATGTTACAACTTTGTCATATTCGGTAAATAGGTAAATAAAAATATGCATTACTTTAGCAAGGAAGAATTATCACAAATTAAAGTTATATATTTTGAATTTTGGTCATAGTTACTTTTCCTAACTCTTCAACAATAAAGAATTGAAAATATAATATTATAGTTCCCACAGTTATATTCTGACACCTGCCACTGGGTACTGGCTGTCTTTCTTACCTATAATATGTGATATATATCTGCAAGTGTAGATAACTTTATCATCTTTCACTATCTTGCTCCTCTCTATCATCAAAAGACACTATGGAATGAATTCTAAACACTCAGTACAGGTAGAGATAGAGCTATACTGTGTGAGTGTTGTCCGTGTGTACCCATACATACATACATACATAAATATATATATATGTGTGTGTGTGTGTGTGTGAACAGAAAGAATAAATTAAAATGGAATGTGAATTACAGATGCTACATTTTTATGAAAACATAATAAAACTTCATCCTGGAAGGGACCCTAAAAAAATCATGCAGTCCAAAGCTTTGTTATGCAAATACAGTGCATCCAAGGTTTGAAGAGAGGATGAAATCTTGAGATCATGCAGTAATATGTGGCAGAGTCATGACTAGGTTTCTGTTCTCCTAACTCTCAGCTGAGTGTTTTCCCACTACACCATGATTAACACATTTACTACTACACTTGATCTTAAATTGATTCTGATAGAATCACAAATGTGTTTTTGGTGCTCAGCATTTCATATCTCTACTACAGTAGCTAAACAGACACAAATCACAGTTAAATTGGTCATATATATCTCCTTTACTTAAGCATATGTTATAGTGTTAAAAAACAAATAACTGAATATAGAAAATTAAAAGATTCATACAGCAAGTCATTGTCTATGAAAGATTTGAAAATAAGGCTGACATCTGTTACAAAGAAGAATTAATTAGGTATTACTTTAAATGATGTATCCTGGCTTCATTTCCCATGAGAACAGTTGGTAAATGTACCAATCTAATTAGGGATTTGGATCAAAATATCATTTTATTATAATCATGAAGCCTATCAAGATTTTATTAATACTATCAGTTGTACTAACTATGTACATCACACGTTTGTATGACAAACAGAAATACTTTTCCTCTGGTGAAAAAATGATCTTATAAATGGGACAACAATTATAGTTTGGGGTTATTAATTTAGGGCTAACCTGTTACATTAACATTAATTTTTGTTTCATCATACCATGCTTTCTTCATACCATATTATTAAAGATATTCGGTTATTAACCTCTCATGAAATCCTATACAATAAGTGACGGGAAAGCAGGGCTCTATCAGGAGTGATGGAAGATGTGGCTTCCATAGTGGGCAAGCATTCTGATGAAGGCCCAGTTCCTCTTAGGCACTTCCCAGGAGAGGCAGCGTCAGGCTTCCCAGCTCGTACTTTCCATTGCCCTACTTCCACCTCTATCCAGGTACATGACTTGCTCTAGTTCTTGCAGTGCCATGTGTGGAAAGGCAGTGCAGAGAATGAAAACAGTACAGAAATTAGGAAATGAGATCTTGGATTAAATTCTCTTTTTGCTCTTTTCTATCTCTGGCATTTAGGCTGGCTACATAAATCGCTAAATTTTGCTTCATATCTAAATTTTTCATGTTTATTATATGGATAAATGTGATAATTATGCTCCCATCTCTCAAGGATTGTTGTCAGCACTAAATGAGAAAATTTGTGGGAGATGATATACAGTGCTGCTCAAGATTAGTTATTCAATATTAATCAAGATTTCTACAAGAATTTCTCAACAGTTGTCTTCTATTTTCTAAAAATGTATAAAACTTGGCCAGCATTGTGGCACAGTGGGCAAAACTGCTGCCTGCAGTATCCCAAATGGGTATTGGTTTGAGTCCTGGCTACTCCACTTCTGATCCAGTTCCCTGCTAACATGTTTGGAAAAGCAGCACAAGACAGTCCTAGTGCTTGAGCCCCTCACCCATGTAGGAGAGCTGGAAGAAGCTCTTGGTTCTTGGCTTCAGTCTGGCCGAGCCCTAGACATTGTGGCTATTTGAAGGGTGAAGCAGCAGGTAGATGATCTCTCTCTGTAACTCTACTTTTGTAATAAAATAAATCTTTTAAAAAGAAAGTACTAGGGGTCAGCACTGTGGCATAGTGGGTAAAGTCGCCGTCTACAGTGCCGCCATTCCATATGGGTGCCAATTCAAGTCCTGGCTGCTCTACTTCCAATCCAGCTCTCCGCTATGGCCTAGGAAAGCAGTAGAAGATGACCCAAGTGCTTGGTTCCCTGCACCCACGTGGGAGACCTCGAAGAAGCTCCTGGCTTTGGACCAGCACTGCTCTGGCAATTGGGGCCAATTGGGAAGTGAACCAGCAGATGGAAGACTTCTCCCTCTCTCTCCCTTTCCTCCTCTCTGTGTTTAACTCTGACTTTCAAATAAATAAATTAATCTTTGAAAAAAAAGTACTAACCCATCAGCAGGTGATGGAAAGAATTAATGAATTTAAAATAGAAATGTACTTACTGTATAAATAAATATTAAATTGTTTCAGTATTTCTCCTGTCAACAAGTTAATCTTTATGTATATGATTATCATGAAAGTATTCATTCATAGAAAAGAATTATCTTAATCTTAGAGCAACCAGACAATTACCACTCTTCTGAATATTTTGGAAGGCAGGAAAAGAAAACATAAGGTCATCCAATTAAATAGTAGACATTTGGAAAGGCTAGTTACATAAGGAGGCCTGCCCTATTATAGATGCATCTCACTGCTGCCTCAGGAGTCCAGAAAAGTATTAGTGAATGAGACGAAAAAGATGTATTGTCTAGGCAATTTTTTATAGATGGAAAAAACAGGAAGCCTTGCAGTAGGAGTGTGTGTGTGTGTGTGTGTGTGTAGGAGAGTAATTAGATAGACAATCTAAAACATTTTATTCAATGTATATCTTAAGGGAAAATAAATCTCCAGCAGGGAAATACTAGTCCCCAAATTTGAATAATTAGCCCTTTACAAGTATGCCCTAGCCTAACATATTCATAGTTCAATTAATGTTGGCTTGAGGTTTATTCATTATTTATTTTATTTTCATCTACTTGGAAGGCAGAACTATACAGAGAAAGTGTTAAAGAAAGAGAGAGTTGAGAGAGATCTTCCATGTTCCCTAAATGTTTGGAACAGCCAGGTCTGAGTCAAGCCAAAGCCAGGAGCCCAGAACTCTATCTAGGACTCCCACATGGGTGGCAAGGATCTAATTACTTGAGCCAACAATTGTTCCTTCTCTGAATGCATTAGCAGGGAGAAGTATGAGGAGCTGAATAACCAAGACTGAAACTGTCACTTGGATATGGGATGCGGGCATTGCAAGTGGAGGTTTAACACACTGTGCCCCAACATCCATCCTAAGACTCACATTTTAAAACTTCTTAAAGCAAATTTGGAATGCTTTCACCCTGCAGGCCAAGGAAACACCCATGATATAAAATGACAAGGGAGTTTCTGGAAGCAGCCAGTCTTACATTACCTTCCCCATTAGAAGCAGTGAAAAGTGGAGGCAGCTGCCATAAAGCTATTGCTTACTTATCCTCTGAGCTCATGGTTGTTCTTAACAGCTACCATGCCCTCCATTTCAGTAGTAAGCTAACATATTTTCATAAGATTCAACTCCAAGAGACTGTTTTTTAAGCATAATTCTTTAAAAATAAAAAAAAAGACTTTTTTATTTCAGAGGTAGAGCTATGGACAGAGAGAGGTAGAGACAGAGAGAAAGTTCTTCAATCCACAGTTTCACTCCTCAAATGGCTGCAACAGCTTGTGTTAGGCCAATCTGAAGCCAGCAGCCAGAGCTTCCTCCAGTTCTCCCAATGGGTGCAAGGGCCCAAGCACTTGGGCAATCTTTCACTGCTCTCCCAGGCCATTAGCAGAGAGCTGGATTTGAAGAGGGGCAGCCAGGACACAAACCAGCACCCATATGGAATGCTGGCACCACAGGCAAAGGCCTAGCCTACTACACCACAACGACTGCCCCTCAGAGAAACATTTTTAAGAGATGTTTACAGGACAATTTTAGAATTCAGAATGAAAATAACTTTTATAGAGAGCCATAAAAATATTTTTCCTTACAAGTTAGATCACCTACTTTATTGAATATAAGAATGCTAACGAGAAAAATTGGCACATTTCCTCTAATAAAATGTTCATTTCAAGATGTATCTCAGAAATAGCAATAAAGAAACAGATATTAGCCTTCTAATTGCATGCACATCATAAGACACATCTCAAAAGCAGGTAATTAGGCCCATACAGCTTACCACTACACATGCAAACTCTACATTCATCTGTTACCCAAACTAAGCTTAATTATCATCAGTCCCTTGCAAACTACCATTGTTGGCCTCCCCTTGCTGTCTTGTACTGCTCTGTTGAAACTCTAAGTGGAGTAAAACCTAGTTATGTGCCTTTAGGTTGTACCCTTGTAACTGAACAACACTGAAGATTTGCACTTTTGAGAAAATGGGTAGCACGATATATCTATAACTCTTAACCTCTTCTAGCAAAGAGATTTTAGTATTCCAAGAACCAGGATCTCTTGCCATCTCAGGAAATTCACTTTTGATTATACTCTTTCTTTCATCTTAAACCTGCCCTTGCAATTGGATTATTCCTATTAACAAAATAATAAGTATGATTTAGTATTTCTGACCTATAAAAAATAGAAGCACCTCATTTTGCAACCGTCACTGCTCTCAAGTTCTCTCTGTCCTTATTCAAAATTAGAATTGTCTTGTTCTAACTTCACTTGTGTGCTTCCTGTTTACCTTCCAACATCAGACATCTGTCATTTTCCTGCAACACTCCATCCAAGCCACTTTTGCTGAAGTCACCATTAACTTCTACTGGAGATCTCAAGGATTTGTCCCAGTTGGCCACTACGATCTCAAAACATAGGCTTCATTGACTCTCTGACACCACATTCTCAATTTCCTTGGCAACTCTTTCTTAGTCTTCTGTAACACTGAAGTCTTGTTTATAGTCCCTGTTTTCTTCTACTGGTCTTACTCATTTCTGTGAATTTAAACAAGGTCTGTGCTAAGGGCTCCCATATTGATGTTGCTCATCATGCCCCCGAGCCACGGACTCATATCCAACTAATCACTTGACTCTTGTTTACATACTTCAAGTCCACTGCAAACAAACTTATCCAATATGGGCCACTTATTTTCCTCTCTACTATGCAATTCCATGTCATTTAGAATAAAATACAGCCTCTTTAAGACACATGTAAACTTTGAATGAATTTAACTTTTCTGTATCTTCAAATTCATCTCATGTTTTTTGTATTGCAACTTCATTGAACCCATTTCAGTTCCTACAAAATATCAAGCTCTTCTATTATTTCTTCTGTCTGGACAGTCTCTTTGCTTCTTTTCATCCAGCAATTAAGAGTTTTCATTTGGGTAAATCCAGCTCATCTAGTAGGGTTCAGTTCAAATATTATATCCTTCAACACTCCAATGCAATTCAGCTGCCACTGCTCAGATGTTATCCTTTTTCATAAAATACAGTTAATTGCTGTTATAGAAGTTATCACAGTGCTTGATTACATAATCATATGTGTGTTATATTCAACTATTTTAGTAGACAGTAACCTCTACTATTTGAGCATTTTCTGCTTTACTTACTATTATAACAAACTCTCTGGTCCATAGCTAGTGTTCAATGTATATGAGCTCCTTAGCCAAATACAAGTTCATTACTGTCTATGTAATCAGATTAAGCTTTATTGATTCTACATATAATGCTATTCATATGTATTAGAAATACAAAAACATTTAGTATTTGTTTCTCAAATAACACCTAAATTTACATAGGATTTGAAACGTGGTATAACCACCTAGAAAATTCTCCAGCTTACCAAATGTCTCCATTTTATTCTTGCATTTGACTTTCCAAATACCACTTTTGCTAGCAGATAATGAATCTGAGGCTTAGGTAAATAAGAAACCAGCTAAATTCACATTTATAGTAAGATGGTTTAGATTCTAACCACCATTATTCTTTTTAAAAAATTATTTATTGTTATTTTCATGTATTTGAAATGACAGAAACACTGAGACAAAAAGAGATCTTCCACCACTGATTCATTCCCCAAATGCCCACAGCAAACAGGTCTGAGCCAAGCCAAAACTATAAGGCTGGAACTCAGTCCAGGACTTCAACAATGATGGTAGAGGCTCAGCATCTTAAGCCATTACCTGCTACCTCCCAGGGTACATAATAGCAGGAAGGTGGAAGCAGAGATGAGACCTAAGCTGGGATGCAGATGTTCCAAGCGGCCTCTTAACTGCTGTACCAATCACCTGCCACCCAAGTATTCTCTGCACTATATTACATTGCTCCACACGTATTAAAGTTTGTCGCATATATATATATATATATATATATGAACTTTAGCTCCAAAACCAAATTTTAAAAATTTGGAGAAATAAGGCAGAAACAACTTTAATTTGGAATGTATTGCTTTGAAAGACAACCACAAGATAGATCAACTTTAATACTATTAATTGGACTAAGTTATCAAATACCTCAACTCCCACTAAGTATAATGATAAATAATTTTAGCACCAAAATGAAAACATTTGAAATAATTCTATTAAGGGCCAAATCATACCATCTTGGTATCCTAGTTCCTCCCACTGTTTAAAAGTAGAATAACATGGTAATGAAAGGAATTCTAACTTAGAGAAGAAAAAGATAAAAATCATAGCTTACTTAGCTGATCTATTAAATTACTAATGTCTTTTACAAACTTACTGACTAATCAGGTGATTCACATTTTGTTTTGATAGTTTTTTTTTTTTTTTTTTTTTTTTTTTTGACAGGCGGAGTGGACAGTGAGAGAGAGAGACAGAGAGAAAGGTCTTCCTTTTGCCGTTGGTTCACCCTCCAATGGCCGCCGCGGCCGGCGCGCTGCGGCCGGTGCACCGCGCTGATCCGATGGCAGGAGCCAGGAGCCAGGTGCTTTTCCTGGTCTCCCATGGGGTGCAGGGCCCAAGCACCTGGGCCATCCTCCACTGCACTCCCTGGCCACAGCAGAGGGCTGGCCTGGAAGAGGGGCAACCGGGACAGAATCCGGCGCCCCGACCGGGACTAGAACCCGGTGTGCTGGCGCCGCTAGGCGGAGGATTAGCCTAGTGAGCCACGGCACCGGCCTTGATAGTTATTTTTCAAGTTTAAACTTTCAGTCAGTGGTGGGCGTTTGGCACAGCAGTTAAGAGTCTGCATGGGAGCATCTCACACCAGAGTGTCTGAGTTTAAGTCCTGGCTCTGCTTCCAATGCAACTTCCTGCTAATGTGCACCCTGGAAGACTCAAAGTCATGGCTCAATTATCTGGGTCCCTGGAACCCACTACATGGAAGACCCATATTGAGTTTCAGGCCCCTGGCTTCAGCCTGCTCAGCCCTGCTGTTGGCAGTCATAGAAAAGTGAACCCGTAGATGGAATATTTCTCTGTGTGTGTGTGTGTGTGTGTGTGTGTGTGTTTCCGCCTTGAAAGGAATGAAAGGAAAGGAAGGGAAAAAAGAAAGAATGAAAGAGAGATAGAAGAAGACAGGGAGGGAGGCAAGGAGGAAAGAGAAGAAGGGAGGGAGGGAAAGAGAGAGAAAGAAAAGGAAGGAGGGAGGGAGAGAAAGAGAAAGAAAGGGAGGGAGGGGGAGAGAGAGAGAGAGAAAGAAAGAAAAAGAAAGAAAGAAAGAAAGAAAGAAAGAAAGAAAGAAAGAAAGAAAGAAAGAAAGAAAGAAAGAAAGAAAGAAAGAGGGAGGGAGGGAGGGAAAGAGGGAAAGAGGAGGGAGAGAGAAAAAGAAGAGAGGGAGCTTGGAGAGGAGAAAGGACAGGGAGGAGGAATAAGGGAGGGAGGAAAGAGGAAGGAAGGATGGAAGAGAGGGAGGGAGGGAAGAAGGGAGGGAGGGAGGGAGAAAAAGAGGAAATTGTGAACACTTAAGCAACAGAATTCTATTCATAAAGTAATGCGGGAAGATTATGTGGTATTGGCAAATGTAGACTTAGGAGCCCTTACTCAAATAACAGCTTTGTTTTATTATTAATAAGAAAAAAGGACAACATTCCCAAGTACTTCTGATGATCAACCACTGTTCTAAACTTTTTAAAAACATTTTTAATTTTGATTAACATGTACTACTTCTACATTTTTATGTGATGCAGTGCAATATCCTGGTATGTTCACACAACATAAACTATTCAAACTAGGCAATTAGTCTATTTTTTTATCTTTTCTTTATGTTTAGAATTAACCAGCTCCTCCGTCCCAGTTCTTCCTAGAGGGTATAACAGATTAATGTGAACTACAGTCACCACATTATACTGTGGAACACCAGAACAGAACTTGCTACATCTATCCGACATGTTTTGACACCTTGTATGAAATCTCTATCTAACCCCTACTCTCACTCTTCCTAGCTTCCACTAATCACTATTCTAAGTTCAGATGGACTTGCACTTTTTTTTTAATTTTACATATAGAAGGCACATGTGATAATTGTCTTTCTGTGTTTGTCTTTTTCACTTAACATAATTTTTAAAGTATTCCATTTTAAAGTACTCAACCCATTCTTAAAGACAGACAATATTTTTTGTCATTCTGCTGATACTATTAGATACTGAAATTCATGGATCATAAAAATGAATCTCGAGTTTACTCCATTATAAGTTGTGGATCTGGTATTCTGGCTCATGTTTGTGTACTAGTAACCTATTTCCTTTCTTTTTTTTTTTTAAGATTTATTTGAAAGGCAGTGTTACAGAGAGAGAGTAGGAGAGACAGAAAGAGAGACATCTTCCATCTTCTGGTTTGCACCCCAAATGGCGATAATGGCCAGAGCTGGACCAGGCCAAAGCCAGGAGCAAGGAGCTTCTTCTGGGTCTCCCACATGGGTGCAGGGCCCCAGATACTTGGGCCATCTTCCACTGGTTTCCCAGTCACATTAGCAGAGAGCTGGATCAGAAGTGAACAAGTCAGGACTGGAACCAGTGTACATATGGGATGCTAGTGCTGCAGGCCGTGGTTTAACCTACTGCACCACAACACTGGCTCCTATAACATATTTCCTTAACGTACTGGAAATATTGATCTTCTTTGTGCTTTTAGATTAATTCAACTTGTTTTACCTTCATGACAGCAATTATTGTCCTTTTGCTGAGTTTCTAATATTTTCCTGAGAATCCTGTAAAATCTACACCAAGAATGGAGTGAGGCATGAACTTAAATTCAGACAGAAGCATGAAAGTCCATTTTCTCACTTATGCACTATTGATCTTGACACGTTATTGTATTTCAATAAGCTTCAACTTTCTTGTCCATAAAATAAGGATAAAATAGTTATAAGCTACTTCATGGGTCTCATGAGGAATAAATAATGTAAGTCATGCATCAAATAAACTTTCTATAGGGGATGTTAAATAGATAATACTATTTATGATATTTTGAAAATTTTTTGAATCATTACTAGGATACATTAATTGTCCAAGAAAGTAACTTAACCTCCCTAGAGTCCATTATAATATGAAGAAACTTCAAAAAGTTTATGGAAATATGAAATTAAACATATGAATGTATTTGATTCATATTGTGATGCAAAATAATCCTTATTTTAAAAATCTATTTATTATATCAAAATAGTTTTAAATTTATAAAACAAACATTGTGTAATACAGAGTTCACAGATACCCTGCACCTAGCCTCCCCTATTACTAATATCCTATCGTAGTTTGATATATTAATATATTTTATTAGTGTGACATGCTTGTCACAATTAATAAACCACATTCAGCTTCCACTATGTTTTTCATCCAAACTCCTCTCTTTCCCTTACCCCTCCTAGCATCCAGCAGTAAATACTCTGAGTTCATATTGAGTGTTTCCTTTTTGCTTTTATTGTTTTGCTACCACACGCGAGGAAGAATATGCAGTATTTGTCTTTCTGTGTCTGGCTTATTTCACTTAGCAAGAATGAAATCCTCTCTTTTGGAACAAAATGGATGGACTGGAGAGAAAAAAATTTTGATATACAGAAAATGCACATTATGAAAAAAAGACTACACATGTATTTTTTTGACATTTATTATTTACTCGAAAGGCAGAGCTACAGAAAGGCAGAGGCAGAGAGATAGAAAGAGTTCTTCCAATCTGCTGGCTCACTCCACAAAGGGCCATAACAGCCAGAGCTGGGTGGTTCTAAGGCTAGGAGCCAGGAGCTACCTCTGGGTCTCCCACATGGGTGCAGGGCCCCAAGGACTTGGGCCATCCTCTACTGCCTTCCCAGGCCATAGCAGAGAGCTGGATTAGAGGTGGAGCAGCTGGCACTCAAACCAACATCCATGTGGTACAATGGCACTGTAGGCAACGACTATACCCACTATGAAACTATGCCAGCCCCGATGCATGCATTTTCACTGAACAAACATTTACTTTTATTGTTCTATAACTTTATGAAGTACCCTTATATTATCATTTACTTAATTGTTATTGTCCAAATGAATTTTTGTTCATAAATAAACTTTTAGAATGAAAATATACATTAAAATAACTCAAATAGTATAATTTTTAACTTTTATTTAGTAAATATAAATTTCCAAAGTACAGTTTATGGATTACAATGGCTTCCCCCCCCATAACTTCCCTCCCAGTCACACACCTCCCATCTCCTGCTACCTCTCCCATGCCATTCACATCAAGATTCATTTTCAATTCTCTTTATATACAGAAGATCAATTTAGTATATATTAAGTAAAGATTTCATCAGTTTGCACCCACACAGAACATAAAGTGTAAAATACTGTTTCAGTACTAGTTATAACATTACTTCACATTGGACAACACATTAAGGACAGAACCCACATGAGAAGTAAGTACATAGTTACTCCTGTTTTTGACTTAACAATTTGACACTCTTGTTTATGGTGTCTCCTTAGGCTCTAGTCATGAGTTGCCAAGGCTATGGAAGCCTTTTGAGTTCACCAACTTCAATGTTATTCAGACAGGGTCATAGTCAAAGTGGAAGTTCTCTCCTCCCTTCAGAGAAAGGTACCTCCTTCTTTGATGACCCATTCTTTCCACTGGGATCTCACTCGCAAAGATCTTTCATTTAGGTCTTTTTTTTTTCCAGAGTGTCTTGGCTTTCCATGCCTAAAATACTCTCATGGGCTCTTCAGCCATATCCGAATTCCTTAAGGACTGATTCTGACGCCAAAGTGCTATTTAGAGCATCTGCCATTCTGTAAGTCAGCTGTGTATCCCGTTTCCCATGTTGGATCATTCTCTCCCTTTTTGCTTCTATCAGTTAGTATTAGCAGACACTAGTCTTGTTTGTGTGATCCCTTTGACTCTTAGACCTATCAGTTTGATCAATTGTGAACTGAAATTGATCACTTAGACTATTGAGATGGCATTGGTACATGCCACCTTGATGGGATTGTATTGGAATCCCCTGGCACGTTTCTAATTCCACCATTTGAGGCAAGTCAGCTTGAGCATGTCCCAAATTGTACATCTCCTCCTTCTCTTATTCCCACTCTTATATTTAACAGGGGTCACTTTTCAGTTAAATTTAAACACCTAAGAATAATTGTGTGTTAATTACAGAGTTCAACCAATAGTATTAGAACAAGAAAAATACTAAAATGGATAAAGTATTACATTGTATATCAAAAGTCAGGACAAGGGCTGATCAAGTCACTGTTACTCATAGTGTCCATTTCACTTCAACAGGTTTCCCCTTTGGTGCTCAGTTAGTTGTCACCGATCAGGAAAACATATATTTGTCCCTTTGGGACTGGCTTAATTCACTCAGCATAATGTTGCAAATGACCGAATTTCATTGTTTTTGACTGCTGTATAGTATTCAATAGGGTACATGTCCCATAATATCTTTATCCAGTCTACTGTTGATGGGCATTTGGGTTGGTTCCAGGTCTTAGCTATTGTGAATTGAGCTGCATAAAAATTAATGTGCAGACAGCTTTTTTAGTTGCCACTTTAATTTTCTTTGGGTAAATTTGAAGGAGTGGTATGGCTGGGTTGTATGGTAGAGAATTACAGACCAATATCCCTGATGAACATAGACGCAAAAATCCTCAATAAAATTCTCGCCAATAGAATGCAACAACATATCCAAAAGATCACCCACCCAGACCAAGTGGGCTTTATCCCTGGGATGCAGGGATGCTTCAATGTTCACAAAACAATCAGTGTGATACACCACATTAACAGACTGCAGAAGAAAAATCATGATTATCTCAATAGACACAGAGAAAGCATTCGATAAAATACAACAAAACTTTCATGATGAATACTCTAAGCAAACTAGATATAGCAGGAACATTCCTCAATACAATCAAAGCAATTTATGAAAAACCCATGGCCAACATCCTATTGAATGGGGAAAAGTTGGAAGCATTTCCACTGAGATCTCGTACCAGACAGGGATGCCCACTCTCACCACTGCTATTCAATATAGTTCTGGGAGTTTTAGCCAGAGCTATTAGGCAAGAAAAAGAAATTAAAGGGATACAAATTGGGAAGGAAGAACTCAAACAATGCTGTACATTGAGACTTAATGCTATAACGAGTACTCAAACAGTATATTTCACTTTGTGTTTCTATGGGGGTACAAACTGTTGAAATCTTTAGTTAATGTATACTAAACTGATCTTCTGTTAAAAAAAAAAAAGAAGAAGAAATTATTAATTCCCAACTTGACTCTCACTGGGATTAAACATGACAATAGGTCTAATCTGATTTCATCATCATTTACAAAATCATCTATTATTTTTCACTTCATGTTTCTGTGTGGGAGCAAACTGTTGAAATCTTTACTTAATGTATGCTAAACTGATCTTCTGTATATAAAAAGAATCGAAAATGAATCCTCATGTGAATGAAGGGGAGAGGGAGTGGGAAAGGGGAGGGTTGCAGGTGGGAGGGACGTTATGGGGGGGAAGCCATTGTAATCCATAAGCCGTACTTTGGAAATTTATATTCATTAAATAAAAGTTAAAAAAATAAAAAAAAATTAAAAATTAAAAAAAATGGAAAAGTCTTCCATTCTCATGGATAGGAAGAATCAATATCATCAAAATGTCCATTCTCCCAAAAGCAATTTATAGATTCAATGCAATACCAATCAAAATACCGAAGACATTCTTCTCAGATCTGGAAAAAATGATGCTGAAATTCATGTGGAGACACAGGAGACCTCAAATAGCTAAAGCAATCTTGTACAACAAAAACAAAGCTAGAAGCATCACAATACCAGATTTCAGGACATACTACAGGGCAGTTGTAATCAAAACAGCATGGTACTAGTACAGAAACAGATGGATAGACCAATGGAACAGAATTGAAACACCAGAAATCAATCCAAACAGCTACAGCCAACTCATATTTGATCAAGGATCCAAAACCAATCCCTGGAGTAAGGATGGTCTATTCAACAAATCGTGCTGGGAAAAATGGATTTCCATGTGCAGAATCATGAAATATGACCCTTACCTTTTACTTACACAACAATTCACTCAACATGGATTAAAGACTTAAATCTATGACCCAACACCATCAAATTATTAGAGAACATTGGAGAAACCCTGCAAGATATAGGTACCAGCAAAGACTTCTTGGAAAAGACCCCAGAAGCACAGCCAGTCAAAGCCAAAATTAACATTTGTGATTGCATCAAATTGAGAAGTTTCTTTACTGCAAAAGAAAGTCAGGAAAGTGAAGAGGCAGAAATATTTGCAAACTATGCAACAGATAAAGGGTTGATAACCAGAATCTACAAGGAAATCAAGAATCTCCACAGCATCAAAACAAACAACCCACTCAAGAGATGGGCCAAGGACCTCAATAGACATTTTTCAAGAGGAAATCCAAATGGCCAACAGACACATGAAAAAATGTTCAGGATCAGTAGGCATCAGGGAAATGCAAATCAAAACCACAATGAGGTTCCACCTCACCCCGGTGAGAATGGCTCACATTCAGAAATCTACCAACAATAGATGCTGGAGAGGATGTGGGGAAAAAGGGACACTAACCCACTGTTGGTGGGAATGCAAACTGGTTAAGCCACTATGGAAGTCAGTCTGGAGATTCCTCAGAAACCTGAATATAACCCTACCATACAACCCAGCCATACCACTCCTTGGAATTTACTCAAATAGTATAAATTTTGAAATAGTTATTCATCTATTTTGGTAGAACATAAAAATTATCCCAGAAAAACCTTTTCATAAAATTAAAGTTACTTCTAAAACATAAAAATAATATACAGAGGAGTACTTCAAAAACCTCATGGAAAAAGAATTAAAAGATAAGTTTATTTTTTTCTCTTTTACTTTTTTTAAACTTTTATTTAATGAATATAAATTTCCAAAGTACAGCTTATGGATTACAATGGCTTCTCCCCACCCGCCCATAACTTCCCTCTCACCCACAACACTCCCCTTTCCCTCTCCCTTGTTTATTTTGTCATGAGTTGCATACAACAAATTTTGAAATACAGTTTTTTCAAAATACACTTTTTCCCAAATTGTACATCTCCTCCCTCTCTTATTCCCACTCTTTATTTAACAGGGATCACTTTTCAGTTAAATTTAAACACCTAAGAATAATTGTGTGTTAATTACAGAGTTCAACCAATAGTATTAACTAGAACAAAAAAAAAATACTAAAAGGGATAAAGTATTAAATTGTACATCAACAGTTAGGACAAGGGCTGATCAAGTCACTGTTTCTCATAGTGTCCCTTTCACTTCAAAAGGTTTCCTTTTTTTTTTCCAAGAATTTTTAGAAAATCCTTCATATATGTAACATGTAAATATTATTTGTAATTAAGAGTAAAATGAAATATTTGTAATGGCTACCTATCATTTAAAAACAACCATGACAACAATAGTTGCTCTTTTAATATAGTTACTTCTATTTTTAATTTATTGAATAGCACATTATTTCTAAACCATGAGCTTTTCAAGGAAGGTGTTGTGCCACATCAGTATAGCTGCCACCTGGAACACCTGCTTCCCATGTCAATTGCCTAGATGGAATCCCGCCTCCATTTCTAACCCAGCTTCCTGCTAATGCACACCCCAGAAAGAAGAAGTGATGGCTCAACTACCTGATTCATTTGCATCCACATGAGAGGGAGAAAATGATTGAATTCCTGGCTCCAAACTTGGCCTGGCCAGCCCTTTGCTGCAAGCCTTTAGGGAGTGAGCCAGCAAATGAAAGATTCTCTAAATTTCATTCTGCATTTCAAATATATAAAAACAAAATTAACAAACTTAAAAAATATAATGTGCTTTCAATATTGGTTTAGATTTACTTTTTCATAAAAATGCCTAGAATAACTTTCCAAATTTTATTTTGTGTTCAATAATTTTGGAATTCTTAATATCTTCAGTTCTACATTGGATATAAAATTTGAGAGAATATGTGAGAAAATAATCTGATTGGTGAGGAATATGGTGGATTCAGAACAAACTCTGCCAAATAGAAGAGACTGCATTTTAGATTTTTATACTTAAATGTAGAACTATTTTAGCTGAAGTATTTTCATAGTACTATCTTTTGCCTCCATTCCAACTAATAATGTTCAATGAAAAGTTCTACAAGTTAAACTTGTCAATAAATGTATTCTTTATATTATTTTCAGTTTTTTCCAAAGTAATTAATCCCCTCAATTTTAGATTATGACACAAAAATACAAATGAATGCAAGGAAAATCAGAAACCACACCCAAAAGTTCTTCCCACCAGATGAGCTCTTCCAAAATATGATGGCCTTTTAAAAATTAAATCATTCCAACGTTTAAATGCTCATCATTCATTTGTTCAGTTGATTCTTTTGTAGGGACAATTTCAGAGCTGCCTATTTGCCTGCCATGTCTTCCAAAATTGTAATTCACACCAAAGCTTCAAAAGCTGAGATATCATTCTTACCCTCTGATTAAATACTCGCAATGGTTTTTAGCAACATGAAACTAAATAGCAGAGAATTTGGTTACCAAAAAAAGATTGACAGAATTATAAGGACACATAAGATGATTTATAAAATCATTCTTTATAGGCTCAAACTTTTCTAAAACAGAATTGTTGAAGGGATACAAGAAGAGAAAATACATGTTAAAATAATGATATATCAACAGCTCTTTGTATTTTCAGATTCCATCAGCATCCTAGGATTCAACAAATAAAAAGTGAAAAAAAAAGCATCCCGGAAAGGGGAGGGTTGTGGGTGGGAGGGACGGTATGGGGGGGAAGCCATTGTAATCCATAAATCGTACTTTGGAAATTTGTATTCATTAAATAAAAGTTAAAAAAAAAAAAAAAGCATCCCGGGCCGGCGCCGCGGCTCACTAGGCTAATCCTCCGCCTAGCAGCGCTGGCACACCGGGTTCTAGTCCTGGTCGGGGCGCCGGATTCTGTCCCGGTTGCCCCTCTTCCAGGCCAGCTCTCTGCTGTGGCCAGGGAGTGCAGTGGAGGATGGCCCAAGTGCTTGGGCCCTGCACCCCATGGGAGACCAGGAAAAGCACCTGGCTCCTGGCTCCTGCCATCGGATCAGCGCGGTGCGCCGGCCGCAGCGCGCCGGCCAAGGCGGCCATTGGAGGGTGAACCAACGGTGAAGGAAGACCTTTCTCTCTGTCTCTCTCTCTCACTGTCCACTCTGCCTGTCAAAAAAAAAAAAAAAAAAAAAAAAAAGCATCCCTACTGAATATATAGACTTTTTTTCAATGCAATCTAACAAGTATTTTCATAGTATTTACACAATATTAGATATTATAATCTATAGATAATTTAATGTATACTAGGGGATGTACATAGATTATGAAAAAAAAACTTCATCATTTTATTATAAGAGACTTGAGCATATGTGGATTCCAGGGTTCCTGGAATTAATCCCCCATATACACTCAGGGAAAATTCTATGTATGCATGGGTTCAGTATCAGCTCTTTCACAAACATGTTTTAGTTAAGCATCTGTTTGTATAAATAGAATATTTTCAAATTTGTATTTGCTGCAATTTCTTCTCTGTAATTTTTTTAATTTATGAAGAAATCATATTTTGTCATACATTGTATTACACAAAATTTAGTGATATTATCACCATGAAGACAAGTACCTGGAATCTTCAAAGAGTTCCTGGAAACTCTGTACTGTGTACTATGAAAAAACTATGTGTGCATTTCAAAACTGTTTTTCACCCAAATTTATCTTTTAACTCCATTTTCCATGAGCTTTTTGAAGTATCCTCATATATCCTCAATATTTGTCTTTCTAAATAAATCAACAAAAGTATTAAAAATAATTCAAAATGCTTCACATTCAACAGTATGAACATTTGAAAGTTTTACTTGGGGCTGGTGTTGTGTGTGGTGTTCTGGTACAGTGAGCTAAGCTTCCACTTGCAATGCTGTTATCCCATATCAGAGCTAGGACTGGAGTCCTGCTATTCCACTTCAGATCCAGCTCCCTGTTAATGTGCTTGGAAAGGTAGCAGAGAATGGCCCGACTGCTTGGACCCCTGATGTCAACATGGGAGGCCCACATGAGAATCTAGGCTCCTGGCTTTGGTCTGGCTCAACTCCGGTCATTGAAGCCATTTGGGGAATAAATCAGCAGATAGAAGATCTCTCTCTCTTTCTCTTTCTCTCACCCTCTCCCTCCCCCCATCTCTCTCTTTCTCTCTCTCCCCTGTCTTTCCCTCTCTCTATCACTCTGCCTTTCAAGTAAAATAAATAAATCTTTAAAAAGTTTTTTAAAATGTTTTTTAAAATGTTTAACTTAAATTCCAAAAATATCATCAAAAGAAATTAAAGCATTATTGGAATGTACCTAATTTTTCTATTTAAAATTCAATGACATTGATAGAAATCAATATGAATTCCTACAATGGAATGACATATGTGTATGCTTACATGTGTATGGTGTTTTTCTACTATTGAAGCAACAAGTGAGCAGCTTCCACTTCACTCTTCACATATACACAAAAAATCTTATTCTCATTGACAACAAAATTAATGTATATGGATTGATCTAAATAAAATGTCATATGTTTCACAAAGTTACACATCAGTATACACTCTGCAATTGTATGTGATAAATTATAATCTATGGCATGCCCTTTGTGAACTAAGATTCATTTGATAGTTTATTTATACTGTAGAAAACACATATTCAGAATATTCTGTAACTATAACTACTATCTATTTCCAGAACATTTTTCATCATCCCAAACCTAAACTTTATACTTATCAAGCAATATTTCCTTATGCCCTCTCCCACACCTGGAAACTTTTATTCTACTCTTTACACTATGAGTCATACAATATTTGTCCTTTTATGTGTGTGGCTTTTTTTTTTTTTTTTTTTTTGACAGGCAGTGTGGACAGTGAGAGAGAGAGACAGAGAGAAAGGTCTTCCTTCACCGTTGGTTCACCCTCCAATGGCTGCTGCGGCCGGCGTGCTGTGGCGGGTGCACCGTGCTGATCCGATGGCAGGAGCCAGGTACTTGCACTGGTCTCCCATGGGGTGCAGGGCCCAAGTATTTGGACAATCCTCCACTGCACTCCCGGGCCGCAGCAGAGAGCTGGCCTGGAAGAGGGGCAACCGGGAAAGAATCCGGCGCCCCGACCGGGACTAGAACCCGGTGTGCCGGCGCCGCAAGGTGGAGGATTAGCCTAGTGAGCCGCGGCACCTTACACTTACAATAATGTATCTAGGTTAATCCATATTGTAGACCATATCAGATTGTCATTTCATTTTAAGTCAGAATAATATTCACTACTATTGATTTTTTGGACTTTATATTTTTATTATGTTTTTAAAGACTTTCAAAATGAATTCTGTATATCAGGAATTTTATTTTATGATCCAAGTGCAATTATTTTGGAGACCAAACCTAATCAACTTTTAAAAGGCACTTTAAGGGAGTTTTTAAAAAAATAATACTGAAGTTTAAGGCTTATAGCTTACTATTTCCAACCAGATTGGGTTTTTTTTTTTAATTTATTAATATAAGCAGATTCCATGAATTCCACAGGGTCAGTTCCAAGAAGACAACCACACTTCCCTTCTGCACCATTCTTCCTGAATCCCTCCTCCTTCCCCTCTCTGCATTTCATTAGTTTTTTCATAGACATAATTTTAATCCACTCTATATTCACAGCCTTCACTCACCACTAATAATAATACTCAACACATAAAATGTAGGAAGACCACAGTTCCACAGGAGTATAAACAAGGGCTAAAAATGACAATCATATCACAAAATGTCCATTTCATTCCCATACATTTTGTGTATTCTACATTAACTGCCATATATCAAAAAAATATTCTATTTGTCTTTTTGAGACTGGCTTATCTCACAAAGCATAATCATCTCCAGTTGCATATATTTTGCTGCAAAAGGTAGGATTTCATTCTTTTAATGGCTGAGTAGTATTCCTGTGTATGTGTGTGTATATGTGTGTGTACAAAACATTCTCTTTATCCAGTCGTCAGTTGTTGGGCATCTGGGCTGATTCCATAACTCAGCTGTTGAGATCTGTGCTGCAATAACACAAGGGTACAAAAATAAGGGTACAAATAAACTTGTATTTATTGCAGCACAAATCATCTGCTAATTTGTGCTTATTTCATTTTGTTTGGATAAATTCCCAGGAGTAGGATAGTATATGTTCATATTTCTGAGGAATCTCCATACTATCTTCCATAAGGGTTGTACTAGTTCACATTCTCACCAGCAGTGGATTAGGGTACCTTTATCCCCACATCCTCACCAGCATTTATGGTGGTTTTTTTTTATTTTATTTTTAGATAATAGCCATTCTAACTGGGGTGAGGTGAAATCTCATTGTGGTTTTGAACTGCATTTCCCTGATAGTTAGTCAGTTGGCCATTTGATCCTTTGATTGTTGAAGTAGCTATTGAAGTTCTGGTTTTTGTATAGTCAATGACATCACTCATAGTAGCTGGAAAATGTTAGAAAATATCTGCCAAGTTACATCCCCATTGCCAACTTTGGGAAGTAAAAATGCAGAACCTAATTAGTTCTTGCCATATGATTGTGTATGTGCACACATATATATATGTGTATATTTAACTCATTTATACAAGACTCTCTTGCAAAAACAAGGGGCAGGCATTTGGATTATGATGCCTGCGACCCTCATTGGAGTACCTGGTTCAGCTCTCTGATTCTGGCACCTGGTTCCAGGTTTCTGGTATTGTGGACCCTGAAAGGCAGTGGTGATGGCTCAAGTAATTGGATTCTAGTCACCCATGTGGAAAACTGGACTGAGTTCTGGGGTCCTAGTTTCAGCTGCTTTCCCAGACATGTTAGCAGGAAGCTGGATGGGAAGTGGAACAGCCAGGACTAGAACCAGCACCCTGATCTGGGATGCTGATGTCACAGTTGCTGCTTGCCTGCCCCTCATGTCCTTTTTTTTTTTCCTAAGGATGAATGTATTTTGTTCTTTGTTCTGATTTTTGTTTTACTGCTGAAATCAATTTTATTTTTGCTAATTCAGATTTTAAAGTAATTTTTAAATTTCTTTTAGAATATTCCACAATAATGTTCACATACTTTTCTCTGTGTGCTTCCTCTGTTAAAATACTTTTGAAATACTTTTCAAACACTGGAAAATGACAATGAATGTTATTGACTAATATTCAATAATGACATTCAGCCCCCACTTCCTTCAGACTAAGTAACTAACTACCTTTCAAGGATCCCAAATATGTGATCTCTAACATTCTAAATTCTCAGACTCTATGAGTGTTCCCTGTTCCATACTAGTTGGCACATTACACATAAACATGGAAGTAACCATCAGCTAACTTGTCAACCTGCCTGAAACAAAGGGCAAAATTATACATTGGTGGTTAAATTCCTAAAAACTTTGATTAGGGAAGATACATGTTAGGACACAGCTAAGGACCCCAGCAGCTGGGAGACTGCAACAGTATTGGAGAGTGAGGTGAGACCACACTGCAGCAGCCCAAGCCACTGGCAAAAAAGCTACAGGAAGAACCTAGAGGGAATATGTCTTGGAGCCCTGTGGGGGATAGTGTGCCCTCTAGACTAGAGGAGAAAAAACAAAGAGGAGGCATGTTTTCTCTCTCCCTGATCACCCTGCAACTGTGTCCTGTAACAAGCTGACAGGCAGCAGGTGCCATTTTGGACATACATAAAAGCTATTCATGTCCATGCCCAGCAACCAGCCAAGTCGAGACTCCGGAGTCTGGGGAGGAGAATAGAAGGAGGGCTGGGTGCTTGTGACTGTGGGAGGCTTGTGTGGCAGGACTGTGAAAACACTGAGATTGCAGGGCTTTGAAAACAATGAGGCTGTGTAGGAGGACTCAGGGTGTGGCTGGGACACAGGACAGTCACTGTGGGAGGCTCTACACAATCAGGGCTCCCTGGTTACCTGGTGAAGGACATTGCTGGGGAATCTGAGCTTACACTAAGGTTTTCACAAATCTTTTGTGTGGTGTTTGTGGCAGAGCAAACAAATAATATACTACTGGGGCTAGGGCTCAGGAACTGGTCTTCCATAAGGAGAGGAGCTCAGCTGAGTCTATGCCACCAGACAAAAAGAAAAGTCCCCTTTGATTAAAAACAAAAAAGATTTAACACACCAAACATGGGTGTGTCACCTCAGATATGCTTTTCTTTTCTTTTTTTTTTTTTTTTTTTTGGACAGGCAGAGTGGATAGTGAGAGAGAGAGACAGAGAAAAAAGTCTTCCTTTTGCCATTGGTTCACCCTCCAATGGCCGCCACGGCTGGCATGCTGCGGCCGGTGCACCGCACTGATCCGAAGGCAGGAGCCAGGTACCTATCCTGGTCTCCCATGGGGTGCAGGGCCCAAGCACTTGGGCCATCCTCCACTGCAATCCCTGGCCACAGCAGAAAGCTGGCCTGGAAGAGGGGCAACCGGGAAAGAATCCGGCGCTCCGACCAGGACTAGAACCCAGTGTGCTGGCGCTGCTAGGTGGAGGATTAGCCTATTGACCCGCGGCGCCGGCCAAATATGCCTTTCATCCTGGAGCACTGAACAGACCTCCCTGGCCACACCCACAACAGGCCTCTAGACACTCCCTGAAAGCAGACACTTCATTAAGATATGGTCCGAAGATAAAAGCGCCACAGTGAATAAACAAAGAAACCAATGAGTATCTCCACATATGCCAAATAACAAAAACAGCAATTCAAGAAAAAGAATAAGGAAGACAACATGACACCTCCAAAGGAACACAGCACTTCAAGACTAGATTCTGAAGATGATGAGATTGAAGAAATTCCAGAAACGGAATTCAAAAAATTAATCCTAGGAATTCTTAGAAGTAATCAGAAACAAATGCACGAACTAATGAAACCCATACATGACATGAAAGAAAATTTCTCCCACAAAATTGATATCTTAATGAGAAATCAAAATGAAATTTTGGAAATGAAGAATTCAATAGAATGAATAAAAAATATAGTAGAAAGTCTTCAGTACAGAATCAGTGAAGCAGAAGAAAGAATATCCAATTTAGAAGAGAAACAGCAGGAAAGTATAGTCATATCAAACACAAGAAGAGGAAATGAGAAAACTAAAAGATACAATATTAGGAATCTATAAAATGATGGATACTATCAAATGATGAGTTCTAGGAATTCCTGAAGGCGTGGAAAGAAAGAAAGGGATAGAAGGCGTTTTTAGTGAAATAATAATAGAAAATTTCCCCAATCTGGAGAAAGAAATGGACATTAAAGTACAGGAAGGAAATGGAAATCCTAATAGACATGACCAGAAAGATCTTCACCAAGACACATTTTTTCTGGGGGGGGGGGGGGGGGGGGCGGGAATGAAGGGTATCTTTTTTAACTTTTATTTAATAAACATAAATTAACAGAGTACAGTTTATGGATTACAATGGCTTCCCCCCCATAACTTCCCACCCACCCGCAACCCTCCCATCTCCCATTCCCTCTCCCATTCCATTCACATCAAGATTCATTTTCAATTCTCTTTATATACAGAAGATCAATTTAGTATTTATTAAGTAAAGATTTCAACAGTTTGCACCCACACAGAAACATAAAGTGTAAAATACTGTTTGAATACTAGTTATAGCATTAATTCACATTGAACAACACATTAAGACTGAGCACCAAAGGGGAAACCTGTTGAAGTGAAATGGACACTTGATCAGCTCTTGTCCTGTGGATGTACAATGTAATTTAGTATTTTTTTGTTTTGTTCTAGTACTATTGGTTGAACTCTGTAATTAACACACAATTATTCTTAGGTGTTTAAATTTTAACTGAAAAGTGACCCCTGTTAAATATAAGAGTGGGAATAAGAGAAGGAGGAGATGTACAATTTGGGATGCTCAATCGGACTTGTCTCAAATGGTGGAGTTAGAAACATGCCAGGGGATTCCAATTCAATCCCATCAAGGTGGCATGTAGCAGTGCCATCTCACTAGTCCAAGTGATCAATTTCAGTTCACAATTGATCACACTGATAGTTCTAAGAGTCAAAGGGATCACACAAACAAGACTAGTGTCTGCTAATACTAACTGATAGAAGCAAAAAGGGAGAGAATGATCCAACATGGGAAACGGGATACACAGCAGACTCACAAAATGGCAGATGTCCTAAACAGCACTCTGGCCTCAGAATCAGTCCTTAAGGCATTCGGATATGGCTGAAGAGCCCATGAGAGTATTTCAGACACGGAAAGCCAAGAAACCCTGAAAAAAAAAACGAAGACCTAAATGAAAGATCACTGTGAGTGAGATCCCAGTGGAAAGAATGGGACCGTCAAAGAAGGAGGTACCTTTCTCTGAAGGGAGGAGAGAACTTCCACTTTGACTATGACCCTGTCTGAATAACATTGAAGTTGGTGAACTCAAAAGGCTTCCATAGCCTTGGCAACTCATGACTAGAGCCTAAGGAGACACCATAAACAAGAGTGTCAAATTGTTAAGTCAACAACAGGAGTCACTGTGTACTTACTTCTCATGTGGGATCTGTCCTTAATGTGTTGTCCAATGTGAAGTAATGCTATAACTAGTACTGAAACAGTATTTTACACTTTGTTTTTCTGTGTGTGTGCAAACTGATGAAATCCTTACTTAATATATACTAAATTGATCTTCTGTATATAAAGAGAATTGAAAATGAATCTTGATGTGAATGGCATGGGAGAGGGAGGGGGAGATGGGAGGGGTGTGAGTGGGAGGGGAATTATGGGGGTGGGGGAGCCATTGTACTCCATAAACTGTACTTTGGAAATTTATATTTACTAAATAAAAAAAAAAAAAGACTAAGTGCACAGTGACTCCTGCTGTTGACTTAAAAAATTGACACTCTTGTTTATGGCATCAGTAATCTCCCTAGGCTCTCGTCATGAGTTGTCAAAGGCTATGGAAGCCTTTTGAGTTCGCTGACTCCGATCTTAGTTAGAGAAGGTCATACTCAAAGTGGAATTTCTCTCCTCCTTTCAGAGAAAGGTACCTCCTTCTTTGATGGCCCATTTTTTCCACTGGGATCTCACTTGCAGAGACCTTTCAATTAGGTGTTCTTTTTTGGTTTTTTTTTGTTGTTGTTGTTGTTGTTGTTTGCTTCTTTGCCAGAGTGTCTGGCTATCCATGCCTGAAATACTCTCATGGGCTCTTCCAAATGCCTTAAGGGCTGATTCTTAGGCCAGAGTGCTGTTTAGGACATCTGCCATTGTATGTCTGCTGTGTATCCTGCTTCCCATGTTGGATCCTTCTCTCCCTTTTTAATTCTATTAGTTAGTATTAGCAGACACTAGTCTTATTTATGTGATCCCTTTGATTCTTAGACCTATCATTATGATCAACTGTGACCTGAAATTGATCTCTTGGACTAGTGAGATAGCAGTAGTGCATGCCACCTTGATGGGATTGAATTGGAATCCCCTGGCATGTTTTTAACTCCACCATTTGGGGCAAGTCAGCTTGAGCATGTCTCAAATTGTACATCTTCTCCCTCTTATTCCTGCTCTTATATTTAACAGAGATCACTGTTCAGTTAAATTTAAACACCTAAGAATAATTGTGTGTTAATTATAGAGTTCAACAAATAGTATCAAGTAGAACAAAAAAAAGTACAAAAAGGGATAAAGTATTAAGTTGTTCATCAACAGTCAGGACAAGGGCTGATCAAGTCACTGTTTCTCATAGCACCAAGACACATTTTAATCAAACTCTCCACAGTAAAACATAAAGAAAATATTATAAAATGTGCATAAGAGAAATGCCAGATTACTTTCAGAGGATCTCCAATTAGACTCACATCAGACTTCTCAACAGAAACCCTACAAGCTAGAATGATGGGATATAGTCCAAGTCTTAAGAGAAAAAAAATGTCAACCCAGAATACTATACCATGCAAAGCTCTCATTTATGAACAAAGGTGAAATAAAGACATTCCATGAATACAGAAACCACAAGAATTTGTCATCACTGGTCCAGCCCTGCAGAATGTGCTTAAGGATATGATGCACACAGAAACACTGAAACATGGTCATCACTATGGAAGAAGCTAAAGGAAGGAAATCTCCCAGGAAAAGTACAAAAGAAATGAAAAAGTAATAAGGAGTAATATTTACGGAAAAACAGCAGGACAAATCTGTTACTTATCAATAGTCACCTTGAATGTAAACATCCTCAACTCTCCAGTTAAAAGATACAGACTGGCTGAATGAATTTAAAAACAAAACCCATCTATTTGCTGCTTACAAGAAACAAATATCACCAAAAAAGATGCACACAGACTGAAAGTGAAAGGACAGAAAAAGATATTCCATGCTAACCAAAACCAAAAAAGAGCTGGTGTAGCCTTCCTAATGTCAGACAAAAGACTTTAACACAAAAACTGTTAAAAGAGATGAAGAAGGACACTATGTAATTATCAAAGGATCAATTCAACAGGAAGATGTAACTATTATAAATGTATATGCACCTAATTATAGGACACCTGGCTATTTAAAAGAAATGTTAAGGGATCTAAAGGGAGATATAGATTCAATTACAATAGTAATGGGGGATTCCAATATCCCACTTTCAGCAAAGGACAGATCAACCAGACAGAAAATCAGCAAGGAATCAGCAGAATAAATCAACACTACAGACGAAATGGATGTAACAAATATCTGCAGAATTTTCCATTCTACAGCTGGAGAATACATATTCTTCTCACCAGTGCATGGAACTTTCTCTAGGATTGACCACTTGCTAGGCCATAAAACAAGTCTCAGCAAATTCAATAAAACTGAAATTATATCACGCATCTTCTTGGACCACAATGCAATGAACATGGAAATCGACAACTCAGGAATCTCTAAGAACATATGAAAATACATGGAGCCTCAACAACATGCTCCTAAACGAACAGTGGGTCATAGAAGAAATCAAAAGAGAATCAAAAAATTTCTGGAAACAAATGAAGATGACAGTACAACCTAACAAAACTTATATGATAAAGCAAAGGAAGTGCTAAGAGAAAAGTTTATAGCAATGTATGCCTGCATCAAGAAATCAAGAAATTGGAAAGGCACCAATTAATGAGATATCAATGCATCTCAAGGATCTAGAAAATCAACAGCAAACCAAACCCAAAGGAAAAAATAAATAATTAAAATTAGAAAAGAAATCAACAAAATTGAAATAAAAAATACAAAAGATCAGCAAAACAAAGAACTGGTTTTTTGAAAAAATAAACAAACATTGGGACAACCAACCAGAAAAGGAGAGAGAAGACCCAAATGAACAAAATTAGAGATGAAAAAGGAAATGTAACAACAGACACCACAGAAATAAAAAGAATCATCAGAAATTACTACAAATTACAGTTTGTTGTATGCCAAAAAACTGGGAAACCTAGGTAAATGGATAGATTCCTGGACACATAGAACCTACCAAAATTGAGCAATGCAGTCACAGAAAACCTAAACACACCCATTACCGAGATGGAAATTGAATCAGTAATAAAGACACACTCCCAACAAAGAAAAGCCCAGGACCAGATGGATTCACTACTGAATTCTACCAGAGATTTAAAGAAGGACTAACTTCAATTCTTCTCAAGTTATTCAAAAGAAATGAAAGGGAGGGAATCCTTCCAAATTCTTCCTATGAAGCCAGCATCACCTTAATTCCTAAACCCGGAAAAGACACAACAGAGAAAGAGAACTTCAGACCAACTTCCCTGATGAACATGAACACAAAAATCCTCAACAAAATTCTGGTCAATCGAATCCAACAACACATCAGAAAGATCAATCACCCAGACCAAGAGGGATTTATCTCTGGTATGCAAGGATGGTTCAACATTCACAAATCAATCAATGTGATACATCACATTAACAAACTGAAACACAAAAACCATAAGATTATCTCAATAGATGCAGAGTAAGAATCTGATAAAAGACAACACCCTTGCATGATGAAAAATATAACCAAATTGGGTACAGAAAGAATAGCAGAGAATTGCAAATCAAAACCACAATGAGGTTTCACCTCACCCAGTTAATCAACAAACAATAAATGCTGCAGAAGATGTGGGGGAAAAGTTACCCTAATCCACTGTTGGTGGGAATGTAAACTGGTAAGACTACTATGGAAATCTCTTGGGAGATACCTCAGAAATCTGATTATAGACCTACCATTTGACCCAGCCATCCCACTCCTGAGAATTTACCGAAGGTATATGAAATCAGCAAATGAAAGAGTTATCTGCACCCCCCATGTTTATTGCACAGGGAATTCACAACAGCTAAGATATGGAATCAACCTAAATGGCCATCAACTGAAGATTGGAATAAGAAATTATGGGATATGTATTTGCTAAAAAAGTGGATGAATCTGGAAAACATCATACTTTTTAAATAGGCCATCCCAAAGGGATAAATATCATATGTTCTCCCTAATCTCTTATAACTAAAAGAGCACTTAAAAGGAAATCTGTGGAAGTGAAATTGACACTTTGAGAAGCAATGACTTGAACAGCACTTGTCAAGAAACAATTTTTGTTGTTGTTAATGGAGATTGGGACTGGAAATGAGAGAGGGAGGAGGAGATGGGGTGGGGCTGGGGGTGGGAGGGCAAGTATGGTGGGAAGAATCATTATATTCCTAAAGTTGTGCTTATGAAATGTATATTGATTAAATAACAGTTTTCTTTGGGGAAAAAAAGATTCAATTATTCAATCATTTGAATACTTCTATATCAAAGAAAGAAAGAAATTCAGACTGTCTTAAGCTGCAAGAGCCTGACAATTATGCTGAAATTTTGAAGCCAGGCATTAAATTGTCAGGCTCTAGCACTATCTGTTAGCATGATAATTCACTGAAGCTGATATTCACCTCTGTATACTTTAGGTTTCATTACTGTAGAAGGACAGATGAAATCAAGCTGTCTTCAAAAAAATTATAGTAACACATAAACATTTAATTGCCTTGGGATTGATTTATTTATTTATTTATTTATATTCACTGTGTTTGATAGGCAGAGAGACAGAGTGACAGATACCCACTGGTTCACTGCCCAAATGAGTGTAATACCCCAGGTGGGGCCAAGCAGAAGCCAGAAGCCTTGAATTCCATCAGAGTCTCCAAGTGGGTGGCAAGGACGCAAGTCCTTAAGCCATGATCTTCTGCCTCCTGGGGTACACGTTAGCAGGAAGCGGGATCCCAAGAAGGGTGGCTGGGACTAGATCACAAGCTACAACTGCTGTACCACGTGCCCACACCAGGTGTATTTTTTTTTTTTTTGACAGGCAGAGTGGACAGTGAGAGAGAGAGACAGAGAGAAAGGTCTTCCTTTGCCGTTGGTTCACCCTCCAATGGCCGCCTTGGCCGGTGCGCTGCGGCCGGCGCACCGCGCTGATCCGATGGCAGGAGCCAGGAGCCAGGTGCTTTTCCTGGTCTCCCATGGGGTGCAGGGCCCAAGCACCTGGGCCATCCTCCACTGCACTCCCTGGCCACAGCAGAGGGCTGGCCTGGAAGAGGGGCAACCGGGACAGAATCCGGCACCCCGACCAGGACTAGAACCCGGTGTGCCAGCGCCGCTAGGCGGAGGATTAGCCTAGTGAGCCGTGGCAACGGCCTGGTGTATTATTTTTTTAAAGTCACACAATTAGCTTATCATCACAAAATGTGACCATTATTTTTAAATGACTATATTCAGAAATGCAAGTCGTTAATATTAAGGTTGTGTTAGAAGAAAAAGAAATTCACAAAATGTATAGAAATTATAGAAAAATGCAAAACAGGCATATCAGTACATAAGTAGAACACATTTTCAACTTCTTGATATGCTTGGCCTCTGTCCCATACTACTAATTACTTCTCAGCATAAATGAGCAAAATTGTTAGCGATTTATTCCACAATAGGTGAAAAATATATTTCTTTATTTTTTTCTTTCCCTGTGGAAAATTATCTGCATTATACTGCAGTGCTGAGCAAGTTTATTCTTAGCAGCATGTCTCCTCAGACATTTTATGGTAGCATAGGGAATATTAAATGTATGATTAATAAATAATTACAACTCTGTGTCCAATCTTCATATTCAAAAGGGATATTTATGGTTATGTGAGTCATTTGAGATGAGTTCTGAAAATAATATATTTATACATTTTAAGTTAGATTTACTTCAGAATTAAAGTACAAATATTTATATATTCTATGCATACTTTACCTATAGAGCTATTTTATCCATTATCAGCATACAACTATCTCCAGGGAGAAATGCAGTAAAGAACTTAGTAGCAGCAGTTTAAAAAAAAAAAAAAAAGAACTTAGCAGCAGGAAAATATGATAAACAACAATTTACGGCAAAAGTAAAGCATATTATAAACAAAGAGAAGCAGAAATTAGAGAAAGAATTTTTAATTAAGTGGAATTTGATCACTCAGCTGGAATTTGTCTGTGTTATCGGAACTGGACATTTGCTGTTGTGGAAAAGCATTTTCAGATATTTTTGATATTTCATTATCAAAGCAAACAGACAATCCCATTTCAACCTTTTCCTCTGCCTGTTTCTCCACCTAAAAGCATGATGCAATATGAGCTTATCCATAATGGTTCAGTGATAGGATAATGGAATGATTACATCACTTACAATACAGTCTATTCATGGTGAGCCTAGGTCCTGAATTTCCTGAAGATGCTCCAAATTTTCCCTTGATCAATTTTAGGTGTTAGATCAGAAAGTTTTGGGATCACTGTGACCATGAAAGGATAAAAGGGAAAAAAAAAACTGGATAAATAAGCCTACTCCTAGTTACAGCTCTACTTCTCAATATGTGCTCAAAAATGTCTGTTACACAACTGAAATAGAAGTCCCTGCCCCTTGTTTATGCAAAGCCATACATAGTAAAATACCAACCAGCCTTCTCCTTCCATGGTTTAATCAGGATTAAGAAGAATAGCACAGCAAGTACAACACGGACTGGTATCAGTGTGCTTGAATTTGAGTCCCAACTCTGCCTCTCTCAGCTTTCTGTGACCTGGGCAAGCTATGTCTCAGGTTCTTAATCTGTAAATAGGCTTGATGAAAATGGTAATTTTTCGGAGAGTTGTTAAAAACAATGTCAGTAGACTTATTTATATATAAATCACCTGAAATAGCACAGAACAGTGAATGTAACATTTGTATTGGTTAAAAAAACACTATCAATTAAGTTTTTCAGTCGCCCTATTTGTACTCTAATTCATAACACACTGAGATATGCATTAAATTCTGTTTAAGGATGAGAAAACTGATGAAAGAGGTTAAAAAAAAAGAAAAAAAACTTGCCCATCATCCCATTAACAGACATCCAATATTTAAATCCTTATATATCTAATTTCAAATCTGTGCTCTCTAAACTCTGCCGTTTCTAGGGTCCCTAGAAATTTTTCAAACTGCTTGCTATCCTATTATCACATGTCTTGGTCCCAAGTTAATTTTTCTGCAGAAATACGCAAAAACCATGATTTCTGGACGTACAGTGATTGAAAAACAATGTTTGCAGTTAGAGTAGCAGCTGAAGAAACATTGTAGACTACACCGCATGTTTATGATATCAGTTCTAGCACTATCTGAGTGACCTGAGCCTACTCCTTCTGTGCTATGGTTTTCTCTTCTGTAAATGATTACTTAGCAGCTAAATCAATTAATAAAAACAAAGCATTAAAATGGAAGTTCTATAGAACTGCTTCTTGCTAATGTATTACCATTTATGTTAACACTACTTGGGATAATTGGGGATGGACTGGAGGAGAAATATTGAGTAGCGCTACATTACTATAATCACAGTCCTGCAGAAATGGATAGACATGTTTCCAGCTTTCCTTCAAGTTGCTCCTCCTGTGAAAAGGGACTTAATTCTCCCTCCTCACATACTACTGGTATGGTGTGTAGAAACATTGATTTCCCCAAGAAGAAACATTTAAAATGCTCACCTTAGAGACACAGACAGCTGAAGATTATACAGGCCCAGATACCAATAAGCAAGAATGGTGAAATAAAGTAAATCCTCCTAAGGAAACCAATTGTTAAAGTAGTCAGTGTCTAATACCTAGTATTTGGGTAAGTATAAATTTTAATAATGCTAAAATTTAATGAAATAGCTCTGAGTTAGCTGGATGAATGAAAACAAAATTATGCACAGAAGGAATGTGGACTAAATTTAGGGGAATCCCCTTGGCTACGCCTATTCAGAGATCTCATTAATTAATGTATAAAGAACAAAATTAACTGATTCCCAAATCCTTGTGTAGCCTTAAAAGTTTGCTGCATGTCTGTAAATAGCATATAGCTCTCAAACACAACGTGGCCTTAATCATTGTCCCATATTCAGTGCACCCTACATGAGAGTCCTATCAGGTACTGTAAAGAAGAGTTGCTGAACTGGCTTGACCCCACTCAGCTGTTAATATTTAAGATTCTGGTGCTCAGAATGTGCAAAATAAGTAGCCTTTACAGTATTGTTTCTTAATAAGGTTTATTTCAAAGGGGGCTCTTAGATTTGTCTTGGTGGGGTTTTAGTTTCCCATTTACTTTTCCCTTTGTTTTCAGGAGAGGGAAGAACTTGAACAGATTTGTTGAGGGACTCAGTGAATGGGTCACTAAGAGGATTGTAGATTTTAATAGACTCTTCTCTTTCCTTCCCACACAGCTAGCTATTTCCTAAAACCCTAAGTTTGAAGGATTTGAAATAGAACTTTAAATAATATAGAGCTGAATCATCAAAGGGTTTTAAACCTGCCCCTGGATGAAGGACAGAAAGAAAGGACCATCTGATCTAATGTCATGAATTCTTAGCAGTTAGGATGGTTCCCCTGGAGCAGAACAGAGAAAAACAGGAAAGGAAATGCTTAATTGAACAAAAATAACCTGCTATGACATACATGGAAATCAAAGCTTTAAAATGACAAATTAAAATAAAGAGTAAAGAAAGCAAAGGTGATTTTAACTTTCTTTCCTGAAGGCTGCTAACTTATCTAGGGCAATGGCACCCAGAGGCTAAGAAAAGCACTGGTCCAATAATGTTTTCAATGGTCCCCTGCAATGTGAGGACAAAGTGATGTAATTTATTCGATTTAAAGGATTATTCTTTATACTGAGAGTGTGCTCTACCTATATATTTTGTGTTAAGATAGCCTGACTTTGAAAGACATTGTGATAATCTGTAGTAGGTTCTTGTTGTTTTTTAAATTTTTATTTCAGTGCCCTTACACATCAAATTAAAGGTCAGCAACACTACACTGACCCCCAATCAAAAAGGAAAAATGTTCTGTCTTATGAAAAACAAAAATCTGAGGCCCAACAATCTGTCAGTTCTCTCTCAGAAAGTATACCAAAATGAGCATGGAAGCAGTTCTGAAATTAGACCTTGCCCCTTATCTGTATTGTGAGTTTCAGCAAAGAAAAGTGGAAGGAACTAGGGGGTCATGACGAATATTTTTAAATAAGAATCTGATACAGAGGCTAATGAACATCTACTCCTCTCAGGAAAGGATGGTTAACTGTCATTCTTGGGAGATCAAAGTGCTTTTACATTTTTTTTATAAATTTTTTCTAGAATGTATTCACCTCTATGGACAGGAGACAAACAGTTTACAATGGATTTTCCTAAATAAGATGAATAATATTTCAGGAAACAAGTTTCTATGCTTCACATAAAAAGATCTTTGAAGGAGAAGCTTCAAGCAAATGACAGTTCTTTTCATAAAGAAATCATAATATTAAGACTCTAGGGATATAACAAATAATATTCTTGACTGTAGTGGCAAGCTAAAAAAAAAAGTCCTTGAGCTAATTTTAATGGAAAGTTTCTATATACAAGCTGAATAAGTAGACATATGATATAAATATAAATGTATTGAGTTCTAAAAAGCTCATGGAGAAATGCTTAAAAAATTCAAACTATGTTCAAGGGGTGAACGTATAAAAGTAAATCCAGATTTTTTTAACACTGTGAAGCATAGTAAAATGTTTAAGATACTGAGTTCCTCTCTGTCCTTACAGAGATCTCAGTCTGCTATAATTCTTCTGTTCTATTCAAGCTAATTCCCTCACTAGCCTATATACATATATAATACATTATTAATTTATTTAGCCAATGTTATTGTGACAAGTGCTGCACCCTGTGTCTTCCCTCTGCCGCCACTACTCAACCTCATGAGAACATAAAATATCTCTACACTCATCTTATGCAAACAAAATTCACTCTCTAACACCTATCATTATACAAATCTTGAACACTCAGCATGTGCCAGGCACCTACTTGGCCCAAAAAGCTATGAAGAGCAGTTATAGATTTTAAACAGATTATTGTTTTAGAATCTAGATAATAATATAAAATGTGGCTTGGAAGAAACCCCAGACAGAAGCAGGGGGACTCATGAGAGGGCTATTGTAATAATCTAGGACAATGACTGAAACCATGTATACCCCAAATCTACAGAATCACAATCTCCTGACAACTTGTTAGGAACGCAAATTTTTATGCTTTGTTCCAGACTTACTGAATTGCAAGCCTTTTAGATGATGGCCTGCACACTAAAGTTTGTGAACCACTAATATAAGAGACAAGTTATGGGAGACAAGATTGGTGGTAGAGGGTATGGAGAACAGGGAACACATTTCCCCAGATGGTACAGAACCAAAAGACATGATAACTGATTAAATGACAGAATGAGTGAAATAAAATTTTGAGGTTTATGATCTGTATGTCTAATGACTAAAATGGTCTTTCAGAAATATAATAATATAACAACAGATTGGGTTTGGTGTGGTCAGTATTGAAAATAGATACTTCCTTCATATTGGGATGTGTCAAATCTGAAATATTGAACATTCAAATGGAGGTGGTAATGGATTGATCAGAACAAAAAAAAAGACATAAGATAAAAATGATTTTAGGAATGGATACAATTTCACAAATAATTAAAATCATGGGGTCAGAAGAAGTCATCCAAGCATCTCAGAGGAAAGGAAATAGAGTACAACCTAGAAAGCACCAGCATTTAGATAATATAAAATTATAGAACTTAAAAGAAATTCAGCAAGAGTTTCAAGAAGGAAGAAATAGGCCGGCGCCGTGGCTCAATAGGCTAATCCTCCACCTTGCGGCGCTGGCACACCGGGTTCTAGTCCCGGTTGGGGCACTGGATTCTGTCCCGGTTGCCCCTCTTCCAGGCCAGCTCTCTGCTATGGCCAGGGAGTGCAGTGGAGGATGGCCCAGGTGCTTGGGCCCTGCACCCCATGGGAGACCAGGAAAAGCACCTGGCTCCTGGCTCCTGCCATCGGATCAGCACGGTGCACCGGCTGCAGTGGCGGCCATTGGAGGGTGAACCAACGGCAAAGGTAGACCTTTCTCTCTCTGTCTCTCTCTCTCACTGTCCACTCTGCCTGTCAAAAAAAAAAAAAAAAAGAAGGAAGAAATAATCAACATTTTTTAATGTCACAGGGAGATTAAGGTAAGTAGAAAAATGCATTCATTAGATTTAGAATTGAGGCAGTTATGACCTTACTAAGAGAAATTTCAATAATGAAGAAGTCAGATTACAATAGCGGAAAACAATGAATTAGTTAGAAGTTGTTTCAACTCCAATATGTAAGAAGGTGAGGATTCATCATTCTTGTCCTTACAGCAAGAAAGATTTAGACAGGCTGAAAATAAGCAAATTTTCTTAGACTCATCCAAGAACTGTAATTTTGGGATAAGTCATCACCTCAAAATTCAGAGAAGAGGCCGGCGTCAAGGCTCACTAGGCTAATCCTCCGCCTGCAGCACTGGCACACGGAGTTCTAGTCCCGGTCGGGGCACTGGATTCTGTCCCGTTTGCCCCTCTTCCAGGCCAGCTCTCTGCTATGGCCAGGGAGGGCAGTGGAGGATGGCCCAAGTCCTTGGGCCCTGCACCCCATGGGAGACCAGGAAAAGCACCTGGCTCCTGCCATTGGATCAGCGTGGTGCGCCGGCCACAGCGTGCCGGCCGCGGCAGCCATTGGAAGGTGAACCAATGGCAAAGGAAGACCTTTCTCTCTGTCTCTCTCTCTCACTGTCCACTCTGCCTGTCAAAAAAAAAAAAAATTCAGAGAAGAAAGATCAAGGAAATTTTAAAAAGCTAGGTCTGTTAATCTGAAGTACAAGCCACTGGAGCCATAGGATGATAGAAAAGCATATTTACAAATTTTTGCCATTTGTTTGAGGATGAGATTGGACTGTATGAGAGAAATACCTGAGAACAAAGCCTTGTGGTGACCTCCAAGTAAAATTTTGTGTCTTAATCTCCTCCTTGTCATTCCATTGATGAGAAAAAAGTTCCACTCTGGGATTAGGGAGATGTTCAAACACAGAACACCCAACACTGGGCAGATGGGATTGACAAGGATTGACAACCGTTTATTGATCAAATATGCTCTAAATGTAAGAAAGGAAGGCACCACATGTAATGCGAACTCTCACAGGGAGCACAGTGAACAACCAAGGACTGTAGGAGGTAGACTTTGTTCCATAAAGAGGGTGGAAAACTCCTGAGTTCCCATGTTAGGATTTGACTGGCTTTTTTGAATAATCTGCAAAATGGCAATGAGATGAAACCCAATGGTCAGTGATAAGCAGAAACCGCATTTGATCCATTTGATAGATTTCTTAGGCTAAGGGAATTTACCTAAAAGAACAGATTAGGGAGCTCTAACAGCTATGTTTTCAAGTTTCCATATTTCATTCTTTGGCACCTATGATCTTAACTCTAAAGGGGTTGATGTTTCTAAGACTGCATTTTCCTTTAATGGTCTAATATTCACCAATTAGCATGCCTTTCATATGTAAACCACTTTTTTATTGAGCTCTAACACTTTGTGCCACTGTTTCCCTATTGGGTATTGCCTAAAACAGTCCCTAACAACCTGGCGCCTGGCGGATATTCAGGGGGCATGTTTGCGGCTGCTGCGGTTAAGCCACGCAAGATCGGACCACCTGCAGAGATAGGTCCGCTTTATTTCAGGACACATGGACAGTGCATGATCCCTATATGCCCCTGTTCGTGGTCCACCCATGCCTGCATGATCTTTTCACTGATTGGCTCCCCTGCTGCGCATGTCTTTTGTAAGCTTTATAAGCCTGTACACTTCCTCAATAAAGCGGTTCCTGCTTTGAAAGAACTCACGGGTGCTTGCTGCGGTGTGCTTGACCCGTCGACCTTACCTCTCCCATTCACCTTGTTGGGGAGTTCTTGCACTGTCCCCTGCTTGTCAGGGGCCAGCCTCAGGCTTAAGACACCAACACTGCCCATAGCTAATCACTCCAGGGTCAGGTACCAGACAACACAGGATAGATAGCTCGTAGTCTCTGAAACCACTGAAATTATTCAAAGCAGCCATTCCTAAACCAGCTTACCCTGCCTGCACATTCCTCATCATGGAAACCACAGTGAAGGTCTGGCCCACATTTCTCCAACCACCCCCCACTGTCTGGCCATGGCACCTTTTTGTGTGGACCTATGTGACATGCTATGCCCCCTGATTCTAGGGAACTGTGAGTATAAAAAGCTTTCCTTCATGACAGTAGAGTTCTTGTCTGCATGTCTATGTATCTGATTAAAAAAAGTTCCAGATAACTTTTTTTTTTTGACAGGCAGAGTGGACAGTGAGAGAGAGAGACAGAGAGAAAGGTCTTCCCTTTTGCCGTTGGTTCACCCTCCAATGGCCACCATGGCTGGCATGCTGAGGCCAGCGCACTGCGCTGATCCGAAGGCAGGAGCCAGGTACTTCTCCTGGTCTCCCATGGGGTGCAGGGCCCAAGTACTTGGGCCATCCTCCACTGCACTCCCTGGCCACAGCAGAGAGCGGGCCTGGAAGAGGGGCAACCAGGAAAGAATCCAGCGCCCCGACCGGAACTAGAACCCGGTGTGCCGGTGCAGCTAGGTGGAGGATTAGCCTATTGAGCCACGGCGCCGGCCAAGTTCCAGATAACTTTAAAAGAAAGGAAAATTATAGTTAACACATTCAAGGTGTTTTTACTAGATAGGTGATTTTACTATATGTCAAAGCAGCATATAATATTAATGTTTCAAAAAATAAAAACATAATAACATGTCCTCACTCAACCTATGAAGGCAAAATGCCTTAATACCAAAACTGGATGAGGATAATATAAGAAAAGAAATTACACACCAATATATTTTATAATCATGGACATAAAACCACCAGCAAAAATATTTTTTAAGATTTATTTGGTTATTTGAAAGACAGAGTTACAGAGACAGAGGCAGAGGCAGAGAGATCTTCCATCAGCTGGTTCACTCCCCAGATGGCTGCAATGGCCAGAGCTGGGATAAGCTGATGCCAGGAGCCAGGAGCTTCATCTGGGTCTCCACATCTGTAGCAGGGGCCCAAATACTTGGGTCATTTTCCACTGCTTTTCCCAGGCCGTTAGCAGAGAGCTGGAACAGAAGTGGAACATCCAGGACATGAATTAATCGGTGCCCACATTGTATGCAGGTGTTGCAGGCAATGGCTTTACTCACTCACTGTACCACAATGCCAGCCCCAGCAAAATATTAATTTGCAAATAAAACCAACAGGGTATAAAAAGAATTGTATACCATGATCAAATGAGATATATTCCAGGTATGCAAGTTTGGTTCAACATTCACAAATCAGGGGCCAGCGTTGTAGCATAGTGGGTTAAGCTACCACCTGCAGTGCTAGCATCCCATATGGGAACTGGTTTCAGTGCCAGCTGCTTCACTTCCAATTCAGCTCCTTGCTAATTCACCTGAGAAGGCAGCAGAGGATGGCCCAAGTGCTTGGACCCCTGCACTCTTGTGGAAGACCTGAAAGAAGCTCCTGGCTTCTGGCTTTGGCCTGGTCCAGCCCCAGCCATTTCAGCCACTGGAGGAGTAAACCAGAGGATGAAAGATTCTCTCTCTCTCTGTCTCTCTGTCTCTCCCTCTCTCTCCCTGTAACTCTACATTTCAAATAAAAAAATAAATCTTAAAAAAATTCACAAATCAGCTAATGAAGTTCTTCACAAAAGCCTTAAAAACAAAAATCATATGATCAAATTAATAAATATATTAAAAGTATTTGACAACAATCCAATGCCCTTTCATGATTTTAAAAAAAGAAGACTTCTCAACAAGTAGTGAAAGGAAAGGAATATCTTCATCTTGTTAAAGAACATCTATAAAACAACCTGCAGCTAATATCATACTTCAGGGTAAGAAACCAAAAGATTTCCCTTCTAGCATTAGGAATAAGGCAAGGATGCTCCCTTTTCCCACTCCCTTCCAATATTGCACAAGGAGTCTTAGTATATTAAGACATGTAAAGAACTATAAGGTACATGGATTGCAAAAGAAGAAATAAAGTTGTCTTTGCAGATAATATGACTGTCTATGCAGAAATTCTCAAAGCATCAACAACAAAACAAACCTAGAAATAACAAATGACTATATCAAGATTGCAGGAGACAAGGTTAATGTACAAAAGTAAATTACTTCCCATTATACAAGCAATGAACAATTAGAATTTGAAATTAAAAACATAATAACTTTTACATTATCATCAAAAAATGAAATATATAAGTCCAACAAAATATGTACAAGGCCTCTATGCAGAAAATCTGAAACTATGAAGAAAGAAATTAGTGAAGATCTACATAAGTGGAAAAGTATTCCCTGTTCACAGACTGAAAGGCACAATAAACCTAACTTGATTTATAGAGTCAAAGCAATTAGAATCAAAATCCCCAAAAGCAATTTAGGCAATATTGACAAACTAAACCTGAAGTTTATAAGGAAAGTAAAAATCTCAGAATAACCAACATATTGAAGGCAAAGGAGGATGAAGAGGAGGAGGAGGGGGAAGAAGGGGAGCGAAAAGATGAAGCCTGGAGGACTGATATTGTCCGAAGTTTAGATTTACTATAAAGCTACAGTAAACAAAACAATGCAGTTATGTTGACAGAGTAGACATCTACATCAATGGAACAGAAGAGAGAGCCCACAAATTGACACCATAAATGCAATCAATTGACCATTCAAGGAAAAAAGGCAATTCATTGGAAAATTGATAATCTTTTCACCAAATGATCCTAAAACAAGTAAATCTAGGAAATCTACTAATATCTTTCACAAAATCTAACATATCTAAATGTAAAATCAAGATTATAAATCTTTTAGAAAATATAACAGACAAAAATCTAGGTTACCATGTATTCACTGGCCATGTGTTTTTAGAGAGAACAACAAAAGTACCAACCATAGAGAAAAAAAATTATAAATTGGACTTTTTAAATTCAAATCTTCTGTTTATGAAAGGCACTATTCAGAGACAAACCATAAACTGGAATAAAATATTTTCAAACAATATCAATCAATACACAATTCTTCTGAAGTGCTGAAACTTAACTGAAAAGTGATCACTGTTAAATGTTAAGAGTGGGAATAAGAGAGGGAAGAGATGTGAAATTTGGGACATGCTCAAGCTGAGTTACCTCAAACGGTAGAGTTAGAAACATACCAGGGATTCCAATTCAATCCCATCAAGGTGGCATGTACCAATGCCATCTCACTAGTCCAAGTGATCAATTTCTGTTCACCATTGATCATAATGATAGGACTAAGAACCAAAGGGATCACATAAACAAGAATAGTGTCTGCAAATACTAGCTGATAGAATCAAAAAGGGAGAGAATGATCCAACATGGGAAGTGAGATACACAGCAGACCCATAGAATGGCAGATGTCCTAAACAGCACTCTGGCCTCAGAATCAGCCCTTAAGGCATGCAGATCTGGCTGAAAAGTCTATGAGAGTATTTCAGGCATGGAAAGCCAAGACACTCTGGGGGGGAAAAAAAAAACCTAAATGAAAGATCTCCGTGAGTGAGATCCCAGTGGAAAGAATGGGTCATCAAAGAAGGAGGTACCTTTCTCTGAAGGGAGGAGAGAACTTCCACTTTGACCATGGCCTTGTCTAAATATGATTAGAGTCAGTGAACTCAGGGGGCTTCCATAGCCTTGGCAGCTCATGACAAGAGGCTAAGGTGATTACTGATGCCATAAACAAGAGTGTCAATTTGTTAAATCAACAACAGGAGTCACTGTGCACTTACTCCTCATGTAGGATCTTTGTCCTTAGTGTGCTGTACATTGAGATTTAATGCTATAACTAGTACTCAAACAGTATTTTTCACTTTATGTTTCTGTGTGGGAGCAAACTGTTGAAATCTTTACTTAATGGATGCTAAACTGATCTTCTGTATATAAAGAGAATCGAAAATGAAACTTGATGTGAATGGAAGGGGAGAGAGAGTGGGAAAGAGGAGGGTTGCGGGTGGGAGGGATGTTATGGGGGGGAAGCCATTGTAATCCATAAGCTGTACTTTGGAAATTTATATTCATTAAATAAAAGTTAAAAAAAACAATATCCAAATAAACAAAGAAGTCTTAAAATTCATTAACCAAATTTTAAAATGAGCAAAGATGTGAAGAGGAACATTATGAAACAAGGCATGCAGATGAAAAATAATCTTGAAAAAAGATTCTTGACCTAATTTCCTATTAGTTGAGTTGCAAATCAATGCAACAGTAAACAAAACGACAGGAAGAATCTTAACTATATATTTCTAAGTGAACTCTGAACAATTATACATTGTATTATCCATGTATCATTATGTTCTAGAAAATGCAAAATATAGAATTAAGAGATCAAGGGTTTCTAGAGATTGAAGGAGAGAGGAAAAGAGATGAATATTTTTTGGACAGTAATACTCTTCTATATGATATGGTATGGGTGGACAGAAAAAAAATCTATAAGGCTCTACAGCATAGAGAATGAATCTTAATCTAAGAAAAGGAAAATCATTTAAATAGTGGGGAGATTTCAGGTAAAATGCAGAATGTATTAAGAATAAAATTTATATGTCAACCTAAGCAACTTTGGAATGAAAGAATTCTTTTAAACTAAAAGCAAAAGGAATGAGTATAATGTTGATCAACAAAGGTTGTCTCCCAAGGGAGTATAGATTATCAAACCTGATCCTACTTTAAATGTATACTGAAATGTAAACACTTAGGGAATTGGGGCCAGCATTGTGTTGCAACTGGTAAAGCTGCCACCTGCAACAACAGCATCCCATATTGGAGCACTTATTCAAATCTTGGCTAAGCTGCTTCCTGCTAATGTGCCTGGGAAGGCAGTGGGAGATAACCAAGTAGTTGGGCCCTTGCCACCCATGTGGTAGACTCAGATGGGGTTCCTCTCCAGGTCCAGACTTTGCTGTTGTGGCTAGGGAGAGAATCAGCAGATGGAAGATCCCTGTTTCTCCCTCTCTCTCTCTTTCTGCTTTTTTAATAAATAAATAAATATTTCTAAAAGTTAAATAAATTAATGAAGATCATGTAAGCTAAGTTTTTTGCTACTGGATACAAAATTTACACATCAGCAAGAAGAAGAGGCAAAAATGATCCATGTGGTAATATATCAGAAATGATGACATCAGTAAGAACTGGTGTTTAACTTAAAGTAGATACTGATCATTACATACAAAAGTATTTACAAATATTTGTACATACATTGGTTAGTATATACAAGTTTCTTTATTGTGTCATCTTAGAAGACAGAGAATAACTGATACTCCAGAATATCAAGAACACTCAGGAATAGGCATTGGTTTCCAATATCATTCTCCAACAAGAGGAACTTGAACTTCTTAGCTATGAATCATTCAGAACTGTAATACAAAATGCATAAGATGAGGGTGTCAGCATTGTGGCACAGCGGGTTATGCAATGCAATGCTTGTGACATCAGCATCCCATATGAGCTGCTCTGCTTCCTATCCAGCTTCTTATTAACATACTTGGAAAGGCTGTGAAAGATGGCTAAAGTGCTTGGATCCCTGCTACCCATATGGGAGGCCTATATAGATTTCCTGGCTTCTGGCTTCAGACTGGTCCAGTTTTGCCTGTTGCAGCCATTTGGAGAGCGAACAAGTATATAGATCTAAGATCTCTCTGTCTCTCTGTCTCTCTCTCTGTCTCTCTCTCTTTTAAATAAATAAATCTTTTAAAAATATATGCAAGATGAACCTGGAGCATCTTGGATTATCAGAAAGTAAACATGTGATCAAAAGAAACAAAAATGCATTGATGGATAGATGTCAAGCAAACACGGGAATCAACAGTGATCAAAGCTGGAACAATTTGAGCAAAACATAAAGTAATAATGGGATTGCAAACCACTCTGTACATAAATATCCATGATTCTATATTTATGTTAATTATTGAAGAAATTAATAATTTAGAGAAAATGCCCATGCAGAATTCTAAATTACTATAGATATCCCATGCTAAAGAAGATAAAGCATTATTACCTAGTTGCTAAATATGACCTGTGTATTTTAACTTCCTTCTAAAGGTACAGTATGAAAATATCAGGGAGAATAACCCTATGGTATGGAAATCTGACAAATACTTTAGGCAGATGATCATAATCAACACCAACAGTCATAATCATGTTGATAGTATATACCTTTGGTATGACATAATAAGATGAGCACCCTACCTCTGTGATCTTCCTCTCCAAACTCTTTAGCCACAGTATAACCATGGAAAAAAAGTCAGATAAATTCCAATACAGTGGCATTTTATGATATAACTAGTTGGTAACTCCTCAAAACCATCAAGGTCATTTAAAAGAAGGAAAGTCTAATCAACTGGCACAATCAAGAGGAGGCTACAGAAATACAAAAATCTAATGCTGTATAGCATCCTGGACAAGATCATGGAACACTAGAGAATATTAAGTAAAAATTAAGGGCTAGGAATACAATATGGACATTAGTTAATAATAACAATAATGTAGTCATGTTTGTTCATTATTTACAACAAATGAACTCTAATGATGTAAAATAATACTGGAAACTGAGGGGTATCACAAATTTATTTAATATAACTGGCGACTCAACAGTCATTTTTAGGTCTGACATCAGTTATTTGAAACCCAGTCCCACTCTGTCATCTTCAGCCTAGTTAAAACTTCCCATTCTGGCCACGATGAAACATAAGAGTAAGCACAAGAGTCAGGTAAATAAGTTTCTCCTTTTGTGTGTTGTCTTTAAAATTGCCAATCCACAACACCAAAGGAAAGTCAAAGGGATAACATCTGTGGACCTTGCTGAAGACATTATCCCATGAGTTCCTCTATCTTTTTTTCTCTATCTCCACACACAGTTTGAGCTCCCCAAAAGAAACAAAATAAATAAATTAATCGAAATTTAAGAGAAAAGTGGAACAAAAAATAAAATGAACAGGGGCAGTGCTGCGGTGTGGTGGGTAAAGCCACCACCTGTGGCACCGGCATCCCATATGGGTACCAGTTCATGTTGCAGCTGCTCCTCTTCCAACCCAACTCTCTGCTATGGCCTGAGAAAGCAGGATAAGATGGCCCAAGTGGTTGGGTCCCTGTACCCACGTGAGAGATCCAGAACCTCCTGGCTCCCAGCTTCAGAGTGGCTCGGCTCCAGCTGTTGGGGCCATTTGGGGAATGAACTAGTGGATGAAAGACTTTCTCTCTGTCTCTCCCTCTCTCTGTCTGTAACTCTGCTTCGCAAATAAAAAATAAATAAATCTTTAAAAAAAGAAAAGAAAGAAAATGAATAAAATTTTTAGATACCAATATCCTTATTATAGCATAAAGCAGTATTTTAAACATTAGTTCATTTTATGGTGAAAACATTTTATGTACAACTGTCAAGATATTCTGCACAGACAGTCCAACTTAAAAATGGGTTATCAGGGGCCAGTGCTGTGGCATAGAGGGTAAAGTTGCCTCCTGCAATGCTGGCACCTCATGTGGGCACCAGTTCGAGTCCCAGCTACTCACCTTCCAACCCAGCTCTCTGTTACAACCTGGGAAAGCAGTGAAAGATGGCCCAAGTCCTTGGGCCCCTGCCCCCACGTAGGAGACCCAGAAGAAGCTCCTTGCTCCTGGCTTCATATCAGCTCAGCTCCAGCCATTGCAGCCAACTGTGGAGTGAACCAGTGGATGGTAGACCTCTCTCTATATAACTCTGCCTTTCAAATAAAATATTTTTTAAAAACGGGTTAACATTTAAAAGTGAATTAAACTGTTTAATATATAGATTGGGAAGTATTTTTGCCGTAGAAAACCACAAAACTGGTAACATTTTCCAGACTAGTTCAATAAGCCCATTGAAACCACAGTAGCTGAATTACACATTTATAAGTAAGGTTTGGATTCTTGGATCAAGGAAAATCTTTGCTTAATTTATTGAAATAAGTGTTCTCTGCCACTTCTGGACTTTCACCTGGCTTCCTGCAGCACAGCTAACATGTCGAGGACCTGTGAATAACATGTTTTCTTTTCCTGCATTTTGCCTTCAGTTGTCTCACCGGACTGACATGGCAGAACCTAACTCTACCCCAGGTCAGGGCTCTCCTAGTAAGTGGCTATCTTGGTTCACTGCCACTCTCAAAAGAGACCCCCAAAACCAAATTGTCAAGAATCTATAACAATATAAATCATAACAACAGTGGAAGTGGAGTGCACAAGAGTTCTCTGTATTATTGTTATAATTCTTTCTGTAAACCTAAAACTATTTTAAAATAAAAACAAAATTATTTTTAAATAATATGTTACATATAAGAAAGCTGGTAACAGTAGCAAGAGGACAGCTTATCAGAAAGATATAATGGTGTGGATACATACTTTTTACTATAGACCCAGCTGTCACAGCAGTCCCAACAGCATAGTGACAGCTATGAAGAGCAAGATGAGTTACAGGATCTCCAAAGTCATAGTGTCTTTACCATTTGTGCAGTGGTTAGAACACTCACACAATAAATTCACCAAAGCAGATTGACTTCTCATAGAGAGGCAGCAAGGATAAACAGAAGCCTAGAATCCATGGCAAGCGACCTCCCATGGCTCAGAAAAGCTGTCCAGAGTGGACGGAGCCTCATCTCCACACGTCCCATGTCACATCACCGCGGAGAAACACTTGCAGGCACTCAACCTGGGGTTTATCTATACTGGGTGCCACTGGACTTGCTGAGCACAGTATTGTAGAGCATCCTACTCTCAGAGGAAGAATGAGGTTATACTCAGAGTTATTCTAGACACATTCTCCTTATCTCAGGATGTCACATGCTTGGTACATTCAGCAGTCATCCTGAAAACTGAAAGTGAGAGGGGGAAGATCTACATTTGCTAAGGCCATCTTAAAAGCCGTCCTTCTACATAAAATTGCCCCACAATGAAACAGCATTTCAGGAAAGAAGTCAGTTTCAGTAACCAGGATTCTCAGAGGAAGGTGGTGAGATCAGGGGTCAGAGAGACTTTAAAAGAGATTCTCATTCTACACAGATTTAAATTTCCCTTGTAGATGTCTTTGATTCACAATAAAGCCCATGGCAAGGAGACTCAGTTAAATCTACCAAACTATAAGATTATATCTTAAACGTTGTTTTCTTTAGCACCAGAAAATAATTACTTCATCCAATAAATAGTTATTTGCTAAGGAAATTTGAATTGTTTACAAAGGTATTATAGAGGGTTAACATTAAAACTAGAGATCGTCAGAAAGTTCAAGAAAACTGTATATTATGAAAAGAACACATGAACTTCAAAATATTTTGCACCAAAATAAACTCACAACCTGTTTTAACATGTCTGAACAGGATACAATTCAAGGCACGAAGAAAAACAGTAGTTTCAAAAGAGCCTCCTATCAGGACAACATGCATTCTGCTGAAATCGAAAAATAAACATCAAATTTAGAATGAAGCACAGATGAAAGAATGGTAAAATCATTGATATATCATGTAAACTTTATAAAGATAATGCCCTACCCTCCAAAATTAACAGTTTAGACATGGATAATTAATTTGTTTTGTTTTTGTTTTTGTTTGTTTTTGGTTAATTAATTTTAAGAAAGAAAAGACAATGTTGAAGATGAAGCCCACAGTGGCAGTCTAACCACATCAGTTGCCAAGAAAGAAACGAATATTATCTGTTCCCTAACTGAAGAGGACTGATGAGTAACTGCAGAACCAATAACCAACAACAAAGGCAAATGTTGTGGCACAAAGTATTAAGTCATCACTTGGGACACCCACATCCTATATTAGAAAGCCTGGGATTCAGTCTCACTTCTATTTTCAATTCAGTTGCCCATTGGTATGCCTGGAGGCAGCAGATGATGGCCTAGGTGCTTGGGTTGCTGACACCCATATGAAAAACCCACATGGAGTTCCTGGACTCCTGGATTCGCACTGGCTCAGCCTCAGCTGTGGCAGCCACTTGGGAAGTAAACCAGCTGGTAGAAGACTCTCTCTCTCTCTCATTATGTGTGTGCGTGAGTGTATGTAAAATAAATTAATTAAATAAAACTTTTAAACAATTAGCCAACACCATGACTATCTCAGTTGGTTCTACCTACACAATTATAACTGAAAAATTAACACAGATCAAACTTTCTACTCAATGGGTGTCAAATTGTTGTGTTCACATCAACTTCAGACAAAGGCAGAGCTTTCAGTGGAAACTTTTAACTAGTGAGATCAAGATTCTGAGGCATTTCTTAGAAAAACTGGAACAGCAATAAAACACGGCTTAAACAATGTGATCCTGAAAACAAAGCATAATCAAAGCATTGATGAGCAAGGGTAAGAGGTCCAGTCAAAGCGAAAGTGGACCAGTTAAGAGTTAAAGTTATGACAACAGTTTTTTGGAATGTTCAAGGCATTTTGCTAATTGACTTTCTGGAGGACCAAACAATAACATCTGCTTATTGGAAGACTATTTTGAGGAAGACAGTCCAACTTTAGCAGGAAAACACCCAGGAAAGCTTCACCAGAGAGTTCTCCATCACAATAATGCTGCAACTCATTCCTTTATGACAAGGATAATTTTATGAGAATTTCAATAGGAAATCATTAAGCATCCACATCACAATCCCTGTTTGGCTCCTTCTAACTTCATTTTATTTCCTAATCTTAAAACAATCTTTAAAGGATGTCCACTTTTCTTCAGTTGATAATGGGAAAAAGACTGTATGGACATGGCAAAATACCCAAGACTCTTAGTTCTTTCAGGATGGACTAAATGCTAGCATTGTTTACAAAAGTGTCTTGAACTTGCTGGAGCCTATGCTGAGGAAATAAAGGTATAATTTCTTCTTTTTATTTTTTTAATTTCATTTATCCATGAATTATTTTGAAGTCTCTTCATAACATGTACTTGATAGTAACTGTCCCCCAATGATGCATGATGCTAAATGCATACATTTAGTATCTAATTAAATCATCACAATAACCATTTTCCTCTTTACATATAGAAAAACAGACCAAAATATTTAAATAAATCCACACAACTGATACAGGGAAAGGCTATAATCTGAACACCAATGATCTGATGAAAATCATTACTCTGTGCATCATAGATACATCAGGCATTCCATGTATTTTTTAACTGAATTCACTTTTATCCACTAATATATTTATTCTATTGTGATATAAGTAAGAAAGGGGAGAGAAAACATACCAGCATCTGGGTCACTGTCTGCTTCCTCTTTCGACAACCTTCATTAATCTTTCACAATCTTCCTGCTGGTTAAAGGATTTTTCAATTAACTAACATGAATATAGAAAGGTGTCTTGACTAAATGAATTTTGTTTATACCTGTAGTGTTACAATGCAATATGGAAAAATGATATTTAGCATCAATCATTGCTAACCCTACATGATAAAGAATTCCATCTACTGGGAAAGGAATATCTTTTACAAGCAGAAGTTATGCTACCCTTGTTTTTAACAGTGATGATTGAATTCATAAGTACATATTTAAAAATCTATCTTAAAGAAATAATCAGAAAAATGATCAAGGATTTATGTAAAATGTGTAATTTATAATGGTAGAGATTTAAAATTACCTAAAGGCTCTCAAAGAAGGATAACAGTTGAATAAAGAGTTGTGGATCTATTAGTAGATTTTTATACATCAATAGGAAACCATATCTTGAAAAATAGTTAATGTCTCTAAGAAATGTTCATTATATATTGCTGGAGGGAAAATATCCCAATATATTAAAAAAGAAGAGCATACATTCCAAAATGTCAACACTGATTATATCTTAGTGATAAGATAGGTGATTTTAATATTCTTCTTTGTGCTTATCTTTTCCAAATAATCTACAATAGCATAACATGATTTTTGAATAATATGAGGTTTCTTATACTTCACACAGTACATTATTACATCTAGAAATAATGAGTACATATATAAAGCATTACACTGAAATGTATTTTAATATGTTAATTCATTCAATTGTTAAAAGAAAATCATGAGCCTTACATGCCCAAACATAACAGAGTAACATAGATTGAATTTACTCTATTGCTAGAATCAACAACAAAAAAATGGGTAAAACACACGAAACAATGATTTGCAAGACACTGAATATCAGGCAATGAGGGACAGTAATGAGGGACAACTCACAGGAGATCTTTAAGATTGCTTAAGCTTCAGCACCATTTGGACTCTCCTGGCAGGACTGAAGGAAGGGTCCATCTGCATCACAAGGTCCTAGAGCAGTTGGTGCCACAAGCCCTAGCATCACTCAGGTTTGCCAGTGGAAAAAGGGAATAGCCACTTTTGTCTCCCTCAGAACCAGGAACAAGGCCCTGGTGACCACAATCACCAATGGGACTGACGCTAAACTCCCTGTGAACCAGACACACACCCTAGGAAACTCATATTCATCTCAAAGCCATTCTACTATCCTTATGAACTTCAGCATACTAGATCGTTGTATCATTTATAGACATAACTGACATTGATTAAGACAAAATAATCACTCAGAGCCTACCCTCCTGGGCTCTCCTAGAACCAAAGCCAAGGCTACAAACATTGGATAATCCTGCATTCCAGGAAATCATAAACTCTTTTCCAATAAAACCTACTCAATAAAGAAGGGACAATCATATCAGATGTGTAGATGTCAACAGAGGGTCACAGGAGACATGAAGAAGCAAGGTAGTTGGGGCCAGTGCTGTGGTGCAGCAGGTTAAAACCCCAGCCTTCAGCACTGGCAACCAATATGGGTGCCAATTTGAGTCCTGGCTGCTCTACTTCCGATGCAGATCCCTGTAAATATGCCTGGGAAAGCAGTGGAAGATGGTCCAAGTCCTTGGGCCCTGGCAGCCACATGGGAGACCCAAAGGAAGCCCCTGGTTCCTGGCTTCGGATCAGCTCAGCTGCAGCTGTTGCAGCCATTTAGGGAGTGAACCAGTGGATAGAAGACTTCTCTCTCTCTCCCTGTCTACCTCTTTCTGTAACTGTGTCTTTCAAATAAATCTGGAAAGGAGGGAAGGAGGGAAGGAGGGAAGGAGGAAAGGAGGGAAGGAGGGAGGAAAGGAGGGAGAGAAAGAAAAGAAAAGAAAAGAAAAGAAAAGAAAAGAAAAGAAAAGAAAAGAAAAGAAAAGAAAAGAAAAGAAAAGAAAAGAAAAGAAAAGAATAAATAAACCGGTGCCCTGTAATTAGGCGCATATGCATTGATAATTGTTCTATCTTCTTGTTGAATTGACCCCTTAATCATTATATAGTGCCCCTCTTTGTCTCTCTTAACAGTTTTTGTGTTAAAGTTTATTTTGTCTGATATTAAGATGGTTACGCCAGGTCTTTTTCATCTCTGTTGGCATGTAATATCTTTTTCCAGCCTTTCACTTTCAGTCTGCATGCATCTTGGTTGGAAAGATGTGTTTCTTGTAAGCAGCAAATAGATGGGTTTTGTTCCTTAACCCAATCAGCCAACCTGTGTCTTTTAACTGGACAGTTCAGGCCATTAACGTTCAATGTGACTAATGATAAGTGGTAACTTTGCCCTGCCATTTGCCAAAGATAAGTTCTAATATATGCTTTGAATTCCCTGTGATCTTTTGCTATGAGGTTTCCTTCCTTTACCTTCTTTCATATTGATGACTGTGTTTCTGTGTTTCTGTGTGTAACACATCTTTAAGCATCTTTTGCAAGGCTGGACGAGTGGCGACAAATTCTTTCAATTTCTGTTTGCTGTGAAAGGTCTTTATTTCACCTTCATTCACAAATGAGAGCTTTGCAGGATATAATATTCTGGGCTGGCAGTTTTTCTCTCTTAGTACCTGGGCTATGTCTTGCCATTCCATCCTAGCCTGTAGGGTTTCTGATGAGAAGTCTGCTATGAGTCTAATTGGAGAACCTCTGAGAGTAATCTGACGTTTCTCTCTTGCACATTTTAGAATCTTTTCTTTATGTTTCACTGTGGTGAGTTTGATTATAACGTGTCATGGAGAGGATCTGTTTTGGTCATTTTTACTAATGGTTCTATGAGCTTCCTGTACTTGGATGTCTCTGTCCTTCTCCAAACCCAGGAAGTTCTCTGTTTGTATCTCACTAAAAAGGCCTTCTAATCCTTTCTCCCTCTCCATGCCTTCAGAAACTCCTAGAACTTCAATGTTGGGTTTTTTAATAGTATCCTGTAGATTCCCAACAATATTTTTTAGATTTCTAATTTCCTCTTCTTTTCTTTGGTTTGACTGTATGCTTTCCTGTTCTCTGTCTTCTAAGTCTGATATTCTCTCTTTTGCTTCACTGACTCTGTTTTTAAGGCTCTCTAATGTGTTTGTCATTCAATATATTGAATTCTTCATTTCATTTTGATTTCTCTTCACTATCACAATTTCATGTTCTACTAGTTTCTGTATTTCACTTTGATTCCTCCTTAATATTTCATTTTCACGAAACAGATTTTCTGTCCTGTCCATTAAGGATTTCTGTAGTTCAAGAATTTGTTTTGAAAACTTCTAAATGTTCTTATCATAAATTTTTTGAAATCCATATCTTGCATTTCTTCTATCTCATCACCTTCACAATCTTGGATTGGGGTGTCTTATTCATTTGGGGGCATCATAATGTCTTCCTTGTTCTTGTTTCCTTGGTTTCTGCATTTATTTCTTGCCATTGTGGAGATCTTCTTTGGTTTCTTCTTCCCTCACTGTGCTGTTTTTTCTCATTATATTAAGACTGTATTAAGTGCACTGTCTGCTTTTGATGGATCCTTAGAGGCTTGTGGTGGGTGTGGCCAGAGAGCTCTGTTTGGTTCTTCAGGGTAAGGGTGTGCCAAAGGTCAGCATAAGCAGTATTAAGAGAGAATTTTATAGCATTAAGTGTTTACATTAAAAAAGAGAAATGTTTAAAATTGAAGATCTAATGATGTGGGCCTGGTGCTGTGGCACAATGAGTTAACGTCCTTGCCTAAAGTGTCAGCATCCCATTTGGTCCCAGGTTCGAGACCTGGCTGCCCCACTTCAAATCCAGCTCTCTGTTATGACCTGGGAAAGCAGTAGAAGATGGCCCAAGTCCTTGGGCCCCTGAACCTATGTGGGAGAACCAGAAGAACCTCCTGGCTCCTGGCTTTGGATCAATGCAGCTCTAGCCATTGCAGCCATCTGGGGAGTGAACCATCAGATGGAAGACCTCTCTCTCTCTCTCTCTCTCTCTCTCTCTCTCTCTCTGCCTCTCCTCTCTCTGTGGAACTCTGACTTTCGAAAAAATAAGTAAAGCTTAAAAAAAAAAAAAAAAGATCTAATGATGTACCGCAAAGACAGAAAAACAAGAACAAACCAAACTGAAAATCAGCAACAGGCAAGAAATAATAAGGATCAGAGCAGAAATAAATGAAATTGAAACTAAAAAAATAAAAATAATGGGCCAGCACCGTGGCTCACTTGGCTAATCCTCTGCCTGTGGCGCTGGAATCCTATATGAGTGCCAGGTTCTAGTACCGGCTGCTCCTCTTCCAGTCCAGCTCTCTGCTGTGGCCCGGGAGGGCAGTAGAGGATGGTCCAAGTGCTTGGGTCCTGCACCCGCATGGGAGACCAGGAGGAAGCACCTATTTCCTGGCTTCGGATCAGCACAGCGCACCAGCCATAGCGGCCATTTTGGGGGTTGAACCATCGGAAGGAAGACCTTTCTCACTGTATCTCTTTCACTGTCTAGCTCTACTGTCAAATAAAATAATCATAATAATAATAATAAAACATCAACAAAATGAAAAGATAATTTTAAGAAGACAAACAAAATAGATAAACTTATAGCCAGATTAAAAGGGAAAATATTCAAATAATAAAATTAGAGATGAAAAAGGAAACATTACAACTAATACCTCTGAAATGCAAAGGATAATAAAAAACTAGTATGAAGAACTACACGTTAAGGAACTAACAAACTCTGAAGAAATGGATAAATTCCTGGATACATATAACCTGCAGGACCAAATCAGGAAGATGTAGACAATATAAACAGACCCATAACAAGCAATGAGATTGAAGTAGTAATCAAAAGTCTTCAATCATAGGAAAATCCAGGACCTGATGGCTTTACTACTGAATTCTACAAAACATTCAAAGAGGAAGTAACTCCAATACTTTTCAAACTATCCAAAATATTGAACAGGATGGAACTCTGTCAAACTGTTTTTATGAGGCCAGCATCACTATGATAACAAAACTGAAAAAAGACATGAGAAAAGAAGAAAACTATAGACTCATATCCATAATGAAAATAGATACAAAAATTATCAATAAAATCAAGCAAATCAAATCTAAAACCACATCAAAAGATTATACATCACAATCAAGTAGGATTTATCCAGAAATTCAAGGGTGGTTCCACATGTGCAAATCAATAAACATCACAGAATACATCAAATAGAATAAAGAACAAAAACCATATGGTCATCTCAATAGATCCTGAGGAAACATTTGATAAGATTCAACACCATTTCATGATAAAAATTTTCCACAAATTAGGTATAAAATGAACATATGAACATTTCTCAAAATTATAAAGTTTATATATGACAAACCAATAGAAAACATCATACCGAATGGAGAAAAGCTGGAAAGTATTTCCTGATCTGGAACAAGACAAGGATGTTCACTTTCATCACTCTTAATCAAATATAGTACTGGAAATTTTTAGCAAGAGTAGTTACAAAGGAGAATGAAATAAAGGGCATCAAAATTAGAAAAGAGGTAAATTAGCCATGTTTGCAGATGACATGATGCTGTACATAGAAAACCCCAAACACTCCACCAAAAAGCTGTTAGAATTAATAAACCAGGGCCGGTGCTGTGGCACAATTAAGCCTCCACCTGCAGTGCCAGCATCCCATATGGGCGATTCTCCACTTCTTTTTTTTTTTTTTTTTTTTTTTTTTTTTTTTTTTTGATCCAGTTCCATGGTGATGGCCTGGGAAAGCAGTAGAAGATGGTATAAGTTATTGGGCCCCTGCACCCACATAGGAGACCTGGAAGAAGCTCCTGGCTCTTGGCTTCAAGTCAGCCCAGCTCCAGCATTGCAGCCAATGGGGGAGTGAACAAGTAGATGAAACACTTCTCTCTCTGTCTCTCCCTCCCTCTGTCTGTGATTCTTCCTCTCAAGTAAAAATTGAATCTTAAAAAAAAAAGACTTGATAAACCAATTCAGTAAGGTTTTAGGCTACAAAATACACATACAAAAACAATAGCTTTTTATATGCTAATGATGAACTCATGGAAAGAGAAATCAAGGAAGAAATCTCATTCACAATAGGCACAAATAAAATCAAATAATTAGAAATAAATTTAACCAAAGAAGTGAAAGATGTCTACAATGAAAATTATCCAATGTTTATGAATGAAATCATCAAGGATACAAAAGTGGAAAGATATTCCTTGCTCATGGATTGAAAGAATCAATATAATTAAAATGTCTAAACTACCTAAAGAAATCTACAGATTCAATGCAATCCCTATCAAATTACCAATGGCATTATTTACAGAATTAGAAAAAAATACTTTTAAAAATGCCTTAAAATTCATATGGAATCACAAAAGACTTCCAATAGCTAAGGCAATCCTGAACAAGAAAAATCAAACTGTGGGCATCACAATATCTGACTTCAAAGCTTCTACAAAGCTATAGTAATTAAAACAACATGGTACTGGCATAAAAACTGATACATAGATCAATGGAACAGAATAGAGAGCGAGCCCAGAAACACATACAGCCAAATGATATTTCACAAAAGTGCTCAGACCATACAGTGGAATAAGACCTGGAAGAAGCACCTGGCTCCTGGCTTCGGATCGGCAGAGCTCCAGCCATGCGGCCAATTGGAGAGTGAACCAGTGGATGGAAGACCTCTCCCTCTCTCTGCCTCTCCGCTCTCTGTGAAACTCTGACTTTCAAATAAATAAATCTTAAAAAAAAAAAAGATTGTTTTCGAGATTCTATTCAGAGCAAAAAGGCCAGAGAAAAAATAAATAAATGGCATTCATATAGGAATGAATTATAACTGTCTTTATTTATAGCCAATATGATTATCAACCTACTAAATGATATGAAATCTCCAAATTACATACAGTCTGCTAGAACTAACAAATGTGTTTAACAAGGTTGCAGTATTTTCGATACACTAAAAAAGTATTTGTAGATGCCAACAATAGACAATAGAGAACTCAAGTACTTAAAATATCATTAAATATCTCTGTAATTATCACACAGTTATTCTTAAGTGTTGAAAATTAACCGAAATGTGATCCCTGTTAAACATAAGAGTGGGAATAAGAGAGGGAAGAGATGTATAATTTGGGACATGCTCGGGCTGACTTGCCCCAATTGGTAGAGTTGGAAACATACCAGGGGATTCCAATTCAATCCCATCAAGGTGGCATGTGCCAATGCCATCTCACTACTCCAAGTGATCAATTTCAGTTCACAATTGATCATAATGAAAGGACTAAGAGTCAAAGGGAGCACATAAACAAGTCTAGTATCTGCTAACACCAACCGATAGAATAAATAAAGGGGAGAGTGATCCAACATGGGAAGTGAGATACTCAGCAGACTCATAGAATGGCGGATGTCCTAAATAGCACTCTGGCCTCAGAATCAGCCCTAAAGGCACTCGGATCTGGCTGAAAAGCCCATGAGAGTATTTCAGGCATGGAAAGCCAAGACACTCTGGCAAAAAGATCTCTGTGAGTGAGATCCCAGTGGAAAGAACAGGTCTTCAAAGAGGGAGGTGCCTTTCTCTGAAGGGAGGAGAGAACCTCCACTTTGACTATGACCGTGTCTAAACAAGATAAGAGTCGGAGAACTCAAGGGGCTTCCATAGCCTTGGAAACTCATAACTGGTGCATAGGGAGATTACTGATGCCATAAACAGGAGTGTCAATTGGTAAAGTCAACAACAGGAGTCACTGTGCACTTACTCCTCATGTAGGATCTCTGTCCTTAACGTGCTGTACACTGAGGCTTAATGCTATAACGAGTACTCAAACAGTATATTTCACTTTGTGTTTCTATGGGGGTGCAAACAACTGAAATCTTTACTTAATGTACACTAAACTGATCTTCTGTAAAAAAAAAAAAAAAAAAAAAAAAAAAGAAAGAAATTTTCAATTCCCAACTTGACTCTCACTGGGATTAAACATGACAATAGGTCTGATCTGATTTCATCATCATTTTAAAAAAATCATCTATTATTTTTCACTTTATGTTTCTGTGTGGGAGCAAACTGTTGAAATACTTACTTAAGGTATACTAAGCTGATCTTCTGTATATTAAGATAATCGAAAATGAATCTTGATGTGAATGGAAGGGGAGAGGGAGTGGGAAAGGGGAGGGTTGTTGGTGGGAGGGACGGTATGGGGGGGGAAGCCATTGTAACCCATGAGTCGTACTTTGGAAATTTATATTCATTAAATAAAAGATTAAAAAAAAATATCATTAAATATCAACAATATTAAATAATTGTGGATAAATTTGATAAAATATGTAAAGGATATATAAACTGGGCTGGCGCCGTGGCTCACTTGCTTAATGCTCTGCCTGCGGCACCAGCATCCTATATGGGCGTCGGGTTCTAGTCCCGGATGCTCCTTTTCCAGTTCAGCTCTCTGCTGTGGCCCAGGAGGGCAGTGGAGGATGGCCCAAGTGCTTGGGCCCCTGCACCCGCATGGGAGACCAGGAAGAAGCACCTAGCTCCTGGCTTCGGATTGGTGCAGAACCAAAGGAAGGAAGACCTTTCTCTCTGTCTCTCTCCCTCACTGTCTGTAACTCTGTCAAAAAAAAAAAAAAAAAACTAGAAATCATTTCTGAGAGATATTATGAGGAACTCATTAAAAGACTCTGACTATTCAAAGGATGGTAGAAGTTTCCCCTCCCCTCATACCTGTCCCCCACATTATGACTACTTACTACAGTTCCTTTCACCCAGTACATCATCTGAAGTTTATCAGGAAAACAAAAGCTAAAATACATACTAAAAAGTAAAAAACACAATTTGAACACACAAAGCAAGCATCAGAATCAGATTCATGCACGACAAGGAGATCAGAATTATTGGATTAGGAATAAAAAAAACTATGATTAATATACTAAGGGTTCTAATGGATAAAATTGGAAGGAAGAGCAAGAACAGATGGGTAGTATAAGCATAGAAATGGAAATTCAAAAAAGAAGAAACGCTAGAGATCAAAGAAACTAATACAGATATGAAGAATGCCTTTGGCTGCGGCTGATCAAAGAATCTGCCAAAACTGAAAAACAAAAAGGAAAAAACTATTAAAAAAAAAGGATCTCCAAGGACTTTAGAAAAATTACAAAAGGGATGACATGCATTCTAGGACTTATAGAAGGAGAAGAGAGAAAGGAAAAAGAGAAAAACACATTTGAAACAATGATGACGGAATTTTTTCAAATATCCGTCACCACACCACAGATAGAGAAAGCCCAGAGAAAACAAATAGAGTAATGCCAAAAAAAAAAAAAAAGGAGTGTACCTAGGCATATAAATTTCAACTTATAGAATATCAAAGATTAAAATAATAATAACAATAATAACCTGAAAATAAGATGAGAATTTCTTCTTCTACATACAACTTCCTCTCAAAAAGCAGGCAAGTAAGAAGTGAGAGGAATGAAAGAATATATTAACATGTATCCATCATCATATGAATTAATAAAAAAGAAAATTTGGTATACATATGCAATGGAATACTCTTCAGCCATAAAAAGAATGAAACCTTGTCATTTGCAGCAAAATTGGTGGAAGTGGAGGACATAATGTTAAGCAAAGTAAGCCAGAGGTAAATACAAATACTGTAGGTTCTCCTTGATATGTCAACTTAACAGAAAAACAAAACAAAACAAAATTAAAGCTCTATCTGAACACAGAAAGCTTATTCCTGGAGGCTGAGAGGAGGAGAGGAGATAGAGGGAGTCTGGGTGGAGCATGTTTTTGGACAGCTGACTACACAAGGCCCAGAGCACAAGGTGGAAGACTTCTCCATGAGACAGACCACACTACAGGAGGTGTTCCTGTACTTCTCCGACGACCAAAGAGAAGGAAGGAGAGGACAAGCAGAAGGAAGTGGAAGTGGACCCGGGACCAGGCCTATAGTATTGCAAGTGCGTGAGTGGGTGCCAGGAGGAACCCAGCGTGACTCACTACTGAGTCTAGGCCCTCCCCCATTGGGCTGGGAGGAGGCCCTGGAATTGCAGACTCAGAGTAGTGGGCCCGTTCTCTGGCTCCCAGAGGACCCACTGCCTGGATCCTCTAGAGAGAAAGCTGGAGAAAACTGCAAAAGAATAAAAGGGGAGGGGACGTGTTTGCAACTCATTAATTGTGAGGAATATATCATAAAGTAATGGGGAAAGCTGGGTATTGGTAAGGGAATTCATTGTACTTACAATTTTTTGTTTTGTAAATTTAAAACTACTCTAAAATAAAAAGTTTATTTTTAAAAAAGTAACTCAAAATGGTTCGTAGAGCTAAGTGTCATACCTAAAATTCTGCAACATATAGAAGACAACAGAAGATAAAATTTTTCTGACTTGGTTTATCAAAGATAAACCACGAGAAAAGAATAATTTTTAAAAGTCAAATTGAAAAGCTGGACTTCACTGAATTTAAAAATTCTTATTTTGCGAGACACTGCTAAAAGAATACCAAAAAGAGCCAACATTAAAAGGAAACATTTTAAAATCATATGTTTTAGAAAGGATTGTACTAGGATGCATAAAGAATTATCTGATGAAAAATGGTAAATAAAAGAGCAAAGAAAAAAACTGAAGAGAATTATCAATGAAGTAGATAAGCAGGTGGCAAATAAGCACAAGAAAAGATGTTTAATGTGATATGGATCCATAAAATAAAACTCAATGAGATGTGAAAACACAATTTATTTGAATGATTAAAACTGAACGACTGGACAAAGTATTGTTGAAGAGATGTAGAAACCAAAATATTATACCACTAATGCTACTGGTAGCAATATAAAAAGATACAATCACTTTGAACAAAGAAAATTTGCCAGCAAGTTAATCATATGCCTTCCATAGGATCCAATCATTTCACTTCTAAGTATTTACCCAAGATAAATGAAAGCACATGTCCAAACAAAGAGGCACACACACAAATATTCATAGCAACTTCATTAGTAATAGTCAAAACTTGGAAATAACTCAACACCTGATGACAAAAGGATGGATAAAAAGAATGTGGTTGAGGCTGGCATTGTGGAACAACAGTTTGCGCTGCCTTCTGGCAACAGCATCCTATATAAGAGCACAGATTCCAGACCTGGTTGTACTGCTTCTGATCTAGGTTTGTGCTGATGCTCCTGGAAAAGCAGAGAAAGATGGCCCAAGTGCTTAGGACTTTGCCACCCACGTGGGAGACCAGGATGGAGTTCCTGGCTGGCTTCAGCCTGGCCCAGTCCTGGCTGTTGCAGCCATTTGTGGATAGAATCAGCAGAAGAACTCTCTCTCTCTCTCTCTCTCTCTCTCTCTTTCCCTCTGCACCACACTTTAAAGAGATCTTTAAAAAAAAAAAAAAAAAAACAAGAGCTGGCGCCTTGGCTCACTTGGCTAATCCGCCTGCAGCGCCGGCACTCCAGGTTCTAGTCTCGGTTGGGGCGCAGGATTCGGTCCCGGTTGCTCCTCTTCCTGTCCAGCTCTCTGCTGTGGCCTGGGAGGGCAGTGGAGGATAGCCCAAATGCTTGGGCCCTGCACCCGCATGGGTGACCAGGAGGAAGGACCTGGCTCCTGGCTTCTGATCAGCGCAGCACGCAGAGTGCAGTGCGCCAGCCACAGCGCACCAGCCGAAGCGGCCATGTTGGGGGTGAACCAACGGAAAAAGGAAGACCTTTTTCTCTGTTGCTCTCTCTCTCACTAACTTTGCCTGTCAATAAAAAAAAAAAAGAATATGGTATATCATTCAGTATACTACTACTCAGCAGTAAAAAAATGATTTATCAATACTATTCAAAAAATAGATAAATTTAAAAATAATAAATAGATAATCTCTAAATTTTTGGAGTAAAAGTAACCAAACAAAAATAAGCATGCACTGTATGCTTCCATTTTTAAAAATTCTAGAAAATGAAAACAAATTTATAGCATCTGAAATCTGATTAATAGTTGTTTAATTATGGTAAGGACAGAAATAATAGGAAGGGTTTCAAAGAAGCAGGAAGAAATTTTGAGGAGTGATGAATGTGTTTAATATCTTTATTTTTGTTTATTCATGTCCATCTACTAGGAATGCATAGCAGCAGCAGAAAGAGGGAGGGGAGGAAGAGAGAGGTTTTCATCCTGGTGGTTCACTCCCCCAAATGCTTGCAATAGGCAGAGGTAAGCCAGGTAGAGGCCAAGACCTGAAAATCCATCTGGGTTCCCACAGGGATGGCAGGGGCCCAGGCACTCACATCCAGTGCCTCTCAGGGTGCATTAGCAGGAAGCTGAACAGAAAGCAAAGGTGCTGGGACTCAAACTATAGGCATCTCAAGTGGCACCCTAACCTGCTCCACCAACAGGTTTTGTTGATGGATGGATTCATGAATGTATACATATGTCAAAATTTAATAATTTGTACAATTTGTATGCAATTCACTGTAAGTCATTTACACCTCAATAAAATGATGAAAGAAAAACCATATGAGATATGTAGAGAAGTATTTTAAACCCACTTACAAGTAAAGAAAAGTAGTTGCAGAGTCACACTTCTCTGTGTTGTCACTTCTAGAATACTACTCCTCTCCATTGATCTGAAAGTGTTACCCTTAGTGGTTAAGTAAACAAAGATATATCAATAAATGAAAAACTAATAATAGGAAAAAGAAATGAACAGGATTTCTATGTACTCTGACCAAGGGTCCCTTTAAATATATTAAGTAGAGTCAGAGAAAAATGTTGGCAGATATGTAGATTATTGCGTCTTTAAATTAAATCTTTGGAACCTATGGTCAGCTTAACAAAATGGGACTCTATGCATACCCCAAGTGAAATAGATAATATGGCCCTCTTTGGATTAAAATAGGGCATTCAAGGGTTGAAGTTCATTAAACAAGACCTATATAGAGAATGAAATAGAAAGTATGCATTACATTTGTCAGAATACATGAAATGAGGCCGGCGCCATGGCTCAATAGGCTAATCCTCCGCCTGGTGGCGCCGGCACACCGGGTTCTAGTCCCAGTCGGGGCGCCGGATTCTTTCCCGGTTGCCCCTCTTCCAGGCCAGCTCTCTGCTGTGGCCCGGGAGTGCAGTGGAGGATGGCCCAAGTGCTTGGGCCCTGCACCCCATGGGAGACCAGGAAAAGCACCTGGCTCCTGCCTTCGGATCAGCGCGGTGCGCCGGCTGCAGTGCACCAGCTGTGGCAGCCATTGGAGGGTGACCCAACGGCAAAGGAAGACCTTTCTCTCTGTCTCTCTCTCACTGTCCACTCTGCCTGTAAAAAAAAAAAAAGAAGAAGAAGAAGAAGAATACATGAAATGATATTGGACTCAAAATTCAATAGAACTTTCAGCTCCCTTGATTTCACACTGCAAGTCTCAGAAACACCCTTATGACTTGCTAAAACAAATTCAAATTCAATTAATGAAATGGGCGCATTTCAGTCAAACATCAGAGGTGAACTGCAATAGAGTCCAGCTCCATTTTTTGATGTTCAATAACCTACAGGTTTCTCAAGTTTAACCCTTGCCCCATCTCCTATTGTCTTACATCCAGGCAAACCCACTTGTTCCATGCAATGTACCGCTTAAGCTAGGCAAGCCCTATCCTGAATGTAGGGGCCCTCATCCCTACCCAACACTTTGTCCACAATAAAAGTCACAGTCATTCCCTCCTTTTTCTCTAAAATAATCAGAGCTGCTTGAAAGTACACTGTGCTTGGCAGGCGCCGTAGCTCACTAGGCTAATCCTCCGCCTGCGGCGCCGAAACCCCGGGTTCTAGTTCTGATTGGGGCGCCAGATTCTGTCCCGGTCGCTCCTCTTCCTGTCCAGCTCTCTGCTGTGGCCTGGGAGTGCAGTGGAGGATGGCCCAAGTCCTTGGGCCCTGCACCTGCATGGGAGACCAGGAGAAGCACCTGGCTCCTGGCTTGGATCAGCAGCGGCCATTGGGGGGTGAACCAACAGAAAAGGAAGACCTTTCTCTCTGTCTCTCTCTCTCACTGTCCACTCTGCCTGTCAAAAAAAAAAAAAAAAAAAGTACACTGTGCTCCTCACAAAGGTTCATTAAATGAATAACAAAGATTGAAATGTCTTGCACACACTTAAGTGGAGAAATATCTAGTGGTGAGTTGAAAATATGGGTCAGAAGCTCAGAGCTGTATAACTTTGATCGGTGTACATATTATACTTAAAATCATAGACGTGTGGGACCAGCTGTGGTATAGCAGGTAAAGCTACCACCTGCAGCACTGGCACTGGCATCTCATATGGTTGCCCCACTTCTAATCCATCTCCCTGCTAATGTGCCTGGAAAAGCAGTGGAAGATGGCCCAAGTGCTTGGGCCCCTGCATCCACATGGAGATCCAGAAGAAGCTCCTGGCCGCTGACTCTGGATAGACCCAACTCCTGCTGTTGTGGGCACTTGGCTCCTGGCTTCAGCCTGGCACAACCCCAGTTGTTGTGGCCATTTGGGTACTGAACCAGTGGGATCTCTCCCTCTCTCTCTCACTCTCGCTCTCTCTCTCTATCTCCCACTCTGTAACCCTGCCTTTCATATAAAAAAAAAGAAAAAACTGCAACTATCTTGTTACGCTAACAAAGGCAGATATTTTGTCTTATATGTGTGTGTTTGATTATTATTTGTAATGTATTATGTAATATTTAAATGATTGTATGGTTATACTTTAATTAAATTTGCTACTTGTAGTAGCAAATATAGTTTAACCAAGTCGTATATTTGCCACTACAAACCATCTACTATAAACATTCTTGTATGTACCTCCTTGGGCACATACACAAAAATAAACTGAGGGGAAATATGTAGAAGCAAAATTCCTGGCCAAAGATGTATCAGTCAGGGTTCACCTATAGAAACAGAAACTACCCTCCACCAGTTTAAACATAGAAAGATCTGAAAATGAGTAATAGGGATTTTTTAAAATATTTTTTTAACTTTTATTTAATGAATATAAATTTCCAAAGTACAGCTTATGGATTACAATGGCTTCCCCCCCATAACGTCCCTCCTACCCGCAGCCCTCCCCTTTCCCACTCCCTCTCCCCTTCTTCCATTCACATCAAGATTCATTTTCGATTCTCTTTATATACAGAAACTGTTGAAATCTTTACTTAATATATGCTAAACTGATCTTCTGTATATAAAATATTTATTTTATTTATTTGAAAGACGGAGTTACAGAGAGAAGTAGAAACAGAAAGAGGTCTTCCATCTGCTGGTTCACTCCCCAGATAGACCTAATGGCCGGAGCTGTGCCAATCCAAAGCCAGGAGCCAGGAGCTTCTTCCAGGTCTCCCAACGTGGGTGCAGGGGCCCAGGGACTTGGGCCATCTTCTACTGCTTCCCCAGGCCATAGCAGAGAGCTGGATCAGAAGAGGAGCAGCCAGGACTAGAACCAGTCCCATATGGGATGCCTGCACTTCAGACCAGAGCTTTAATCTCCTATGCCACAGCACCAGCCCCAAGTATTTCAAAAAACACTGAAGAGTGAGAGAGTGGGCTCTAGATACCCAAAAATTACTCAGAATAACACCAGATGAATCCAACAGAAAAATTTCAACTTAGCCACAGTTGGGAAACTGAAAGTCAGGAGACTGATACTAGAACTCTTTAGATGAAGAACAAACCACTGTCACTGCCATCCCAGCCATTTTTTCTCTACTTCCTGGCTTGCAATGTGATCATTCCTTTGTACACACTCCACCATTGCCAGCCTCTAACCTCAACACACAACACAGTATTGGGCCTGTGTGATCTTGGAGTGTGAACCTTAAACCATGATACACAATAAACCTTCTTCCTTTATAAGTAGCTTCTCTCAGGTATTTCAGTTAAGGAAGTTAAAAACCAGTGGGTGACACTGTGGCACAGTGAGGTAAAGCCCTGGCCTGTAGCACCAGAATCCCATATGGATGCCTGTTCAAGCCCTGAATGCTCCACCTCCAGTCCAGCTCCCTGCTACTGTGCCTGGAAAAGCAGTGGAAGATGGCCCAAGTACTTGGGCCCCTGTAACCACATGAGAGACCCAGAAGAAGCTCCTGGTTTTGGCCTGGCTCAGCCCCAAAGAATGGAAAATTAATCTCTCTCTCTCTCTCCCTCCCCTCTCTCTGCCTCTCTGTAACTCTGCCTTTCAAATTAAGAAGAAAAAAAAAAGGAATTCCAATATGAAAGTTTCTCTTGCAACTGACAGGTAATCCATCCACATTTGCTGTGACTGCACATATATTTGCACATATGTCTCCCTTTGTTCTTTCTATGTGCTCTGATTTTTCTATACGTTAACATTTTAAATTTCCTGACTTCTTTCTCATCAATTTTATCTTTCATTATAATTATTACTATCCCATTTTCCCTCTCTACTTATTTGAGAGTCTCTCCATTTATTTATTACTTTAGCATTTACAACCTCTTTTTTAGTGGTTTGGTATATGCCCACCAATTGTTAAAGCAATACTGTTTCTATCATTATATTTCAGCTAAAAATCAATAGATAAAAGTAAATTCCCTATTCAAATACAGATATGTTAGATCATTTTTTAAACTTTTATTTAGTAAATATAAATTTCCAAAGTACAGATTATGGATTACAATGGCTTTTTCCCCCCATAATTTCCCTCCCACCCACAATCCTCCCAACTCCCGCTCCTTTTCCCATGCCATTCACATCAAGATTCATTTTCAATTATCTTTATATACAGAAGATCAATTTAGTATATATTAAGTAAAGATTTCAACAGTTTTCACCCACACAGAACATAAAGTGTAAAATACTGTTTGAGTACTAGTTATAGCATTAATTCACAATGTACAGCACATTAAGGACAGAGATCCTACATGAGGAGTAAGTGCACAGTGACTCCTGTTGTTGACTTAACAAATTGACACTCTTGATTATGGCGTCAGTAATCTCCCTAGGCTCCAGTCATGAGTTGCCAAGGCTATGGAAGCCTTTTGAGTTCACCAACTCCAATCTTATTTAGACAAAGTCATAGTCAAAGTGGAAGTTCACTCCTCCCTTCAGAGAAAGGTACCTCCTTCTTTGATGGCCTGTTCTTTCTACTGGGATCTCACTCACAGAGATTTAATACGTTATATCATTAACGAAAATTTTGCAAATGACCTAAAAACTTGTTCTGTTACCACATATACTACTAACAGACCATATAAGTGAAGGCTACACTTTTCCCTAGAGATAAGTTAGAACTAAAAATTTCATCAGAATGCATTGTCTTGGCAGTGCTATTCACTTTCTCTTTGCTCATGTTCTTCAAGCCAAGTCAAGTAGAATTGGGGAATGCTCAGAGAAGCAACTGGAAAACGGGCTTTGTGCTGCTCAGACTTTGAAGATCACAAAGCAACCAGAACATGAATCTTTCTTAGAGAAATCTGAAGATGGTTGTCCCATGGAACCATCCTGAGTGCAAGTAGAAGAGGCCACAGGGCAACAAGCTGATACTCAGTCTTGTGGATCATACTGTGTTGTGAAAAACACAAACAAAAAAAACCTTTCACCCAAGGTCCAAGAGAAATAAAGCACCCCTATACCCCTACACCCCTACAGAAAAATTTCTGTGAAGGATGAACTGCTAGAATGAAGAATACCAGAAGAGACACTCCCCATGTTGGGGGGTAAAGAGAAGGAGGTTGCCTTGAGGAAAAAATCCCTGATAAAACAACAAAACTGTCACCTTAGAGTGAGAGTCAGCACTTAACTTGTCTGCTACACAGGGGCCCCAACTCATGATGAAACATTGGAACCCACACATCACCAGAACTAAAAATGCCTCTCCATCATGCAAGCAACACACAAAACTACCCATGAATTACACTCAGTATGAGTTACAAATAGAGGTCAGCTGAGAATTTAGAGAATGCAGAAAAAAAAAAGAAGAAAAACAATAGCAACACAGCAACTAAATGAGTTCATTGTGAGACCAAGATGCTCTCTAAGCAGATTAGGCCAGGTGATTTACTTATGCAAGATCATCATCCTTGGAGATATTGGTCCACATCTAAAAAATTAAAATTGGTAAAGAATAATCCATACAAAGGCTCTTTTGCTACATTACATGTAAAAACCCATGTATTTCAGTAAACTCCAGGAATGTCATTAAAATACATTTTATCTAGCTAATTAATTTAGTAAAGCATTAGAATTCTTAATCCCATCAAAGATGACACCTGAGTAAATACAGAAACACATACACACACAACACACACATACACACACACACACACATATACACACACACTCCAGTGGTTCTCCCCCAAGGGAATATTTGAAGGTCTCTAAAGAATTTTTTTAGTTGTCATAACAGTTCAATGTTCCTGGCATCTAGTGAGTAGGAGCCAAAAATACTTATAAGCATTCTGAAAGGCACAGTCTCTCTCACTCAAAGAATTTTCCAACTTTAAATTTCAATATTGCCATTGTTGAGAAACCCTGATCTGAATATTAATAATCGCTTTGCTGGGGCGATGGAAGTAAAACTGATTGGTTTTTCTCCTTCTTTGTGTTTTCTATATTCCTGATTATTTACAAAGAGATTATTTTTAAGCAGGACAAAAGGTAATTCTATTTGGGGAAACAATAATTACCTTAACATGTTTTAATTAATTTAAATAGATTCAAACTTAACCTTTGAGAAACTTTGTTTAGATGATTCTAGGAACCTTAACTGTTAGACGGACAACTGTCAGCTTCTATCATGTGACCTTCCAATTCCAACTGATTTATATTACTTTCCACTGTTGCAGCTGCTTCTCACCTTTGCAGAATTGCACTGTTATAATCCTAAAACTGAATTTCTTATTCATTATTCCTACATTAAAACCACACTGTGGAAAAATATGCATGCATAGGATGGCAACTGGAGTGATGAGGAAATGGGAAAGACAATTTCTCATTATCCTAAAGCATCCTGAACATCACAGAATGTTGATTATCTCCCACCCACTAGATGCCAGTAGGAGCCTTCCCATTCAGGCATGAAACAATGAAAAGTGCCCTAATACATTTCCAGGCACTCACTTTCATAGACTATAACCAACATAGGGTGAGAACCACTTGACAAGATGATCTTCAAATGTGTTTTTCCTCCCCACATAATATGATTCTTTGATCTCCCATTTACTGATAAAAGAAAAAAAAATCCAGATTCTTTCATTCAGTAAAACATTTTTCTAAAATAGAGACATTGAGATTCTCAGATTTCTCATGTTGAATAAATGTCAGAGTTTTGATAAATTAAATCAAAGGGAATTCAGGAGACAAACAATAGATGATAACATAAAGCTCCGAGAGCAGTCAGTGGAACTGAATGTTTATTAATAGTGTTGACTTAGTGTGATTGGAAAGAACATTTTCATAGATTTGACATTTCTCTCTAATGTTACTATCTTGAATTTCTGCTTCATTGCTTTCAATTTCTGAGTTCTAAAGTATATGCTATAAATAGCTAAAATTTCCTAATCTCCAAAACATATTTTCTTGCATTTTCATCAGGTGCAATATTGTCCGAAGAATTATTTTGGAAATACTGCTACAGAACATTATAACTAAAGTTTTACATTACTCTCAGTAGAATACTGCTACCTTCTCTTTAAAATTTCCATATTTTATAAATTCACATATATGTAATATTAAAACATATTTTGATCCCATGCAGGGGATATATACTTTTCATGGGTTGTAATGCAGAGATATTTAATGACCTGGAATTTCCTACTGCAGTCCACAATAAAATTCTGTTGACATTTATCTTTTCCATGTGTCAAGTGACATGCAGGAAAAACAGTGAAAAGCAAAAATTTGGGCACGTAACATGAGGAAATGCAAGTATATTGGACTGTGATTAAGAGAAGACCATTTTAAGGTAGTGTTACATGCAGAAGAAAAAGACAACTAAGTCAAAAAGTGGCCTGATCAGAAAATTAGTGGCTACCTATGTTAACAATAGTAATGCACTAGATTATTGGAAGTCAATTTGTTTTTTAACTCCAAAAGAGTTGAGATATTTTGACTGAAGTTGATAGCTCTCCTAGAAGTATATAATATAAATTTCTCTGAATATATAATATATGTGACAGAATATGGTATTAAATATAAGGAAAAATTATCTCATCCTCATATTTAAAAACAAGTTTACTGAGGACTACAGAATATTCCCCTTAAAAGTGCTTTATTATGGGATATTTCAAATATATACAACATTAGAGTGCAAGTGATGAACTCACATGTATGCTTTATCCAATATCAACCATCATCATGCTGACGCCAACCTTGCTCACTGAGTAGGTTTTAGTTTTGAAAATGCCCATCTCAGTGGATGAATTTAGGAACTGCTTTCCCAGAAAGCCTGAAGATAGCCTAGATAACTGTGGGATTTTTCTCTTCAATCTCCAAAGAATAGCTTCATAAATATTAAGATTCCAGATAAATACATCAAATTGCATGAAACAATTTACTTTTTCTCCTTCCAGAAACCTCACTGAAACAAGAGCAAGGGATTTTTTCCAGGCATTATCCCATGATAATGAGAAGTAAAGGAGGATAGCAACAAGGTTGGAAAATGGGAAAGTAGATGAAAGAGGCTATTTATAACTGAATCCTAAATGGAAACTGGGCAAGGAGAAAAACTGATCTCATTTACATCTCAGAATATCTGAGTTCTGGAATGGAAATATCCTAATCCCAGATTGCTAACAGCCATCCTTCATTTACATGTAGGTGAAGGAGGACTATTCTCTGCAGAATCTGAGCAGCCTAGGGGGAAAGTCCCAAAGATACAGGCATCACAGTCTTCCTGATCAGATTATGTTAAAGCAAAGCTCACAAATAATAGCTCCCTTAACAATCTCAGGGCTTCTAGCCAGTTTTATTTCCCTATTTGATGGTATTTCTTTTTTTATTTTTATTATAGAGAACAAGTTTCATGTATTTCATAGGTATAATTCTAAGATAACCATACTTTCCTCACTCCCCCTCTCCCTTCCTCAATCTCCCAACTAATTTTTTCTTTACTTTTTGCAAAAACATACTTAAAAAAAAGGTTTACTTATTTATTTGAAAGTCAGAGCCACACACAGAGAGAAGGAGAGGCAGAGAAAGTTCTTCCATCTGCTGGTTCACTCCCCAATTGGCCAAAACGGCCAGAGCTGCACCGATCTGAAGCCAGGAGCCAGGAGCCTCCTCCAGGTCCCCCACGCGGGTGCAGGGGCACAAGGACATGGACCATCCTCCTCTGCCTTCCTGGCTATAGTGGAGAGCCAGATTGGAAGTGGAGCAACTGCGACTGGAACCAGCGCTCACGTGGGAAGCTGGCACTGCAGGCAGTGCTTTACCTGTTATGCCACAACTCTGTCCCCAACTAAAACATATGTTTAATACACTCTTTAATCACAGGCTTAATGCACCATAATTTTCAACAACTAAAAAGCAGAAGAACAGTGGAGTATAAACAAGGGCTAAAAACAAAAATCAAATCATAAGATATCCATTTCATTCCTCTACGTGTTTTATTCTATATTTACTATCACTATTTCCTAAATTTTCAATATGAAACAATTGACTGATACTAGAAATCTGAGGAAAATAATCTAACATGAGAAAATGAGATAAAAATAATTAAATGGGGCCATCATTGTGGTGTAGTGGGTAAAGCTGTGACTCCAGCGCACCATATGAGCCCCAGTTCATGTCCCGGCTGCTCCACTTCCGATCCAGCTCCCTGCTAACGTGCCTGGGAGGATAGTGAAGGAGGGCCCAAGTCCTTGGGCCTCTGTACCCACATGGGAGACCTGGAAAATCTCCTGACTTCAACCTGGCCCAGCCCCAGTCGTTACAGCCATCTGGGGAGTGAAACAGCAGATGGAAGAGCTCTCTATCTCTACTCCTCTCTTTAACTCTGTTTTTCAAATAAATAAAATAAATCTTAAAAATAATAATAATTAAATGTTAAAATAAAATATATAGATTGGAGAGAATTCTCAAAAAACAAAAAAATTTTAAGATCTATGTCCTCAGATAAACAAAAGGTATTATAATCTGAAACAAGAATACAATATTGTTTCTTAAAAGCATTTTTAAAGTAAAAGAAACTCCTGAAAATAAAAACAAATGACAGCAGGTATGCATAGTTCAATATAGAACACTGGCAGAAATTGGATTTTTTAAAAGACATGGGAAATAGAAGCCAAAAACAAAAATGAAAGGAAAATAAAAGGATCAATCTCTATGATCCATTCTCCAAATGATAGAAGGAAAACAATAGAGCATACTGGGAGAAGGTCATCCATAAAATAATAAAAGAAAGTTTTCCCTCTGGGTGCCAGCAAAAATTATAAGAATGCAGACATACCACAGAACTCACCATGAAGTTTCAAGGAGGACAAAGGTAGGATCCTAAAAGTTTTCAGAGAGAGAGAAAAAAGAATTTCTACACAAATAAACAGGAATCAAAGCAGGCTTGGGTTTCTCAATGACGGAACTCCAGTAACTTGTATTTCACACCTCAGCACATCTCTGGAGAAAATTCCCCAACTTTAACAAATTGAACAGTGAAACCTTCTCCAACTAAAACAGTAATATGGCTATACTGGAAAAATGGAGTTGAGGCTGAGGAGGGGAAGTTTGTGTGGTGTAGCTAAAAAAAAAAAAAAAAAAGAACTGAATCCCATAAACCATCACTCTCTATAAAAGGGATTCAGTAGAAAATACTTAAAACTAAAAAGTTTAAAAGTTACAATACAAATATATTATTTAGAAACATGAGATAACTACCAGGAACACACACATATGCGGAGAAAGAAAGGAGATTTTAAAGAGGGGAAGGTAGTTTCTATATAGAAGGAGAAAAGGAAAGGAGAAAAAGATTTTATCTTTTCATATCAAACCTTACTTATTTGATTGTTTGCTTTTGAAATGATGTGATTAGCTGATTACTAAAATTTGGCAGATCTATAATTTTTGGCAAAAAAGATTTTAAAACTCCAACACTGACAAGAAAAGATGGCTGTGTTCAATGACTTTCTGCTACTTGTAAACTGACATTTATGTTCGTTTCATTTGGACACATTCATCGCATAATCAGAACACCCCATTTCTCACACTGCCAAGTAGCTGGCAGTCCTCTGTGAATGTGAGAATGTTGCTGCAAGGCTGATTTGAGAATGAGCTTTGACAAAAGTTATGAAAGTGAAACAGAAAACAACTGACCCACATAGTGTTTAATATGTCTACTGGGCATACAAATATGTAATTAGCTGAAATGTGTTAACAAAGTAAGCCTGTCCAGATAGTTCAACAATTAAACATCAGAGGAAGATCCTACAGAACACTGAGATAGTTAAATCAATGGATTGCTTACAATCACGTTCTAATATCTATGTGTGCTCTGTGTCCAGGGGATCTTCAAGAGATGTATGGAGCTTTCAGACACACTAGTAGGCATTCATGAGCTGATTTTCAGCCATTTGGGACAAAGGACAGCAGTGACGTGGCCAGCATCTGACTCCTAGGTATGGGCTGACAAGAAGCAGATTGCTAAGTCCTTCGTGACTTAGATCATTAATTTATTCTGCCTAATTTTCTTAATTACCCACATCTTCCTAATTGATCTACCTAGCCCATGAGCTTTCACTCTCTCCTGTCACCACCACCATAAAATACACACACAAAAATAGGCATTTAGAGATGAATAAACTGATTTAATTCAGTGTGAAAACAGTGTATTTTTTAAAATATTAATATCTTAACTTTATAAATAACTTACACTAAATAATAAATATGTACATAAAATTTCTTCCATGCAGCTATAACAAAATGCAAAGTTGTCTAAATTAAATAAATTGAAGAACATAGCACAAAACTAACAAGAGTTAAATACTTTATGATATCTGTCACTAGACATTCCAATTATTCATGATGTACTGAAAAGTATTCATCATCATACTGCAACTACAAGACTGAAAAATCTCATAATTGTGTCTTTATGTTAATAATTTGATACAACAAAAATAATTTCAAGTGATTTATTTTATAATTTATGTAGCTCTGTTATTTTAGATTTACTTCCTTTGTCTTTTAGACTCTGGAAATCTCTGAATGATCAGTGGAAAAAAAGAAATGGGATGAAATAAAACTATTTCATAATTTTTAAGGCTTATTTTTAAGGTTAGCCATGTCCATCCAGTTAAGAATGCTTAGGCTAAAGTTTTGCTGAGATAAAAATCAGATTTTTGGTAAGATCTAATATGTTACATTATTTGTATATGTGTATATAATTTTCTCATTATTTAGAGGTTGTAACATTCAGTATCATGATTCACCTGATCAAAATATCTGACAGTAAATAGTAAATAGGGAGTTTTTTTTACTCCTTGTGAGTGAGGAGCATCCATAATAAGCCAAGAACCTAACAAACTCCAAATGATTACAATTATGTTCAACGAATGTTTATAATTATAGCTCATTTTAGAATTCTGCATAGTATGTGAGGATAAGTAGAGTTAATAAACAAAGTACCTTTACATTTATTGAAAAACACAAAGGGGAGGCATTTAGCATGGCAGTTAAGCTATCACTTGATCAGAGTACCTGGGTTTGAGTGCCATTTCTACTTCTAATTCTAGCTTTCTGCTAATGTGCCTGGAAGGCAGCAGGTTACTGTTCAAGTGGTTGAATCCCTACAAACTAAGTGACAATTTTATATTTCTTAGTTTATTCTACCTCTTACAATTTTGGGATTTATTCATATTCATCTGTAACTGGCCTCCACGGCTTCTTTTGACCTGTATTTTCATAATGTGACTCTAAGAACAGTGAAATCAGATTTGGTTCACCAGAAAAACTTAAGATTATGAGTAGATGTTCATCTTTAAAGCAACCACAGAAAACTGAGGAAGAGTGAAAGGAAAGGAAGGAAGGCAGCACAAGGCATACTAAAAGCTAGCACGCCACTGTGGGCAACAGGGGCTGGATTCTGCTCAGAGCAGGGCGAGCCTGCAGTCGCCCACCTCAGAGATACAAGGAAGCTGACCTTTTATGCAGAAACCCTTCTCAAACTCTAGCTACACCTTCTCCTAAAGAAATTAACTTTCAGACATGTTTGAGCTGCCCTTTGAAGACTGAAAAGTCTCCACCTTCCCAAGAAAACTTTCAGGCAAAGAGTTGTTGATGTATATAATAGGATGCTGTTGGGTCAGGTCCACAAGCCCAGAAACCATACCTGTCTATATGGAAAAGATATAGACAGAACATGCTGGGGCCAGAGCTATGGTAGAGCAGTTAGGTCCTCAGCCTGCAGTGCTGGCATCCCATGTGGAGCTGGATCCAGTCCCAGATATTCAAATTCCAGTCCACTTCTGCTATGGCCTGGGAAAGCAGTAGAAGATGGCCCAAGTCCTTCAGCCCCTGCACCCGCACAGCAGACCCAGAAGAAGTTCCTAGCTCCTGCTTTCGGATCAGCACAGCTCTGGCCATTGTGGCCACCTGGGGAGTGAACCAGTGGATGGAAGATCTTTCACTTTCTCTCTCTCTCTCTCTCTGCCTCTGCCTCTCTATAACTCTGCTAACAAATTAATAAATAAATCTTTAAAAAAAAAAAGAACCTACTACAACATGCTAAATTGATTAACATGTCCCTTTAGAAAACATTCATTCTTGACTAAGACAAGATCAAATCCGTATCAACCAATCCCTGGAGTAAGGACAGTCTGTTCTATAAATGGTGCTGGGAAAACTGGATTTCCACATGCAAAAGCATGAAGCAAGACCCCCATCTTACACATTACACAAAAATCCACTCAACATGGATTAAAGATTAAATCTACAACCTGCAACCATCAAATTATTAGAGAACATGGAAAAACCCTGCAAGATACAGGCACAGGCAAAGACTTCTTGGAAAAGACCCTGGAAGCACAGGCAGTCAAAGCCAAAATTAACAATTGGGATTGCATCAAATTGAGAAGTTTCTGTACTGCAAAAGAAACAGGAGAGTGAAGAGGCAACCAACAGAATGGGAAAAAATATTTGTAAACTATGCAACAGATAAAGGATTAATAACCAGAATCTACAAAGAGATCAAGAAACTCCACAACATCAAAACAAACAACCCACTTAAGAGATGGGCCAAGGACCTCAATAGACATTTTTCAAAAGAGGAAATCCAAATGGCCACAGACACATGAAAAAATGCTCAGGATCACTAGCCATCAAGGAAATGCAAATCAAAACCACAACAAGGTTTCACCTCACCTCGGTTAGAATGGCTCACACACAGAAATCTACCAACAATAGATGCTGGAGAGGATGTGGGGAAAAAGGGACACTAACCCACTGTTGGTGGGAATGCAAACTGGTTAAGCCACTATGGAAGTCAGTCTGGAGATTCCTCAGAAACCTGAATATAGCCCTACCATACAACCCAGCCATCCCACTCCTTAGAATTTACCCAAAGCAAATTAAACTGGCAAACAAACAAACAAACAAAAAAAGCTGCCTGCACCTTCATGTTTATTGCAGCTCAATTCACAATAGCTAAGACCTGGAATCAACCCAAATGCCCATCAACAGTAGACTGGATGAAGAAATTATGGGACATGTACTCTATAGAATAATATACAGCAGTCAAAAATGATGAAATCCAGTCCTTTACAACAAAATGGAGGAATCTGGAAAACATCATGGTGAGTGAAATAAGCCAGTCCCAGAGGGACAAATAGAGCCTAGGGAGATTACTGACGCCATAAACAAGAGTGTCAACTGTTAAGTCAACAACAAGAGTCACTGTATACTTACTCCTCATGTAGGATCTCTGTCCTTAATGTGTTGTACATTGTGAATTAATGCTATAACTAGTACTGAAACAGTATTTTACACTTTGTGTTTCTGTGTGGGTGCAAACTGTTGAAATCTTTACTTATTGATCTTCTGTATATAAAGAGAATTGAAAATGAATCTTGATGTGAATGGAATGGGAAAGGGAGCGGGAGATGGGAGGGTTGCAGGTGGGAGGGAAGTTGGGGGGGGGAGCCATTGTAATCCATAAACTGTACTTTGGAAATTTATATTTATTAAATAAAAGTTAAAGAAAAAGTTTAAAAAAGAATTGTTTGCAGAAGCTCTAAATCCCATTAAGCCATCCTCTCTGTTATAGCCTCAGATCAAACAAGTCAACTTTTTTTTTCATTTTTAATGTTTTACTTTTCATTTTTAAAAAATAAATAAAAATTGCACACATTTATAGGAATACCATGTGATATTTTAATATATGAATTCATGGTGTATCTGTTTCATGGATATATCTGTTTCCTCAATGACCAGATCAGGGTATATTAATTTCACTTATTTACAATGAAAATATTTGAAATCAGAACTTAGTTTTCATATCTAACTATAATTTAATACCTGTTAATCAGCCTTCACCCATCTCACTCTCCTTACTTTCCCCAGCCCCTGATAACCATCTTCTTGTTCTCAATCTCTGATATTAACTATTTTATGCTCCATATATGAATGAGAACATGTAGTAATTGTCTTTCTTTGCTTGGCTTAGTTCAGTTAACATAATGACCTGCTAAATGACAAGATTCAATTAATTTATGAGTGAATATGCATACCACACCTTTTTTTTTAAAGATTTATTTATTTATTTGAAAGTCAGAGTTACACAGAGAGAGGAGAGGCAGAGAGCAAAAGAGAGAGGTTTTCCATCCAATGCTTCACTCCCCAGATGGCTGCAACAGCCAGGGCTGCACCAATCTGAAGCCAGGAGCCAGGAGATTCTTCCAGGTCTCCCACGTGGGTGCAGGGACCCAAGGACTTGGGCCATCTTCTACTGCTTTGCCAGGCTATAGCAGAGAGCTGGATTGGAAGTGGAGCAGCCAGGCCTCAAACCAGCACCCATATGGGATGCTGGCACTTCCGGCCAGGGCGTTAACCCACCGAGTCACAGTGCCAACCCCACCACACCTTCTTCATCTACTCATCAGTTGATGGACACTTAGGTTGTGTCCATTTCTTAGCTATTATGAATAATGCAATAAATATGGAAACACAGATGTATTTTCAACAGATTGATTTCATCTCCCTTTGATATATACCTAGGAATGGGATTGCTAGATTCTATAATATTCTATTTTTGATTTTTGAAAGACTTTCATACTGCTTCCATAATGACTATACTAATTTACATTCCAACCAACACTGCGCAAGGGTTCCCTTCTTTCCACATCCTCATCAGTAATAATTATCTTTTTTCTTTTTAAGAATAGCCAATCTAACTGTAGTGAGGTAATATCTCATTGTGGTGTTGAGTTGCATTTCCCTGGTGATTAGTAATGTCGGGCATAGAATCACACAAAAACCCACGTAATTAAAGCAAGCTTGAGCAAAATAAACAAAGCAGGAGCCATTACATAATCTGAATTTTAAATACACTACAAAAGTTTAATAATTAAAAGAGCTTTGTATTGGTATAAAAACAGAAAAATGGTGCACAATAGAGACTCTGGGAATAAACCCATGTATCTACAAGCCAACTGACCTATACAAAGGGGCTAAGAATATCCATTGGAAAAGGTATATGCTTTTCAAGAATTGGTGTGGATATAACTGAATATCTACATGCAGAATAATGAAACTAGACTACCAACTCTCACTACGTACAAACTCAACACAAATTGGATTAAAGGGGACAGGCACTGTGGAGTAGTGGGCTAAGCCTCCACCTGTGGCACCTGCATCCCATATAGGCAGATGGGTGCCAGCTCATTCCTAGCTGCTCCTCTGCCAATCCAGCTCTCTGCTACAGCCTGGGAAAATAGTAGTAGATGATCCTAGTGCTTTGTCCTGGGGAAGCAACAGAAGATGGCCCAAGTGCTTGGGCCCCTGCACCCACGTGGGAGACCCATGGGAATTTCCTAGTTCCTAGCTTCAGATTAGCCCAGCTCCAGCCATTGCAGCCCTTTGTGGGATGAACCAGCGGATGGAAGACCTTTCTCTCTGTCTCTCTCTCTCTCTCTCTGTGTGTGTTTGTGGCTGTACCTCTCAAATAAATAAATAAAAATCTTGAAAAACGGATTAAAGATCTAAGTGTAATACCTGAGACTATGAAACTACTGGGAGAAAACACAGGAAAAATATTTAAGGGCATTAGAATGAGCAACCTTTTTTTTTTTTTTAATTTGAGCAAGCCTATTTTAGATAACACCCCAAAAGCACAAGAGTTTACCAAACTAAGAAGCTTCTGCACAGCAAAAGAAACAACAGAGTGAATACACAACCCACAGAATGGGAGAAAATATTTTAACCTATACACCAGAAAATAAAATAATAACCAGAATATAAGAAATTCAAAAACTTCAATTGCAAAAAAAATCCCACTTTAAAATGTGCAATAGTCCTAATTAGACATTTTTAAAGGAAGACATAAGAAATTGCCAACAGCTCCATGATAAAATGTTTCCTTCCATTTATAAAGGCCATATTCCTAGTATGTATGGTAACTACTTGAGTCAGTCAATTAATCCTCTTGTCCATTACTCTAGAATAATAACTATAATATCCCTTCCTAGATTCATTGAATTGGCAGTGTCCCTTCCCATAGAAGGTTGTGAAGACGAAGGGAATTAAAATATGTGACATGCTTATTATGGTTAAAATAAAATTGTAAGTGATGGCACTGTGGCATAGCAGGTAAAGCTGCCTCCAGCAGCACTGGCATTCCATATGAGTGACAGTTCAAGTCCCGGCTACTTCACTTCTGATCCATCTCTCTGCTATGGCCTGGGAAGGCAGTAGAAGATGGCCCAAGTTCTTGGGCCCCTGCAACAACGTGGGAGACCTGGAGGAAGCTGCTGGCTCCCAGATTTGCATTGGCCCAACTTCAGCTGTTACAGTCATTTGGGGAATGAACCAGTGGATGGAAGACTCACTCTCTCTCTTTCTCTCTCTCTCTCTCCCCCACCTCTCCCTCCCTTCCTCCCTCCCTCCCTCCCTCTGCCTCTCAAATAAATAAATAAATCTTTTTTAAAAAATAAAATAGTAAACATTCCAGGGTTACCCATTATGTTATTATTACTGTTATTCTTAATTACTTCTCTAAATAGTTTTTACTTCCACATTTTCCTTCTTAATCAAAACTATTACTACATCTGTTGAAGTTTTTAGAACAGTTTCTTAACCCTAGCATTATTTACATTTTGAGTTAGATAATTTTATGGTGGTGAATGGTCTAGTACACTGCAGGATGTTTAGCAACAGCCCTGGCCTCTACTTACTATACCCTACTAATAGCCTTGCCCAAAGTGTGACAACCAAAAATGTCTCCAAATGTCCTAGGGTTAGGGCTCAAACTTGTTAGGAGAAAAATGTACATGACACATAAAAAAGCATACAATAAATGCTTGTTGGACAAGAGAAAAAGGTTTTTCAAAAGCAGAAGAAATAAAATTAGATTGGTAGGTGAGAGGGAATGGGGTGGAGTGGAGACAGGGAAGTAAAGCAGAAGAGACTGGAACAGAGTATTTCTTGCAACAAATGGCAAGAATTTACCACATCCACTGCATTGAGCAGAATGAGAACAGTAGATGACCTAATAGTTGAAGGCCTCCAACACTGCTACCATGTAACTTTTGCGCTTTTTTTTTTTTGGGGTCTTTTTTTTTTAAGATTTATTTATTTGTTTGAAAGGCAGAATGACAGAGAGAGAAGAAGAGATGAAAAGATCTTCCATATGCTGATTCAGTCACCAAAAGGCTGCAACTGCCTGGGCTGGGACAGGCCAAAGCCAGTAGCTACAAAGTCCACTGAAGTCTCCTATGTGGGTGGCAAGGACTCAAGTACTAGGGCCATCATCCACTACCTATCCAGGTGCATTAGCAGGAACCTGCTCTCTGATGTGAGATGCAGGTGTCCCAAGTGGTGGCTTAAACATCTGTGCCATCATGCCCAACACTATACTAGATTTCAGTACTATAGTCAGATTCAGGAATATGCAGTCCATGTACTTGACCAGGACATACACTCCTCTGTTACATACCTTATTTTCTCCTTTTGCTCTGCACCTAAACATCCTTCAATTTGCCTGAACCTTCAGTATCTTAATTTTTTAACGGTATATGAGTACTTTATTGAAAGATGACATTATTTAATCTTTTCTGTTTAGATATATTTATAGTTTAGCAACATTCATATACCTCGTCCAACAAATTAGCCACTAGCCAGTAGACTTCACAAAAAGAACATAAAATAGCTGATGAATAATTTTAATCAACTACCTATTGAAATTATTATATTTTGGATAAAAATATTGAATTAAGTGAAATATATTTCTTATTAATTAATAATAATTCACCATTACTTTTTATTTTATTAGTATATACTTACAGTTAGCCAAACTATAAGGTTGAAGGCTCAGTCTTCCAGATTTCCAAGAGTGTCCAAGGCTTCTGATGCCAACTACAAGGCTAACAGTCCAACTGTTAACTCAAAGAAAAACACACCTTCAATTTTGACTGCCAAATTGAGGGTTTCTAAAACCAACTGTACATTTGAGGAGCTCCTAAAACCAACCACAATTTTGGTAACTAGAAGGGCTCACACAGAAATAACTGAAAGTTATTATACTCATGGCTATGGTTTCCACAGAGAAAAAGCTATAAATAGAAATCAGCCAAGAAAGAGAGTAAGAACTCCTAAGAGAGTTCCAAATGTGAAACTTCCACTGTCCTCAGGTTATGTTCCCCACTGGCATCAATGTGTGACAATACACACCAATTATTGCCAACTAGGAAAGTTCACATGACTTTCAATGCCCAGTTATTTTGAGGCTTCATTACAGAGGCATGATTGATTGATTTCTCATATGACTGTACTCAGCCTTCAGGTAAACTGATACCATGTGACACAAAACCTCCATTCTAAATCACACAGTTGATCTTTCTGGCATGGCTAGCCCCTCTCTTTGACTACTGGGTATCACTGGGACCTCTTATGACTGGTCCCATCTCAAACAGACATTTGTCTAACACATGACACTACCTGATAGAAACAAGGGTGAGAGCTAGAACTTTCTTTAACTGAGGTCAAAATTTTTGTTATGCAAAGTAGCTATTAGAGAATATTAAATGACATACATAGTTCACATTATAGTTCTATTAGACAGCAATTATCTATATCTTCCTATAGGATAACTTCTTATAGTCGATTATATTATCCTAAATCAACATAGTAGCTTTAGATTCATATAACCAAGATGTGTCATCTTCTGCCATTTTAAGTATTTCTCTCCCTTTTTTTCCCCCAGGGAATTTTCTTCATTTTTATTCCTACTTCCAGATCAGTTTAGAGTAACAATATATTTTCATTTCTGGAGTTGATGTTCTATTTTGATTTTTTTAGATTTGTATATTTAATTATTTATATTTGTTTATTTGAAAGGCAGAACAACATGAGAGAGGAAAAAGAGACAGAGAGACAACTTCTATCCTTTGATTCACTACCCAAATGGACCAATGCTAAGATCTGGGCCAGGCCAAAACCAGAACCCAGAAACTCCTTCCTGACTTCCCACATAAGTGGCAGGGACCCAAGTACTTGGACCATTATCTGCTTCCTTTCAAAGCACATCAGCAGGAAACTGGACCAGAAGTAGAGTAGCTGGGACTCGAACCAGGACTCTGAAATGAGACACCAGCATTGCAGGCAGTGATTTAACAGACTGTGCCACAGAGGTGGCCCCTGTGGTCTACTTTTAGTTGGCCAAACCAGAAGTTTCATTACTAAATGAATTTCCTCTATCTTTGAAGCTCAGTTTTCCCTATTATGAATTCATCATTTTGGTAATCTTAACCCATTATTGAGGAAAACACCAGTATCATCTAGCAACTAAGTTATTGTTTTCACTCATATACATTATATTTTTGGTATTCTGTATATTAGTTATCACACATCAGGGAAAACATGTTATGTGTCTTTTTGGACTGGCTTATTTCACTAGGCATAATTGTCTCTAATTGCATCCATTTTGTGTGAAACACAGTATTTCATTCTTTTTATGGTTAACTAGTATTCCATTGTGTATTTCTACCACAATTTCTTTATCTGTCGTCATATTTACCTTTCTTTTTCATAGTGTATAGTTTATGTAGAGAATAGGGATTCCAAGATTTCATAAACACTAAATATTCTTTATATGTCTTTTTCAGTTTGATTCTTCCTTTAAAAAATTAGAATCATGCTCAACAACTTTTACCAAGTCTGCCATGTAACTGCTGCAAAGACACAATCTTCCAAGTTAGCAATTTCAGCTGTATATAACTCTCAGTCAATATTTTGAGTATTGATTCAATATATAAATATTTGTTCATGCATCATTTTTTCTGTACCTACACTGTGATATCAAGCCAAGAGAAATAAAAATAATGGAGAAAAAGTTTCTGTCTTCAATGAATTCTTAACCTGCAATGGAAACTCAGCACAAAGGTTTTGTATGGTCAGTGTGTTAAAATTATGAGCTCTTTGGAACAGGTAATCGAGAACAGATCAAAAACCAAACTGCTCAGTCTACAGATGAATACCTGAGCAATCTACTTCACAATATTATTAATTCATGATTTGTTAGAAGAAAAAAAAAGTTGTCAGTGTTAATAAGTCATCAATTAAAAATACAGCCTAGGACCAGCATTGAGAAACAGAGGTTAAACTGCTAGTTGTAACACTGGTATCGCATATTAGAAGGCCAATTCAAGTTCCTGGCTACTCCACTTCTGATCCAACTTCCTGTTAATGTCCATGGGAAGGCAGCAGATAATGGCCCAAGTACTTTGGCCCCTGCCACCCATGTGGAAGACCTAGATAGTGTTCCTAGCTCCTGGATTCAACCTAGCCCAGACTTGCCATTTGGGAAATGAATCAGCAGATGAAAGATTCTCCTCTCTCTCTCTCTCTCTCTCTCTCTCTGCCCTCCATTACTCTGCCTTTCCAGTAAGTAAATCTTTAAAACAAATACAATTTATAAGGAATCCATGTTGTAACAATTGAGTAAAAGCAACTCAATGCAACTCAATTAGCTATGTCTCTGCAAGTAGGACTGCTAAGCCCTGGATCTTGTGAGGTTACAATAGCCCAACAACTACGTTTAGTTTTTGTTACCTTTCTATGCCACTCTATTTTGTAATGGAACATATGCCAATTAAATGTGTACACTTTTTATGAAGATGTTAAAAGGGGATGAAAACCAGCAGTGTAATAGCAAAATAACTGTTGTTCTTCTAGTAGGAGATTGTGCAGATCAAGCAGTTCTGTTGATGGCTTCTATTCCATGGCAAAACCACTAAGGATGACTTTAATAAACATTGCATCTGCACATATGCTGCTATTTGTCTCTCCTTCATGCTTATTTTGCCCTGGCTGACTTCACACATCTTGCAAATTAGTGAATAATAAATATGCTTTTTTTTAATTAATTTTTTTTGACAGGCAGAGTGGACAGTGAGAGAGAGAGACAGAGAGAAAGGTCTTCCTTTTGCTCTTGGTTCACCCTCCAAAGGCCGCCACGGCTGGCGCACTGTGGCCAGCGCATCGCGCCGCTCCAATGGCAGGAGCCAGGTACTTATCCTGGTCTCCCATGGGGTGCAGGGCCCAAGCACTTGGGCCATCCTCCACTGCACTCCCTGGCCACAGCAGAGAGCTGGCCTGGAAGAGGGGCAACCGAATCTGGCGCCCCGACCAGGACTAGAACCTGGTGTGCCGGCGCTGCAAGGCAGAGGATTAGCCTAGTGAGCCACGGTGCCGGCCAATATGCTTTTTATGTACAGAATAAATGTTAATAAAGTTAAGTTCTATAAAGCACAAACAAATAAAACTTCATTGGGCAGCTCAAATTTGAGAAACATTTGCATTGTATCATATGGACCACCACGTTCTAGGCACTTCATGCCAAACTTGGATTTAGGAAAGCTGAGTCCTGATCTAACACTTCTGTTCTGCCTTTGCTGAGTGGTCTTGAGAAAATTTCTTAGATTTTCTTCAACAATTTATATGAAGAGTAGGGACAGTCTCATCTGTTGCAATTGCTGCACAGAGTGATTATAAACATTTGAAGGTTTTTTAAAATACTTAAGAAAGCATCTTATGAGTCTGCATGTACAATATTTTCTTTATGGTTTTATTGACCTCAGCCTCATGGGGAATTTCCATATTCCTTAAGCAAGATGGTGATTTTCAACACCCTCACATACTAATCAGTGCCTTTCAGGGAAGAGGTTTGAAATTCTTATTGCTACTTCATAAGCCTGAAGTTGTCTATTGAAATACAGTCATAATGTTTTGATCACCCATCAAAAGATATTAAGGCAGCAGTTAAGAATCTACTACAGAGGCATACTATTTAGGAAATCCTTAGAGATTTGGCTGCACTTGAAGCCCACAATCTATTTTCCAGGAGTTTTTCTATTTCTTCTTCCTTGTGAACAGGTAGCTGCAGTTTTTCCCTCAATACTAAAACATTCCCTGACAAATAGCTGTATTACCACTAAGAAGTAAAACAACCTTCTTACACCATTTTTCTAGGTCCATGGAAATGTTTTCTGCTGTTAACTCATTATAAATTAACTCAATGGTGCTGAAATTAATTACCCACGCTCTTTATCTCTATTTAGAAAAACAGGAACTCCTTGGCTTTCTGTCACTGGCACTATGAGGAGCTCAACATAACTTTTGCATCATTTATAGTTCTCAGTAATTGTCTTAATAGGTTTAATTAGCACACTAGATTTTGTTTTCCAAGAGCTTGCATATTTTTAATAGGTTTGCTCTCTTGTTAAATGCTCTAAATGACTTTCCATGAGACCGTATTCTGAAAGAGCCAGACTACATATCAATAAAAAGTTTACTAAGTGCGGTGGCGCACTAGGTTAATCCTCCCCCTGCGGCACCAGCATCCCATATGGGTGCAGATTCTAGTCCCAGTTACCCCTCTCCCAGTCCAGCTCTCTGCTATGGCCTGGGAAAGCAGTAGAAGATGGCCCAAGTGCTTGGGCCCCTGCACCCGCATGGGAGACCAGAAGGAGGCTCCTCGCTCCTGGCTTCAGTTCGGCACAGCTCCGGCTGTTACAGCCATTTGGGGAGTGAACTAACAGAAGGAAGACCTTTCTCTCTGTCTCTCTCTCACTGTCTGTAACTCTACCTATCAAATAAATAAATAAATAAATCTTAGAAAGAAAAGTCTACTAATCTCAGAATGTTTTCCTCATGATTTTAAGTTCAAATATTTAGTGATAATTTTTTTGCCCATTATAAACAGAGTTAAATTAAAAGCAAAATTGTAAGTGCCTTAGGAACATGCTTTTTCATGATTTTAAGTTTAAAAAGTAGGTGTAATTTTTTTAACAATTTAAGTAAATGTGTTCTAAAAATAAAAATAAAGCCTAATGCTGGTTCTAGAGATATTTTCCAAATCACTACAATCCAAAATATTGTATAGTTGAATAAAAATTATATCTTATATTTGAAAAGTACTTTATAGGTATTAGTCATACTGTATCTGGATCCAGTAAATGATGGACAGTAGATGATCTAAAGATTTTTAAGAGGAGATAAGTATTCTCTTTGTGTTTCTTTCAACCAGAACTTTTACAACTCTTGTAAAATTAGGTAAAGCATAAAATTTGGAGGAAAGTCTGCCAATGAATTTAACAAAAATATTTTGTTCCATATGATGTTATAGATGATAACAATCACAGGATAATAGAAGATACTTATAAGAATCACACCTGCCAGGAAGATATAATATGTGACTCCTTTGTTTAAAGACAGAAAAATGAAATCACAAGCTGCTCTCTATAGATGAGATAATTTGGCAAACAGGAATACAAAGGAAGAGAACTCATAAATGTTCATACATTGAAAACTCAACACACTAACAAATGTTTTTGGAATGTCTATTAGATCACAGAGACTGTCATAGGTCCTGCAGACACATTACTGAACAAAAGATAATTTCTGATTAGATACAATTTATATTCCAATGGAAAAGACAGTAATAAATAAGTATGAAATGTGCAATAATCCTATGATTAGACAAGAAAAAGCAGAAGAAAAGCGGAATGTAGGACTTCAAAGTAAAAGAGACAGCTAGTTAGGCTAATTAGAAAAGACCCAAGAAGGGCTGGCCCTGTGGTGCAGCCAGTTAACCCACCAGCTGCAGCACAGTGCTTGTGAGTCCTGGCTGTTCCACTTCCAATCCAGTTCTCTGCTAACGTGCCTGGGAAAGCAGTGCAGAATGTCCCAAGTGCTTGGGCCCCGTCACCCACACGGGAGATCCAGATGAAGCTCCTGGCTCCTGGCTTTAGTCTGGCCCAGCCCAGGACTATTGCAGCCATTTGGGAGTGAACCAGCAGATGAAAGATTCCCTCTCTCTCTCTCTCTCTCTCTCTCTCTCTCTCTCTCTTTCTGTAACTCTTTCAAAGAAATCTTTAAAAAGAAAAAAAAAAAAAAAGACCCAAGATAAGAGTTGAAAGAATACCTGACTGAAGTAAAACAGAAAGTTGTAGGAATATCTGGTGTAAATGCATTCTATGACAAGGAAACTTTTGCAATGGTCCTGAGGCTGCAGGGTGCTTAGCACATGAAAGAAACAGAATTTGGATATAAGTACCTGGAATGCACTAGGAAACCCACCTTTTATTATTTTATATGTAATGAACTCAAGGAAAGAGAAACCAAGAAAGAAATCCCATCCACAATAGCCACAAATCAAATATTTAGGAATAAATTTAACCAAAGAAGTGAAAAATCTCTACATTGAAAATTATAAAACATTGATGAAAGAAATCAAGGAAAGAAAAATGCAAACATATTCTTTGCTCATGGGTTGCAAGTATCAATATTATTAAAATGTCTACAACCTAAAGCAATCTACAGATTCAACACAATCCCTATTAAAATATCAATGACATTCTTTAGAGATTAGGAACTACAATCCTAAAATTCATAAGGAATCACAAAAGACCCAGAATAGACAAAGGAATCCTGAGCAACAAAAATAAAAAATCAAGCTTTTGTTAGATACCTTGTGACAGTGACTACTAGATTCCCAGATTTTCACATACTGTTTAAAAATACCTGTTGTTCAACACAATACAAAAACATAAAATCTTGGAATAAAATGCATAAATATGCTGAGTTTAAAGCAATAACGTGGGCCGGCGCCGCGACTCACTAGGCTAATCCTCCGCCTTGAGGGTTCTAGTCCCGGTTGGGGCACCGGATTCTGTCCTGGTTGCCCCTCTTCCAGGCCAGCTCTCTGCTGTGGCCAGGGAGTGCAGCGGAGGATGGCCCAAGTACTTGGGCCCTGCACCCCATGGGAGACCAGGATAAGTACCTGGCTCCTGCCATTGGAGCGGCGCGATGCGCTGGCCACAGTGCTCCAGCCGTGGCGGCCTTTGGAGGGTGAACCAAGAGCAAAAGGAAGACCTTTCTCTCTGTCTCTCTCTCTCACCGTCCACTCTGCCTGTCAAAAAAAAAAGCAATAACGTAACCAATATGTTGACTACACTTGTGTTAAGGAAAAAAAAACTACCATAATTTATCAAACAAAAGCAAAATGACCTGGGTTTTTTTTTTTTTCTATCTTGAAAAAGTATTTGATTGTGTTTCCTCTGTCAAATAAAAATCCAAGTTGTATTTGATGTATAAGTAGAAAATATTTAAAAATCTATCACTATTTGTGGAAAATTAGAATACACATCTCAGAACCTGTTAGATCTGAACTTTAATTCTAAACTGTCTTAGGTAGGCATTGAGAATAAAGGTGCTTTCTCTTAAAGTATGTGTTTTATAATAACCAGGTTAAAAGCTCCCAATTACATATTTTTGCCACTAATGCTTCTGTAATTCTAGATTTTTTGAGTTTAAAATAAATCACATTTTTATTTTTTAAAATTTCTAAATTTTGGAAGTATTTGTATGTTTATAATTATATATAAAATTGTACCCAGTTACAAAGAACAGATGATAGACAGATTGATCAATTGATTGGTAGATAATAGATAGATTCAAAAAGTTAAAATGTAATGCACTGATTTTAGAAACTCATTAAATAGAAATGATAACTAAGAATGTAAAACCAAAAGAATTAATATTTTCTTACACTGGCCTCTGGAGGTTGGTCTTTTAAGGTATTTTCTCTGTAATACAATTTAGTAAAGTGGCAAGAATGCCACTTAAATATATATATATATATATTTCAAATCTAATATTTTGAATAGAACACAGATGTTCTGTTAACTGGTTCTGCCACTTACCAGCTGTGTAACATTCACAAGTTGCTCAATTTTCCTGAGCCTTAGCATACTCTTCTGTAAAATGATAATAAATTCCTAGTGGTTTTAAACATTAACTATCAAAATCCTAGGCAAAATACTTGATACTTGCTAAGCTGTGCAGAAATTGGCACATATTTATTAGTAGTAGTAGCTGTTGTTTTAATGGTCATAATTACTAACCTATTTGTTGATGACGCTCTGAATAGCCTATGTCTCAGATGAGATTGTAGTACCTGACCTTGCCAGGATGCACTGGTTACTTGTGAGAGGGCCTTGCTCAACCTGATGTTATATTAACTTACCTTATGGCAGATGGCAATTTGTGACAGTGTTGCTCCTGGGAGTTATGTTGCATTGCTATGCCATTGTTTGATGACAAAGGCCAGGCTAGCACAGAAGGAAACAGTGAACAACACCTGCATAATTACAATCCCAGTGAAGGAAAATAATGAAGAAGGTTGTTCTCACAACATTTTGGTGTAAGAATTCTTCCATTGGGGCCAGCACTGTGGCGTAGTAAGTTAAGGCTCTGCCTGCAATACTGGCATCCTATATTGGCACTGGTTTATGTCTGGTTGCCCTCTCTGCTTATGGCCTGGAAAATCAGTGGAAGATGGTCCAAGCGCTTTGGCCCTGCACCCACATGGAAGACACAGAAGAAGCTCCTAGCACCTGGCTTCAGCTCAGGTCAGCACAAGCCAATGCAGCCATTTGAGGAATGAACCAGTGGATGGAAGACCTTTCTCTCTGTCTCTCCCTCTCTCTATCTGCAACTCTACCTCTCAAATAAATAAATAAAATCTTATAAAAAAAATCTTCCATAAAATACACAAAGTTTATTGACTTACATACTCCCTTCCCCCAACCCTAGCAAATAATAGCTGCAAACTTTTAGGTTCTACCATTTGAGAAAGTCACACTAATAAAAGGTTTCTATGAGTAGTGAACACTTCTTAAAGAACATCTATTTTACTAACCACAATAGCTTTAAGAACAATATATAGGAGTATATACACAAAATATAGCATACATATGGAAATTTAGTATTTATGAAAGGTAGCACCTCAAATCCATGGGGAATATATCCAATCCAAAAAAAAAGGTTTTGAGGCAATTGGGGCCAATTGGGTAACTGTCTAGAACAAAATTAGTTGGTTCAATATTTCACATAGTAAAACAGTATAAATTTTAGAAAAATCAGAAGTAATATAGTCAACGCATTCAAGCACACTCTGCTTCCCCAGAATTCCCCCAAGACCATTAACATGGAGTCAAGATACAGCACATGCTGAATAAAACCACCATCACTCCATTCAAGGTCAACAACCTAACCTGCTAGGACTTCTATCTTCTTAATCAGGGACTCCTCCTCCCTTCCTCAAACACACAAACACACACTCCTGCAAATATAAACTCTAAGGCCTGATGGGCCTCGCTGCCTTGACTACACCCCGACTTACTTTGAAATACATTTATCCCTATTTATGGCCATCACCACATTGTCTAAGCATCTACATCTACAATAACAGTCCCTACATCTTCTCTTCTATCCCTTTTCTGAAGCCATTCAATTTCTGAAACTCTTCACCACTCTACCTTCTAAAATTCATGGGTACATTAGTATTAGTATTTCCTTCACCTTCCCCAATTGAAATCCAACTCTCCCCTGTGGACTCTGCTTATCTTGAAGCTCTCTCTAGTGATGGCTGATTCTGCCCCATAGTACTAATGTCACTGGGACCATAAGTGGCATAGATGTCATTTAGCTCTAAATATGTAGTTTTCAGATCCTAGCTTCGGATTGGCCCAGCTCCAGCCATTGTAGCCATTTGGGGAGTGAACTAGTGGATGGAAGACCTCTCTCACTCTGGCTCTGCCTCTCTGTAACTTTGCCTTTCAAAAAAGAAACAAATCTTTAAAAAATGTTTTGCATTATTTGCAAGTACAACAATAACAAATTACCAGACATTGGGTGGTTTAAAAAGAGAAAACTATTTGCTGATAGTTCTTAAGGCTGGAAGTCCAAGATCAAGGTAGCAGCTAGGTTGGTTTCCTCTAAGACCTCTCTCTTTGGTTTGCAGATGGCTACCCTCTCCCTGCCTCTTTCTCATGGTCTCTTGTATCATTCCTTGTATTTCTCTCTTTATGTTCTACAATCCTCTTCATCTAAAGATGCCAGATTGTATCAGGGCTCACCAAAATATCCTCATTTTAACATAATTACCTTTTTTAAAGCCCTTTAAAAGCCCTATATCCATACACAGCCATATTCTGAGATACTTCAACATATGGATATTGGAGAGACAAAATTCAGTCCACGATACATGCAGATTACCCATCTTGTACTCTATCTTTTTGTTACCTTGACTTCACACTTTTTGATTTTCCTGTCATTGAAGCTGTGTTCTTTTTAACTTTTATTTAATAAATATAAATTTAAAAAGTACAACTTTTGGATTATAGTGGCTTTTCCCCCCATAACCTCCCTCCTACCCGCAACCATTCCATCTCCCACACCCTCTCCCATCCCATTCTTCATCAAGATCCACTTTCAATTATCTTTATATAATGAAGATCAGCTTGGTATATACTAAGTAAAGATTTCAACAGTTTGCACGCACACAGATACACAAAGTGTAGAGTACTGTGTGAGTAGTAGTTTTACCATTAATTCGCATAGTACAACACATTAAGGACAGAGATCCTACATGAGGAGCAAGTGCACAGTGACTCTCATTGTTGATTTAGCAATTGACACTCTTTATTTATGACGTCAGTTATCACCCAAGGCTCTTGTCATGAGCTGCCAAGGCTATGGAAGCCTCTTGAGTTCACAAACTCTAAGCTTATTTAGACAAGGCCATAATCAAAGTAGAAGTTCTCTCCTCCCTTCACAGAAAGGTACCTCCTTCTTTGATGGCCCATTCTTTCCCAGTGGGCCAGAGATCTTTCATTTAGGTCATTTTTTTTGCCAGTGTCTTGGCTTTCCATGCCTGAGGGACTCTCATGGGCTTTTAGCCAGATCCAAATGCCTTAAGGGCTGATTCTGAGGCCAGAATGCTGTTTAGGGCATCTGCCATGCTATGAGTCTGCTATGTATCCCGTAAAGCTGTGTTCTTTTAAAACCTATGTCATATTATGTCATCTTCCCTATCTCAGCCACTCATTCCCAAGATCACATCATAGGCTTTGTCATAATTGCACCCTAAGCTCAATTTGTTGCTCCCCACTCTGACCATTCCTCTTTCCAGCTTATTCAATCTCAGTAACTCTCCAACCCCACCAAAAAGAATCATAGATGGGGCTAGCTGTGGCCCCACTATGACATAGTAGGTTAAGCCTCCACATGCACTGCTGGCATCCCATATGAGCACCAGTTCATGTCCCGGCTGCTCCTTTTCTGATCCAGCCCTCTACTAATGACCTGGAAAGGCAATGGAGGATAGCAGAAGTGCTTGGACACTTGCACCCATGAAGGGGACCTGGAGGAAGCTCCTAGCTCCTAGCTTCAGATCAACCTAGCTCTGGCCATTGTGGCCATATGGGCAGTGAATCAGCAGATGTAAGACTTCTCTGTCTCTCCCTCTATCTGTCTGTAACTCTGCCTCTGAAATACATGATTAAATCAAATCTTTAAAAATTTAAAAAGGTCCATATGATTTTCCCCAGCACTTGTATGTCCTCATACAAAAGACCTCAACTAGACTCAACCAAGAAAGACTGTCTCCAAGGCTTATTGTAGTCAAACTGTCAAAAGTCAACAACAGGGGTCATCACTGTAGCACAGAGCACCTGCATCCCATATGGATGAAGTGTGCTCACTGGCTCCAGAGTTCCTGGTCACATGTTGGGGCCACCTGAACAATGGAGTCTAGTGGAAGCTGTGCTGTGGTAGCTTGGGTTCATGGGGTGGAAAAAGTATGGATTCCTTCTTTGAAACTAAACAGTTGCTCAGAACTCAGGAAAATCTCAAAATAGATCTAAAGCTCATGAGGTCTGTGGAATTCTCCTGGAGTCGAGGCAGATGGTCTTCAGCAGTGACAGAAATCATTGGTGCTTCCCTGCTTGCCTTTTCCTGGCAATGTAGAATTCTCCCACTATCTCTCAATTGAGACAAAAGTCAGAAACAGCAGTGTACTTTAGGATCCCCATCATCCCTTTGCTTATTTCCAGAGTTCTCTCCCTGCCAATGTCCTTGCAGTGTAGTTCTTCTATTGTTGCCCAATTTGTTCTTGTTGGCAGAGATGGGTGAAGGATATCAGCCATCTTAAAACTTGGAACCTCATTTTAGTTTTTGAACTATAAGAAGATATTATCTGGGTACAGATAATTGGTACAGTAGTTAAGAAGCAACTTGGAATACTGATATTCCATATCAGAGTGCCTGGGTTCAAGTCCCAGCTCCTCTGCTTCAACCCCGTGCACTACTAATGCACATCCTGGGAGGCAGCAGACAATAGCTCTAGATATGGGCACCTTTCACTCACATGGGAAATTCAGGTTGAATTATGGGGTGGACATTCAGAAAATAAAGCAGCAGATGGAAGAGCTCTCTCTATCTCTCTGGTTTTCATTGAAAATGAGAGAGAGAGAAAGAGAGAGAGAGAGAGAGAAGGAAAGAAGGGAGGGAGAGAAGAAAGGGAAAAAGGAGTAAAAGATATTATCTGTCCTCAAAATTAAATGACAAAAATAATCATTGTAGAAAAATTGCTTATAAGAAAATCATTTCAGGAAGAGTTGTTGTGGCACAACAGATACAGGTTAAGCCAACACTTGGGATGCTCACATCCTATATTTAAGTCCCTGACTTGAAACTCAGCTACCCTGCTTCTGATTCAGATTCCTACTAATGTGCCTAGGAGGCAGCACTTGGTGGGCCAAATACTTGGGTCCCTGTCACCCATGTGGGAGACCTTATTGGAGTTACTGGCTGGATCCTGGCTTTTGTTTGACCCAATCCTAGCTACTGCAGAAATCTATCCTTTTCCCTAACACCACTTTGGCTTTCAAATAAATATTTTTTAAAAAAAATGACATCAGTACTGCATTACTGAAAAAGAATCTGCTTAATTTTGTGAATATCTTGATTGAACTATTTATTTATACTAAATATAAAACCAGAAGAAAAATTTCTCCAATTTGATTTTTAAAAATTGTGTTGATGGAAGAACAGGGCCTGGCAAAGAATACATTGTTGTCATTTATTAATATTGCAGGCTGGCACACACATCAGGAACCCAGATAAAACAAGGGATGAAGCATTATTAACATCAGAAGCAACCACTGACAGTGAGTTCACCACTTGCAGAATGAATAAACAGGTATATAGCCACTTTAAGCATAATTTCCACATAATAGGAGCAAATAAATATACAAAAAAAGAAATCTTCCCATGTAAAGAAGGAGAAATTGGACCACAGAGCAGTAACATGACACCGTAGTTGAAATAAGTCAGGTAGTCGATGAGGAAAACAGCAACAGTGAGGAGCCCCCCCAACTTACATGTGAAATTAATCTCTTTCTTACTAACTACAGTTCAAGCCAACATTTGAAAAAGGCCTGAATCCTAATGTCCCACCTTTGGGAACCAAAACCAAGTATTAAAAAGTGATGAATAGGGCCAAGTAGATTTCTTGAACAATGGCTCAGGAGAAGTCTTCACCAAAACCTCAGAGATCAAAGGAGTACAAACAAGTTAACTAAAAACATAATTGAAGAAGAACATAAGAATGAATGGAATTTGGAATGTTTTACTGAAAAACAGTGAGGGGAAATAAGAGGGTTTTTCAAAATGTTCAAGGAAAATAGAATTTAAACATTTAAAATGTTTATTTTTATGGAGTTTTTTAAAGATTCATTTTATTTATCTGAAAGGCAGAGTTACAGAAAGAGGTAGATACATAGAGAGAGATTTTGCATTTGCTGGTTCAGTCCCCAAATAGCTGCCAACAGCCAGGGCTGGGCCAGACGGAAGCTAAGAACCAGGAGCTTCTTCTGGGTCTCCCACATTGGTCCTCTGCTGATTTCCTAAGGTGCATTTTCAGGGAGCTAAATTGGAAATGGAGCAGCTTAGACTCGAAAGGGCACCTATATAGGATGCTGGCACAGCAGTTTGGGGCTTTAACCCATCGCGCCACAGCGCTGGCCCTAAAATCTTTTTAAATTTCTTTTTCTTATTATTTTTTTTGAAAGCAAGAGAGACAAATTGAGCTTCCCCCATCTGCTGGTTTACTCCCAAATGCCCACAAAAGCCAGTCTAAAAACCAAGAGCCAGACCAAGTCAAACCAAATCAAACCAAGTCTCCCACAGAATGGTAGGGACCCAGCTATTTGAGCCATTACTTGCTGCCGTCCAGGGTATCAATTAGCAAGAATCTGGAACTGGAAGTGGAGCTAGGACTCAAGCCCAGGCACTTTGAGTGGGATGTGGACATCCCAAATGGCATCTTAACTGTTTAAACCAAATACCTGCCCCACAAAAAAAAAAATTTGTTTAAATCCATGCAAATGACAAGTCTTCAAAAAGTTCATAAAAAATTCACATTATGCATAAAGTATGCATGGATTTCAAAATTATTATACTAATTAAACTTATCTTTTAATTGCATATTTCCACAAAATTTTAGAGTACCTTCATAGAATTGGAATCAACAAAATGAAATATTATTTGATTACCAAATTCTACCTTGAGAATTACAGAATAAAAGTAAACCACAGGGGCAAGCACTTGGCCTAGCAATTAGGAAGCTGGTTAGGTTGCCCATGTCCCACTTCAGAGTATCTGGGTTTGACACCTGGTTCTGGCTCCTGATTCCAGCTTCCTGTTGGTGCAGAGCCTAAAAGGCAGAGGTGATAGCTCATGTGGTTGAGTCTTTACCACCCATGTGGGAAACCTGAATTGAGTTCCTGGCTCTTGGCTGCAGTCCTCCAGCCATTACGGATATCTAGAGTGCACTGGCGGGTTGGGTAGTCTCTTCCCATGTCTCTCTCTCTCTCTCTCTCTCTCTCTCTCTGTATATGTGTCTGTATGTGTGGTTCTCTCCATCTCTCTGTCTTTCAAATAAATAAATGACAATTAAAAACAAAACACAAACCTTGCATTCAAATAGCTTGGAAAATAAGACTTACAGATTAAAATAAAGATTGCAAACTGGTCACTTACGGGTAGATCCAGCAAAGAAATGTTATATTACATAATGACAATATCAGTATTTAAAATGCTATACTATGGGGCTGGCGCCGTGGCTCACTTAGTTAATCCTCCACCTGCGGCGCCAGCATCCCATATGGGTTCCGGGTTCTAGTCCTGGTTGCTCCTCTTCCAGTCCAGCTCTCTGCTGTGGTCCAGGAAGGCAGTGGAGGATGGCCCAAGTGCTTGAGTCCCTGCACCTGCATGGAAGACCAAGAGGAGGCACCTGGCTCCTGGCTTCAGATCGGCACAGCTCTGGCCATGGCAGCCATTTGGGGGAGGAACCAACGGAAGGAAGACTTTTCTCACTGTCTATCTCTATCTGTCAAATAATTTTTTTTAAAAAAATGCTATACTACAATTTCAGATAAAAATGTGTAGTTTTCATCTTCACTTTGAAAACTAGGACACAGAAGATTAGCAAATGTTTGGAGGAAGAAGTGTTTCAGGTATCATGGGATGCATCTTACACTGAAGAAAGAAGATACGCTAGGTGAAAGGATGAGAGGGGTCCTGTGGCCTACAAAGCTTAATGCAGGGTGCAAGGTATATTATTCAACTTGGAAGTCATAATAAAATACCATAGGCTAGATGTCTTAGAGAACAGAAATTTATTTTCTCATAGTTCTAGATGTTAGAAGTCAGAGATGAATGTACCAGCGTGGCCTGGTTCTTGTGAGGGCTCTCTTCCTAGCTTGCAGACTGCATTTGTCTTTCTATGAACTTTTAAGGTGGAAAGAACATAATCTCTCTGTGTCTCATCCAACCCTTGCCCCTGCCAATTCTCTTTTTTAATAAGGTCCTTAATTCCATCATAAGGATCCTGCCTTCTTGATTTTATCTAATTCCAGTTGCCTGTCAAAGGCACTACCTTGTACATCATCATCTTTGAGGGTCTGAACATCAACATGTGAAAGATACGGGGTGCACAAACAGACAGTCCATAACAAAGGACTATGAGAGAGGAGCATTCTGGCATAGCAGGTAAAGCCGCTGCTTGGGATGCCCACATCCCATATTGGAGTACCTGGCTCAAGTCCTGGCTGTGGCACTTCTGGTCTACCTTCCTGCTAATAAAGCTGAAACAGCAGCAGAGGATGGCCCAAGTGCTTGATCCCAGCCACCCATGTAGGAGACCTGGATGGAGTTCTTGGTTCCTGGCTTCAGCCTGGCCCAGTCCCAGCTGTTGCAGGCATCTGGAGTATGAATCAGCAGAGGAAGCTCGCTCTCTCTCTCTCTCTCTCTCTCTCTCTCTGTGTGTGTGTGTGTGTGTGTGTGTAATCCTGTCTTTCAAATAAATAAATAAATCTTTTTTTAAAAAAAGCAAAAAACTAAGGTTAAATGCTTGTTAAGTAACAGATTTGCATATTAGTAAAAGCCTTGTTGAAAGACAATTTTTTCAATTATATCACTCTGTATTTTATTTCTTTAAAGATTTATTCATTTATTTATTTGCAAGACAGAGTTATGGGGCTGACGCCATGGCACACTAGGTTAATCCTCTGCCTGTAGCACTGGCATGTCATATGGGCGCTGGTTCCAGTCCTAGCTGCTCCTCTTCCAGTCCAGCTCTCTGCTGTGGCCCGGGAAGGCAGTGGAGGATGACCCAAGTTCTTGGGTTCCTGCACCCGCATGGGAGACCAGGGAGAGGCACCTGGCTCCTGGCTTCAGATTGGCGTAGCTCCAGCCGTTGCAGCCTTTTGGGGAGTGAACCAACAGAAGAAGAGCTTTCTCTCTGTCTCTCTCTCACTGTCTGTAACTCTACCTGTCAAATAACTAAATAAAAAATCTTTTAAAAACAAAATAGAAGAAGAAAGGCAGAGTTAGAGAATGAGAGAGGGAGATACAGAAAGAGAGACATCTTCCATCGGTTGGTCCACTCCCCAATGGCTCCATCAGCCTGGGCAAGACCAAGCCAAAATCATAAACCAGAAACTTTCCGGTTCTCCCACATAGGTGCAGGAATCTGAGCATTTGGGCCATCCTCTGCTGCTTTCCCAGGCACATTAGCAGAGAGCAAGATTGGAAGTGGAGCAGCTGAGTCTCAAACCAGCACCCATATGGGATGCTAACATCATAGGCAGTGGTTTAACCCTCTACACCACAATGGTGGCCCCCTCTCTATATTTCAAATTCAATATATCTATTAATCTTTTTCTATTAAAACTTAACCTTCTACTTTATAAATGTTACCCTCAAACCCATCCCATTCACACCTCCTGCTTTTTAGTTCTATTCATCACTTGTTGAAAAAGCAAGCACATCATTTATATAAATACAATATATAATAAACACATAAGGAAATTGATCTTGTTAGCTTATACTTACCTTTCATGCAAAATAGTATTTTTACTGCACAGAGATTTAGAACTGATCAGAATAAAATTATTTTAATGATGGTAAATACAGTCAAATGAGGTTACAAGTTTTACTTTAATTAACTGTATGCACTCTTTAACAATACAAAAGCATTTCACTTATTTTGCAAAACAGCTGTTAAATATTTAATTTTTAAAACACATGCTTCTAAAAAATCTGCTTTTGCTATAAAAGTCACCTTATTTACATCTCCGTTATTTTCCCTTCCAGCGTCTCTTTTGAAAGCAGGTGGCTTGCAGTTCATAATTAGCAAAATACTAAAACAGACCATCAGAATGAAACTTTGTCAAGCATCTATAAGAAAGAATTTTTTTACAGAGTATAGTCCAATTCATACTAGTAATAGAACTGACAATAATCAGCTATGCACAGAACAGGGACTAACATCACACTCCATGCCAACATTCCCATTACTGGGCTTCACTATTAGAACCCCAAAGCTGTACTTGGAATCAGCCTTAGCTGTGACAAATAGAAGAAAGACTTGTTTTTGTTTGTTTATTTGTTATTTGAAAGAGAGACAGAGAGCTCTCATTTATTCGTAGAGACAGAGAGCTCTCATTTATTCGTAGAGACAGAGAGCTCTCATTTATTTGTTCTCTCCTCAAGGCCCACAGTAGCTCCTAGTTGGAACCGAAGAGAGGGACTCACCTGAGTGAACTTCTGTCAACATGAGCAGCAGAGACTCAACTACTTGAGCTATCACCACAACCTCTCAGGGTTTGCATTAACAGGAAACTGGAGCTAGCAGACAGCTAGTGTTGAACCCAGGTACACCAAATGGGACACAGGTGTCTTAATTGACATCTTAAACTCCAGGCTTAATGCCTACCTTATGAACTTGTTTTTGATCATAATGTTCTGGAAAAGGCCATCTGAAAGCCTATATGATTCAATCTACAGATTTCAGAGACACCAATTAGTCTTGGCTCTGCCACTTATTAGCTCCTTAGCCATTTAACCACTCTGAAATTCATTTCCCTAATCTGCCAAAGTAATACAATAATATTGAGTTATTATTATGAATTACGTTCTTAACACAGTGTTCGACAAAAAGAAGGTCCTTAGATGCAAGTGAAAGGGCAGGCAGCAGCTGGCGCCACGGCTCACTAGGCTAATCCTCCGCCTTGCGGCGCTGGCACACCGGGTTCTAGTCCCGGTCGGGGTGCCGGATTCTTTCCCGGTTGCCCCTCTTCCAGGCTAGCTCTTTGCTGTGGCCAGGGAGTGCAGTGGAGGATGGCCCAAGTGCTTGGGCCCTGCACCCCATGGGAGACCAGGATAAGTACCTGACTCCTGCCATCGGATCAGCGCAGTGTGCTGGCCGCAGCACGCTGGCAGCGGCAGCCATTGCAGGGTGAACCAACAGCAAAAGGAAGACCTTCCTCTCTCTCTCTCTCTCTCTCTCTCTCTCTCTCTCTCACTGTCCACTCTGCCTGTCAAAAAAAAAAAAAAAATGAAAGGGCAGGCAGAATACTGTGCATGAATTAATTTCCCTTCTTTCTGAAACCACATTGTTCTGGAGTTATTTTGTTTCATTTTTATCAAGGCACAAGGACACGAAGACAAAAAAGAACATAAAAGTAGAGGAAAACAACAAATTCTAGAAGCCAGAAAGTCAATGACAACTGAGTAATGGTAACTGGCAGCAGTCACAGAAAGGCAAAATGCAAAGCTAATAATGAGGAAGGCAAGTGGTAACCTTATTTGCAGCATATAACTGCCCTCCTCTGGAAGTGTGGCTGAAAACAAAGCAAAAAAAGGCAGGTTGATGAAAAGTCTTTTTAAGAATCAGTAGTTTTCTCACCATTCTTTCACCAAATGAGCTTGGGTGATTGTTTCTCCCATGTAAGCTTTTTCATCCTGAATGTTGAAACTCTCATCCCATGCAATTGACAGATGTTGAAAGCAAGGATGATCATTCTTCAGGCAAGAGGTGGGAAGGGTTTTTTCAGAAGAATCTAACCTCCACCTGGAAGAATAGGGACCTGAGAAACAAAAGAGTAAAAGGCTTCTCAAAAGAAATAGAAACTATTCAGAGAGAAGAAATTTTCAAAATACTAAGACCCTTGAAAATATAATATAGCGGTCATGATTAAGATGGCTGAATAAGGAGGGAGCATAGTCTAGAAGATAGTTTCAGAAAAGTGGAGAGAGTGCAGTCTCAGGGAATAGTTAGGAAAAAAATGGCAGAGGAAGTGCACACAAATTAGAGGAACACTGTGGATCTTTGCGGATGGTATAGACATGCACAACTCAGAACCCCAGCAGCTGAGAACCTCAGCAGCAGCTCTGGAGTGACATGATCTCAGATTGCTGCAAGTATGAAGTATAACCCCTATGTTACACCTTTCACAAAAATCCACTCAAAATGGGTTAAGACCTAAATCTATGACCCAATGCCATCAAATTATCAGAAAACATTGGGGAAATCCTGCATGACATCTGCACAGGCAAAGAGTTCTTGAAAAGACCCCAGAGGCGCAGGCAGTCATAGCCAAAATTGACAAATGGATTACATCAAATTGAGAAGTTTCTGCACTGCAAAAGAAACACTCAGCAAAGTGAAGAGGCAACAGACAGAATGGGAGAAATTATTTACAAACTATACAACTAAGAGAAGATTAATAACCAGAATCTATACATAGATAAAGAAACATAACAACAAAACAAACAACCCATTTAAGAAATGGGCAGAAGACTAAACAGTTATTTCGTAAAAGAAATCCAAATGGTCAACAGACACATGAAAAAATGCTCAGGATCACTAGCCGTTAGGGAGAAGTAAATCAAAACCACAATGAGGTTTTACCTCACCAAGTTAGGATGACTTTCATACAGAAATCAACAAATAACAAATGCTGCTAAGGATGTGGGAAAAGGTACCCTAGTCTATTGTTGGTGGGAATGTAAACTGGCAAAGCCACTATGGAAGACAGTATGAAGATACCTCAAAAATATGAATATAGAGCTACCATATGACCCAGCCTTCCCACTCCTGGGAATTTACCCAAGGGAAATGAAATCAGCATATGAAAATTATCTGCACCCCTTATTTATTGCAGCTCAATTCACAATAGCTAACATATGGAATCAACCCAAATACATGTCAACAGAAAACTGGATAAAGAAATTATGAGATATATACACCATGGAATACTCCACAGTGGTAAAAAAATAAAATAAAATTTTGTCATTTGCAACAAAATGGATGAATCTGGAAAACATCATACTTAGTGAAATCAGCCAGTCCCAAAAGGACAAATATCATATGTTCTCCCTGACCTGTGATAACTAACAGAGCACCTAAAAGGCAATCTGTAGAAGTGAAACTGACTCTTTGAGAAGCTATGACTTTGAACAGCCCTTGAGGAACAATTTTTCATACTGTTTGTTGAACTCTTTACTTAACAGAGTTAATCATATGTATATAAAATTAATTGAAAATAGATCTTAGTAAAAATTAAGAGTGGTAATAAGAGAGGGAGGAGGAAGAGAGGTGGGACTATGGGTAGGAGGACAGGCATCATGGGAAGAATCACCACGTTCCTACAGCTATAATTATGAAGTGTATGAAGCTTGTGACTATAAAGCTGTAGAGTTCTGCATACATTCCTCCAGACTTACTTATAAGGGTACAGTTTAAAAACTTGCCATGGGACCCCAAATCCCCTTAAGCTAAGTTGTAAAAATAGCATTTTAAGTGTTAAAATTATCATATGGATAAGATTAAGTGTTAAAGTGATCATATAGATAGAAGCAACTGTTAAAGTGATCATATAAATAGGATTAAGTGATTGTTAATAATAACAGATAGAATTAAAAAGGAGTGACTGCTCCTTTTTATGTAGCACTCTGACCTCAGAATTAGCCCTGAAGGCAATATGGTCTGGCTAAAAAGCCCATAAGAACATTTCAAGCATGGAAAGCCAAGACACTGTGATAAAAAGTGTCCTACATGAAGGACCTCTGTGGGTGAGACCTGAGTGGAAAGAACTTGTCATCAAAGAAGAATGTACTTTCTCTGAAGGGAGGTTAGAACTTCCACTTTCCTTATGGCTTGTCTAAATACTGATGGCGTTAATGGATTCAAAAGGCTTCCACAGCCTAGGCAGCTCATGTCAAGAGCCCCACGTGATCACTGACATCATACATAAGAGTGTTAATTGTAAGATTAACAGGAATCACTGCACTAACTTCTCATTCAGGACCTTTGTCCTCAAAGAGTTATATTATGAGAGTTAACAGTAAAACTGTTCTCAAAGATTTATTCCATTTTAGTGTATTAAGTGGAGGATATTCTTATGTATCATAAGTTTTAGTTATGCCTAAGTGTCCAACTCCATTGCTTGTCTTCTTAGGTGCTTGCTTAATTAATGTTAAAACTTATTCTCAAGGACTTACTTTAATGTATTAGGTGGATGATATTCTTATGTCTCATAAGTTATAGCTATGTCTATGTGCTCACAAAAGATGTATCATTCTTGGGTGCTTCCTTAAAATTAATTAAGTTTCTTTAAAAAAAGAAGAAGAAGGTGAAATTAACTTGGAGATCTAATGACTTTGAACAGACCTTTCCAGACTGTTGAGGAACAGTTTTGTTGTTGTTTGTTGTTGTTGTTGTTTATTCAAATTGTTTAAACTCTTTATTTAGTATAGTCACTCTTCTGTGTATAAAGTTAATTGAAAATATATCCTAGTAGAGAATAGGACTGGGAATGGGAGAGGGTGTGGTGGGACTGTGGGTGGGAAGGTGAGTACGGTGGGAAGAATCACTATATTTTTACTAAAGTTGTACTAATGAAATGCATAAAGTTTATATTCCTTAAATAAGAGGTTTCTTTGGGGAAAAAAAGAAAATATAATATAAAATAATGCATCTACCAGAAAGAGAACATATTATTGTTTTTAAAAAGGGAATATCAGAGAAGAAGGGCTTCCTGGTTTCCACAATAGGCAGTGATACAATAAGTGGAGTGATTGTATCCTCAAATCAGCAAATAGATGTGTTGGTAGCTTTGATTCTAACTCCCTGCTATCTCATGTTTTCTTTACATTCATCTTTCCCCACTCTCTGCCTCAATTTGATGTCCTTTATCTGTGCACCTAATATATCTTATGCATACATCTTTTTTATCACATACACAATATGCCACAGTTGTTTATACATAGTTATCTACCTCTCATTATAGAGTATAATCCTTCCCTCAGGAAAGGGACTGGGTATCACCAACACATAGCATAGTGTCTGACAAATCAGGACATGCTTCATAAATATTTGTTGAGTGAATAAACTGAATAGATGGGTTTAATTCTGTCACACCAGTTTGGTATGTCACCAGACTAAAAAGCCCAAAAGTCCATTATGGGCTTTACTGAACTGCCATGCTGAACTTAAGCTACACTACTATCTAAAATGAATGAGTCAAAAAATGTTTGGGTAGAGGAAGAAAGGAAAATTAGTACCCTCCATTCAGTAAAGAATGTCAATGTTAACAGTAAAGATTATTTACAAGAAAAAAAAACTCAATGGAATTCTGCTTCAATTGTAATGGCAAATACTCTGATACTATGGTTCAACTCCAAATTTCCATTTGATCATATATAAAGATGGTGATCATATATAAAGATGGTGCTGTGGCACAGCAGGTTTAGCCACCACCTACAGTGCTGGCATCCCATATGGGCACTGGTTTCAGTCCTGGTTGCTCCACTTGCAACCCAGCTCCCTGTTATTGTGCCTAGGAAGGCAGCAGAAGATGGGCCCTTCCCCCAATGTGGGAAATACAAAAGAATCTTCTGGTTCTTGGCTTTGGCCTCTCCCAGCCTGGGTCATTGCAGCCATTTGGGTAGTGGACAAGCAGACAGAAGATTTCTTTCTCTCTGTCTCTCCTCTCCTTGTAACTCTGACTTTCAAATAAATAAATAAATCTTTAAAGATGAAGAAATAAAGATATTTTCTTCTTTCTCTATTTTTTGATGCTTCTGCAATGTACAGATATTACTTGTATAATAAAAATTAATTTTGTACATAAAATAGTATCAATTCAAATCAGTGCTAAGATACTCAGAATTTTTTTTCAAAAATCCACACTTATTTATGAAACCTATTTGAGTCAACAATATTATAGAGTTCTCAACCTTGTCCATGAATTATAATCACCAGTGAAGCTTGGTTAAAAAAAAGACAGTATCCCAGGTTCTTCCCAGGTTTGTAGAACCAAAATCTATGGGCACAGATCCAGGCATGCATATTCTAACAAGCCACATGTGTAATTCTGACGTCTAGCAAGCCTGATAGCCACTACTAACAGAACATATGAAGGTTCATTACAGATTCATTATCTTAAGTCAAGAGCCCTGATACTAGCCAATAAATCCATCAGGGACTTTAATCATAACTGATAGATAGGAAAGTAATCATTAGTTGGGCAAGAGGTGGGATGAAAGAAGAATACAAAAGTACAGCATTTCTCAGATGAACACTGAACACAATTTAACTCAGATCCAAAGTATCTATTTTATGAAGACAATGAGTAAAATAGGATTTATCAGGCTTATTTCAAGTTTATCTTGCTTTTCTATAATTCTAACTGCTAAGAAGTAGTTTCTTAAGAGGATTACCTCCAGTAAAACCCACCCTCTTATCCCTTTTGCCAGAAATTCTTTCCAAAGCCTATAAAAGCTTATTTCAGTTCTTAAGAAGCTGGCTAATCAAAGGGATGTTCAAGTTCATTTGCCTGATGTCCTTTGCTAGGAGCTGACACTGAAATAAGGTCTTGTCACATATACATTTGAGCTATTAAAAAACCATGTCTTCTTACCATTTATCTTCTTTTCATTTTCTATACTAAAAAGTGAAAATTCCGTTATCATGCCATTTTGTTTTTATTCACCATATTGCAATTGAATAGCATCACTATTATATTAATTTAATGGATCATCTCTGCAATTGAGTGTGAATACTATCAGTTTACACCCTTCTAGAGTTATTAATTTCTGTGTCTTCATTGTATTACTTAATGTAGTGCTCAGTAAATAATGCTACACAGAGAGGCTTTAACCTATCCCCAAAGCCTAAAACAAGAATATAAAACCAGTGGTGTATTAGCTTTAAAAATAGATCAATCTTATCTTGTAAAAAGAAGATAAAAGGCAGTTCTGTCAGTAAGGACACAATGCTTAAGGCTGTAAACCATACCTGAGAATATAAAGAGAAGCCTGAAAGCATGTGTTAAATTTTGTTTCCCATCCTTGGTGAAAGTATTCAATTCAATGGACATTAAAAAAAAGAAAGAAAAGAGCAGATTCAGCCATCCAGATATCTCCTTATGTTGCCTATGTTGATAAAGCATAAACCTAACAATAACAACAATCATTATAATGTTACTTCATAGCATTTTACAAAGGACTTTATAAACCTGAAACTGAAAATTGAATTCTTAAGTGCAGCCATTACATTATCAAATAATGTCCTAAAGCATATAGATTAGAAAACTACATAGAGAACATAATAGTATATATCAGAAGAGCAACAAAATAGTTCCTCAAATCAGTAACAAAATTCAGTGCAAATTAAATATCTGCAGGTCCTTGTAGGAAAGCTATTTGGATAATACAACAATTATTCTCTAGTTTTTGTCAAAGGCACTCAACACATTTATAAATGATAGACAAAGCTGGATTAAAGGATTGACAAGTGGATTAGAAGCCCCTTGTATTATGAGTTCCTTTGGGTGGAAACTGAGACTGATTCCTCCTCCCTTTCCTAAAGCCTAGCACAGTGTTAGGTATGTAGAAGGAGCTTAGCAACATTAAAAAGAATAAAACAGCCAAGATTCTTAAATACAGTCTACTACGACCAGCATAACTGACAATTCCCACACTATGGGAATTCCCACACTCTTTTGAGTGAAACATATGTAGAGATTAGATAAAAACAAAATGTGTGAAGTGCTTTTTCCTTTGGTGTAAATTAACAGAGTAGCTGCAGAAAAGAGCTGGAAGAATCAGAAACTCAGCTATCTTGTCTACTCAAAGTCATTCATAGGAATAGCATAACATACAGCATAGTGGCTTTATAAGAAGCTAGGAATTGAATTATCATATAGCAGTAAAATAAAAAAAAATTAAAAAAACACTGTGAGGGGCCAGCGCTGTGGCTTAGCAGGTAAAGCTGCCGCCTGCAGTGCCAGCATCCCATATGGGCACTGGTTCAGCTGCGCTTCTGATTCAGCTCTCTGCTATGGCCTGGGAAAGCATAATATGATGATCCAAGTCCTTGAATCCCTGCACCCACATGGGAAGACCGGGAAGAAGTTCCTGGCTCCTGATTGGCGCAGCTCCAGCAGTTGCAGCCAATTGGGGAGTGAACCAGTGGATGGAAGACCTCTCTCTTTCTCTCTGCCTCTCCTCTCTCTGTGTAACTCTGACTTTCAAATGTAAATAAATCTTAAAAAAAAGAAAAGAAAAGAAACCACTGTGAAATGCAACTACTGGGTTTAATGTCAACACATAGCATGGAGCAAAAGAATCTAGATCAAAGATAAGTCAGTGAATCTTCTTCACCTATTTTCTGATCTCTAAAATGAGGCTAATAATAACGCCACCACATAGGCCTTTTATTTTTTTTATTTTTGAAGACTGGGTGTCTCTTGAGCATAAAAAGCATGAAATAAGTGTTAATCATCATCAAAATTATTATTATTAAGATGATATGGGCCAGCACCGCGGCTCAATAGGCTAATCCTCCACCTGCAGTGCCAGCACACCGGGTTCTAGTCCCGGTCAGGGCGCCGGATTCTGTCCCGGTTGCCCTTCTTCCAGGCCAGCTCTCTGCTGTGGCCAGGTAGTGCAGTGGAGGATGGCCCAAGTGCTTGGGCCCTGCACCCCATGGGAGACCAGGAGGAAGCACCTGGCTCCTGGCTATGGATCAGCGCAGCACGCCGGCCGCAGCGGCCATTAGAGGGTGAACCAATGGCAAAAGGAAGACCTTTCTCTCTGTCTCTCTCTCTCTCTCTCTCACTGTCCACTCTGCCTGTCAAAAAAGAAAAAAAAAAAGACGCTATGAATGGTGCTCCAATGAACACTGTAGAGGATTGGATCATTGCGTACAAGGAGTTTAAAGAAAGAATAAAGAATATGCACACAGAGCTGCTATATGTCTTGGCTTCCACATTTGTGAATTAGGATAGTAACACAAACTTCATAAACTTTGAAAATTAGATTGTGTGTGTGTGTGTGTAGTAAGCATGTTAGCAAAGTTTAATGAAGAGAAATAATGGAGTGCTCCTGACAGGCCAGGCAGGCATCTCAGTAAAGAACTTAGAGCCAGGTCTGCATTCAGACTGTTTTTATGGATATTGGGTGTTGGCCTTTTTATTCCTCTCCCTACATCCTTTCTGGAATATTGGGGCTAGAGGGCTTTCTGGGTGTGCAATTTTTCCCAGAACTTCACAGTAGCATCCCTGGTAAAGGGCAGATGAAATTTCTCTAAACTGCCCCAAAGAAAGGGCTGGGACATCCACCCAGGTTACTGAACAATGGCAAAACTTTTGATATGTAAATGATGGTTTACTTCCAAGGCTTGCTTCCTTGTTCCATCACACAGAAATTCCCATTTTTCTTCCCTCACATCTACATAGGCTCACGTCTCCCTACCTACCTTAACATTCCTTCCTGAAGAGATGTAACCCATAATCTTATGGGGTAACATGGATGAAGGTCCATCTGCTATATTTTCTTCAGAGTTGACATATGGGTCTACAGCTGCTTATGGGTATTCTCTTGCTATCTGTCCTACAGTGTTCAAAAATGATTGCTTTTCACTGTCCAGAGGACTGGTCATATTATCTGAAGCAATAAGCTGGAAGCTCTGGAGCTGGATGGTTTGTACTCTGTTAGACAACACAGACCAGAGCATCAAAGACATATGGTCCAAAGAGAAGTAACAAAAATATGGAAGGTATAGGACCAAGGAGAGGCAATAGCCAGGATTGATTTCCCTTTATTTAAGACTTATTTTATTTATTTGAAAGGCAGAGTTACATAGAGAGGGAAAGGGGGAGAGAGAGATCTTCCATGTGCTGCTTCACTCCCCAGATGGCCACAACAGCCATGGCTGGACCAGAAAGAAGCCAGGAACCAGGAACTTCATCCAGGTCTCCCACATGGATGCAGGGGCCCAAAGACTTGGGTCCTCTTATGCTGCTTTCCTAGTGCATTAGCAGGGAGCTAGATTGGAAATGGAGTCACTGGGACTGGGACTGGCACATATATGAGCAGCAGGCAGCCCCATCAGGATTTCTATGACAAGATGTTAGGCCAAATATTCCAGAGTTATACATACTGGTCCTGGAGTCATCTGGCCATACCCAAGAAATGACGGACATGGTTTTGTTCTTGTCCAGTTTGATTGACATGCCCTCCAAAAAAATAAAAAAATAAAAAAAACCAGCTTTGGACAATGACATGGATGCACCCTTGGGCCTGCCTGTTATGAAGGACTGGATTTAACAACCCTAGCATAGGGGCCCTAATCATGGCAGCTGTTCACTAGATGAAGGCTATGTTTTGCTTTTTCTCAAAGGAGGAGGGCCTTGCTCTAGCTAGCTCTTGAGAGCCTGATACAGGAGGTTTGCTATTTTCCTATACCTAGGGATACTTAACCAGTTATTTGGAGTTGCTTAAGGTTGTAGGAACATGAATCTACTACATGAATTGTAATCTTTCTGGGAATCAGTTTCTGTTCCCCAGAGGTGAGGATGAGCCCCAAACAGTTTATTACCTTACAGACCAGTTGTATCTTCCTGAATGCTGAGTAGCCATATTCTGCTAGGAAGTTAAGAGTGCCAGTCAAATGCTAAAAATTCAAGTCTCAAGTGGGAAAATAGACTAGCAAAGCTAGATATTATTTTTTAAAATACAAACTCCATCAAAACAGATTAGGAGTCAGAACGTACATATTTCAGATAGGACTGGAATTTTGGAGCAAGTCTCTACCATCATCACAGAAAACTACTCTCCTTTTGAGAGGTAGCTCTTGACTTGCTACTTGTACCTTTGTAGAAAGTGAACATTTATCCATGGGCCAGCCAGTTACCATGTAACCTGAACTATTATGAACTGGATGCTATCAGAGCCACTGAGACATAAATTTGGGCATATATTGTAGCACTTCATCATCAATTGGAAGTGGTATATACCTGATCACATGCTGGTCCTAAGAGCATTAGTAAGTTACCAGAAGTATCCCAAATGCCCATGGCTCCTACACCTGTTACATTAATTTTCTCTCTCTCTCAACCCATACCTATAGCCTCACAAAGATTATCCTATGATCAGTTGGCAGAGGAAGAAAAGACTAGAGCCTAATTTAAAAATAGTTCTATACAATATGAAGGCAGCATTTGAAAGTAGAAAGATATAGCTTACATATCCTTACTTGGAAATTTCTGAAGGACAGTGGCAAAAAGAAATATCATCAATACACAGAATATTAGGCAGTGTATCTAGTTGCATCCATTGCTTGGAAGGAGAAATAGCACGATTATTTACTGTTTCACAGGAAATAAGCAATGATTTGGCAGGTTGGCAAGGGACTTGGAAGAAAGTTGACTGGAAACTTGGTGTAAAAGAAATGTGGGGAAATATGTGGATAGAACTTTGTAGAGGAGAACATTAATGATCAGGTGAATAGGATGATTCAATTCTGTGGATACCAGTCAGACTCTTCCATCAGTCATCCATTATCATCGAATGGGCCCATGAACAAAGTGGTCATGTTGGCAGCAGGACAGAATATGCATGGGTTCAGCAACATGAACGTCCACTCACTAAGACTGACTTGGCTATGGCCACCTCTAAGTATTCAGTCTCAGAACAATATAGACCAACACTGAGCCCCAAATATGGCACCATTCTCCAAGGTAACCAGCCACTATTAACAGCAGGTTGATTACATTGAAATCCTTCCATCAGGAAAGGGGCAATATTTTGTTCTTACTTGAACAGACACTCTGTATATGTATTTGTTTTCTCTATTAACTGCTTCTATTGAAACTGCCATCTACATATTTATAGACTCCTTTATCCACCATCTAGGAATTCTACACAGCATTGCCTCTAATAACTCTTCTCACAACCAAAGAAATGAAACAATGGTTTCATGCTCATACAACTCACTGCTCTTACCATATTCTTTATCATCTTGAAACAGTTGACATGATAGAATCATAAAACAACCTTTTGATAAGAGTCACAGTGCTATCTAGATGACAATATTTTGCCAGGTTGGGGAAAGATTCTTTTTTAAATTTTATTTAAGGTATAGAAATTTAATATATACAGATTTAGGAACACAGTGATACTTCCAACCTTACCCTCTCTCCTTCCCTCCCATGCTTCCACATTTCCTCCTCCTTCCTCTCCTGTATGCTCTCTTAATTTTTACAATGACCTACTTTCAGTTTAGTTTATACTCATAAAAGTAATCCTACACTATATAATGAGTTCAACAAATAGTATGAAGAAAAAAACACTATTCCTCAACAGTAGAGACAAGGGCTGTAAGCAATATCAAGCTCAAAATGTCAATTTTACTCCTATACATCACATTTTTGCTATTCTATTAGTTACCACAGATTAGGGAAAACATATGATTTTTGTCTTTGAGGGGATATCAGGAAAGATTCTTGGGAAGGTTGTATGTGTTCTAGATTAGTCTTAGATACACAGTACTGTTTTCCCATAGCCAGGATCCATGGGACTAGAATTGACAGGGAGAAAACAAGAGTGGCACCACTCACGATTATCCCTAGTAACCCATTAGCAAAATTTGTACATATTCCCAAGACTGTATGCTCTGTTGGCCTGGAGGCTTTAATTGAAGAGGAGGTGTGCTGGCACTAGGAAACACAATGTTTGCATTGAACTGGAAATTAAGGCCACCACCCAGTCACTTTGGGCTTCTTGTGCTTCTAAGTCAACAGATTAAGAAAGGAGTAATGTCACAGCTGATTACTCATACTTCCAAGTGGAAACTGAACTACTACTTAATAACGGAGGAGGGGCCGGCGCCGTGGCTCACTTAGTTGATCCTCTGCCTGCAGCGCCGGCATCCCATATGGGCACTGGTTCTAGTCCTGGCTGCTCCTCCTCCAGTCCAGCTCTCCGCTGTGGCCAAGGAAGACAGTGGAGGATGGCCCAAATGCTTGGGCCCCTGCACCCGCATGGGAGACCAGGAGGAAGCACCTGGCTCCTGGCTTCGGATCAGTGCAGCACCAGCCGTGGAGGCCATCTGGGGAGTGAACCAAAGGAAGGAAGACCTTTCTCTCTGTCTCTCTCTCTCACTGTCTAACTCATCTGTCAAATAATAATAATAATAATGGAGGAAAGAGCAGGTGTGGAATATAGGAGATTTCAGAGGGCATTTCTTATTATTATTACCATGCCCAGTGATTAGGGTCAATGGGAAATCATAATAATCCAATCCGGGTAGAACCACAAATGACACAGACCTTCAGGAATGAAGGTTTCAGTCATTCTGCCAAAACCATGTCATTCTTTATTCATTCATCTAAAGAATCATGACCAGCTGAGGTACTTGGTGAAGGCAAAGGAAATACATAATGTATATTAGAGGAGAGAATTTATAAATACAAGTTAAAATCACAGGATTACCTACATAAATGGCAACTGTAACAGTCCTGGATATTTTCTCTCTATTTTGTGAAGAATCTATTTCTGTGTATGTATACATTGTAAATCAAAAATAATATAGATTCTCTAAAGAATAATATTCATTTGGGAATAGTAGAATAGCATGTCATAGTAAACTATGGGCAAATTTAAAAAGTTGAGGAAAGGACTTTTTTAAGACAAAAATGAGGACAATTTAATCAGGTATTTTAAACAATTATCTTTGGCTACAATGATTAATGACCAGGGTGATGCTAGTCCAAGGTTGAACAGTTGCTAGGCAACTTGTAGTATACTTTGTATATAAGGTCTGGTGGCCTTAGTGAAAGCTTGATGTTCTAGCAGAGTCTTTTATGATAGTTACTATCAGACAATCATGCATTAAGAACCTCCCCTTCATGACCAATCCCCCTTCCAGTGTTATTTATTTCTATCAGTGTTGATACATTGACTCATTTTGATTAAGACAACTTTCACATTTGTAATATATATTAAGCAAATATCTTTGTTTTAATTCCTCTATATGCCTTTATCATGCAACATAATATATATTGACTTTATATCAGTATTTAGGTATTGCTAATTTTACATGGAAAAGATACTCCCTCAATGTAGTAGCAGCATCCAATCGGCTAGGGAGTTAGACAGAATAAAAGAGGACAAAGAAGGATTTTCTCATTCTCATTTTCATTCTCACTTTCTCTTTTCTGCAGCTGGTATACTCTTCTTCTCATAACCTTGGACGTCAGAACTCCTGGCTCTGCAATCTTGGAATGGAAACAATAGTGGTCCCTGATTCTCAAAGCTTCCACTTTAGACTGAGAATTATACCATCAGCTTCCCTGGTTCTGATGGTTTCAGATTTTTACTGAACCACACTCCTGGCACCTCAAGTTCTCCAGCTTGCAGACAGCCTGTCTTGAAATTTCTTAATCTTCATAATCATGCAAACCAACTCATCTAAAAACTTTCCTTCATCTATGGATCCACCCATCCATCTAAAAATTCATATTGACAGGATTTATAATAAATAAAGCCATCAAAAGTTGAAAGTGCATTTAATGCATATAACATCGGGCTGCTATTGTGGCACAAAGGGTAAGACACTGTGGGGAGCAACTCGGACTAGACTAAGTTACTGGAATTAAGACTTATTCTATGCATCTGTTCTCCCACAATATGGTGCTGAGAAGGGAGAAACAGCTTCTACACAGCTGCCTCCAGTTCAACCAATAAACAGCAGGACCTGCTCCTGATTGCAGGAGAGCAGCGTACTCGGTGTGTGGGTAGCAGAGTTGGGATTGGTGGAAGAGGACTATAAAGGAGGAGAGAGACAACATGCACCAGGGAACATCTAAGAGGAACACCTGAGCAGCCCCCGAGAGAGCCGGCTGTCGGTGTGCCGCTCCCCCGCGGAAGTGGGAAAAGTGGCAGGGGGAACCGCCCTTCCACGGAGGTGGAAGGGATGGTAGCCAACCCGGGAAGAACCAGCAGCAAACCCGGGGAGGGCCGAGCAGACGAAAGAACAGCGCAGGGTCCTGTGTCGTTCCTCCACGAAGAGGGGGAGCGACATAATGGTGCCGTGACTCGGATATGAAGCCTAGGCAGGGTTTAGTGTCATTCCTCCATGAATAGGGGGAGCGACAGACACCACCTGCAATGCTAGCATTCTATATAGGCACAGGTTTAAGTCCCAGGTTCTCCATTTCCAATCCAGGTCCCTGCTAATGCACCTGGGAAAAGCAGTGGAAGAAGGCCCAAGTATTTAAGACCCTGTAACCACATGGGATACCCAGATGAAACCCCTGGCTCCTAGCTTCAGCCTGGTCATTGCAACCACTTGGGGAGTGATCCAGTGGTCCGTTCTCTCTCTCCCTCCCTCTCTCTGTGTGTATTTGTCTCCTTCTCTCTCTGTTACTCTGCCTTTCAAATAAATAAATCTTAAAAAAAAAATACACATAGCCTAATGAACACCGTGGCTTAGCAGCACATGACACTGTGTAGTACCAGTCACTTATGCCAGTGACCTCATTCTGAGAGAGCACCACAGGGCGTGTCAACATTATGGGAAAATGTCAACATTCAAAATTCCAAGAGTGGTTTTTACCAAATATACATCATTTTCACACTACCATAAAGTTGAAAAATTCTAACTCTAATTATACTAAGTTATGCACCACAGGTATATCTTATTGATTCCATCTTTCTGGAGAATCCTAATATAAGATCATTTCCTAAAATGTAAGTTACATAAGTTTTTTGTCTGCTTTATTTAACTCTATACCTTTGGTGCCTACAGGGAATCAGGCATTCATTCAATACTGAATGAAAAAATGAGTGAAGTACATGAAACATTTAGGCAATGCCCAGCATATAAAAAAATAGATATCATTAGGCATTTATATAATATGGCAATAAAATTAAATTACTTACATATAATAGAAAATATTAAAAGTTAGAACTATATAGGAACAAAACATAAAATTCCTGGTGGTAATGATTATTTTCATCTAAAAAGATCTGGTTAAATAAATTGTACTATGGTCATAATTTTAAATAAAACAAAGGACTGAAAGTTAAAACAGCTTATTATTTCACAAAGTCATATAGATGAATCTCAATACCATAATCATAAGCAATAGAAATTATGCTTTCTGCAAGGGAACACATACTGTGTGCTCTGTCAATGGAAAGAAATAGGATCCTCAAAAAAGTAAATACAAGGTTTATTCAGGGCAGAATACAGGTGGTCTAGGTCCAGGAGACACAAGCCTAGCAGCTCGCAACAAATCATGGGAAGTGCTCCGAAGTGGTGAAATTTATGTCTCATACAGTGAGGATACATTGACTTGGCCCAAACACATGGCTTTTCACTAACATGATTAGCTAAAAACTACGTTTAGAGACAGGGAGGCCCTATAAAAAGAGGCTATTGAAAATAAGGCTACTGATTAATTTTTTTGGCTGTTCATTTTAATTGTTGTCTTTTTAATTCTTTTTTAACATTTATTTAATGAATATAAATTTCCAAAGTACGATTTATGGATTACAATGGCTTCCCCCCCATACCGTCCCTCCCACCCACAACCCTCCCCTTTCCCACTCCCTCTCCCCTTCCATTCACATCAAGATTCATTTTCAATTATCTTAATATACAGAAGATCAGCTTAGTATACATTAAGTAAGGATTTCAACAGTTTGCTCCCACACAGAAACGTAAAGTGAAAAATAATAGATGATTTTTTTTAAATGATGATGAAATCAGATCAGACCTATTGTCATGTTTAATCCCAGTGAGAGTCAAGTTGGGAGTTGATAATTTCTTTTTTTTTTTTTTTTTACAGAGGATCAGTTTAGTATACATTAAGTAAAGATTTCAACAGTTTGCACCACCATAGAAACACAAAGTGAAATATATTGTTTGAGTACTCATTATAGCATTAAATCTCAATGCACAGCACATTAAGGACAGAGATCCTACATGAGGAGTAAGTGCACAGTGACTCCTGTTGTTGACTTTACCAATTGACACTCCTGTCTATGGCATCAGTAATCTCCCTATGCTCCAGTCATGAGTTTCCAAGGCTATGGAAGCCCTCTGAGTTCTCCGACTCTTATCTTGTTTAGACAAGGTCATATTCAAAGTGGAGGTTCTCTCTTCCCTTCAGAGAAAGGTACCTCCTTCTTTGAAGACCTGTTCTTTCCACTGGGATCGGTCTGCACCCTAATGTTTATTGCAGCTTAATTCACAATAGCTAAGACCTGGAACCAACCTAAATGCCCATCAACGGTAGACTGGATAAAGAAATTATGGGATATGTACTCTTTAGAATACTATACCGCAGTAAGAAACAACGAAATCCAGTCATTTGCAACAAAATGGAGGAATCTGGAACACATCATGCTGAGTGAAATAAGCCAATCCCAAAGGGACAAATACCATATGTTCTCCCTGATCGGTGACAACTGACTGAACACCAAAAAGGAAATCTCCTGAAGTGAAATGGACACTATGGGAAATGGTGACTTGATCAGCATAGCCCTGACTGTTAATGAACAACTTAATACATTATCCCTCTTAGTAGTTTTTTTGTCTGTTCTACTTAATATGACTGGTTTAATTCTGTAATTAATACACAGTTATTCTTAAGTGTTGAAAATTAACTGAAATGTGATCCCTGTTAAACATAAGAGTGGGAATAAGAGAGGGAAGAGATGTATAATTTGGGACATGCTCAAGCTGACTTGCCCCAAATGGTAGAGTTAGAAACATACCAGGGGATTCCAATTCAATCCCATCAAGGTGGCATGTACCAATGCCATCTCACTAGTCCAAGTGATCAATTTCAGTTCACAATTGATCATAATGAAAGGACTAAGAGTCAAAGGGAGCACATAAACAAGTCTAGTACCTGCTAACACTAACCGATAGAATAAATAAAGGGGAGAGTGATCCAACATGGGAAGTGAGACACTCAGCAGACTCATAGAATGGCAGATGTCCTAAAAAGCACTCTGGCCTCAGAATCAGCCCTAAAGGATTCGGATCTGGCTGAAAAGCCCATGAGAGTATTTCAGGCATGGAAAGCCAAGACACTCTGGCAAAAGATCTCTGTGAGTGAGATCCCAGTGGAAAGAACAGGGCTACTGATTAATTTTAAGACAGGCATTTCTGGGAATGTAATAAGGAATGTATAAAGAACAAAGCTGGGGCCAGTGCTGCAGAGTAACAAGTTAAAGCTCCAGCCTGCAGTGTCGACATCCCATATAGGCGCTGGTTCAAGTTCCAGCTGCTCCACTTCTGATCTAGCTCTCTGCTATGGCCTGGGAAAGCAGTAGAAGATGGCCCAAGTCCCACCCATGTGGGAGACACAGAAGAAGCTCCTGGCTTCTGGCTTCAGATCGGCGCAGCTCTGGCTGTTGCAGTCATTTGGGGATTGAACCAGCAGATGGAAGACCACTCTCTGGCTCTACTTCTCTTTGTAACTCTTTCAAATAAATTAATTAAATAAATAAATAGAACAAAGCTTGCTCAAGGTTGCTCCAAATGTCTAAAACAAGGTGAAAAGCTCTACCGCTCCACACCTCAGAGAAATCTCACTAGGTGTTTCTCTTGAATGCCCTGCAGGCTTTTTCGGGGCAATACACACTCAATTACATGTACTTGAAGTTCAAAAGTGACATTGTGGAAACTCTTATGGTATTATTAGGATGCTTACCCTTGGGAAAGAGAAAAAGTACATTGTAGAGAGACACAGGGAAGACTGGTGCTGGTAATGTTTTATGTGTTGACCTGCATAGTGTTTCTAGAATGATAATTCACCCTGTAAGTATATTTGTATTAATCAGATTTTTTTTTAAAGATTTATTTATTTTTTATTTTGAAAGAGTTTCAGAGAGAGAGGGAGACAGCGAGAGATCTTCCAGCAGCTGGTTCATTACCCAGGTGGTCCCACAACAGCAGTGGCTGTGCAAGACTGAAGCTAGGAGCCAGGCAGCAGGGGCCCAAACACTTAGACCATCTTCTGCTGCTTTTCCCAGGCCATTAGCAGGAAGCTGAATCAGAAGTGGAGTAGCCAGAACATGAACCAGTGTTCACATGAGATGCTGGTGATGCAGGTGGTGGCTTTACCCAATACACTGTTATGGTTTATCTTAAGCAAAAATTTAATATTTCGGGTTCTTGCCATTAACTTAGATAAGAATTCTAAGCACCAGCCCAAACAAGTCAGACAACCTGGTAAAGTTCAAAATTTATGTGGAAAGTGAGAGAAAGACACAGGAATATGAGGGCCTCATTAAGGGAAAGTGGGTCAGAAAGAGTAAATGGGGAATTCCATACCAGCCTCCCCCAGGGAGCAGGCCAAAAGCTGCGAGAATGTGCATGGGCAGGAGAGCAGCAAGAGGGCAGGCAAGCAAAGAGGCAAATCGGGGTCAGCTCAGCTATCTCCAGCCTCTTTTTAATTTAATTTTTTTTTTTTTTTTGACAGGCAGAGTGGACAGAGAGAGAGAGAGAGACAGAGAGAAAGGTCTTCCTTTGCCATTGGTTCACCCTCCAATGGCCGCCACAGCTGGTGCACTGTAGCCGGCACACTGCGCTGATCCGATGGCAGGAGCCAGGTGCTTCTCCTGGTCTCCCATGGGGTGCAGGGCCCAAGTACTTGGGCCATCCTCTGCACTCCTGGCCACAGCAGAGAGCTGGTCTGGAAGAGGAGCAACCGGGACAGAATCCGGCGCCCTGACCGGGACTAGAACCCGGTGTGCTGGCGCCGCTAGGTGGAGGATTAGCCTAGTGAGCCGGGGCGCCGGCCATCTCCAGCCTCTTAACTGTTGGGGAATAGTCCCCGGTGGCATTGCTAGGCGGAGGTTTTTAGTTTCAGTTTTGACCGGGGCTTTCCAACGGGCAGGGCTCTCTGGAGGCGGAGGGATCGAGGTCGCGATAAACAACAAAATGGCGCCAGGACCCCCGCAGCGAGTCTGCCTGCCTGCCTGCTGCGTGACACCTCACCTGATTGGCCGAAGGACGCATGCCCTTCACGTGAACAGAGACCGGATTGGTGTGCCTGATACATGGACTCTAGCTTGCTTCTGATTGGTCACATTTTGTATATAAGCCGCGGGTGTAAGGAGGAAGCTCTCTCTCCTCTCCTTTCCTCCTTCCTTTCTACCTCTGTCACGTCTACTTTCTCTAATAAAAAGTCTACTGAAGACCGATAAGCGTCGTTCGTTTTATTCTCGCCGGAGAAACCGTCGTCGCGGGCCCTGGGTTGAGTCTGCTGGCCAGACTCCCCGAGACACACGCAGCACTTAACCACTTCCAAAAGAGTAATCTGATTGACAGGTGGGTGGATACAGGTGAGATCACACAGGGGGCAGGGGACGTGTGGCCTCCCACTCATAAGCCTAATTCTATCTCCCTGATTGGTCCCATATCAAACTACAATACCAGCCCCATAGGTTTGTTTTTGCTATATTAACAATATAAATTTCTCAGTGCTCACAAAATGAATGTTTTCATCTTGCATCCATCACATGAGATCTACCATTCATTATAATTAACTGGGTTCACTGGCGCTCAATGCCTCTTGTCTTCCTTCCAGCAAACCTAGCTTCTGGCACCCACGCTACAAAAGTAGCCATTATTTGAGGCAAGCTTTTCACAAGGCAGAGTTCAGAAACTCAAGGAAGAAAGAGGCACATTATGCAGCTGGCTGCATTAAAATCTCCTGTTCAGATGTTATATGTAGCTTGCTCAAACCTTTGATTTTTATCTATTTGGTTCAGTCATCTCCACATGCCAGGAATCACCTCCTATTTCTCTGAGGCATAGACAAACTGCAGATAATTGAAGCTTACCAAAAATTCAGTGAGGACATACCCTTTCTTTCTTTACCCTGAGCCATTTCTCCTACTGAATATACTAGTTTACATACATAATTGAGACCCTAAATCAGCTCATTCTTGATTAATCAGAAGGCAGATTATTCTTGGTGGGGGAAGCTGACTTAGATTAGAGCCTATGTTGAGATCAAAAAGCTCTCCTGCTAACCTTGAGGAAGCCACATTGGTTGGTAGGAAGCTAGACATTAACCTTTCTGTGAGATAGGGGTTAAAGAACAAAAGTGAGACTTCTGTGCAGCTGAATAAGGGAAGACATAGAAGCTCACTTTGGAAGCAGACCAGCATTTAAACAGAGAAAGTCTTGCCCATGATTGATAACCTTTTGAGGTAGGTCCCAGAATTCCCCCAGGGCAGTTTAGGGGCATTTTTCTCTGCCCTGCTCCAGGAGTGTCTATCAGATTCAAAAACACTGATGTTGTTAAAGTCCTGGGAAGAATTTCAAGAGTTCCACATCCACAAAGACCTCCATGACCAATATTCCAGAAGAGGAAGTGGGGAGGAGAAATGGTGTGCCATCCCCATAACCTTAAAACACTCCAGCCTGAGTACAAACTAAGCCATCAGCTCTTCAATAAAAAAAAAAAAAAATTGACTTATTTGAAAGATAGAATGATTTGGGGGCTGGTGCTGTGACGTAGTGGGTAAAGCAGCTGCCTGCAGTGCTGGCTTCCCATATGAGCGCCAGTTTGAGTCACAGCTGCTCCACTTCCAATCCAGCTCTCCGCTATGGCCTGGGAAAGCAGTAGAAGATGGCCCAAGTCCTTGGGCCCCTGAACCTGCATGGGAGATTCGGAGGAAGTTCTGGCTCCTGGCTTCGGATTGGCATAGCTCCAGCCGTTGCAGCCAATTGGGGAGTAAACCAGCGGATAGAAGACTCTCTCTCTCTCTCTCTCTCTCTCTCTCTCTCTCTCTCTGTTCTCCGTTCTCTGTAACTCTTTCAAGTTAAACAAATAAAATCTTAAATGATTTGAAAGCTAGAGTGACACATAGAGAGGAAGAGACAGAGATCTTCCATCTACTGATTCACTCCCCAAATGGCCACAACAGTCAAGGCTGGGGTTGGGCCAAGTCAAAACTAGGAGCTAGGAACTCATCCAGGTTTCCCACGTAGTGTGCAGGGGTACAAGGACTTAGGACATCATTTGCTGCCTTCGCTAGCAGGAAGCTGGATTGGAAGCAAAGCAGCTGGAACTTGCCCTGGGCCCATGATGTGGGATCTCGCATCACAGGCAGCAACTTAATCTGCTGCAACAAACTGAGGCTCTCAGTTCTTCACTCTCAGTCCTTTACTGAGATGCCTGTCTGGTCTGTCAGTTGTAGTCTTTTCATTAAACTTGGTTATTGTGCCTACTGCCATTCTCACGTCTCAAATTCTTTTCTTATGCCAAGACATCTAGCCATCTAGAACAAGAGCATGCTCTGAGACAGCCTGGGGGAGTGACACATGGAAAGGAGCTGACACCAGCCACTTAGAATTGAAAACAGCTCCCATCCTACAATTAAGAAAAAGGGAACCTCAGTGCTACAACTAGGAGGAACTGAATTCTGCAAACAATCCTTTGAGCTTGCAGAGACCACTGATCTCCAGAAAAGTAAGCTTCAAGGTCAACATATTGACTGCAGTCTTACAGAAGACATACTTAAGCCAGCTTGGGCCCCCGATCCATGACTTAGGAGTTATTAAAAATAAAAGTGCATTATTTTAAGCTGCTTAATTTGTTACACAGCAGTAGAGTCACCTGAAAGGTTTGATAAAACAAAGAGTGCAGAGATCCTAAAATCCAAGAGATCCTAAGTCATTAGACCCAGGGTGGAGTCCAAGATTCTGTAATTCTCACAATTTCCCAGGGGATGCTGATACTGTTGCTACACTGTTGCAACACTGTCAGGACCACAAGACTACCATTACTATAATTACTTTTATGCTCTTTAAAATATCTAAGCAGCAAACTACTGTGAGAATAAGCATCTCACAGAAATAAATGACAATCTTTCTTTGATATCTCATATTTTCACAAAAGAAAAAAAGAGATGAAGATCTGATTAACAGTCATTAGGCTTAATACTTGGCTTTCACTAAGTGACCTTACTCTTTTGCCTAGAGAAGGTGAATAAGTGCTGATTTCCAAAGATGCACTGATAGTATATTAGTTTTTCCATATTATAATTTACATTGTTATTCTGTACTATTTTCATTATGGTGACCTGATTACAATAGAAATTGTTAAAATGTCATAAATAAGCCCTGAGAGCTCAATAAATACAAAATGAATTTATAATTGTGGATTGAGTTACCAATATCCCTATTGTCATTACCTAAACAATTCAATACAAACATTTTTTTAAATGAATTACATCCACTCATGATAACATCAGCAGGGAGCTATGAATTTGTTATTCATCTGTTTCAGCATTGAGTTTAACAGTTGGGCCAATACACCATGGAACCAAAAGGTACTATACACATCAAGGGAATAATATATACCTAGGGTTTTTAATTTGATCTAATTTGTTTAAATACAAAAATCACCACATTGTCTTTATTTTTTATAAAGGATTGTTTTAACTGAAGCTACTCTTTCTATGCTGTCTGCTTCCTAATAACTACAGAATAGCAAGAACTACATCATTTAATGAATACTCATATCAAAGGGATCTTTATAACATTTTCCATGCCATTGCTCTTTTACCCTTCCTCAACCCACACTTGGAGAATTACAATGAATTCTTGAAATCCTGAAGGAACTATCTTTAATCTTTATACTAGGCTTTAAAATAAATCCAAGATACAATACTAAAGAAGAGAGAGCTGCAATTTAAAGGGGGTATAATAATCTGTTAGCAAGAAAGCATAAAAAGGGGTGGGTGTTTGGGGCAGTGATTCAGACATCAGATGAGACTTCCATATCTGATTCCATATCTGTTCCATATCTGATTGCCTGGTTTCTAGTTCTGGTCCCGCTTCTGATCTGAGCTTCCTACTAATGCTCATCCTGTGAGGCAGCAGATAATGCCTCTGTGTTTGAGTGCCTGCCACCCATGTGGGAGACTCAAACTGAGCTCCTGGCTCCTGGCTTTGGTCTGGCCCAGCCTAGCTGTTGCAGCCAGTGGAGGAGTGAACCAGCAGATGGGAGGGCTCACTCTCTCAATCTCTCTCTCTCTCCTTTTCAAATACACTTTTTTTTTTTCAAAGAAAGCCTAAAAATAAGAGATAACATAATATTAACACAAAAAAGTAAACTGTACTGGGCTAAGAATTTTTGTATTTTTCTTTACAAATATGTTCACTGCTTATAGAATAACATTTAGTGCCAATAGAAACAGAGTGTTTATTGAACAAATGAATGTTTGTGAGACAGAAAATCAATCACAGTTTTCCCAGTCATACAAAACATATCATGAACCTGAGTAGATGCAGGAAAAACAATCTAGAATTTGGAAAAAGTACAGATTCCAACAGAATGCACTAGGTTCTCAAGACAAGTGCGAAAAATATAAAATCTTGATGTTCAAATATCCAGTCTGGCATGAGAAAGCCAAATATATAAATAATTGTGATACAGTGGGCTAAGTGAAAAGAAGAGTTACATACATATATAAGCATTGTAGGGCCAAAGAATAGTTGAGAAAGCTACAAATAGTTAACATTTAAGCACTAACTAAAAAATGAGTAAAAGGACAAAGAGTAGGGTCACCCAAAGCAAAGCTACAGAAATTCACAGTGTTTTTGGAGAAAAATAAGTTGTGTATTTCAAATTTTTAACTGTAATCTGAAGCAAGAATTATACATACAGAATACTCAACTGAAACAAGTTTCAGTAAATAGTACCTTTACTCAGTATATATGATATTTTCTAATCTATTTCATCTTTTTAAATGAAGGCCAAGATGTACTAAATCAATTTCAAGACCCATTTGTTTGAAAAACACTAGATTTGAGCATTAAATGGATGTGGTAAGTAGACCACCAAAATGAAAATTCTCTGCCACCATAGTCCCAACTCTTCTATCCAGATGTTTTACGCTGAGCTGCAGTGCTTAGGGAAAAACTGAAATCTAGGTCTACTTCCTACTTAAAACCACTCCATGGTTCTCAGTAGAGAACTCTCTCTTTCCATTAGCCAAAAGCTAAGAATGGAAAGTTCCATAGGTGTTTTCTCCTATGCTAAGGGGATGTTTTGGCTTTAGCATTATGCTATTTAAAAGGATTAAGAATGTTTGAAAATAAAAGTACTTATTTATGAAACTATGTTAACTCAATCTATATGTAAATGTACTTCAAGGTTTATGAGAGTCACACTGTCATACTGAATAACTATTGCAGATGCACAATTACATTGCTATTCTGGACTACTTATGGAATATTTTGTATTTCGCAGGCCCTGTTCCAGGGCTACACACTACAATACTGGGGTGGGGGAGAGGTGGAGTTCAAGCTTACATTGCATAGAAAAGAGAAAAAATAAGTACATAAGGAAATAATATTTTGGGTTAGAAAATATCCAAGTATCCAGGTAAGGCCTTTCCCGTAAGGCAACATTTGACAACTGAAGGATGCAAAGAAGCCATTAAAAAGAAATGCTAAGGTACTGGAAGAGCAAAAATACAGATCTGACCCAGGAAATAAGTATGTCATTAGAAGACCAGTTTATCTGGAGACAAGTAGGTGTTGAGAAGATTGGTATGAGATGAAATGGGAAATTACTTAAACTACCAGACTGTTCCCTCAACTAGTATGGGAGGCTACCTGGACAATGACATGATCCAATTTGGATTTTAAAAAACACATTCTTGCAGCTCCATGAAGGGATTAGATATGGTGTGATTAGAAACTGGGCAGTCCCTCAGGGTATTCACATTTCTAGTGAAGAAAGGATGGAGAACTAGACTAGGGTGCAGACAGTAAAAACAGATAAAGGCAGATGGATTCATGATGTATTTTGGAGTTAGAACCAACAAACTTATATTTAGAATTTTCTTTAAAGAGACCACAAGGAAGTGAATTGAAAATTAGGTGGAGGAGTGAACACAGTTAAAAGGAGAAAGTGACATTTTGGGACAAGGAAGAAAAGGAGTATACACTAAGTAACAGCCTTGAAATAACATACTGAAGTGGTCACATCTACAGCTCTAACCCCATACCTCATAATGTGCCTTGATTTTCCTAAAACGAGGTAATAAACCAGTGCAAAAAGAGAAAAGAACTTCTTTAAAATATTTTAGTAGTGATTGAGCCCAGACCACTGAAAAAGAAAATGTAACATAACCAATGAAAATAATGAAGCAAAATTTAACTAAGATTATTTTAGCAACAAATAGTAATTCTCACTCTGATTGCACATTAGCCCCTTGAGGAACTTTTAAAAACAAGATGCCCAGGTTCCACTGAGTAAATCTGATTTAATTGGTCTAAGGTGGACTCACGCATAAGGTACATTTTAAAAACTCATTAGAGGACTCCAATGAGCATTCGAGATTGAGTCATGAATTAGAAGTACAGCTAAGGATACCACATCAATAAACCTGTTCCATCCATGAAAGGTAAGAGATGGGGTGAAGGAACTTTCTCCCCAGGAAAGTAATATACGCCCATGAGTTTAATGGACATGTTTTGAGACCATAAGGAAATAGAAGTTTCTTCTGTGTGATTTTAAGCTGGGGCCAAATGTAATTCTCATTGTTAAGAACGTAGGCATCACACACTAAAAAAACATTATGGACATTATGAACAACCTAAAGGGAACAGATTCACAGGTGAGAGTTGAACAAAAGAAAAATAAAAGAGGTGAACACCAGCCTTGCCCAGACAGGGAGACAAAAAAATCAAAAAATGAGTCACAGTGGAAAAGCCATCAAGAAGAATAGAGGATCCCAGTATTTCTGGGACAAAAGAATTATGATTGTTTACCAGAATACATCTAGCAGCTGGTTTGACTGTATCATGCCACTGTTGCTCTTAAAACATTCTTTAATCTACATCCTCAAAGGATTTTCTGAGAGCCACAGAACCAACAAGAGCAGGACAACAGAGCAAAAGTATTTTTCACTTTATGTTTCTGTGTGGGAGCAAACTGTTGAAATCTTTACTTAATGTATGCTAAACTGATCTTCTGTATATAAAGAGAATCGAAAATGAATCTTGATGTGAATGGAAGGGGAGACGGAGTGGGAAAGGGGAGGGTTGCGGGTGGGAGGGACGTTATGGGGGGGAAGCCATTGTAATCCATAAGCTGTACTTTGGAAATTTATATTCATTAAATAAAAGTTTAAGAAAAAAAAAAAGGAACTATTCCTCTGAAATAGACACCAGAAACTTAATTTCTCCAACTGCAATGAAGACTCCTTTTTGCTGATGGAGTGAATGGTAACTGAAGGCCAGAAAAGTTATGCTACTTACCTCAAATCACTCAATTATAGTGGTCACACTAGGACCAGAACTAAGGTTTTATCCTGTTAGGTTTTATTTTGCCCTGTTCCACCTTCTTTGTACCCTAACTACACTGCAAACCCAGCAATGTGTAGCGTTGATTCCTAAACCTCACGGCCTGTTGGGCTTTTAGATTACCCCCGTCTAGGTAAGGCAGTGTGAGTCCCGCGCTGCCCTGATAACTGGGTGGAACAAAAAGTTGAGCAAAGTGGAGCTGTCGTCTTATTTGGGCGTGTCTACCTCAGGAAGGGAGGGAAAACCAGAGCACGGCGAGCGGAGACGCAGCCGTGGAGGAAACACAGAACGTGGGTGTGGTGAGCCGGCAAGGGTTGCCGGGACACCAAGGGAGCCGGGCCAGAGAGGTGAGGCCAGGAGTCTTCCGTAGGCGCGCGCCTGGCGACCCCGCAGGAAGTAGGAAGCGCGAGCGCACACTACAAGTCCCAGAAGCCCCAGTTTCCTGGAGCCCGCGTCCGACCGCGCAACGCCCGCCGGGAGCCGGCCGGAGCGGCCAAGATGTCGCAACCTAAGAAGAGAAAGCATGAGTCGGGGGGCGGCGGGGAAGGAGGGGAGGGAGCCGAGGAGGAAGATGGTGGAGCGCTGGAGGCTGGCGTGCCGCGACCCCGGAGGACTAAGCGGGAGCGGGACCAGCTGTACTACGAGTGCTACTCGGATGTGTCGGTCCACGAGGAGATGATCGCCGATCGCGTCCGCACGGACGCCTACCGCCTGGGGATCCTGCGGAACTGGGCAGCGCTGCGAGGCAAGACGGTGCTGGATGTGGGCGCGGGCACCGGCATTCTCAGCGTCTTCTGTGCCCAGGCCGGGGCTCGGCGCGTGTACGCGGTGGAGGCCAGCGCCATCTGGCAACAGGCCCGCGAGGTGGTGCGGCTCAACGGGCTGGAGGACCGGGTGCTCGTCCTGCCGGGGCCCGTGGAGACGGTGGAGCTGCCAGAGCAAGTGGATGCCATCGTAAGCGAATGGATGGGCTACGGACTCCTGCACGAGTCCATGCTGAGCTCCGTGCTGCACGCGCGGACCAAGTGGCTGAAGGAGGGCGGGCTTCTCCTGCCGGCCTCCGCCGAGCTCTTCGTAGCCCCCATCAGCGACCAGATGCTGGAATGGCGCCTGGGCTTCTGGAGCCAGGTGAAGCAGCACTATGGCGTGGACATGAGCTGCCTGGAGAGCTTCGCCACGCGCTGCCTCATGGGCCACTCGGAGATCGTGGTGCAGGGCCTGTCCGGCGAGGATGTGCTGGCCCGGCCGCAGCGCTTTGCTCAGCTTGAGCTGGCCCGCGCCGGCCTGGAGCAGGAGCTGGAGGCTGGCGTGGGCGGGCGCTTCCGCTGCAGCAGCTACGGTTCGGCGCCCCTGCACGGCTTTGCCATCTGGTTCCAGGTGACCTTTCCTGGAGGGGACTCGGAGAAACCCCTGGTGCTGTCCACCTCGCCTTTTCACCCGGCCACACACTGGAAGCAGGCGCTCCTCTACTTGAACGAGCCGGTGCCAGTGGAGCAAGACACGGACATTTCTGGAGAGATCACTCTGCTGCCCTCCCGGGACAACCCCCGCCGCCTGCGCGTGCTGCTGCGCTACAAAGTGGGGGACCAGGAGGAAAAGACCAAAGACTTTGCCATGGAGGACTGAGCGCCGCGTTTTCTCCCAGCGACCTCCCAAGGCGGCCTGACCTGAGTGGGAGAGGTGTAGGGAGGTTGGAGGAGAAAGGGCGATCCCACGTGCAAGTAGGGGGCAAAGTCTGCTCCCTTTTCCCTCAGGGCTGCTGGGGCAGGAACCTGACTTCAGTCTCCGTTTGAGGAGATTTCTTCTAACTGTGTTCCTTTTTTTTTTTTCTACAAAGTGGTCCCCTCCCCACCCTTCAACCAAGAGATACACCATGCTTGTTAATGGGCGTTTAAGCCTCAAAAGCATGTGGTACCGAGCATTTGGGTTTCCATTTCTTTTGTTTCACAGGAAAAGCAAATACACGAATGAAACGGCAGTTTATGAAGGGTCCATGCACACGCCTGACACCTCACAGAAAGGTGAAAAAGTTTAGTGAAACTTTCATTGTCACTTTAATATCTCTAGAGCCATATTTCTGTCTCTGAATTCCCCCTTTTCCTGGGTGCCTCTAGGCTATGATCCTTGTTCCTCATTATTTTTTTAAATAAACGACTACTGGTAATGAAGAAAAGATGAGGAAGCTGTTTAAATGGCCCTCTTCTCATTATTCTTATTACTTCCATGGGGTGCTGAAGTTGATGAACACATTAGTCCATTAAATAAAATGGACTTTATGTAATTTTATAGCAGGTATAAGACATTGAGAAGGTCTATTTAGTTTAAAAGGATCTGAAACCAGCCAAATAGTATTGATTTTTAAAGTTTTTGTCTTCACTGTTAAGACAACCAAAACTGTTTCATGTATGTTCCAAAATATTTGTGTAATTCCTGTGAAACCTGCTGACAGAGGAGCTTTCTGAATCTAACCCAGTACTTATTACCATAGTAAATGATTTAGTTCACTAAATCAAGGAAAATATTTTTCCTGCTAGAAAAGTGCACTCATTCTCATTGAAACTTTCTCATGTAGAAGGAGCATGTGATTTGGCCTACTTTCATCTAGTGAAATTGACTTCTTTAGTTTTTGTTCTTCTTTTTAGCTCAGCCAAATGTGAAAGTTGTGAATTTGGGAAAATCACTTGTAATGAAGTGTGAGTCATGTTATCAGATTTACTTCACTGATGTTTCCCTCCTTATCCTTGTGGCAAATAAAACAACATTCGCACTATTTTTATAGATGAAGTAAGTGTTCTGTACTGAGTTATAATGCTTTCGCCTTATTGATGCTGTCAGTTCTTAAGAAATGTGTTACAACCCCTGCAGCATACAGCTTCAGGGCAGTTGACTACGCTTAATATTTGGGTTTTGCCATACTAACAGCTTTTATATGCTAATAGAAAACAAGTGTGAAAAATTGGTGATCTTAAGTTCTACAACATTTTCTTTATTGTAATTTTGCTCTTTTGTTCATTGCATATTAAAATACTTAAATAATATAACTAATTTGCTAAAATTTTGTTGTGTTGAATGAGACTTTCTTTGACAAAATTTTCAATTTTATAATAGCAAGCAGTGCAGTTATAATTGTCATCATTTTGATGATTGGATAGTTACCATCATGTATAAATGCTGGTCTTAGGAAGACTTGTTTTAACCTGGAGGTAAAAGTAGTTCTGTTTTGGAATCATAGATATTATAAATCAGACATCCATTAAAACTTTAATATGTGTGTGATTTTACTACATTTCTGGTGGATTTATTTGTTGTTTAACTCGATGCAGCAATCCCATTATATGGCAAGTGAAAACATTCTTCCAAATTCTGATTTTTTGTGTATTTTATAAATAAAAGTGATATAGAATTCTCATTACCTATCTAAGCACACAAAGGGATCCCATTTACAATTTGGGCAACTATCAAGTAAAGGGTGGATATTTCATAATTAAGCAAAATCAGCTTCAAAAGTCTTGTTATTCCTTCCCCCCCAAAAAATAAATTAGCATAAAGCTACTGAAGCAATTGCTCAAGAGAACATAGCTATTAAGAGCTTAGACAGTATGCCTTCATCCAGGCTCCACCCCTCTTAACTGTGACATTGGGCAAAATACGTAGTTTTTGCCTCAAAGCTCTCATGCAAGATGAGAGTTGCAATAATACCTGCTGAACAAAAATGTAAGAAACAGTGAGTTAGCACTTGTGACCACGTAGTGCTTGGTACACAGTAAGAGCTCAATAATTTATTGTAATTGCAGGAAAGTCACACAAACCTGAAGCAGTTGGATCCATGTAAAATGTCCTTCAGAAAAAATATTCAACATTTTGATTTTCTTACAGGTATTTGACAGCATCTGCATGGCAGTACATGAAGAGCAATGTATAACACTGGGATCCTGGATGATCCAAAAGAAACGCAAGACCTTGGGAGTTAGGAAACTCCTAGAAGATTGAAAGTATGTGTCCAATCTGTCTATAAGGACTGGTACAGATTACTTGGAGCCATTAGGGGCACAGGTAAGAACTGCCAGACCTAAAGAAGAGAACATGCATGAGAAGGTTCTACCTGCCTCCTCAAACAGCCTTCTACTTATTTAACTGAATTTTCAAATGCTTTCATTAATTTATTTCATCAGTGGAAGTTTTTTTGTGTATAAACATAACAGTCATTTTAGGAATATAAACCAATAAAATGGTTTCTGCTTTCAAGTAAGTGTGTTCATAAGACAAAGTAATTAAGATGATGGGCTAAATGCTGGAGTGGTCTTGGTATTAGAAAGTTGCAGGTAGGCCAGCGCTGCAGCTCAGTGGGCTAATCCTTCGCCTGTGGCACCGGCACACTGGGTTCTGTCCTGGTTGCCCCTCTTCTAGGCCAGCTCTCTGCTGTGGCCTCAGAGTACAGTGGAGGATGGCCCAGGTGCTTGGGCCCTGCACCCCATGGGAGACCAGGAGAAGCACCTGGCTCCTGGCTTCGGATCAGTGCAGTGCACCAGCCACGGCGGCCATTAGAGGGTGAACCAATGGCAAAGGAAGGCCTTTCTCTCTGTTTCTCTCTCTCACTGTCCACTCTGCCTGTCAAAAAATAAAAAAGGAAAAACAAAAAAAAGAAAGTTGCAGGTAATTATCTTCACTTTACATACTAGCAAAAAAGGCTTACACAGATTTTGAAGGGTGTTGAATTGAAGGGTATTGAATCTTCCTGAGGTTACATGACCAGTTCTTAGCAACTGAATCTTGAACACAAGTCTACTTCCTAACCTCAATCAAAAATCCACCTTTTCATCATATTAATCCTGAATGCTTTAATTAAAGACAGAAAAATGTAAACCTCTTGAATGGGTGACAGTTTTCATTATTTGATCAATGAAGGAATGGGGAAAAGCCTCAGAATAAGGAAGCTTTGTTAGAGATCTATCTTTCATGGGCCTCAAAGACCCAACTTCAGTATATAGGATCTCAAGGTTGAGAAACAACTGATTGTCCATTTTCTTAACTGTGTATCAAATGTGGCACTCCTTCACAGGTCCCCAGAAAACAATCCTCAATTCAGTAGCAAAGATGAATGAATTCCATGCCACCTGGCCATAGGTACTTGGTGTCAGAGAGCAGAGGCAACCCATGAGGCTAGAGGGACACTGAAAATGGGCAGGAGTTAAGAAAGGCAAATGTGAAAGGCACTTGAAGCAAACAAAACTGCTTAACAGTTTACGTATGGATGGTCCTGTTAGCATACTCATATTCATACTATCCAGTTCTTAGGACAAATGAATCCAGAAACACTGATTCCTTCCACATGTATATCTTTGTATTCATTAGTTCATTCCATGGCTTAATAACAACAGTATTTAGGTTCTGTGATAAAATATATCCTACCTAAAAAGAACTAGGATGCAATAGGGCAAATGAAAATGCCCACATCAATAATTTGCATACCTCCTTCATCCTGGAAAACCAACCCAACTAAATTGTAATCTCTTGAAAAAGGTCGAGAAGCCAACCCTCTTATGGTTAAAACTTCCTCCAAGTGCAAAATTATAACTTATCATATAGATTATGAAATCCTCAGGAAAAATCCCTCTATATTAGTACCAAGACCACATCTGTATTCTTTAAGTGTCTGATTTATTTCAGAGAATAGACACAGTATATTGGATAGATGACTTCTCAGATTGGCTACTAGAACACTGAACTGAATTTATATGTCCCTGTGCTTTTATTGTAGTTTTATATCTGACTCTATTTCCATACCCCAATTATTTTGATTTATCTTCTCAAGTGTAATAAATATTAACATGTTTTATTGGAATGTGTATACCTTTTTCTGTTCTAATTCTTTTTGGCATTAAAATATTTTCCTACTTTCTGTAATCTCTGCAGAAGCTCTGAAGGTGAGGAGGTTAGAGAACAGGCTAGAGGACTCAGACTTGTCCTCTCTATTCATTACAAAATGTTCATTTGGATGGATAGCTGGTTTGATCCGATCCTTTTGGCCAACTTCACAGCATTTTACATTTTAAAAAATCAGGTTTCCTGAATATGTGCAAACTCAGACCTGGAGACATTCTACAAGTCCTTGAATGTCCCATAGCCCTTTCTAATCATAGAAGGACCTTGATTAAATCTTTTTATT